>NC_087372.1:5657096-6325789 GCF_031761385.1 Necator americanus | reverse complement strand
TCATTCCTTGAAGTGAATAATAAAATTAATCGGGGCCCTAAGACCTAAACATTAGTCTTAGATGATCTATGATATGAAAGGCAAAAATTACTAAGAGAGAAAGTAAGGAAAAAGTAAGTTAGAGCGTCCAGAAATAAATTCCCATTGTGTGCAATCCCACCCCTCCACCTTCCTCTCTTCTGCCAAGTACATTTTCCCCTCAATGGGAAAGTACGTTTCAGTAATGGATCCTCAGGATTTTCGAAGACTGAGAACAAAAATGTTGATCTCAAGGATGAGGTGTATAGCATTCTTTAATCCTTTTCTACATACAAGAACACGTTGAACTTCATTCCAGAGTCGTAGTGGATCACCAACGAGGCAGTTTGGCGAAGGTCAACCTCGAGGAAGTTACGAGTCAGTACCCTCGTCCTCTCCGACACGTCTGCTTCCAACTCGGCGACTACAGAGAGGTGAGAAGTTTGTAAGGGGCTGTACAGAGTTTCGAGTTACTGACCGTCCGATTCCATGAAAATCTTTCTTCCGTGGCGGCACATCCGTTCTTTCCATTTTGTTAATTCTGAAAAAATTATATATAGCCCGAACTATATTGAAGCTGCGGTCCTTAAAGAATCTACTGTAGTTAAGAAAGCTCGAACATTTTCTACTCAGGAATCTGTGCAGGTGCAATCCAGGATGCAAACAGGTGCTCTTTCAAGCAACTGTCCATTTATCAAAGCTTCAGTCGACGAATATTTGAAGACGAAAATGATAACACCACAGCGGAACCCGTTATCATAGAAGGGGAGCAAAACGCAGATTTTTGTAGGAACGGGAAAGGACAAGAACAAGGCAGCACAATAAAAAGCGAAAATCCTTGCTGAATCAGCAAAAAAAACCGTGATTTTTAAAATTAGCACAAAAAAATCCACTAAAACGTTATCAGTGACTCATGCGAAGCAAAAACTAACGCTCATCTTCATAAAACAGTAAAACAAAGTGAAATAATGGATAATGGATCTGAAATATCTTCCACTTAAAGATTTTTAGGAGAAGAACACTTTCAGATCAGATAAAACAGATACTAGTAGATGTAAAATTATACAAATTGTATCTGCTTTCGATTCCAGCCAGTAAATCTGCACCTCAACCTCTTCAAGTAAACCTCAATTCGATCGCTATAAACTCAAAATAATAATTTCTTCCAAAAATCTCACTCATCAACAATGTAGCGCTGAAAATCACAAAAAAAAAACGACTCCGCTTAAAATTATTCCTGGATGACGACAAAACCACATTTCAACTTCACAGCATTTCTCGAAAATTCTCGGGAAAACGACAGTAGGAGAGAAGTGGATTGAAAAACGAACAGAATAACAACGACATATTCAGGATTCAATCGATCGTGCGAGGGAAACCACGATCAGTGGCGACTGCACAGCAATGCGATCTATGATTAAAAGAACACACTCTCAAAAAATATCTATCAATAAATATCATCTAACATAAATAAATAAATAAAAATATCATATAAATAAATATCACCTAATATATGAGGAGATACCCTTTTGTCCACCGTTTTTTTCCAATGAGGTTAACGCTGTCAGTCGGCGGTATCGGTGTGAAACTAATAAGTTACTAAACTAACAATAAATTGTAGCGATTGTAGGGCTCCGTCTAGCAGTTCTAAGCAAAGGTCTATGCGCGATCGCCTGTATGACCGTAATTGCACCATATCGGAGTGCCAAGTACATACGTCTGGATAACAAAGAAGGTTGAGGCATGAGTTTATGTGTTGCTTATTTGATTTCCTACACGAATAAATAATAGAGACAGCTATACTAATAAATATTTCGTGGATAGTAAAAGAATTACCTGGATGGCAGAGGAAAACCATTCGATAACTCCACACGTCATTCGATGGCCATACGTCGGATGTGGACGGACACAACGGAATCGATGTGAAGATCATGATCTTATGGTGTGAATCTATTGTTTGTTTATTGTCAGCGAGCGAATTTCCTAAGGCGTTCTGGATGCCCACCACCCGGTTCTGGAAGTGCCAAAAAATCTACCTCAAAGAGGTATCCTTTTCAGTTACTCGGATACTCGACCACTATTCCAAGCTGTTATTTGATTGCGCTGGTCACATCACCAGATCAGTACGTATCCAGCAGTGGCAGGGAAGTCCCATCTGATCCTGAGGCGTGGACTACACCTCCACATTTGGCTACGGGACCCAAAAGTATACTTAGGATCTTCTTTATTAAGTAAGTAGGACGTTGGATCAAATAAATCAACTTTTATGTTAACCTTCTAAAAACTCAGCAACTGAGAAATTAATTTCGAACTCGTTCCTGAACGAAACCAGCAACAAAAAGGGAAATTTTAAAAAAATGAATAAGAAATAAACATTAAGTGGAATATAGAAATAATAAATATTAAATAAATGAAAGTGTTCATCGGTGATTGTACCAAACTATTCCACTATTCCACAAAAGTTCACAAGGAGATCACATTGTTCATTGAATGATCGGATCTCGATGTCTGATCTATTTGACCACGATACTGAATCAACATCCGTGAATCTATATATAATCTTTGAGGACAAACAAATAACACTCACTCGATTCACCTAACGAACCTTTTCACTGCGTCTCGAAAACAGTCATTTTTGCTGGCCACACTCGAAATTTCCTTTTTTTTGCATTTTACTTCTCTCCATTCCCTGATATCTCTTTGATTTTGATTTGATTTCCGTCCAAGTTTTACAGTATCCGTACAGTGTTACAGTAACAGTTTTAAAAGTACTGTATAGACTAAAGATTCAAACACCAGTGCCATATAATAAGGATATAAGAGAGATATAATATAACATATATAAAAA
This sequence comes from Necator americanus, assembly GCF_031761385.1. NCBI lineage: Eukaryota > Metazoa > Nematoda > Chromadorea > Rhabditida > Ancylostomatidae > Necator > Necator americanus. Next base: position 6,322,923 of record NC_087372.1, on the reverse strand, counting down.
TTATCATTATTTATTTGAATATTTTTTTTTGTTATTTAACTGAATTATTTCTTCGAGAAATTAAATAAATTAAATTGAGGAACTATTGAGGAAAATATATTTAAGTAGATTCAACAAGGAGTAATGAATTCAATGAAAGATATAAATAAAAATATAATATATAAAATTCAATAAGAATGCGAAGAATATAATTTAAAAAAACGTTCTCTTCTAAGTAGTACACTGGCATAAAATCGTGTTCAAAGCTTGAATCCGAAGATAAGGGTAATTTTTAATGATAAGAAACCACGTAAATGTTTTTGGAACCATGCCAGTTGGCACGAACAGCTCCAGAGTATACGGTAGGTGAGCATCACTAGATAAGATTGTCCCGATAGCTGGGTTCTCTTCCAAGCGACATTCTGTAGTGTGACGTGTAGTTGATTGTAGGACTGAAGGCCAGCATTCTACGATAAATGAACTCATTTTACAACCGATAGTATGCTGCGAAAGTTCAGGGACAAAACGATAAGAGCCGGTCGCATGATTGATATGCCGTCATAGCTAAAGCTCCTCACATTTTTAGAAATTCACTTAGAAAGGAGTTTCAACATAAAACTGGAAGTTTATAAGGAAGAATATGAAATTAAGAGAATAGAATAGAATTAAAAAGTAAAAAAAGGAGTAATTAAGAGCTGATTGTAAAAAATAAATCTAAAACTCTAATAATTCAAATTGTTAGAAAAAAAACTCCATCCAGCAGTCTTGATTACAAAGAAAGATTTAACTTGCAGCGAAATACTTACGGGAAAACTCATTCCTTCTCCACCTCACCAGAAAATGAGAGTGAAAAAATGAAGGAAAAAAAGAAAAGGAGTGAGTTGAAATTTGTTAATAAAATGAAGAAAAGAGTAGGAGGAGAAAAGTGTAAGAATCTAAAAGAAAGTAGTCAGAAAAAGAGAACAGAAAAACAGTGAGAACTCGTTCATTCTCGTGCATTTTGCACGACTTCTCATCCCATCAATAAAACTTTCCCATTGATAAATTATATAACGTCTCGCCATCACAAGCACTCAACCATGTTGGCGCGATTATGACAGGGTAGAGAAGAAGAGGGTGTACGCAAGCAGAGGAAGACGTGCGTTGCGGCTGCGCTGCGCGTTCACGCGGTTCACAACTTCTGGCGGTGACTATATTCGGATCATAAAAAAATAAAATAAAGATAATATAATAACATATAATGCAAGAATATAATATATAAACAGTATACAGCATATAAAGATAAGCACATAGAGATGTCACGTTAGCGTTTAATCTGTTTTCACAACCAAGGATGTAACAATTGGTTGGAGTTAAAAGAAAATCTGATTTTATTCTCATAAAAAATCCTTTGAAAACATATGTATATCACTTCCTTCAAATGTGTCATAAAGAATCAACTCACTGAATGCCCAATTTTCGAAAATTTCCCGAACAGCTTCGATTAAATCGTGATTTTCGCTCCACCGACGGCTTTTTGAAGAATTTTTCTTAGCCGCAGAACTTGGAACGAGGCAATGTAGCCACGACAGTAAAGCGTTTGCTAGTGTGTTACCATATTTTCTCTGGAACTCTTCAATACTTCTCATGTTTTCATTTCGTTTCAGTTCTCATATTGATCATTTTCTCTTCGTTCTCCTCTCATCAATTCTAGAATAGTTTCCAAGCTCTCTTTGTTCATAGTCACTGCCGAATGTTTATGAAACATCGATGTAGCAGCGCATCTGGCACAGATGTGCTACGCTCAAATTACAGACCTCACTTTTCCCCTCTCTCCTCAACCGGAAAATCTCCTCATAATAGAAAGTAATTTTCGCTCAACCGATAGCTTTTTAAAGGATTTTTCCTATGCCGCAGAACACGGAACGAGGCAACGTAGGCAGGTCGGGGGAGCATTTTTATGTTATTTATATTATTAATTGGGATTGTCCTCCTGCTGCATTTCCGCTACGTCTAAAATCCGTATTTCTTGTTCCATGATTACTGTACATTTTTTAAAAGAGCTCACAAATCCAGCAGAAGTGTTAGAAAAGAGGCCTGAGGTGCCTAGAGGAACAAAGAACGCGGAAAGGAAGAAAATTACTCACTCTACGGTAGCAAAACGAGGTGGCAACGGTTCTTTTGTGTGTTTCTATCGATGTTTCCGTACTGTTAGACCAAAAGGGAAGAATGTTCTCGAAACCTGTCATTGACTCATTCGACTGTTTCGTTTCAGACTATACAAAGACTGAATTTTCTTGTTCCACTTCTGCTTGATTATTCCGCTATATTCTTTATCGCATTTTTTTTTTATAAAGCAGTGAAATATTTCACATCCCACCGCCATTTCAAGCGGTTTCGTTCGGAGGTGGCACCTTTTTTGGATCTTCATCCCTTCCTATACAATTAATAGTAGTGCGAAAGACGTGAAAACGTTTGAGTTTTGCCTCATTTTGGATAAAAATGAAAGGGAATTAGTGACTGTATGTGATTATCGTTGACTATGCACACAAAAAAAAACCAGAATGAACGCATTAATTCACCCCCTTTGAGGAATCAAATGTCTCTATTTGGAAATTGCTTAAAATAGAATGGAAACATAAGTAAAAATGCCGGAAGGCAATGAAAGATCTAATGTACCTGACGACCTGTATGTGATTTTGACTCGCAAAAGAAAAATTTTCATTTCTGTCTTCAAATTTGTTTATGTATTGGGCCTAATTAGAAAATAATTCAAATTTTTAATCTAAAAAACATCCCGCCAAAGCATCAAGTTTGGAGACAGAGCATCACAAAATCTCCCTACGAAGCACCTTATAACGTGTCGCATTTGCGAGAGCATGCATACGCGCCGCGGTCGCCAGCGAGCGGAGAACGGCAATGAGCTACTGACTCTCCTGCTCTCTGGCAGCAGCGGCACGTTTAGAGGTGCCATATATATATATATATATATATATATATATATATATATATATATATATATATATATATATATATATATATATATGTATATATATATATATATATATATATATATATATATCGCCACATATGTATTCGTGAAAGGAGCCTAATATCCTCAAATTTGATTTGTGGTTAATTTTGTGGTAAACTGTGGAAAAAACGACAAAGCAGATTATTTTGCTGTGATAGATTGTTTCTTTGACTTTGAAGTAAATTGTGCTGCTAAAAGCTACTGATAAATTAAACCAATTCTTTGAATTTTGTAATGTTCACAATGATAATTTACTTACATCCGCTCAATATTTAATCAGCTGCTGCCGCCATACACTAGATCGGAGTTGATTTAATTTCTTTGCTGTAATTCGACCAATCGATTGACATTACTGCTCTATTTTTCTGAGATGTTTTCCAGTAAATAGTTAAAATTTTCTAATTTGCTTCCGTTTTCCAGTTTTCTTTCTGCTAATATCAGTAAAATAAATTACAGTTGCAATAAAATCCAGAATCACCGATTGTACCATTACTTAGCCATGTTCGTATGACAGTACTCTTTTTTTCATAAGGATAAAAAGGATAAAGTGTCTGGCGTCAATCAATCTGATTGAGATCCAACCGGTTTACTTCAATTCAGGATCACTTGAGGTTCACGAACCCATGATTAACTTCCTACATAGCGACTAATATGATTTTACGAATATATCAAGTCAGCGTTTTTTTTTTCAAAATAAGGTTTTATGGAAAACTATTGTACTCAAGTACTGGAAAACTATTGTATTGTATTTAAAATAAAAGTTTAAACCTTAAAGCTGGTATGAGAATGAGGACTCAATGCGTTTTTCTTTGCTGACACTGTACTATTGGAAAAATACTATACAATTAATAATACCGATAATAATAATAATAATAAAAACAAGAATATAAATAAGAACACCTTTTCTGCAGTATTTTGGTCGTCAGTTTACAAGATTAAAAGATTTTAAAGAAGGTGTTGTGGCTTTTGAATTTTTTTAGAAGAATTTTTCAAAATAAGGTTTTATGACTCGTTTTACGTTGGATTTACAAATTTTAGGCTTTCATCACACTGAACTTTTCCTCAAAAAATTGCGATCTCTGTCTTGTTATCTCCGTAAATACGCATTTACGAACGATAGGCGCGAACCTTGATCTTCAAACGTGCGGTTGAGAAAATTTCACGAAATACGATACGATAAGAAAGTCTATAAAAGTATGAATGATTAATGGCCGCACCTATCCAGAAAAGAAGGATGTTGGTTTCCATTAATCTCACTTTTTTTCTCTCTTTTTTTTATCGAAAGAAAATCCGTCTAATTCCTATTGTTTTCTCATGTTTTCTCATGTTCTATCCCTTTTTTAGGATTTATTGAGGACTTCGATCTGCACCTTTCGTTCGAGGACTTCAATGTGCTCACTCAAATTTCCCAGATTTTCTTTTTCTTCGAAATTTCCCCTTAATGAACACAAATAGAAACGGAAAAACACCCAGAAAAACTCGCAATAAACTCCTCTATATGGAGATATCGATCGATCCGTCGGTCCTCTTAATGAGGAGTATGTAAAGTGCACCGGATTAGCAACAACTATGCTCTTTTGTTCACCGCACGCGATTCGTAGCCCTTTACTTGATCAATGCCGTCTTCTCTACGAGTATTGTACCGCTGAGTTCAAAAAAAAAGATGTGAAATCGAAAGTAAACAACTCTTAACGTCTTCGTTCGCCCACTTGCCGCACTTTTAACCTTCTAGCTACTGGTTGAGTTCTCTGTCAAACTTATCTCTTTTTTTTTCAATCTTAATATCAAAAAAATTCAAAAAACCCAGCAAAATAATAAAAATAGCTCTTTCAATCAAATATCCTCCGATTTTATTCTTTGGATCATTTGAACAGGTTTTCCTTTACGAAAATGACTGATCAAATCCCTTCATCGAAGTACTACAATAATTATTATTACATTAATTAATACAACAATTATTGTATTGATTACTTCCCTTAAAATATCCTAATTATTCTAATAATCATCCTAATATTCCTTAATATCATAGTAGCTATTATTATTATTTCAAGGCTACGGCACTAGTTAAATTTGCCCATTAGGATAAACCGATCGTTGTGAACTTTTTTTTTGAGGTACTTCAAAAAACTTAAGGGAGACCAAATCGCAACCGCATTTAAGACTTTTTATTCCTCTGCTTTTCACTTTCTGCTATTATCTTTTTCTCCCAATCGATCCCTTACGAAGAAAGCAAACTGACTGCTTTTTTTTCAAAGCGTTTTCTCCAAATTTCTCTTTTGAAACGCACCTTTTTTTCAAATCGATAAAATAAATGATTCGCTGACAAAATTGCCGTCATCAGTAAACTCACTCATGTTAACTGTTTCTTTTTTTTTAAATTTTTTTTACATTGGCATATTTTCAGTAACTGTATATATACATTCCAAGCCGATAAATTATAAATTATCTCTATTATAAAATAATTAAATTATTGTTTTCCTTTCAGTGAACGAACTCTTTAATCGACTTTGTTCAACGAACAACTAACCTCAACCTTAGTCATCACTCATTTCGTTTAACGAATTCGAACATTTAATGACTCCCAGAAACCAGTTTTGTACAGATTTCTCTACGTCGTTTCTTTTTTTTTCATCGAAACCCAATTTTTTTCAACGGATTTTCCACAGAAACGTTCACGAATATGTAGCGTTTTCACCGTTGTTTAGCTCCTAATGGAAGTCGTCCCCTGCAATTTCGTTGTAAAATCGAATAATCGATGGATTTTGTTTTGCAGTCACCAACGAACCATTCTCTTCAGATGCCTATGACTCATATTCATTTTCATATACCATATATTAAATCATATTCTATGATTCTATGAAGAACGCTCGTCAACCATTTCCTTTCCTTCTTTCTCAGGAATTTAAAGATTGAAAAGAAAGAAAGATCTTTAAATCAGTTTAATTAATCAATTAAATTGATTTGAATAAGGGCAAAATGATGGTTAGTGTTCCACTTTTTCAAAATCTGCAACGTTTTCGTTCTATCAGAGAGATTATGAGTTTTTTTTTCTTTGATTTTCAGGCACCATGCTCATTTCTTCGATTCGCACTACATTGGTTCTAATAAGCAACATAGCGGTGAGAATTCCAACTTATAGACTTATTTATATTTATTTATTGACTTTATTCGTTTGTTTTTGATTATTATTGACATTTATCCATTATTTATCGGGATTTTCGAAGAATAAAAATTTCTAAAATATTCACTCAAACTTGAAAAGTACCAATAAATCGTAAAGAAAAAAGTTTAAGCGTCTTTCAATCGTGTTATGTTGGATGATATGAACTAAGATTATTTATTTATTTATTTGATGCTATAAATATAAATGCTCATAGGTCTACCACGAAACAGAAACAAAAAGAAACAAAGCTTAAGACGATTTTTGTTCTTTTCCTATCGCAACTGCTGCTAATTTTTCCTATTCTTACCTCCATAAAACTGTGGAATTTCCATGCTGAACAGATATCCATGATAGGGATATTTCACGAATTTTACGAACTTATGAAAAATTTAAAGATTTTATGCTAAGGTATGAAATTGGTATAAAAACATAGTTACTGTTGTATCGTCAGTGTTTTCTCCAAACTGTTTTTGATCTACGTAGATTTTCATCTGTTCTTACGTTCATTGTCTCACTTTACAATACTAAGGAGGAAAAATACAAATTTTACTCATCTCCAATCTCTGGCTACACCGGGATATCTGCCGCCTGGATTTGTTGTCTCCAGGAAATTTTTCTATTTATCTATAACTATTAATCCTGTTTTTCTTGAACTACAACTGATATAAACATAAAATCGATCGATATTTTCTCGAAAACTATTTGTTTTTCAATATTCTCTAGATATAACCCGACCAGCTATTGATCCCAAATTTTACAGTTCCTCGTTCTGGCTGGATTCGATGCGTCGACATGCGGGAATGCGAAAGGCTGTTACATTCCAGAACCAGGATTGGCATTTTCCTACCATGTCGTTCCCGACTCCTACATAGACGTTGAATTGAGTGCAGATGTGAAAAAATCCAATCATTTTGTTGCGGTCACTTTTGATTCGGGATTGGAGAATATGGTAGGTTTTGGTATTGTTCTGGAATACTTGTATTGTGCCCGTGTGTCCCGATGTGTGCCATTCGTCCTACTGAAAGGGTCTTATGTCAAGCTGCTTTAAAAAAAAACAGCTGAAAAACAGATCTCGAACTTATATTTTGGTGATACGATAGACATCATCTCAAGGAAGAATAAAGAAGAAAATAATAGGAAAAACATTAGGAATAAACGGAGGATTTTGGTTTGCAATTTTTCCACTCAAACGACCTCTGAGGCCCTGTGAAAAATTGATTTCATTTAAGAATAAATTGTACAAAACCATTTATTTACTGAGAAAAAAGTGGAGAAAATTTGCAAGAATGCTGAAACAAATTAATTCCTGGAAATTGACAGAAATATTTAACTTTGAAACAACTATAATTACTTATAATAATAATAATAATAATAATAATAATAATAATAATAATAATAATAATAATAATAATAATAATAATAATAATAATAATAATAAACCTTGACTAACTTCGACAAAAAAAAACTTATGGCACACCTGTAGGTGTTTTCAGTAAATAAAATAAAATAAATAAAATGAACCTTGAAAAAAGAAAAGTCGACTAATCCTTACCCTCTAAAATCCTTCAAAGGCTAGATATTGATGTAGTCGTTAGAGAATCTGATACCTTCGGCCCGAGTTCGTCGTTTACGATTCAAAGCTCGCATCCTCTGCGATTACGCAGGCACGCAATGGTGTATTTGGACAACGTTAAAGGCATCACCCCACGAATCTGGGGTGGTACGGATTTCAGGTGGAGTATTCGTATACGGGATGGGAGACTATGCAGAGGGGGGTTCCGTCCATTTCTTCCTAATTGCTGTAAAAGACGGCTCGGAAGATGCCGCGCGTGCACAAGGCTGGCGCGCTCCAGTCGAACTCCTTGTAGAAAATGATGCGCCAGAACGCTCGAAGCCGTATCTTCCGGGCCGATTCTGGCAAACGTTTTTTACGGCACTTAGGTAGAAATGGACGGAGTCACCCCTCTCCATAATCTACTATCCCGTATACGAATACTCCACCTGAATTCCATACTACCTCAGATTCGTGGAGTGCCTATAAGCCAAATTCCTTCACAAATTCCTTCCATTCGCAATAATTTTCAACTGGATTGATTTAAGTATAAAATAGTGGGATCTAAGAGAGGGAAGGGTGTAAGTTTAGAATCTTGTAACAGTTAGTGACAGAGGAATAATACGACCATAGTTTTATAGGTTTTATAGGGATAGTTTTTAGTTTACATTGTTTAGTTTAGTTTTATTTCTTAGTTCATAGTTTTTATAGGGACTACATGGATTCGGCGACGGATTTTGGGACACAAGTTAGTAGCGGTGTTGTATATTTGATGTGTTCAATAGTTCATAGCATCAGTAAAAGTAGCGCAGCCGGTAAGAGCTTCAACCGTGACTACACGATCGACCGAAGGTTCGAATCCGCCCTAACGTTCACCGTGCCTTTGATCATTTCGGGCTCGATAAATTGCTATCAGACTTGTCTGGGAGGATAAAAACACTGATTTGATATATCGGCTATTTACCGCAAGTCATTAAAAAGCTAGACCCACGTTCGTAAATCTCAAATGATTCTGAATTGAAGGTGAAGCGGACTGATTAATGTCAGACACTTTATCCTTTATCCCCTATCCTTTATCTATGGAAGTGGCTGACACTTCTCTTAGGAATTAGTCAAAGCCAATAACTCCACATATGTGCTTTATCCTCGTTATCAATGGAAGTCAAAATCGATCGTAACGCGACGGAAACGCAGAAGTTTTAGCCAAACATCGTATGCTCATCTATCGACGATCTTCTTCCTACAATTGCCGTACGACGAAATGAAGAAGAGTTCAGCGAATCCGTAAGTGTTTCTCCCTTTCTCTTACTGTAATAAATAACAGAAAGCGAATTTTTAAACGATTTTTAGGATTACAAAAATGGATCTATAACTAGTAAAGAAGTTTTAAGTCTTTTTTTCAGTGTTACAGTCTTTCTCCATTTCTTCGCCAAAATACGACGACAGTGTTTTTAATGGATATTGATTTTAAAAAACTATTAAGCTACATAACATATGCATCAATGACAAATTTTATTCAAAACTTTCATAAATGCAGTTAAAATGTTAGGTATAACATCTAGTTAGATGTGTGGAATTCAATTTAAAAAATTAAAATTTAGTCAAGTACCTGCAACTGGAAAAATGTTAGGAGATGTTTGTACTTCAATTTTTAAAATAACTTAAAATAGCTAAAGAGACCATTAATCAAATAATGAACTAAAAATAAAAGTGAAAAAAAAACATAAAAAATTAGTTTCAGGACTCTTCGGAACAATTCGTAACGAATGCGACCACTTCATTCCAAAATGGGACCTTATACTGTCGTGCAAGGCTACTAATCAATGGAAAAAATGATTCCAGTGTAAGTTTTACCTATACGACCTAATCATTGCAGCATTTATAAATAGAAAATAAAAGTAATAAATACATAAATAACATAAAATATATAAATAACATCAGAAGATAAAAGCTTTAAAAAACTGTTCAGAAAAAACAACAAAACGATGTGTAAACAGCTCTTAGAAAGAATTGTTGCAAGAAATAAGAATTTTTCTTTCTATTTTTCTTATCTTTTTTCGAATCTCGCCAAATTTTTCCTTGTACTTTCCGATGATTGAAACATTGTAGTGGTCTCAACATAAAAATTTATTTTTATTTATCTGCTGCTGAGAATTTACCGAAACATCAGCAGTTGATTCATAAATTTTAACTTTAAATGTTAGTTTTTCAACTTTTGCAATGTAAATGTGGTCAGAAAGACATCGGTCCATCGGATTTTTCTGGAAAAATCTATGATGACTGTAAATACGACCAGACGAAACAAAAACGTTTGTTTATCTTGGTCTCGAGCAAGGATTTTTTTTTTCTTAAAGGATCAAACATTACAGTTGCTCACGTACCAACCGTCTTCGCAGTACACAATCACGATCACTGAGGGACCGATTGGAAGAGGTGAGAAAGATCAGGATCATATTTGTGGATCCGGTTTGCAGACTTGCTCCGTGTTCTATGTAAACCTCCGTCGTCGACCCTAGGGTCAAAGTTAGGGGTCTGTGGGTCGTGTAATCAATGAAATCAATGAAATGAAGTCCTAAACAATCTTTTCCACAAAAAAAAAATGCAAGGGCATCTCCAGGAATTTTTCCGGATCAGCGTTTTTTTTTGTTATTTCACCACCAGTTAGTAACGTTTCTTTTTCCTCTTTATCAAAAAAATTACAATACGGCGGTCTTAAAACGTTTATGGTGTGAGGTTATTAGAAATACTGGGGTGGGGGGAACCAAAAAAATCAATCAATCAATTGTTTTAGAAGGACATGTGGTGAGCAAAAGTTTCACGTCAGCTCCTCTCACTCTGGATGCACCAATTGTAAGTCCGCTAAAGTATCAATATTCGCTGGATGTGGGAACTCGACGAAAACTTGTTAAAGCTCATGGTAAGCGAAACTTATACATTTTTTTCTCTCTTAAAAAGATTTTTTTCAATGAAACTAGGAAATTAATCGAAATAAATATATATCACGAATGAATTAATTGAAAAATGTTCTTTTTTTAAGAGATAGATGTAAATTAACTAACATTTCCAGATAGAATTTTATTCAATTAAAACAAAGATTCCTCATAGTGAACTAAAATTGGTAAGGATACATTTCCGAACCGCTTGAGTCTAGGGGGGGGGAAGGATTTTTGGAATAGAAGTTTAATTTTCACTCGAAATTTATACTCGAGAATAATAGAAAAAATATAACCAAAGAACAAACGACATAAATGAATAAATAATATGATAAATAAAAATATGTAAAGACGTAATCAATATAATGAGAAGCAATTGTTGTCAATTTCCAGTTTTTTTTCAAATATTACGGTGATACAAAAAGATTTAAAGAGCTAGGGAAATGACCGGATTCATAATCACGAAAAAATTGGACCTGAACAAATTTGGACGAATTTCCTCAGAAATAATTTCACATCGAAAATCTGGTTCTAGACGTCGAATGAGGACAAAAAAATCTGGAAAAACGAAAAATCTAGCCTATGCATGTTTGTTCCACAGATCAAGTCAGATCTCGGATGATTTCTTTTGACCGGTAGTTATAAATTTCGTTCTGTCTGCTGGCGGTTATAAATATTATACAATTACACCAGGTATAAAATTTATTTAGTTTAAGTTTATTTAAGTTTATTTAGTTTATTTGGTTTTTTTTTTAAATTTAATTTAGTTATTACCACTTATAAAATTTGAATTCAATTTGAAATAATTTATTATGAGGGTAAAAAAGTGCATTAATCGGTGTCATTCATCTTTAAAAATGGCAAAATTCTGGTCTCGTGCTAATCTAAGATACCGAGCCGAATTCTGACTACTGCCAATTCGTGGAATATCAGTTTTCTATCCATAAAATTAGTGTTATTACTTTAAGCTATTCTCATGGTGTTGGCGTGGTTTTTCTTCATTCCTACTGCGTTCGTTTTCGCTCGATTCCTTAAAGATACGTGGTCAGGTGTGAAGTTTTGCGGAGTCTCAATTTGGTATCAGGTTAGTTCTGAATTAAGTGATCTCTACTTCCCGGATTTATCCTCACTGTCTGTAGGTCCATCGAGTAAGTAACTTCATCGGAATCATTCTTATGATTGCATCTTTCGTTTGTATTCTGACCTGCAAGGATTGGCGATGGACCGGTCCAGGTGAGCGCTTGTAACGATTTTCTGGAGAATTTTTCTTTTTTTTTTGGAAAATTACTTGATAATTTGTATTTTTAAAGGATCCTCTTCTCAATATCACACTCAAACACATACTATGACAGGACTTCTAGCGCTAATATTCGCTTGGTTACAGCCGATTGGCAGTCTCTTCAGGTAAAAGATGAATTGATCGAATATCGATCGAATTCCAGAGTTTGAAACCTAATGTGAGATCGATTACTTCATTTCTAGATGCCCTCCAAGACATCATCTTCGACCACTTTTCAACTGGGGTCATCGTCTTTGCGGAGTTGTAGCTTTTGCTTTAGCAAGTAAGTAGGAAAGGAACAGCTTTTTCCTTACATTTTTCCGGTTAATCCATCCTGCGCTAATTTACTTAAATTTTCAGCATCCGCTACGGCAATCACAGCGCTCGAATTTAAAATTTGGCAAGAACGAGAATTACAGATGGTTTTGGTGCTTGCACCCTCCGTCATACTTATCGTTCTTATTTTACTATTCATCCTTATGGATAACGTGGAAGATGCAGAGAAGGAGGACAACGATTCGGTACCTCTTAACCAAAAAATGTGTCCTAATGAAAAGGTGGGCTGATGTCTTATAAGACAGAAGTCGCTATTTTTTACTTAGAAGTTACTTAGTTAGTTAGAAGCTACTTAGAAGTTACTTAGAACCAAGATCTTAATTGATTCTTAGTTCAATCAATAGCAATGGTTGTAAAACTTTTTGGAAAGATTACAAGATCCAACGAAACCCTTTGCTGCCGCAATGTCGTATTAAAAATGCTCTTGCATCAAATCGTGATATCAATTTTGAAAATAACGAAAAACGTGAGGGTGGTGATTCATGAGAAGGATGAATTTCCCCAGAAACAACAAATTCCTCATCCTAAAAACAAACTATTTGCATGGTACTAACCGCTCCTCCTCGAAGGTACCACCTCACGAATCTGACGTGGTACGGATTTCCGAGGGCCAAAGACTACACGGGGGTGTAGATTGCAAAAATGGGTGGGATCTCGCTCATCTCTCCATGCATCACTATAAATAGACACCTTCGGAATACAGTTCCTTACAACGTCCTCAGATGCAACACATCACCCTTGTGCCCCGCCCCTTCCTGCGATTCGTCGAAAATCCATTCGGATGCGCAATACATTTCATTCATTCGTAAAGAAGTCTTTTCCAAAGCTGTCTGTTTACAGTGATGCAGGGAGATGAGGGAATTCCCACCCGTTTTTGCAATCTGTTCACCCAACCCGCTCCCTCCCCGTATAGTCTTTGCCACTCGGATTTATACCACGTAAGATTCATGGTGAGATCCCTTTAAAGACAGCATACCACGAATTTGACGTGAATAATTCCTGAATGAGGGAATCCGCGGGAAAAACTAGACTTTGGGTAGTGGATTGCAAAACCAGCACGGTTACGCTCATTCTTCCCTAATTGTCGTAAAAAGCAACGTGGGAAGCGCTTTATTTCCGACAAAGTACGTTAGAACGCGTTTCTATGTGCACCTTTCAGTCCCCTCAGCAGCTTATTCATTGGTGTCACTTGAATAGGGTGCTGAAGGGACCTCATTGATCGCTCGCACGTGGATGCGACGCGTGCGGAAGACTGGCACGTTGCAACCAAAGTCGTTGTTAAAAAACGTCGTCTTCCATGCCGTTTTTCACGATGTTAGGGAGAGATGAGCGGAGCCATCGCGGATCCCGGAATCTACAATCACATCTCCAGCTTTTCTCCTGGATTCTCTCACCACGTCAGAGGTGTAGTATACTGCCTTTGAAAAATGAGGAGTTGCATCATGAAATTTTCGACGTTACATCTCTCGTGGACAATATAGGGTCCAGGGTGTAGATACACGAATACAGGGGTGGTCCCACCTATTTTCTTTTAATGATCCTAAGAAAAGGGCGTGGAAGACAGTGTTTGTCCTCACGAGATACATCAGAGAACGGCACCTCTGTACGCGCGCCGCATCCACAAGCAGGCGGTCGAAAATCAATAAGGTATCATCGGCAACCAACTCAAGTAAAATCAATGAACAGGGTGCGTTGAGGGAACCGTAGGTAGAAAAGATCAGTTTCCGTTGTACAGGACGATCAGAGCGAATTTGATGTGGCATTGGATTAGATTGTAGATGGATAATACTTGCAATCTAAATTCCAAATCCTGTCTCGTCCAGAAACGTCGAGATTTTCATGATGACTCTTAAGCTCTTAAGAATACTGCAAAGCAAGAAAGGATGCATGAAGAATTTTCGGGAGATGGAACCGAAACATCCACGTACACACGCAGATTCAGCTTATCTACCGCAAAACAGCATTCAGATAGAACAGTCACCTTTCCATTGGGACACATTTCGAACCACTTTTAAACGTTTTCTACATGCAAAATGCTTGCAATTTGAAGCACCGTGTATATTCTATTTTTAGCTCCAAAACGTCCGAGTATCATTGGTTTTCTTCGCTCTTGGTCTGCTAATGACTGTATCAATCTGGATGACAGTGCTGCTGGCTAACGGTTACAAAAATGCGGTAAGTGAATAGATCCAATGATAAAATTACACCAAGTTTTCTTTTTTTTTTTTTGAAAAAATGATTCTTCTTATATGGATTAAAGGCATCATCCCACGAATCTGGCGTGGTATGGATTTTCGTTGGAGTTTACATATATCAGGTCGTAGATTATGAATACAGGGGTGGTTCCGGTCATCTTTCCCTGCATCACTGTAAACAGACGGCTTCGGAATGCGGTTCCTTACGACGTCCTCTGTTGCAAGGCGCAACCCTTGCGCCCCGCCGCCTGCGATTCGCCGAATCAAATGAATTGCTTATTGGGGAGTCCGAATGGATTTTTGTCGAATCGCAGGCAAGGGCGGGAGAGAGCCAGAGTTGAGCGTTGCAATTGAGGACGTAGTAAAGAACCGCATTCCGAAGCCGTCAGTACACAGTGATGCAGGAAGAGATGAGCGGAACCAAGTACCCTAGTATACATAATCTATCATCCGATATAGGTATGCCCAACGAAAATCTATGCCACCTCAGATTCGTGGGGTGATGCCGTATTGATCTGTTCCGATTCTGATCACTGATCTGTTCATTCGGATGGCCACTGCGCACCCTTCTTGCTCCCATCGCATCCACATCACCTCCAGCCGGGTGAAAACATTTGGCGCTAACTGTACGATAACGCCTAACGAGCTGAAACGAGCTGAGTGTCTTGGACGCGCATGCGTGTCGTTCACGTGAAAACCGTGCGGTCCTCAATTGATTACGCAGAACTGTGTGTCTCGAATTAAAAGTGTAGTTCACACTCTCCGTTGTACTTGCTCCTGTTAACTGAATGGACGTCGATAGTGGTTTTTTATAGGGATTTTTCATTAAGCATTAAGAAAAGTAGAAAAGTTGTTTGGGAATTGGGAATATTACAGCTACATCTATTTTTAGATTTTTTTCGTTTGGACGTACCTTATTTTCCATTTCTCAGCCTTTTAGTATGTTCCTGTTACAGAATTAATTATGGAAAGTCTGCTCCGTCGCTGAACTTCATGATAATGGCTTACTCTTCCTGTACCTTTGCTATGTGCCTCATCGATGACGAGGATTAACTCGACACCAGTCAGGATATACTACATACATTATATAGTTCCATGGATGCTACAGTCTTGTCTGTAACTATGCTGACCTAACAATATACTTCACTTTTATTCACAGATAGATCGTTGCATCTTTTTCTGCACATAATATGTTCATACACAGGTTAACTTACATATCGCTTTAGGTATCATCCGAAAGTATGTGTGAAATGAAGCATTCTCGTATATCTATTGTTTTCAATCGAATAAAGCATTTTATTGTAAAATCTATTCGAGATTTTGACAAGGATAACGCCCAAGGATTTAAGGAAATTACAGCATTAAAAAATTTCACTATAGAGTAGTAATGAATTAAGGAATATGCTCTTGTGTAGTAAGAGTAGAGAGAAAGAGGAAAATACGAGTCGTGCTACATCGCTGCTGTTTGTAACGACTAGGGCGGAGGAGTAGCGCAGTCGGTTAGCGGTTCCACTGCCTGCACGATCGCTCGGAGGTTCGAATCCGCCCTGGTGCTCACCAAGCCTTTCATCCCTCCGGGGTCGATAAATTGGTACCAGACTTGTTTGGGAGGATAAAAACACGGACTTCATTCATTGGCCAGCCACCGCAAGTCATTCTATAGGCCACCTACACGTTCGTAAACCTCAAGCGATTCTGAAGTGAACGTGGGGGCGGCGCATCCCGAGCAGATTAACTGACCCTCAGACACTTTATCCTTTTTATCTTTTTTGACGACTACGCATGCAGATTCATTCTCTGTCGGATTTTACTGACTATGAAGGTCATCTTCAGTTTCCTAACTAACGGAAAAAATCGACCGAACCCTATGTGAGTGCCAGCACTTGGA
Organism: Necator americanus; assembly: GCF_031761385.1. Classification (NCBI taxonomy): domain Eukaryota; kingdom Metazoa; phylum Nematoda; class Chromadorea; order Rhabditida; family Ancylostomatidae; genus Necator; species Necator americanus. The sequence continues at coordinate 6,306,585 of NC_087372.1, read as the reverse complement.
TCTCCTCCCTGTTTTTTTTTTTCAAAATTCCGTTTTCGTGTTTTTGGCTTCGCAAGTTCTCGCGTTTGACCCTGAATTTGAATTTAAAGTTAAACCTTAGTTTAGATTTGCGTTTGAGATTTAATTTATCGTGTCAAGCTATTTCAAAAGCAATTCAAAACCTGTTTAACCGCTGGTCTCCTAGGTGCGTCCAGAAGAGTAGCCGCCACGCTACACCAAGTAGAGACTTGGGCCTCAGCCAAACGCCTTGTGTCTAATTAAAGGCAGCTTGTATCACGAAATCGATGTAGTGTGGAAACCTGATGGAAAATATAGCGGGCGAGATACAGATTACGAATATAACTGTGACCTCGTTCAATTTCCTCTAATCCCCCCAAAGAATGTCGTGAGAACGGTGTTTGTTCCTACGAGGTACCTTCGAACGCGACAATCTTCCACACGCTCCGATTCCTTCAGCAGCATGAGGAGACCTCATCGATCATCGATCGCTCACTCGTTGATGCGGTGCATACAGAAGGGTGGAGCGTCTTCACGTAACTCATAGGAACAAACGCCGTTTTTCAGGACCATTAAAGGAAACTGACCGGGACCACGCTTGTATTCGTAATCTACACTCCCAACTCTATATTTTCCATCAGGCTTCCACATTACGAAAATTTCGTGAGATGCTGTCTTCAACGTGATAATAATGTTATTCACGCACTACAACCAAATATTAAGCGTATACTGTTATATTAATATGGGAAGCTCATACGCACGAAGAACTGAAGTCAGAATTAAATCAGTATTTAGTTTCCTTACGTAATCTAGTGTTCCTGCGAAGTTTCTAGGCGGAACCGTTATTAGCCTGACGATTCCGGTTCTTCGCCGTCATTAGAGGCTTAAATATAAGCTGCTTGGAGTAGTGTTAGGTGTATTCCATCAAGTGTCACACTATCCTAAGCAAGTAGCCCGAAAGCGTAAGCTTAGGGCTAAGCTAAGCCTGAGCCTATGCCTAAGCCTAATGCTCTAACCCTATACTGAGCCTAAACCTAAGCCTATGTCTAACCTTATACTAAGCCTAAGCCTAAGCATAAGCTAGTCCTGAGCCTAAGCCCAAGACGACGCCCGTTCACGCGCCGCGTCCACGTGCCGCGTACGAAGATTGATGGAGTCCCCTCAACAATCTATTCAAGTAAAAACAATGAATAGGATGTTGGTGGAATCGGCGCGAATGGAAGACTGTCCCGTTCTAACGTACCTTGAAGGAAGTTAGGCGGTTCCCACTTTTTTTTAGGATGATTAGGGGAAATTGAGCGGAGCCACGCTGGGTTCTTTACCCAGGATCTGAATTCTGTGAGGTTTCCGTGCTACGTCAATAAGTCGCGATACGCAGGCTTTAATCTATAAATCGCATCCCATATTCATTCTTGAACGATCTGCTGACTAATGAATTAGTGATACGCGGAATAATCTCATATTCGCTCCTCATATTCGTAATCTACACTCCGCTTTTCTTTTCTTTTCTGTCTTTTCCAGCACGTTTCCACACTACGTTGATTTCGTGGCATGCTGTCTTCAAAGTGATGACAAAGTGATATTTCTTCACTACAACCAAGTATTTAGCTTTCTCCGTTGAATCTTGCTAACGTTTCGTGTCATCTTTTTCTCTTTAGAGAACACCAGTACCAAAATAAATAGATATTTATTTGAAAACATAAATGTCTACACGTTAAAACACCCGAACGATGAAGCAATGTTTAAAAAATGTTTTCAACATAAAAAATGACATAATTAATAATCTGTAAAGAAAAAAACGAAACTGGGATCTATTGATAGTTTACGGTTTTAGTTTCCGAGTAGAGAGACGCACATACATAGATAGATGTATCTGATAACAGCAACTAAGCCTTAGCTACGATCAGGCTTGCAAAAATGCCAAAGTTGCTCAAACTTTATAAAGGAAATCTCTTAAAAATCAACACTATCTTGTTTCGAGAAGTAAAAAAAAAATGATAGGAAAATAAAAATGTGAGGACTCATACGGATAAATAATTCTCTTATCGAGATCAGAACAACCGTTTCAGCATTCGCGACTGTTCAACACTGAATCGTCACTTTCGGTTTCCGAACCACTTTTTGTTGATTTTCTTGACGGTGGATCATCATCGAACGATAGATTCTCCATCATCATGTCCAGGTAAGCGGCGGGAACAATAGCATCTTCGTCAATTTTTAGATGATCACGAATTTCTTTAGCACGAGCGATGCACGCATCTGGCTCTGATGATGTCAGCGTTACCTTAACACAAGTAATAGTTTTTCGAATGTACTCATTTAAAAAAAAGGAATGTTAAAATATAGAAGTCTCATTTCTAGCCTCTGTACCGAATGTCACATCAAAAGTTCTGCTGGAGGCAATAATGAAGCTCCTATTTCATCACTTAGATAGATTTCACTGTAAAAATGTGACTCATCAAATGAATATAAAAGAATGTGGAGTCAAATTTTTCTTAACACAAGAATCACGTATTCGCTAAAGAGGTGATAGGCGTTCTACATGCTGAATGAAAAAAAGAAACCACTAGTTTTTGCAGCAGTCACGCTGGAGTCACGAACTGCTGACACTCTTTTTGCTCAAGTAGAATTCCGCGACATGATGACTAGGCACTGATGCCCCATCAACTGACTACGTAAACAAAAAGATGGAACGAAAATCAAAAGAAAAAGAAACAACTAAGATGCCAGAATACTGTTAGCAATTGTGTTAACTTAGACTTATTTAACCATTACCAGTTATCAGTAGTTTTATCTTTATTGAGCGGGACTCACAGCAATATCTATGAATTGTCCAACATGATCCACGTCATCCAGATAGATCCTTGCATCATTCATTGTGAACGCACGGCGTTTCTTTGTGATTGTACCCCGTTCACCAAGTGCAGCATTTAACGTGGCCTAGAAAAAAAAGGACGTTTTTGTTGTGCAATGCCATGCATTTCGAAGAAGAAAAAAAAACTGAAAACAAAAAGGACAATTTTAGGCACTCCATTGCCACCTTTCTTAGTTCCTTTTTTGCATTAGCAAATGCAAAGAAATGAACATCCAAAACACTAATCGTCCTGCGTTTTAAGGAAAAAAAAAGTACAGAAAAAAAGTTAGTTCAAGAGATTCCTTTGCTTAGCTTGCTTAGTTGTTTTCTATCTCAGACAATTAATGACTATACACTTTTATGTTAATTTAAATGAGAAAACAAGCAATGTTATCGCTCAATACGAAACTAATTTCTGATCCAAACTTCCAGTTAACTACTTTGAGGCACAAAGTTTCGTAATCGCGAACTTTTCAATACCATAAAATAGCGTTTTTTTTTTGGCGCTTCATTACCTTAAAGAACGAACATGTGACAGTGTTTTCAACAAAGAAGCGTGAAAATACGTCATATCGAGAGTGATGTCAGGGGAATTTGACAACTACATAATCTTGAGATAATTTATTGTGTATTTACACGTCTCAAAATTCCATTCAGGCGCCATTGTACAAAAAAAAATGCTTGTTATGCACATAACCGTCTCAATCTTAGATTTTCAACGTGGTTTTAGATTTCGTTGGTCATTTACCATTTTGAAAGTGGCAAAGAAAACCGCAATGCAAGGCTAATAAAGTAATCTAATAATAAATCTAATAAAATAGTAATCTAATAAAGATTATCTAAAGAATAACTCTCAAAAGGGAAAGCAAACAAACAACTTCGATTCTTCGAGCTTTCTCGATACAAGAAATTCATCTGAAAGGTCTATTTTGGAAAAAAAAAGCCACCGTACTTTTGTTTTCCTGACAGCAAGTGAATCATTAGCAGTAACAGAACAAAGACTGACGTTTTGGTTACTTCGCTCGACAAAACACATTCCTACGTCATTAAAGACGTAACACCAAAAAAGAGTTTTAACCAGACAGGATTGATTACAGAGAACAGTTGTCTGGTCGAATGTTCACCCTTTGACTGGTGATAAGCGTGCTCAGCCCGTAAAAAGCAGATGAATTCAACACTGTGCTAACATATGGCGTAGCTACCGTGTACGCTCCTTTATAGTGAAGTAGAGAAGAGATTCTCAAAAAAGTGGATTCTTTCCTACTTCATTGCACTACACTTTACAAACGTACTATTCAATAAACATTTAGTGCAATTTGATGTATCTAAGTTGTGTTCCACTTCGGGAAACCCCAGGAAAAGTAGTCAGAAGATTTCAGTAAACGGCAAAGCATATCTGCTTGCCGTAGCCTCTTAGTCCTCGCAAATGCTGAGGCGGATTTCATTTACTGTTACTTTATTCGAATTTTTAAAGCGAACAATGTCTAATGCTATGGCATCGAAATGATTACACGACATTATGCAGCTGATTGAAAGGTCAGATGTTCTTCTTTCTTAACCTTCTTAAACCTTTTTCTTGAAGCACTTAATTATCGTTTTGCATGGAGTGTTTACACGGAAAACAGGCACTATTTACTATCCTTTGTTTAGGATCTTTCAACGAAAACTGCGGTAAGATCTACAGAATTGATTTCGACAGAACCTGTTTCTATATCGTTTCGACGGTTTCTTGCAAGCGCAGTAACCAGCAAAACAAGATATTTGATGTGATCTTCTGAGGAGTGGATCCAGTCACTTCACCGTATCACCCATATAACCAGAAAAATTTCGAAAACAATTTCTTCAAAAATATGGGAAGAAAATAATCTAAGCTGACAGCTATGCCAGACTAGATTATTTTCTCCTTTCGCGATTAAGATGAAACACTTTCAAGTTTTTTCCTTAAATTTCGCAACAGTTCGTAAAACCAAAGTCCATAGCCAGATCTTTAAAAAGAAATACCAAACACCAGGACGAAGTAGTTTGTCTAATTGCACCACAAACACAAAGAAACTCCCAACAATTACGTTAAAACAGCATCTATTGTCCTGGAGTTACCACCGTCATTCTTCTTCACTTCTTCTATCCGCCTTTTTAGTATCATTCACAGCCTATTCACCCGAAATTGCAATATTACAACGAGTGATACACAATTATTATTAATTAAAATGAACATCGTTAAGTTTTTGATGAATGTGCGCACTTATCCTAGGCAGCAGTGCCAGTTTTTACCTTCCGAGATCTCTTACTCACATTTTGTTCAAATATTGATTGTTCCCTGTCTAGATTTCTTTGAACAGATACAAAAATGATGAGTTTCAAAAGCTAAAGTTGTTAAAAAGCCGATGTGAGACAGTAGAAATTAAGTAGTAATCACCCAAATTTCGGGAGTCTAATCTAAATCTACGTCTGGTTTAAAACGACTAGGATTCCGGGTCGGGTTTTGCTACCGTCTATCGGATGATGGACTTTAAGGACGTCTACTGCAAACTGTTCACTGGAAAACACCCACCAGAGAACATAACGAGCACAGAACATTTCTCGAATATCAATGCTTGAAAGAGCAAACGTACGGATAGTTCAAACATCTCTCAACAGTCGACGACCACGTCTACTGTCACTCCGATCAACAATGTCCATAAAGAGCAGTTCTTACTTTATTTACACTACAAACACCTACTAAACAGTGGTAAATAGTTGTCTTTTTGCAGCTGGCGTATTACCAACTAACATGCTAACAACATCTGCTAACTACCATTACGCTGCAAAGCAGAAATTGACAGCGTCTTACAGCGCCATTGACGTGTTTATCGAATCTCGTTTGTGTACAACGATAGCTACAGATTATTAATTGGTTTGAAAGAAAACTGTCCCCCGTTCAATCAACCTATTAGCGGCAACGCCTTAATAAAAAGAAAAGAAAGATACTAGATGAAAAAAAATACGCTTGAAAAAACGATGGAAGGAACGGAAAGGCGACGCACCCGAATGGAGTACACATCCTCCACTTCTGTCACTTGTGATTCGCTGAGTTTGTGGTCGGACTTTTCAGATAATGAGTTGTAAATCAATTGTCCGCATCTCTGAAGAGAAATGTTTTTTTTTTTGTGCATCGAATATAATAACAATAGGATTGAATTTACACGATCGCAAAAAAAAACCGAGTAACATACATATTTCCTGGTCCTCATATTTCCAAGAAAATAACGAGCCCAATGAAATACCAAGAAATACATTCTTTGTAATTTTGTTCCCTTCATCATTTTATGTAATTAGTTCTTCGTAATTAAGGACACTATACAAAGCTGCGAAGTACTACAAACCCTTGTTCGGTTATAGAATACAAATAAAACAAAAATTATACTTCATCACGTTTCTCTTTGGAGGCAGTTCTAAAAATAACCTCAAAAGAGTTCCCATGTACAACAACGATTGCGACAAAGAATCCCAGGGACCGCAGCAAAACAAAAACAAACTTCTGGGGCAACGTGTTAAAGATAAGATAACCTGACTGATGTTGTCAATAAAAAAACAACCTATGGGAGAGTTTTGGCTGCCGTATGCTCCTTTCCTAAACGAAATTACAAGAAGAGTACGAAGCAATGTTGTGCTAATTCAGAAACTGTCATTAGTTATGATTTGCGAAGCTATATAGACTATACATAGCTATACATAGCCTCTGGACCCCAACACCGGAGCGATTTAGTCTCGACGCGCGCTCCTGTTTGAAATCTCTAAGAATCACTTCGTACTGGTCTAGTTACAAATCTATTACACGCCAAAGTATGAGACGTAATTCGCTCTAGATTGAGGTGGGACTTGTTTTCCCCATCGTGGTTTCTAGGGGTTCCCGCTTACATGGAGAGTTTTCAAAAATGTTGATGGTTGTTATAGCCTTTTCTTCAAGATTTTTTTTTTGTACAGATATTTACTCGTATAGAAGAAGGCTAAAAATCCATGCTTGTGCTAGTAGTTTTGTAAAAATCGATCCTGAGTTTCTTTTTACTGACTCTTACTGAATGAAGTGAACACGGTACATAGTAGTCATTTCAAAACAACCTGACGTGTGGTGCAACTGCGTAGTGCCTGCACTCTGAGTGGCCCCAACGCCACTCAGAGTGCAAGCGCTTGCAATCGAGGCGCGACCTTCGCTACATTCTGAGTGCAGCGACGAGTAAGGTCCCAACTCGATCGCAACCGCTATCTCCACCGCGCTCCTTCGAGTGCAGCCACTTACGCCATTGTAGCGGGCTACAGTTCGTTTTGACGCAAGCATAAACGTGAGCGCTCTACAGTGCACAAACGCTCATTCAGACTAGTAATTACTGATTCAGAGTGAAATTTATTTATACAAGTTCATTTTCGAGCGTCAAGAACGATATAGCCGGTTTACTCGCTCGCGATTTCATCGCCAACAGTATACTCAAGGCCTTAATGTTAAAAGAAGAAAATAAATGAGTTAAATGAGCCGATCTCAAGAAAAGATACAGCTGTGTAGCTCAGCGTTTATGGACTCTTCATCACATACCACATCACCGCTTAATCAAAAACTACACCAAACTTGTTTGAAAAATGACGGACCCGGCAGTTTACCGATTAAAGAACGGACGCGAACGAATATCGCTATGGCAGGCGCATGCGTAGAAAACTAGTGATCATTGTGATTAATGACGGGAAAAGAAAACCCCGAGGGTGGTTGATGGACCACGATTCTTTGACCCAATCCAATTCCAGCGAAGAAAGTTTCGTCTAGCCTGTCATTACATAGAGACAATGTCAAAAGAAGGAAAAACGCTCATTATCTTTGAAATTATGAAATAATGATGGTGAATGTATGTGGAAAAAGATAATAATAGTCAAATATCACAATGATTTGAGAGGGAAAAGAATTAAAATAGCAATTCGGTCGAAAGACTTACGTTAGGGTGCATAATACGAAGCTTTAGATTCCCATTTGGCACATTGAAATAAACATCTTCCTGTATGAAAAATGTTCCAAGTGATTCCGTGAGCTCAAATATAGCATTTTCAGCTTGCTCGATATCGTTGACACGAGCTTTTAGAACAATCGATTGACGCATACTAAAAGAATAAACTATGAAATTAGACAAACAAAACAAACTTCATCATCCTAAATCACAAACGTCATCCTAAATCACAAAATTTGAGGAACGAGAAGAAAAAGTTGAACGACAAAATTATAATTTACAAATTCGACAAGTGAGCTATTAGTTAACTTCCCATTTAGGAAGACGATTTCTCGTCAAAAATCCCAAAAATCGTCAATGAATTAGCTTCCACGCTTAAGAATGCCGTATAGTAGTGTAATAGTTAGGATTTCGACTGAAGTTAGAAATCTGACATGGGAAGAATGGTGACGGGAAGAGCCAGGTGATGAAAAACAAGTTAAGACTTCGGCCATTTTGAACTTTGTGATTACGTAAGCATCAAATGTTACACAAAGAAAAAACATTAGTACTACTTGAGGGAAAAAGAAATATGCTTAGAATGCAAATATTTCTTTACTATTCCCTAATAGAACTTAATTTTTCCGTATAAAACAGAAATAAATAACAAATTTAAACTAGGAAGAAAAAACAATGGACTTACTTTCGATCGGAATCGTACTCATCGTTAAAATATTGAAGTTGAAGCATGATGCTCTGCACAATACGGACAACAACGACAGAGTGGACACGGATAGTGGGCGGGGCCCCGGCGTCCGCCGGGTGGACAAACAACCCAAACGAGCGCCGTAACTACCGCCCACTTTTTGCAACGTCTGGGGTTTTTGTGGATTTATCAGACGGTGACATCTTCTCGCACGTGTTTTAATGACGCTTTTGACAGATCGCTGAAGATTACGTGTTCCCCATTACTATACTACTACCCTAATAGTGTTATACTTGTGAGCAGGCGCCAAAACCACCACGGACAACTGTTCCATACGTTTGCGGGCCTTTGTGATAGTTCTCACCACTTCCAGCTGTTACTTTATTACTATAGTTCTTTACTTGTGTAGAACCTGTCGTAGCAACATTACTGCTGGATATTACTCCTATTTACCAAAAAATGTTAGTTTTAAGCTTTATTACTGGTTCAGTGACGAGGCGACAACCAAGATAACGAAATTTTTTTGCCAGACCTCTGTTTTTGTGACAATTATCCAAGTTACACAAGTCCGACAGCCTTTGTATTTTCCATGTTAGTTTAATTATGGAGATCCATTCGTTCTCCGTGAATAGTGCTTAACAAAAATCAGAAATTTCACAAAGACAAGATGTCGTGGGACATATTTGACGTCAACTGAAAACAGGAATTTCGGCCAGATACGTCACATGTGCGCAACCAGACGACTGTGATCCCCGTTCGAAAGTGGTCCGGTTGGAAGGACCTGTGGCCTAGTGGAATTGCGTAAGCGGCTGCGTTGGGAGGGGTAGTTGCGACCGAAGCGAGGCCTTCATCTCCTGTTAGGTAGGGTTCTACTTCAAGTTCAGTCGGTGACGCACCATACTTTAGGTTTCACCATACTTTAGCTCGTTCTTACCCAACTTTATGTCATGGCAGAGGGAAAAAGAAGTGTATTAAACAGAGGCAGGGCGTGCATTTCAGCAGATGCGTCGCGGTCTCGTAGTTGAACGCATTCGGTGTCGACTATATAGTATCAGGGTTAGAGGATGTAGTGTAGCGGCTAGAAGTTTCGCTGCCTGTACGATCGATCGGAGGTTCGAATCCGCCCTGGTGCTCGCCAAGCCTTTCATCCCTCCGGGGTCGATAAATTGGTACCAGACTTGTCTGGGAGGATAAAAACACTGACATGACACATCGGCTAGAACGAGCGCCAGAATGCCCGAAGCCGTATCTTCCGGGCCGTTTTTTACGACAATTGGGAAGAAATGGACGGAATCACCCTTCTCTACATAATCTAGGATCCTGTGTACGGACACTCCACCTGAAATCCGTACCACCTCAGATTCGTGGAGTGATGCCTTTAAAGAAAATTATAACGCCCTTCAAGTCCATCGCGAAAACAAAAATCATTGACAACCCTTGCGCGCGATCGGAACAAATAAAAGAAGAATCACTCGATTTATTCAAAGATTAATGAGAGTTAAGGTGTGATCAAGGTGGTGTACAGCGCCTAAAAAAAAAGGTGGGCACTGCACAATTGCACAAAAACCTCCCGGCTATGGTCCTGTGTACGGTAACTTTAGCTCAGAAAGAGCACAAAGTGCTGACAGAGCGGGGAGGTTCCGTAGCATGACTGATTTCGCAAGCTCCACCGACGAAGAAGACTAAACTCCACGCTGTAAACGAAGGGTAGGCGGTAGGCGTTGCAGTTCTACGTTGCCTTTGCGTATTCATACACAATCGTCTACGCAATAGTCCGTAAATAGACGTAGTCCGTAACTCTAAGAATCTGTAGTTATGACAATAACTAGATGCGCTTTTATTTGTATTGTAAAATTGCAATTAAATAATTATTGTAAACGACGTAAGACTCGAGAGAATCATCCATGATTAAGTATCCTCGATTCAAGTGCTAATAAGGTTGTTTTTTTAACAACTACACCGAGTTTATCATGGATTTCCGTTCCCAAGGGAAGAAAATTAATTTTTTGAAATCATTTCCTTGTCCCAAGGGATAACCTGGATGCAATCTTACTGACAGAACATCAGCTGCAACAAGGATTTCCAAGAGTTTTGTCCAAAAAGAGTAGTCAGAGTTAGAAAGAAAAGTCGAGCAGTTCCTTTTTAAATGAGGAGAAGAGGCTAAATAAAAACTTTATGATAAACTACGTCGTAAAGGTGGAGAGGAGCAATGGTTTATGATTTTAATCCAGCTGTATGACTAGGAGATTAACCAAGTGTTAGGATATAGAGCTAGACGTAGAAATAGGCACCATCACTTGTTGAAAAACTATTTGAAGACATAAAGCGTGACGAAGAGAAAGTTTTCAACCAGGAAATTTTGTGCTCCACACTCCAAAATTAAGAGGGACAAAATTTCTCCAATCTAAGATATATTCTTCTTCATTTTTTTTCTGCATTTCTCCTCCTTCTTTCTACTAGACTTTCAGTGACCTTGCGCCAGAATTCACTTGCTCTTTAGAATAATCCCTTTAAGAAATTGAAAAATTGAAAAAATGGAATCATTTATGAGATGATGACCCGATATATATGCGAATATGGTTGAGAATTCGGTGCAAAACATAGACACAAGTTCTAGAGAGTCTGGATTTTTACGAAATTTTACGAGAAACGAATATTTCTTTCTATGCGTAAGGGAATTCTCGAATGTCAGACATACGGTGGAGAAAAGTTGTAGTAATTTAAGTTGAGCTAATAACTCATATGTAAACTAAAGTAGTAATTCATAATAAACAAAGATTTAACTGTGATGTGATAAAAAAAAATAGTAATAAAGAAATACCGTTAAATACTACTAATGCTCAACTACTACTATACTACTGTACTAACAATACTATTAAGTACTAATATAATATACTGTTAATAACAGAAATAAAGAAATACTGTTAAAGTGAGTCGATTCGAAAGAAAAAATCCAAAAAATAAACCAAAAGAACGGACGAAAGACTCCGAACAGTCGAGAAGGAGTGGGCGGAAAGACAAATTGTTAGTGTTACGAGTGAAGTTAATTGAAAATATTGACGCATTCGTAACTTTCCGAAACACTCGTGGATACTGTGGACACACGCATACGTACGTGCACACACACATGACAGCCTATAGCCAGCGCACAGATGCGAGAGCATCAGCTGATTGTTACGTAGGATTTTTTTGTTGTTGTTGTTGGAACAATTGTTTACTGCTTTTAACTTCGTCAAAAAACGATAGCTGTTGATGAATGAGACTTTCGTTTTTTTTTAAATGAGAGTTTTCGACACAATCAGTTAAGAATTCCAAAGAAATTTACTTGAACTCAGTAGAAGCACAAGAAAAATTTCAGCTGAACTCGACTCGAGAATCTAAATCACTTAGTCAGCTCTGGAACAACGAGATAAGATAAGGAAAATTCCAGGCCGTCATGGTAGGAATGTGTTTATGGAGCAATTTTTCTTTTCCGAGAGCGAATCGTAGGAGCAAACATCGGAAATTCGGATAATATTTCGCACCTTCAAAAAAGAAAAGAGAAATTTTTGGAAGAAACTGAATTTCTACTGAAATTACTTTACTATACTTATTACTTTTTACTACCACTTTCTTTACAACTATACAATTACTTTTATAAAATGTCTGCCCTTCCGCGTTTCTTTACCTTCCTCTGTAGAAAATCTGTCTAATTCTAAACAGTGCATGCAATTTTTTGAAGGAAAAGAAAAGGAAACCGAAATTCTGACGGTGTTTTACCATAGCAATCATTGGTAAGAAATGAAACTTTTATCCGAGCAAATAATAATCTACATAAATACTAAAAATGTTAATAAACAATGATAAAAAATAAAAAGAGTAAAATAGCACATATGTATAGGAAGCTGAGTCTACCGTTGATGTCTAGAGATATGTACACAAAGAGGTTAATGTCATACTTCAATTTGTCTTGGGCCACATGTCCCCAGGAAGATGCGAAAACTGGTCCTGAATGTTGCATGGCAAGCTCGTTCTTGGATGGCTAGATGACTAATAAATTAGTGTTGCGCGGAATTCCCCGTTTCTCGCCTATCATTTTATGTTCTACAGGGTCTTCTCGATGATGAGTTCCGGGTTCCAGCGATTCCAGGATGTGAAGAGAAGAAGGAGTGTTCTTCCCCCCGAATCTGACGTGATATGGAGTTCCGATGGACAAACTCTATACGAGGTCATAGAATGCAGGATCAGGGGTGGTTCCGCTCACCTCTCCCTAATCGTATTAAACACATCACTCCACGAATCTGGAGTGGCACGGATTTCCGGTGAAGTATTCGTATAGGGGGTCGTAGATTATGGGGAGGAGGGTGACTCCATTCATTTCTTCCTAATTGTCGTAGAAAACCGCCCGGAAGATACGGCTTCGAGCGTTCCGGCGCACTATTTTCTGAGTTCGATTGGAGCGCGCCACCCCTGTGCGGCGCCGCATCTTCTAGGCCGTTTTTTTTACGGTAATTAGGAAGAAATGGACGGAATCACACCCCTCTCCGTAATTTACTATGAAGTATATGAATACTCCACTTGAAATCCATACCACCTCAGATTCGTGGGGTGATGCCTTTAAGAAACAACGTTGGGACCACTTTAGTTCCCGGACGAGGAACGTTAGCACACTCTTCCGTGTATACGTTCTAGTCCCCTCAGCAACTTTTCATAAGTTTCACTTGAGTGAGCGCTCGAGGAGAACTCACTGGCTTTGGACCGCTGCGCAGCTGGATGCGGCGCGTATGCAAGGGTGGCGCGTTGCAACTCAAGTCGTCGTGAAGTCTTTCAGTTTTTTTCTACTGCGATTAGGAAGAGATGAACGGAACCAACGCTGATCCCGCAATCTACGACCCCCTATAGAGTTTGTCCATCGGAAATCGATACCACGTCAGATTCGTATGGTGATGACGTTAAGCACAAAAAAGACATCGAGGAAAGAGAATTTGGGGAAATACTCTGACAGTTCTTAAATAGAAAAAAAGCAAAAAAGGCTGATGATATTTGCTGTCCGACTAAGAACTTGGAGTTCAACCCCGTCCTGAGCTTTGCAACATATATAAAATTTATAAAATGTGCTATTAGTACGGGTAGAAGAGTATGTTTGACTTCCCAAGGAAAATTATGTGATTTTACGGCAAAAAATAGGAATAGTAAGAAATAAGAGAATAAATGGAAGAAAATGTTAATGAAAAGAATAAATAAGGAAATAAGAATAGTAAAGTAGTACTAATTTAGAAAAAGATTAAAAATGAACTCTTAGGATCGGACTAACAGTGTAATCCGCACTTTAAAATCACTGAAGTATCCGGTTTTTGTTTCCTGACAAAGACTTTGGACCGAAACAAGAACTATGTAGTCAGCACGCGGTACCCACATGACACTACTGTAAAATCGCATAGAGTACAAAAACAGAGAAGAATTAGGGTACAAAAATGTCGAAATTATTCCCCTGAACCATGCATGCGATAAGAAAACCGATCAGAGTTCTGTTGTCAACGAAATGCTCCCGAAATGATAACATCGACGCATATTCAGTGCGTCTACGCCCTTCTGAAGATCATAAAGGCCCTAGAGATCCTAGAGACAAAAAATGGTGGCCCATTTCATAAGAATGACTTGGGAAAATCCTATAATAGTGGAGAAATAAGAGTGGCCCGTTTCATAAGATTGGCCTAAAAAATTCTTTTAGTAGTGAATCGCTTACCCCGATAGGAATTGCGACGTGTTGTTTACGCGAAATCCAGAAAAAAAGAAAAGGAAAAGAAGAAAAAAGACCTAAAATAGCTCAGATCGGGAAAGATTCCAGAAGTTTACATAAGACGAATTCCTACTGCCGTGTTAAAATCGAGAAAGATATGATAATGTTTTTTTTTCAGAAAATTCGCCTTTACAGGTATTATTGGTGACATAAATAAAAGGATAAAGGATAAAGTTTCTGGCGTTAATCAATCCGCTTGGGATGCGCCCCCACGTTCACTTCAATTCAGAATCGTTTGAGGTTTACACACGTGTAACTGGCCTATACAATGACTTGCGGTGGCTAGCCGATGGATCAAGTCAGTGCTTTTATCCTCCCATACAAGTATGGTACCAATTTATCGACACCAGGGGGATGAAAGGCTTGGTGGAACACTAGGGCGGATTCGAACCTGCGATTGATCGTGCAGGAAGCGGAACCTCTAACCGCTACACTACACTCGCCCCGTGACATAAATATTTGGAAAAAAATTGATGCGATTATATGTCGCCGATGTGTCAATAAACTCATGATCATAACTGTTCCTCCTCATGATTTTCCCGAAAAAAAATCAACATTTTTAACTAGTCCTATTTATTTGTATGTTTATTGATCATGATAGTGTGATAGTGAAGCGATGAGAGAACGTACGCGGGGCGATGACATTCGTTTTCGAGGATACCCCTCGTCCTGCTTGCACTCACGATGAACGAGAGGAAAATATATTACACATTGTACGGGGAACATTTTCAAGTGGATGAATCCTGAAGAGATGGACAGATCCGATCTAGCTACCAGAAAGATTTATTTGTTTGTTTATCCTGGATACTATGTATAAGATTACGTCCAGTAATATTGGTAGTAATTAATAATACATTATTATTACTAATATATCATCAAAATTCAACATCCATATGATTTGGGACATTTAATCTTTTCCCTTTCACATCACAGAAAGAACACGTTGGAAAAATTTCGGGATTTTCTCACGGTGTTCACAAATTAGTACGCTACGCCAAAATACGTACGCTAAAATGTACGCTAAAATTGATTACTGCGATCCGAGTAGGCGATACGGTTAAGCTCGATGAGAACAACGTCCTAGAAAAATAATGTGAAAATTTCCTACACAAAATTGGGGAGATTTCCTGGGCGGAACATTCCAGAGTTATTTAAGCTTAGGCTTTATTAAATAATTATCCTTGGGGATTGAATAGCACAAATTCCCGAAACTAAAAGGTATGCGAATGTTCTAGAATGAGATATGCAGTATTGTATGGTGTTATCCTCAAATAACGGGAAATTTTCCGAGAAAATTTCTTTCTTTCAGGTGTAGTGAGGAAGCAGAGAATATTCCCTCAATTTGTGGATGACTGTTCATTCAATTAATTGTCTCCTTATGTAATTAAGATCTTACGATAAGATATTGGCCATAAGAGAAAGGATCTGTCCGGGTCAAAGTCCGTTTGATGGACCAACGATCCGAGCCACTGTCCCGATCAGATCCGTGTGGAATTTACACGTGGAATTCACGTGCTCCTATTGCATCATTGCAACATTTCGATGGTTTTTCACGTGAATGATTGCGCATAGCTGTGCAATGTGAGAATACGGCGGTTCTCAGGATTGGGATATTATTTCTCTTACGTGAACGATTTTTTTTGTCGTCAGAAGAAAGGGGACCAGGCGAGACGCTGTCAACTAATATTATTGTTGTTGTAATAATTAATTAATGATATTATTCTTATTGATATTATTATTATTATTATTGTTATTATTATTATTATTATTATTATTATTATTATTATTATTATTATTATTATATCTACAGCTATTCTTGTGAAGTAAAACCAAAGAAAAACTAAAACTAAAAGTGAAAAATTTAGATATCTATTGCTATTCGGAGCTGCAATTATTAATTTCTCAGTTATTTATGGTTAACTAATGGTTTCAGCTCGAAAAATTATCGATTACACTAAATTGTTAGGGAATTCAACTGATTAGTTCGAAGAATTTTGTCTTAGGTGTCAGAATAGATGCTGTACCTCCGCTAAAGTTTACGATAGCCTGGTTCCTGTAGAGATTCTTCCTTTGATTCTTCTTTACGCTTAAATTTTCCGCTGAATATCTATCATTTTCAGAAAATTCTTGACTGGATAAATACGAAATAATAGATAGCATTGTAATGAATAAATAAAAATAAATGATAATATAAAATAAAAGTAAATAATAAGATATTATGTAGATAATAATAAACCTGAAATGACTGAAGAAACACAAATAACTAAAAAATTTCACTCTGGCCATGGTGATAGAAGTGTCCAGAAAATCTCTGCACACAAACCTGTTCGTATTACTTCCAGATGTGGACCCCCTTTGCATGTTTTCAGCCATTATCCACTGAAATTTCCTGTAATGGAAATTCAAGTTTTTTTCTGAAATTGAGAAAAATCTAACTTTAAAGATGGTATCCAGTACTCGTAACGAAATTTTCAGGATGAGAACTGAAAGAAAACTGGTGAAATCTCTCACAACATCACAGGTGAACCACATTATTAAATTATTGAAATTAATTTTCTTTTTCATTGAAAAAAATTCAAAAGCACTATAATATTACAAGGAAATGTGTAGAGATGAAAATTTGATGAACAGAAAAGATCGTGGATAAAAGCAACGAGACGATTTTAAGAGAGCAAACAGAGAACAATCACTTATCGCTTGAACTTTAATACCTCGAACGCCAACCCAAAAAATGCGGTAGTCCGTACCACTGAGGGGGGGGGGGGGGGGAATTTACGTCCATTTACATTCACAAGATCTGAAAATAACACAGTTGCCATCGTTTTTGTATTGGCACTTATCACACGCTATTGATTGTGTGACTCCGTGAAACAACACTCGTTCATTCCTAGAAGAAACAACTGTGAAAAAAGAAGAACCGTGTAGATAACTGATACGGAACTTGTGCACTACACTACACTAGACTACACTACACAGTAAACCGCGTAGCGTACTAAACCCCCTAAAAAAACCTCACTTAATTTTTTTTTCTGAAGAAAAAATTGTAAAAAAAATGTCTGGAATTGTTTTTCTTAGAGGACCTGTGACTACACTATAGTCGGGTCAAAATGACATGAAACACGGTGAAGTTGTGTAAGCGGCTGCCCAGGAAGCAGCGTAGCGGTTGGAATCCAGGTGGGACCCATGCTGCTCATCGTTGCAGTCCCACCTCGATTCCAACCGCTACGTTCTACCGCACTGCTTCCTGAGCAGCCGCTTACACAACTGCACCGTGCTTTGTGTCATTTTGACCCGACCATCGACGTACCGCAACGATTGTCGACATGGGTCCCACCTCGATTCCAACCGCTCCACTCTACCACGCTGCTTCCTGACCCGACCACCGTACTATACTCAATGTACACTACACTGTAACGTATCAGTGGCCAAAATAAAATTTTTGCTGTGCGTTTGGGACCTTGACGGATGTTCTGACGAAAGTGTAGAAGAAGCATGGGGTGCGACAGTCGCGTCGCGTTAACTTGAGTGAACATGTTTGGTGCCTGCTATGTGCACTAATCGACTGATACAATCGAAACTCACTTTTCAGTGATAAAAGGAAGGAAACTGGTTTATGGCTACGTGCTACGAATTCCTTGTTGTCATACACAAAATGGTTAGCGATCACGACTGCAATCTTTGTTATTTAAGGTTGAAAAGTCCTTCTTTGCTTTCTAAAGCTATGTATATCAAAAAAAAAGTACGGTCGAGTCGGAAACTTCAAAATGTGTGGTGCATTTGCACAACCGACCATCTTGATTCTTAATATTGAAAGAGCTGAGATATCGTAAGCTCAATCAATAGCTCTTCCTCCACGCAGAGGAGGAAGAGCTATTGATTGAGCTTACGATATCTCAGCTTTTGATTAACCTGAAAAATAACATTTAATTAATTAATTTACTACCCATTTACTCTATTTGACTTGTCATTTCGTTACATCACCAACCAATAATTATTAAGTTATTTATTGTAATAGGTGCACGCAGGAAAGGCACTGAAAACACTAAAATTTCTCACCCTGGAAATCCTGCCTTCAATTTCTTATTCCACAAATGAATACGTATCATTAGATGCCTTTCCAGCTTTCACTGATATATTTGGGTCGAGCAGTAGAAGGATAAATAAACACACTAATCTTTTATTAAAGATTCGAGGAACATTTTCTCCTTGTTGTTTCCACAAAAACAAACTGAGTTCTGGAAAAATCTAAGATTGACAGGAGTGGAAGGGAACACAGCGAGAGAAAAACCGGGGCCTCTTTGTCATTCTCAATCACAGATCACAGTGTAACAAGGTACACGTGCACTTTGAGTTCACGGATAATCAGTCATGGTGTTCACCACTCAAAAATCCAGGAAATAAATCCTATACTTCCTTGATCGTTCTTTAAAACAAAAAATTTTCGGGTTGGAAACCTCCTAATTTATTTTCAATTTTAATAAATTTATTTTAATTCCAATTTAGAAAATAAGTGAAGAATACTATACAAATTGTGCGGGTTTTAGAAGCTGTATCAACATTGAGGATTAGGATTCTTGGTATTGATCAATCAATCAACCAACATACTTCGAAGGAATATCAGAACAGTGTCAACGCTGAGGCATAATTCTAAAAATAGAATTAAATTAAAAATCAAGGAATCTAAATGTGGAATAGAAATATGGCTCGTTTTCCTGCTCATAACATTTTTTGATAAACGTAAAATGATAATGTGGCACAGCGTGACGTGATACCTTTTGGATGAACCTCAGTGACTTCACCTTCAGTTCAGAGTCGTTTGAGGTTTATGATCGCGTATCTGTATAAAATGACGTTCCGGTCCCGAGTCGGTACATCAAATCCGTATTTTTGCCTTCATGGAGAAGTCTGGTGGCCATATATCGCCAACCGATTCATGAAATTCTCGGTTGGTATAAGAGTGGCTTCGAACCATCCAAAGGCTACGGAACCTCGCTATCACTTCGCTACAACACCAGCTACAACAGAACCTATGGAAGAATTGACTATTCCTTAACTTATGTAGAAGTTTTTGAAAAAAAATCACTACTGCTTGGAAGCATTCCATCCTTCCGAACATAGATCGGATAGATAAAGGACTGGTTTTAATCGCGCTCGCTCATCGCTGATGCAATTGATGCCGCTAATTACCAGGATCACCTATCAACGAAAAATTGTCGGCCAAGTGATTAGGTGTAACGTGCTGGAAAGTGTTCAGATGAGGACGTTCGGCATTGTCTTATCACTTGTTTGGAAGGGATATTTCTACTAGTATGAAGATTTTTGGGGCGGGTGTAGTGTAGCTTCTAGAGGTTCCGCTTCCTGCACGATCGATCGGAGGTTCGAATCCGCCCTAGTGCTCACCAAGCCTTTCATCCCTCGGGGGATCGATAAATTGGCACCAGACTTGTCTGGGAGGATAAAAACACTGACTTGACACATCGGGTAGCCACCGCAAGTCATTGTATAGGCCAGATACACGTTCGTAAACCTCAAACGATTCTGAATTGAAGTGAACGTGAGGGCGCATCCCAAGCGGATTGATTAACGCCAGACACTTTATCCTTTTATGAAGATTTTGCACATTTACGATGAGAAGACACCAATTTCATCCAGTGAAAGCTGCAAAGGCCCATAAAGACCCTAGCAAGCAATATCATTCCTCATAGATACACAGTCAGTCCAAGATCCTAGCTCGTAGATATTTGATCTCTCCCCTTTTTTGTGCAATTGTGCATTATCAGCATTCTCCTTAGTTCTGCTACTAAGGAAACCTTTTTTCGTTAATCTAATAGTTTCCTTTGACGCCAGAACATCTTCTGGGGAGAGAAATTTGACTTCTCCCAATTTTCGTGTAACTGTGCACAGTGGGCGTTCTTCTAAGTCGGATTTTGAGATTTCACTAGATCTGCACAAAAAGGCAAGAAATGAGGGAGAATTCGATTCTAGCAAACTAAGATACTAGAAGCCCCCTAACACCAAAACAACCGACAAAAGCAGCGGAAAAGTACGCTGTCAGTACCGTGTAGTTTATATTGAACTTTATGTGTTTGTTGCATGCAGTCACTGTAGTCAGTCGTTTCATAATGTTGCTGTTTTGATTTCACAAGTATGAATTCGAATTGTACTAAGCGGATATGTGTGCGCCAGTCACGTGCGTGGGCATCACCCCACGAATCTGTTGTGGTACGGATTTCAGGTGGAGAGTTCCTATACGGGGTCGTAGATTATGGAGAGGAGGGTGATTCCGTCCATTTCTTCCTGATTGCCGTAAAAACGGCCCGAAAGATGCTGCGCGTGCACAAGGCTGGGGCGCTCCAATCGAAGTCATTGTAGAAAATAGCGCGCCGGAACACACGAAGCCGTATCTTCGGCCATTTTTTACGGCAGTTAGGAAGAAATGGACGGAATCACTCTTCTTTCCGTAGTCTACGATAGGCATAACCCAACTGAAACCCGCACCACTCCGGATTCGTGGGGTGATGCTTTTAATATCACGCGGGAAATTTCTCTATATAAAGAGCCCGCTCACAGTCAGAAGTCAGTTAGTCGGTTTGTTAGTTCAGTGCGACACCTCGTAGCGGAGACCCGCTCGACTTCAGGGCAAGACTCAAAACACTCAAGGCACAGACACTAGAACAGCGCGATCGAGACGATAGTGACTCCGAGCGTATTTTCCGGAAGTGGGGACGGTTATAGTCGAACCACTAGTGAGCGAGAAGTCGTCGACAGGATTCAGAGCTCCCTTAGGGTTTCAGAGGGAGGGCCCAACTCTGAGCAGCTGAGAAGGTCCGCATGGGGTCAGAGCTATTGGTGCAGAAGTAGCTGCACACAACGCAGAACTGCAGAACTGTTCGAAGCGGTAGCGCTACGAGACGAGACCTGCGAGGGAATGGCTAAGTGGGCGAGGTTGCGCGTGATTCCCCATTTCCACTTCCAACCCTCTAATTGTATTTGTGTATTAAGGATGAAAGTTAACCGGCTTTCTTGTGTGTAGTGAAGAGAATGAATGGTCAAGGAGTTCTTTTGTGATTACTTTCACAGGTGAAGAAGAAACGCCTCAACTTCAAAAACGCTGCTAAGAATAATTCTTTGATAAAAAAAAAGAATGAAATGTAACGGAAACAGAAGAAGAAAAGCTCGAAAAGGGACCAGAATGCACATCTTTCACTGATGTTTTGTCCCGACTGTACTTCTCGGTACTAGTTTAGTTCGCACTTCCCTTTCTGAAACAGAACTAATTTGACTCAACCAGCTAATTTCTGACCAGTCGATTAATATAAGTATGTATCTAAAAGAGATCCTACATCTGCGATGATCAAAGAAATGATTTCTGAGGTGAAACTGCCTCGATTCTGAAATACCGGAATTTGTAGCCCCGTGTCAATCAGTACAGAGTTCGTAGTCACATTTGCAACCGCTGCAAATCCCCTTTCATGACTAACGTTTTTGAAATCAATCGTCCGTCATCCTGTCACGCTCCCTCCAATCCATAAAATGGATGCTTTGTAATAACAAGTATTGCATGAGTTAAAGAACATTCCTATAGATTGTTACCTTTGAGTGGAATATTGCAATGCACCCCGGTTCTTAAAAAATTAAGTTGTAATGGATGCTCCAGGGAAATCGCAGACGTTGGGTTGTAGATTACGGAAACGAGTGTGGTTCCTGCTTAATTCTCCTTAGGCAACCTAAAAAACAGCGTGGGAACCGTTCTAGAGTTCCTACGAGGTACGTTAGAACGCGCCTCTATGTACACGCCACGGTCCCCTCTGCAGCTTATACAAAGCTTTCACTTGAATAGGCCGCTGAGGAGCCCCCATTGATCTTCGACCGTCCGCTCGTAAACGCGGGGCGTTGCAACTGATTTCGTAGGAAAGAGCGGCGTCTTCCACGCTGCTTTTTTTTACTACGATTAGGAATTTAGTGTTTGCACAGCCTCTATAAAGGCATCTATCCTACAGCGTCGCTGCGTTTTTACTCTTGCGTGGGCGGCTGCGATGCGGCCCAAGGCGCGTACTGAGGGTTGGTTGGATTTTCTTTCATTGCAACAACTGTTGAATTGTCAATATGAAGGGCAAATCTACATTCAGATTTTTTCTTGCAATTCTAATTGAAGTGTCAACATTTTTTCGTAATTATGAGTTTGCTGTCTTATCCAGAAAAGTGTTGGAAAAAGTTTAGTGTTTTAAATTTCTCATCTCTTCCAATCAACGCAGTGTTCATCGTGGTCATGCTGCGGTTCTATCGCAACTGCCTTTTCTTTGTCTAGTAGTGTAGAAATACCGCTACTCACTGGAAGCTTTGTAATAATGAATTTACAAAAAAGATGTTGCGGTTTAAAGGCAACATACCACAAAATTGCACTAGGCATCACGCGCGTCGCATACATGACGTGTTGCTAGGCGCTTTGTAGGGCAATTCGGTCGTTTCCCATGCCATTTCTAAAGACCATATTCATTTTGACACCCGCTATTCTTCGAACTGATCAAGTGGGGGCCAGTAATTTCTCCATCTCATTTTCTTCTCAGGATGATAAGGAGGAACTAAGCGAACTCACGCTCATATTCTTGATCTATCTATCACACCACTTACCCTGTCTTTTCGTCGTGAGATCCCAACATCGTTAATTTTGTGGTATGTTGGCGCTAATGTCAATGCGAGAAATGTGGTTTTTTTTCTGACGTTTCAGCCGTCACGAAAAAGTTTTTAATTTGTCCGGAAAGGCATTTCTCCCCGAAGAAAATCCTACTATCATGCACTTTTGAGTCTTATTCATTATGTATGCCATGTCTGGAATCATTTTCCTAGTTTTCTGCCATATCATCTATACGAAGCGTCCATATGGATTAGCAGAAAACATAGTTGTTAAGGAAATGGAGTAGAATTTATGGCCGGGTGGATTATTCTTTTTACAACATCACTCCTTAATGGGTTCCCTGCTCCTCTGTATCCATGGCTGCCATTGGTCCCTAATTATTTGGGTTCATTTCCGAGCGCCATCTATATTTTTACGGATCATCTCATATGACATTCATGTCACACTAAATCGTTGTCGAACATATGTCAAGCCGTATTCGCAGCTGAAAGACTGACACAGACAGCATCAGCGATTGAAAGATGTGAAAATGAACGCTTAGCGCTTTTGCGCAGAAAAATTTCCCTCCAAAAATGGATCACATTTTCCACATATTTTCCTGGAATTTTTGCACTTATTTTTGTGGCGAAAAGTGTTACGTATTCAAAAGTTTTTTTTTCTTCCAACCCCATAAACTCGAACAATACCTCAATGTTTTCCTTTGCTGTTGTTGTGGCTGCTGACGGCTGAATCGAATCTTTCCGGGGGTTCCTCGCGTCAAATTCGGCAAAGTTTTGCCTCGTTTCGATTTTGTTTACACGAGAACAATTCCAATCCTTTTGAAATCATGCGGAAGACACATTTCGGATTCATCCAGGACATAGCGAAATCTGCTACAGTAGACCTCTGGATGCCATGCAATCGTATTTCCTTCCATACCCTTTTTTATAGCTCTTTTAATGAGTTTTTAAATTTTCAGATGGTCTCGTTTATGTTCAAAAGTAAACAATACTGGTAAAAACAACAGATTGTTTATTAATAACCTTTTTCTTACTTATACTTACAGATCCGTCACATATGGAGGATATGTGGGGGAATTTTCACGCAATATTCCCCACTTCTGACTAGCTGTGGCTTGAAAATTCTTGAAAAATTAAAGTAATCAAGGAAATGAAAGGTCTAAATTAAAATCAGAAAGTTTTTGCTTTTAATTTTGTTATTCTTCCGGATTTCGCCGCACCAGAACCTCAAATCTGCACTTCTGCATAAATTCTTCTCATTCTTTCATTCCAAACCCTGCTCTTCGCTCCGATGATCCTCCTAGGATCCTCTTCCGAGTGTTGGTTTTTGATCTCTGATAGCTCTAATTTCATCTCAGCTCTCGGGGTTTCTATTTCGGATGACTATATACTGCGTCTTTTTTGTGTGATCTCTGGGGGAAAGCCTTCTCACAAAAGCCCCAGTCTATGCTATGAAAGCCATAAATTTTCGGATTGGGAGGATTAGGGGTAACCAAGATCCGGCCTTCTTGACTTGTTCTTCTTGATTACTCCAACAAGCATTTGTTTTTTTCCGCAAAACTGGAAATTGAGGAACAAGAAAGGGCTCGGAGAAAGGAAAACAGAGGAAAACAGAAAAAAACGTCCAGAAGGAAGACTTCCCTTGCTTATTACCTCACACATTCCGGAAAAGTAACCTATTTCCATGGTCCTAGCCGTCTAGCGCTGTGTGATGTTATTCTGCAATGGACGCAAGCTTCGCTACTTTCAGTACACTGGAGATTGAGGAAAAAGTAGAAATTGAGAAAAAGGGAGAGGTTCGATTTCGGGGAAAAGAAAAGGAAAACCCTCAAAAATGACAATTTTTACTAACCCCAAACTTTTCAAAAAAAATCCTCTCACGCATTCAGGGTGTAATGTCATCCTGCAATGGACTACGTTAATCACCGGAAGATCGAGTACCTACGGGGTCGTCGTCCAAACGAACCTCTAAGGCCATTCCTCCGAGATCTTGCAGGCGTCCGCGCGCATTGCGCACATTGTGTTGTCGATAAAAGCATGAGGTGAGCTTTCTTCTCCACTCTTCCGCACTCCTCCAGTTCCAGTCTTTAACCCGTAGCAGCTTTTCTTCAACTCCTCGTGGACTTCTGCCTCAAGGCTTCTACCTCTACGAAAAAACTCACTGAACCTACTTTTCCAACTTCTTTGCAGGTCATCGCCGTGCTGAAAAGACGAGAAGAATTCTTTGAAATTAGGGAGGAGAGGCCATAGCAGGAATTGCGAAAATTTGTGGAAAATTTTTCCAAGTTTTGGAATCAACAAACATTTTTGCATAATTCCTACATTCAACCGTTGCACTCACCCAGATGTAACCACTACAGGACCATTAAGTCACGAAAAATCCAATAATTTCATCTAGAGTTATGCTAACCGGGAAGAGCTCACTGAAATATGATTCCGGACGCCGCATGCAGAGGGGTTTCATTAGCTTCAAAGCCATTTATCCGGCAATTCCATCGTTTTTTCCTTGCCACTCAGTGTCATTTGCAAGGGAAATTAATTTTTTTTTCTCGCTTACAGCTATACTATACTGCAAAACTTTGGAAAAAAAGTACTTTTGGATGTGTCCTTTTTTCTATAGACACACTATCTAATTAAATAATTGAGGCTAACTATCACCGCTCCTGGTAAACTCTAGCTTTTCCCTCCAATTCCTCCTTGTTCTTTTCATTCTTAAAATTTTCTCGTTGTTCCTACTTTTTTTTCAGGGTTCCTACTAACAGAAATTATTGATTAACAGTAACAATGTAGCTGTTTGCACTTTACGAATTGTTAGAATAAAATTAAAAAAGAATAAAAAAATCAATTAAAGATTAAAAAAGAACAAAAAAATCAATTAAAGATTAAAAAAGAATAAAAAAATCAATTAAAGATTAATAAAGAATAAAATTAGAAACGGCCTACTAAGATCTGAAACAACCCTGACGTGTGTCATAAAAGTAGCAGCAAACTTGTCGTGCGTGTCTAGTTGAAACTGGAAAGGTTAGCAAAATTTCACTGTAACCTACCTAATTGGACTGTCACCTATAATATTTCATGGACCGCTGTAATTTTTAGACTTCCAAGCAATATTTGATGATTCTCAACGGATCAGATACGCACGTGTTGGTAAAACGTCTTTAAGGAATTTAAAATAAAAACGTTCCACGTTATTTTTGAATATTTTTTACATTCTCAGCCGTAAATGTGGACCTAAGAAAATAGTGTTTTATTCCAAGATCTAATGTTATTAGTTTACTTGCATACTCATTCTATTACGTCATAACTTTATCTACTTATTTGTTTATTTATTTACCGGTTTATTTCCTTATTACACTTAGGATGGAACTTATGGTACTAAACTGAGCTACGAGTGGATTTTTGTAACGACCTCATACGTGTGTATAGTGCGCTCCATCAAATAAATTATCGCTGATTTATTATCGTCAAAAATATCCAGACGTGACTGTCATTTGCAAAAAAAATTGGATACTTCTAGCACGCATTTTTTTTTAATTTTAAAAAAAGTACTTTTTCCTCGTACTTTGTGGTGGACTTTTTTTTGCTCACGGTTATACACTTCACAGAGCCGAATCTCTCACGAAGCAGTGGATTTTCAAAGTGTTTCTGAACTTGGAAATATTCTAAGAACTGAAAGAAATTCTGCAATTAAAGAATTGAAAAAAGAACGGAAACTGCAATCTTTGCAGTTTCCGTTCTTTTTTTTATTCACTACACAAAAAAAAAACTGGAAAATTCTAAATAATTTTTAATCATAGTCTCGTTTGAGCGTACATGGAATGATGTAGAAAAAGCAAATATTTGCGAATCGTGACCAAATCAAATTCCCATCATTTTGATTCCATTAGCAACAACGTGAGAAAGAAATTTGATCTATCCTGTATCAGTTTTTTTTTTCTTGCAATGTGTAGCATTTCGTTGGCAGAATGAGAAAAATCACAATTAGAAATACTAAAAGAAAAATTAAAGAAAAAAGAACTAAACTGAAGAAATACTACACTAATAATAATAACAGTACACTAATAATAATGTTCATTTATTCTTCCGATTTTTCAGTAGGGAAAGAGAAAGAATACCACTTCTTTAGTTTAATTTTTTTATTTATACTTTTGCAATTTAATTTTTAATTTCAACAAATTTTGTACCAATATTTAGGCGCAATTTCCCTGCTTTTACAGACAGAACACATAAATATAAGCGTCAGAATTGAGATTTAAAGATTTTAAAGTTTTTCTTCGAGAAAAAAACGAAAAAGAGGAAAATTTTGCTGTCATGTTCGTCGTGTGTTCACATGATTCCAAATTTTCCTCCAAATTTCAATTCAAAGCCCGGCCCGTTTGTGTTATTTCCTCCTATTGTGTATTGCGCCTCTTCTCAATAGAAATGAATACAATTCGCTGAAATTGTATGTAGCATCGATTTTCTGAATTCGTTTTTCCCAGCATTTGTCCGACATCGACACTTCACTCGTCCACAGCGACAACTCTCTGTCGCCGCAATTTTCCTCAAACCTCAAATTTTCGTCAGTGTTTTCAATTTTTGTGACTTCTTCCTCACTAAGACACTAATTTTTTTAAACAAAAGCTGGAACTTCATATTTTCATGCAATTTTAGGACTATTTTTCATTTTTTTCCTTTTATTCCCAAAGTCATCAGTATAGGGATCGATGTGAGGATGGATGTATGTATGGAGACAGTCAATATAGAGCGCGTTTTTCTTTCTCCGCTCCAACGATCTAGACCTCATAATGGAAGCTCAATTCCCACGACAATCGTTTTCACGCTTGCGTCATTAAGTGTTGACGTGATACGCGAGAAGCTTAAGAAGAAAAAGCAAACAACGCCGGAGCCATGAATTCAGGGTAAAGCACTAGGGACTACCGCAGCACTAGGAAAAAAGAACGAAGCAAACTCGATGAAGTGATGATTCTGGATAAGTGATAGAGCGAAATTCCATGCATGCGCAAGATTAGTGCGCCACAAATCCAAGAACTCAAAAAATTGTAGACGCATTAACATTTCTATAGATGCTTTTCACATTTATATGACCTATAGTCCTGGTCAGTAGGGAAAAACACCCTAATGGATTCTGTGAAGAGAAAAAAAAACTAGAGACATAGGCCTTTTAACGAAAAATGCATTGAATGATTCCATAAAAGTCTTTGGATAAGGTGAACAGAGTGGAAAACAAACCCCATACACCATATGTGGACTTTTTTTTTCTTCCTCGCTCTCGCTCGCCCCCTACATCCATCCCATCCAAATTTTTGGGATTTTTTCTAGGAGAAAACCTTTAAAGGGACATCTCTACGAATTCTCTACGACCATCTCTACGACGAATAGATAAGTTAAAATTGGAATTTTTCTGATTAATGGGGTTTCATCAAGCCCACTTATTGGCCCTAAGAGTAGCCGAGAAAAATAGGCTGGCAGTAAATTTAAAAAAAAAATCCCCGTAGTTCTATACATTTTCTTTTTCCTTGACCTGACGCTGGATACAACCTTCATATCCAGACGATAGCTTAGAAAAAGACGGGATGAGTTTAGGATGACGACCTTATTTCTCCCTGTAGTTATTCTTCTCATATTTCAAAAAAAAATCCATCTAAATTTTTTAATTTGTTATTTTACATCTGTTTCATATTTTTTGTTTGTTTAAAAATTTGAGGGAGAGAAGGTTCGTCAGTGCTTAGGACTTTATTTTGGAGTTTTTTTCTTTTAGAGCACTACTCCAGTGTTATGCGAGAATTCCTCCCGTCCTCTACCGGACGTTCTTTCATCAAGATATTTACCCGGATATTTCATTTTTCTCCTATATAAATCTGCACGAAAACACCTACTGCAATCCAACATCAAAATTTTGGTTGAAATTTCACATACAGCGAAAAGAAGGGTGTTACATTCAGTTGTTTGCAAATTTCTTTTCCTTCTTTGTCTTTTTTTTTATTAATGTATTTATTGTATTTGTCTTATCCTTGCAACATCCTTTTCGCACGTCATTGAGCGTAATAAATAAATAGATAAATTGAACAAATAAACAAACACAACATTGAACAAATAATAAATAGATAAATAACAACAATAATAACATACCTAAACATAAGTAATCGCATGATAAACATAAAAAACAGTGGCAGTCTTCCTCAGTGAGAAATCTGAGAACCTTTCCAGATATTTGAGGTTACTTCACTCCAATTCATGCATTACATTTCCATTGATACTAGCTGATTCGGATCGATACTAGTGATCAGGATGATCTTAAAGATCAAAGTGGATCTTTTGAAGCTATCAAATCCGGCCAAAACCCTACAGATCGGCTCTTTCCTTACTTTCTTCTCCTTTGACGTCGCTTTGTTTGCCGATGATTCCAAACGATGTGAGGACGATGTGATGTATATCCGGACGTCTTAGGACTTGGCGCAGTATGAATCCAGTGCTTAGTGAGTCTCTTTTGAGGCTGCTTGCTGAGTTGTTATCTCTATCTGTGCTGTCGCGCAATTGATTTCTCCCCTCCATGGACACACACACACATACACATTGCTGCCGAAGCGACTGCTGCCATAGGCAGTGAGTGGCAGCGGCAGCGGCGGCGGCGGCACCAGCAAGTCATTACCTCTTTTCACTTACCGTAAGAAAGAAAAAAAAAGAGTTCACGTCGTAAACCAGTTTCACCTCGCATTTACTCGCTTTCCCTTGTCACGAATTCTTTTGCTATTGATAATCTTTTTGAGGTAATATGTATGATGCTTATGCTGCTTATTATCATTTTTTATTTATTACTGTTTCAATTTTCCTCATGTTCTCATGCGTGTGTTAACTCCTTTCCAACGAAAATCTATGTGAATAAAAAAACCATGTGAATTGAGCGAAAAATAATAAATCTATATGAATTTTCGAGCACAACATTTGCGTCCTTAATTTTCCTGAGAATCCCAGTTTTTTTTTTATGTTTGCCCGGGACTTTTCTTGAATGATTTTCCGATAACACCCTAATGGCTTCTACAAAGAATGAGTGATTTTTTTCTTTTCCTTTCCTGAATGAGCTTCCAATGTGAAACTTAAAAGTTCATGAAAAGTTCCACTTTTCTTCTATAGATTTGCTTGTTGCTGGAAACCACAACGAAATTTTATTTCCCAACAGATTTTTGAGTCAAAAACTTATTTTTTCCTACTAGTACTCTTCTTTTCAATATTTCCACCATTTTTATCCTTATATTTATTTATTTACATATTTATTGCACCGTATATACAGCTATGATTGTTACCTGTACTTTCCCATTCATTACTTCCACTACTTCTATCATCATATTTATTTATTTACTTATTTATTGACCCGCGTATACAAGTTACCTGAACGTGGTGGACGTGGTTTCATTAAACCCAGTCAGGGATCTGAGCATACGCCTTAGGAACGTACGGGCTAAATGACTTCCAGTGCCACATGACGGAACATTCCCATACATTGCAGAAAAAAATAGAGATCTCGTCCAGCACATCGCCAAACCTCGTAAAATAAAAAATAAAATTCTCCTGAAATGTTAACTACCTGAAGAGAACATGGAATCTTTGGGTATAAACATTTATTTATTTACATTTTTTACATTTTATGCGCCTACACAGTTACATTTTACTATATATTTACTTTATTAGTTATATTTACTTTTGTTTTATTATATATTTGTGTGTATATTATACATATTCAAAAATGTCTCAAAATAGTATCTGTCCCAAATAAAATTTAGAATTCTACTTGAAATAGTTGCTATTTTAAGTTATCCGTTTGACTTTTAATTTAATTTTTGAATTGGATTTTATTTTAATTTGATCAAATTCAGAATATTTTGCTGATTCCTCATTAAAATGAGATCTACCTCTTCAGAACCTTGTCCTCATTATCCTTGCCAGGGGAGGCAGCCGGCTTGTACTGATGAGCGGAACGGCTTCTCTTCTTCTTGAGCATACTATGAACAAAATTTTCTAGCGCTCGAGATTGAAACGGGCCAACTACGGTGGTTCGCCGAGGCTACTGCTCGCTCCCAAGAAGAGCATGACCTTTTTTTGACCTCTCTGGAGGCACTCTCTCCACCGATAGATGAAATTCTACTGCTCCCATTTGTGGAGAAAATTGTAAATCTCATCTTATCCTTTTTTAATTTTAAATTTAATTAACTGTGTAACTTAATTTGATCAATATTTCATAGAAACTTCAGCTGGCATTTATCAACTCGGTTTTAGCTTTTTTTTTCCTTTTTTTTTCTTCTTCTTCTTTTTTTTTCTTTTTGTTTTTTTTTTCTTCAAATTTACGATAGCTTACTCGAAATTGCATGACGTCATACGTGTTTCCACTTAATTCGAGAACTTTACGTAAAGTGTACGCAAGTTCTTGTGGATTTGATCTCTCTGCAATATGCTCGGCCACGCTCACTATCGACGCGCGTCAAAAGACGTGTCGAATGATTTATTCATTTCAAGTGGTGCTTCGGATCCTCCACGCATTGTCAATAAAAGCAAGGACGACATGATTTTTGACACCGCCCTGTACATACTTCTCGGCATTTTATTTGCTTTTCACACCTTCTTCTCCGGATCGATCTTTTTGTTTTTGTTCGCAAATAAATAAGCTAGAATAAAAAAACTTTTAAAATCTCTATTCAGAACAGCAACAGAAATTCATCGGAAGAATTAACTATTTATTTGCTTCATTCAGGAAAAGAGCAACAATAGCAAAAAAAGCCAAGTGCTTCGGAGATCAAATCTTTACATTACTCCCTTCCACGCCATGAAAGAAATTTGAATATGACTCGAAAATATTACTAAAATAGCAGATTAACCTTTAGTTTTTTCAGTGATGTACTACAATTTATATCATATTATAAATTATAACTATACTAATTATATCATGTTCTACAATGAATGAATTATATTACACAAATTATATTATAGATAATCATATCATTATTATTATTGTCATACTAACTTTACCTTTAATATGATAATAATAATAATAATAATAATAATAATAATAATATAATTATCTATAATATAATTTGTAAGCGTGGGTGTAGCGCAAGTATAATTTGTAATTTATAATTTATAATATAATAGTGACTTAGAATTTTATAATATTTTTAGAAAAGATCAAAAAATCTGTAACTGATCCTTTTGTGGATCCATTGAAGAAGTAGCGGATTTTTCGGACATGACTGGGACTATTAGTAATTTTATACGAGTTCTACTATTCAGAAATATTTTTAAAGATCAAGTCCCCTAGGGCTAAAATTTTTTAAAATCCATGTTGAAGATGGATCTGCTCGCAAAAAAAAAGAACTTGAATTTTCTAAAATTTTCCGAATATGTCAGTAAAATGTCGGTCGAAACATCGTTTTTTGTGTCGATTACAAACCAATCAAATCCACTCGGAACGTTTTCTGAAAGCTCTAAGCTTGTTATTGTGACAGATGTCGCGTTGCATTTATGATAGATGACGACTGCAACGGAATGAGCCGCTTTTGACGACGCCACGGTAACCCAGGCATACGTATGCAGATTGAATCCACGCGTTTCATACGCTCTCAGGACTGTATTTTCCAGCTAACGCCTATTACTACTAAATTAAGTTCTATTTTATTTATTTATTTATTTATTTATTTATTTATTTATTTATTTATTTACAATTAAATTCTATTTCATTTATTTATTTATTTATTTATTATTTTATAGGCTTATATTTATATTTTTATATTTTTGTTCTATCTACTTCTATTTCTTCTCTTTTTCGATTTCATAATTTTTATATTATATATATATTTTTTACTCACACAATTTCATTGTTTCTTAATTACATATTAATGATCGTCCGTCGATATTACAATTTCCTGAAAGCAGAAGCAGGAGACTGAGACTCAAAGAGCAAGTCAACAACAGATTTGGGGTCAGTAAAAGAATTGAGCCATTTTCGCTTCGGAGAATGCACATAAGAACCCGGAGCAAGTGGTTTTGCCGCCATTTGAAAAGGATCCGAAAATAATAGAGAAATTTGTAGGCATACAAAAAAGAAACGAAATTTAACGGTTGAGGAACTGTTTTCCAACCAAGAGCCTCATGCTGACGGCAAGTGGCTGAAACGGCATCGAGTCCCGATCCCTCATCCACCCTATTACCCAGATCTTGCCCGATCAGCACGCTACCACTTGTTTCACGTCCTTAAACATTCTTTGGAGCAAGAAACAGTTCAAGTTTTTCCTCAAACTGTTGAGTTCTTTCTTGAGTCTCAGTCTCCTCCAGCTTCTGGTCCTAGGGAATTTTAAGCCTCCTTCACTCATCACTAATTAACAGGGATCCGGAAATAATAGAGAAATTTGTAAGAATACAAAAAAGAATGCAAAAATGCAGCTAACTAATAAACCAGTGCCCAAATTCGAAAAACTGTTATGCGAGTAAAACCCTCTAATTTATCGGTTTTATAAATAAAAATCAATCGTTAAAATAAATAAATGAATGAGGTAAATGGGTTCAACACCTAAAATGAGTAAATGAGTAAACAACACTACTTTTTCCCACGGTAGGCTTGATTATAAGAGTGCCCACAGGATATGGGGCATAGAAACTCTATGGTTAATAGACTGTCCATCCAGCTGAGACGCATAAAGGGGTTTTCTTTCCAGACTTCATAAATGCATCGTTTTAGGATCAGCTAACAAGGTGCGCTCTTCCATTGACAAGAGTCATGGCAAAATGAAGAAGCAATGGGAATTGGGCGTAATACAAAATCGCCCTTAAAGGCACCATATCACAAAACATTAGCGATGTTGAGATCTCCGTGATATGCAGCATGAAGTTCAGGTTCATGATTAGGAATACGAGCGTGGCCACCTCCTAAATCCCATTAATCGTTTCGTAAAATGGCGTGGGAAACGGTTTCACTTCCTACGAGGCACATCAGAACGCGCCACCTTCGCATCCGCGTCGCGTCAACGAGCGAGCGGTTGAGAATCAATAAGGTCTCCTCATCATCCTATCCAAGTAAAACCAATGAATAAGCTGCTGAGGGGACAGAGCATGCATGCAAGGGTGGCGCGTTTCCTCGCATATCGTAGGAACAAATTCTTCGTTTTCCACGCCGTTTTTCAGGATAACTAGAACGAATTGGCCGTGTTTGCGCTCATACTCGTAATATACATCCAGAGATCCATATTGTCCCAGAGAGACTCGAACATCGTTCATTTCGTGATATGTTGCCTTAAACGTCATAAAAATTTTGCGACGAACTGAATACACTGCATTATCGATTGATGACACATCTGACAAAGACCATTGCCCGGTCATACATATATGTACACAAGTTGTGCTGGAATGGATAAGTTGGGAGAAATCAGACCAGTCCCGGATCCTGGGTTCTGGCATCCGGAGCGGTTAAATCACTGCGGGTTACTGGTATCTTCCAGGATACAATTAACAATGAGGACAGTTACAGGAACTATTCTAGGTTTTGCGAAAGGTCAAGAAACCTATGTATCTCTTATTAGGTTCACGGTCTCACAATCGACATTTCTTCTGGATTTTTCCATTCCACACGCCAGTCTCATCTTGCAGTTAATCTCTATCGATTCCCGGAGAATGGCCACCATTCCACGACTACCAAGTGGGCAATAAACTTGGGAAGAACAAGAAGATGTTAGTGCGTAGGATTTCAAGAGGAGTTGCCTTCTCTTGTTTTATTTGGAGCTTGTAAAACAGTGTTACGTCCAGAATTAGTCACCGTTTCCAGTTTCCGATACATACGGTATAATTTCTAGCGGGGGGAGCGAAGTGAGAGAGGTGTTCCTGGCTGGATTTCTCCTCTCCCGGACGGTCTACGTTTAAAATTCACGTCTCTCTTGGGAATACACCGAATATACCCTAATTGCGCACTTATTGAATATTCATACTTTTTTTTACATTATTTTATGTATTTTAATTATTTTTATTATATTTCATATTCATATCCCATTCGTGTTTTCATATATTATTTTATATTTCATATTTTGAGTTATTTTATTATGTTTTGTTTTTATTTTTTAGTTGATCTTTTGCATTTCATTATAATGTTTTTATATTATCGATTTTATATTATCGATGATAATTCATATTATTATATTTTTTAAAGTGTAATCTGTAACTGCAGTCTTTCCTGGGATCGCCAACCTATTAATAGCTTCCTCGTCGGCTATTAGCGTCAAGCTAATTCATCTACGCGTTGTTCATGTCACTCAAATCCACCGAGTCCGACAATATTTTCACATCCCATACGTCCACACATCTACACATCCGTATATACAACTTGACTGAATAGACGGTGGTTTCGCTCGCTCGTGTCACGAAGTGCTCCTTACCTCATCGTGTTTTCTTTTTTCTCCCCACAAACCTCAAATACGCAACCAGTTTTCTCAGTGTTCCCAATGCATGATTTTTCGTTGACGTTTCAGTAATTCCCGCATTTTTCGTTCGTTCGTTCATTCGTTTGTGTCCGGAGGTAAGCGCCGATCGAATAACATTCCGCGTAATGCAAGCAAATAAGGAGCTAACAAGTATCGACCTTTTCGTGTCCTCTGCTACCTCTCTGCTCAACGTTTTTCAAAGCGAGTCCAGTTAGGTTGCCGCATAGATCGATGAGTAACTTCCCTAGGCCCAAGGAACTATGCAGAAACGCTTTATTTTTGGAGTTGTTCGATCGTTCCAGAAGTTTTATCCATCATTCTTAAGCAAATTTCAGCATTTCTGCACAAAAACTAAAACTTCGGCGAAATTCTAGTGAGCTCTGCTGTTTTTTGTTTCTGTTTTATGTTTTGTGGCATACCCATGGGTATTTTTAAGTAAATAAATAAACGAACAAATTAGTGCAAATTTTCTTAAGGAATTTGTTTACTTGCATGTTCCTGAAAATTCATTTATCCAGCATCCTTAAGAAAACCAGTGGAAATTTCCAGACAAAGGGGTTAGTCTGATAGGTGTGCTCCTGAATTATTTTTTTTTTCAAACTACACTCCTTTACAAAAATTTCTTGCTATTACTTTTATGCATAGTCGGAGTTGAATGTGTTCAACCGAGTGAACGTTCGTGTTCGATTGGAGCAGCTCGGAATCAAAATGGAGCACGTGTCAGACAGAGGATGAGCAGAGAGCCGCGTCTACCTAGCTGAACACATTCGACAAAAGTCGTAAAGAATGCGGGACACAGTTGTGCTCAAAATTTGGCAAATTTCCAATAAGTTTTTTTTCCTCGCAAATCACCTACGAAGATCCTGACGAGGGTTCCGCGGCATCTTCGCAGACGACCCTAAAAAGAACCAACAAATTTGGTGCTTCGTCGAATCCTCGAAGAATCTTACCGAATTCAATTTGATTTCGAAAAGAAAGCACTTTTTCACTGCACTCAAAAACGCACGCAGCACAGCTGGCCCCTAATTACTCTTCTCTAATTACTTCACAACTCTTTACACTTGAAAAGGATTCATAACTCAACCAATACCCAGCCCTGAACTTGAAAGTCCACACTATTCCGCCTTTATTTCGCTTTGTCTGGATTAGCACTACTTTTCCTCACAACACTGGTGGACCATAGGACATTTTTTGCCCATAATTTGGTTTGGGTCAGATTAACAACAATGGAGCACATAATTACAGAGGCGCCGCTTTAGGAGTCCGCGCAAAGCCGGCGCAAAAGCATAAAAAGCCGTTCCTTCTATTGAAGTTGATAGCATTCTAGACCGGTCTCGGTATAGAACTCATATTTTACGTACAGACTATCATTTACAGTAATTATATATGGTATAAAGAGCATT
Organism: Necator americanus; assembly: GCF_031761385.1. Classification (NCBI taxonomy): domain Eukaryota; kingdom Metazoa; phylum Nematoda; class Chromadorea; order Rhabditida; family Ancylostomatidae; genus Necator; species Necator americanus. Next base: position 6,269,811 of record NC_087372.1, on the reverse strand, counting down.
CCTTCGGAAACGTGCATTTGGCTAGTTCTTGTTCCCTTTCTATCATAGCTCCATCACTTTTACTGTTGTTTGTCTACTGTCACAATTCAGAACTTCCAGAACATGTTTTTCCATAGAATCACAAATAAATGGAGACGTACAGACTATCATTAAAAGTATTAAAGTAAGTACAAAAATGGAATTGAATGTTCTGCTTCCAAGAAACCGACAGGTTTTCTTCCACCGCAGAGTGATACGTCATGTCGGAAAAGAGGAAATGGAAAAAATAGAAGAACTCGTTCCTGAGAGAACAATAGAGAATAGAAGTTGAAGACTTGAAGCCTGGTGGAATCGGGTAGGCGGTTCTGTTCTAGACGGGACCCTCGCTTGTTCCAACCGGACTCTAGAGATCAGCAATGGTCCCACCATCCCATTTCGTGCGAAACCGCTTACGTAGCTACACCACGTTCTGGGACAGTTTTGACTTCACTGTACTGTATTTTGTTATTTCTATGGCCAGACCCCTAACAAGTTTCGGGGAACCCTGAAGCAAAAGAAAAAATTGTGGTGGAACCTCTTGAATGTGTAGATGTTAAAGTTGGAAAATTATTCAAGTAACTTCTTTGCTTCTTGGAGTTCTTTATCACTTAAAAGAGAATGTGTTCGAAAGGAAGTGAAGTAAATGAGAAATGCGTCTTTGTTCACGAGAAATAGTACTGTTTTACAATCTTCAAGTCCTCTTTTCTTGAAGTTCTCAGCATGGTGAACTGGATTTGTGCTTTCTTGTACTCTTTTTCTAACGTCAGAACACAAAAATAAAGTCCCACCATAATCGTTTAGGGTAAACATTAGAGCATAGAAACGTTTTAGCGCGTTTAATAAAATTTTACCGTAATCATACCGACTTTACCATAATTACCACCATAATTCTTCCATGATTTATTGCTCCAGCATGTGATCGGTGACCCATTCACACACTGTGCCGTCACCACTGTGGGGAATTGTCTTCGTCCAGCAAATTTTTTTCAACTTTATCGCGTGAACAATCCATAATTTTCTTCGATTTTTACAACATTCGAAGCACGCACGCAACCTTCTGCACTTGTTCAAATTATTTCAAATGTCGTTGAGAATTTTCATCACCTGGGAACTCTTTTCAACTCTTTCGCTTGAATAATCTATTATTTTCTTTTATTTCCAACGAATTTACTCGGAAGTATCACACAACTTTCTGCTCCTGTTCAAGCCATTTCAAATAGTTTTTTCTTTACTGTTGTTTACTAGTGATTTGTGTAGTTTTTGTGTTGTTTTCTCCCATATAATATTTGAGTCTGGTTCATTTCCACCCTATTTTCTTGTCGGAATTCTCTTAGTGAGGGGATAAGCGGCTTTTGCCAAATTTCTGGCTCCACCAGATCCAGATGTCGATAAAAAGCGCTCCCGCTTCGGGTGTTGGCCGAACATTTCGGCGCAAACGCACTCGTCGGTCGCGTACGCGTGTTTTCGCCCCATTCTGACTCACGTGGCCTGATGACTAATTGATGTTTTTTTTTTAAAATTCTGTTATCATCTCCACTATTATATCTCTAGGAGATTACCTAATTCGTGTTACGTTTTAAGCGTATGTCTCCGTGTCGTTGGGGGATTTTCTATGTCATTTTTGATAGATTTTGTCAAGAGATGTGTTTCCGCTCTTTTTTCTTCGCTCATTCCTTTCGAATGCATTATATAAGCCATTGCCTCATTTCAGACCTGCCCTCGACTTGGACGGGTTATATTTTTGATAACCTTGTCGAAATTAGTGGGCAAAAATGGCGTGGGCCAACCAGGGAATGCAAGCACTCATTCCCGTTATAAATAGGGTCCAGGTGAGCAGCTCCTGTGGTTTTTTCTTTAAAAATTAATTTCTCCATTGGTTTTAGTTGAATTGACTCCTTTTGACGGCTATTGATTTGATCGATTTTGTTCCAGGATGCGTTTTCACAACTAGGTACCACTGTAAATTTCGAACTGCCTCAAATTGCTGTAGTTGGCGGACAGAGTGCTGGAAAATCATCGGTGTTGGAAAATTTCGTTGGAAGGTGGGTTGCTATCATTTTCAATTCCTTCTTTGCTCTATTTTTTTGAATTAAAAAAATAGGCTGAGCTTTCCGTAATCCTAGCAGTGTCCTCGTTGTTCGCAACTTAGACGGAGATTCAGTTGAAACCGATATTGTCTAACGCCTAACAACGCTCGGGCATAGCCATATGTATCTTTCATCGATTTTGGCGATATTTGATGTCATCCCTTCTAATTTTGCGTGTTGCCCTTTTTCGAAACATGCATATTGGAATAGGATTTGATTTTTTAGATCGATCTATAGTAATCAGGTTATATATCATTTGAGATGATGACTTTTTTCAGAGATTTCCTACCTCGCGGATCCGGTATTGTTACTCGCCGTCCGCTTATTCTCCAATTAATTCAAGATAGAAATGGTAAGTTCGATTTCTGGTTTCTATTCTTAGAATATCTCTCATTTAAGTGTGTATCTTGTTTTTGTTTTGTTTTTCTTATCCTAAGTTTTTCACATTTTCTAGAGTATGCCGAATTCTTGCACAAAAAAGGACATTATTTTACGGATTTTGATGCCGTTCGCAAAGAAATTGAAGATGAAACAGATCGAGTTACTGGTCTTAATAAAGGAATATCACCACATCCAATCAACTTGCGAGTTTTCAGTCCTAATGGTAAGTGTTACTCGCTTAGAACTTAATTAAAATTAAAGTAAATTAAAACTCATAACTTCCATTTTCATATGTTAATGTTATTTCCTTGGAAATATCACCGTCTTTAATCGTTTGAACGTTTTTGCTCTCCTGTTACACATATGCTATTGTTTATAAAGTACAATAGTCATTTTTTAGTGCTGAACCTCACCCTTATCGATCTCCCCGGCCTAACGAAAGTACCAGTTGGCGATCAGCCTCCCGATATCGAACATCAGATTCGAGATATGATATTGACGTTCATAAACAGAGAAACGTGCTTGATCCTGGCAGTAACACCTGCTAATAGTGATCTGGCCACATCTGATGCTTTGAAACTAGCGAAGGTAATCTTGTTTGCCTAATTTTCGCTAGCTCTTTCTAAAGGAAAACTTCCAGGAAGTAGATCCACAAGGCCTGCGGACAATCGGAGTGCTGACAAAATTAGATCTAATGGATGAAGGCACTGATGCACGTGATATTCTCGAGAATCGTTTGTTCCCTCTTAGGAGAGGTAACCGTTTACTTCATCCTAACGTAATCTTTTAATATGCTTTTCAATTCTATTAGGAGGGCAAGAACGATGAAATTATCAAAACAACATGAGTGACATGAGTTTTGTGAGAGTAACGACATACGTTTATTAGCTTCGTTTGGGCGTGTTTACATGTTTTCAATATTCATTCTTTTTTCAATCGTAATCTATGGATTGTTATGGAGAGAGAGTCAATGTAGAGGAACAAAAAAAAGCTACGGGAAACATTTCTGTGAGCGCAATTTGTAGGTGTTTGGCACATGTGAATGATAGTAAAAGAAGTTCTTATTTTGCGATTTGTAAGGAAAGTAGCGGTCATATTCTGTCTTGCGTATCTTTTCAGGGTATGTTGGAGTGGTTAACCGCGGTCAGAAGGATATTGTTGGAAAGAAAGATATCCGTTCCGCATTAGATGCCGAAAGGAAGTTCTTCATGGCACACCCTGCCTACAGGTGAATTCTAATTCATTTTCTTTATTTGCTTTCGCTCAGTGTTTGTGTTCCTTTTTATTTTCGTTGAGTCTGAATTAACGATTTGCTTGAAATTTCATGTTTGGTTATATCATGTGATGACCGTATGATCAATCATTCTTTAGACATATGGCTGATCGATTGGGTACTCAGTATCTTCAGCACACACTCAATCAGCAGTTAACCAATCATATCAGGTACGAAGGGCGTCTGAATTTTACTGACATTTATTGTTATTTAAAATTGTAGGGATACTCTACCAACACTTCGTGACAGCCTTCAGAAGAAGCTTTTTGCATTAGAAAAAGATGTTGCTGAGTATAAGAACTTCCAACCGAATGATCCAGGACGAAAAACTAAAGCATTACTCCAGTAAGAATCGAATGCAGTATTGCTCAATTATTACTTACACTAGTATCGAGATGCATACAAAATTCCAGAATGGTGCAACAATTCACCGTAGACATTGAGAGGTCCATTGAAGGATCTTCAGCTAAACTTGTCTCGACAAACGAATTAAGTGGTGGTGCAAGAATCAACAGGTTGTGCCCTTAAATTTAAAAAGGAACCGTAACAAATAATACTATATTTTGTTTTCTTCAAATATCTTTCTTTTTCAGACTCTTCCATGAACGTTTTCCGTTTGAAATTGTCAAAATGGAAATTGATGAGAAGGAAATGCGAAAGGAGATCCAGTTTGCAATCCGTAATATCCATGGTATTAGGTGTGTTCATGTTTCTCTTTTTTTCTTTGCTTTTTCTCCTTGTATTCACGGCGCAAAGAATTTCATAATGAAGTTGATGAAGCAAGTATCAGTTGTTATTATATATTTTTAAACAAAGTTTTTTTTTCCTTGCATTTGTTAACATGACATTTAAGAATGATTTGGTGGGTCTTACACAACTTCTTCTTTTTCGAAAAGAAAGGACTAGTGGTTTATTTCAAATTTGAAGCAGTTTTATTCTTGTTTTGTGACTAAATATTATATTTATAGTTTTTTATCCATTAACCTTTATAACTCTTGTTGCCTATTGCCTTTTCGAACTCGACCATACATTTTCTTGAACTCTTCTTTTATTTAAGATACATACTTCAGGGTGGGGTTGTTCACACCTGACATGGCTTTCGAAGCAATCGCAAAAAAACAAATCGCTCGTTTGAAGGAACCGTCGTTAAAATGCGTAGATCTTGTAGTAAATGAGCTTGCCAACGTCATTAGACAATGTGCCGAATGCGTGAGTTACTAATATACATAGCCATTTGTTTTGCCTTGATGGATCATGTACTTCTTTTTTTTACAGCTAGCACGCTACCCAAGACTACGTGATGAAATCGAGCGAATTGTTGTGACACGAGTCCGTGAGAAGGAACAATATGCAAAAAGCCAGATATCACTTATCGTCGATTATGAGCTTGCCTACATGAATACAAATCACGAGGACTTCATTGGGTTCAGCAAGTGAGTACTTTTACAGAGTTCAACATGTATGTGCTATCTTTTGTATATATATATGTTTGTATATTTATTTACTATATAGTATTTAATTTTGAAGTATTTCAAACAAAATTCCTTCTCATCTCCATTTTTAGACGTCTTCTCAACAGTTGTACAATTGTTCAGTACTTGCATCATTTTTTTAAATGGAAAAAAGTCTCCTTGTGACTAAGATTGATCCTGGTTTAGTGCTGAAGCGAAAGCATCTCAGGGACAAACAACAAAGAAGAACCTCGGCGTGCAAGTCATCCGTAAGGGGTGGTTGTCCATTAATAACATCTCATTCATCAAAGGCTCAAAAGATTGTTGGTTTGTACTGATGTCAGACAGTCTTAGCTGGTTCAAAGATGATGAGGCGAGTTATATGAATCGAATATTAAAAGATCCGAGTTTGATATTCTTGTCGTTCAGGAGAAGGAGAAGAAATACATGCTCCCATTGGATGGCATTAAGTTGCGTGACATTGAAAGCGGTTTTATGTCCCGCCAACATAAGTTCGCCCTCTTCTACCCGGATGGAAAGTAAGATGTTCGAAGATTATAAAAATCTTTTTGCTTGGCTTATTTTGACTTTGCCTAGTAACCATCGTTGCATTGGTTTTTATTTCACTTACTTGTACTGTTTCCCATTCACCAATGTCTTTTGCCTAGTCGTTTTCAGAACGTAAGTTGGCGCGCAGAATCATGGCGCAATTATGTGAATGAATGTGGTAACTGGGGTGTCAACTTTCTCTTATTTCTTTTGTCCAACGTTTGTCCTTCGATCTGAACCTTTGCTTCAATCTCCATCACACGCTAACAATAATACCAATTTTACTAATTTTTTCAGGAAGTGAGTGATTCTATATGTGTTACCTATAGAACGCTAACATATCACGTAAGCGCACGCTATAAGCGGTCGTGTCGTATAGTTGTAGTGTGACACTGACGTTATTAGCGTACGTCGCTCTTCTCCCACAACATTTGCGTCCTAGCACTGCTTGCTCCATCTCCATCCCAAAAGTCCTGAGCTAATTTCTTTCCTGATGATTGGTCTTCCCTAGTGTCCCCTCCCAAACATTTTGACCTTTTTTTTTTATCAAAGCCTGAACTACATGCTCTTTACTACTTTTTTCTGGGATACGGGAGAATAATTTTGAAAAAAAAAAGACTTAACAAATAAGGCTCCACTAGCTGCTCAATCCTCCCCACGTCCAGAGCGTAGATGGTCGATTTATTATGGCAATTAAAGGAAAGCAACATGCTCTTGCAAGAATACAAGAAATATTTCATAAATTACACAGCTTGAGAGAATAGTACACACGTAGGTTTTGGTAAAACTTGAAAAATCAAATTGAGGAACAGCAACATTTGAAAGTGAACTTTGCAGAACTTGAATTTTGTTCTATGTGCCGTTTTCATGTTTTCCATGCCCGAAAATGTTTCCAAATTAAGTTTTTATGGAATTTACATTTGCCCAGAAACGAAAGCGTGTTCAGTTGCGGCATTCATCTCAATACCAGTGGATGAAACATGTTTGGCATTGCCTTCCCAAAGAAAGCTTTCTTCGATAAATCCACAGCTATCTGCTTTTTCAAAGTTGCGGCCTGTTATATGGACGCTTTCAAGATGCTACCGGCTTGGACTAAATTGTTAAAAAAAATAGAAGGATGATTTTCCAAGCTTTTGAAGACCGACACATTAACGGTTGAATTTGCGTAACGGAACATTTGCGTACGCGCCGTTTCGAGCGCGTACGCAAATGCACCGCAACTAAACTTGTGATTCATATCGTTTTGACCCGACTATATCAGCGTAAGAGTAGACTGTATTATAAGCCCACCATATAACTGACGTATATAGAGCCATGAGATGTAAATCTTTTTGTTAGAGCCATGAGATGTAAATCAGTCAATATAAATAGACATGTCCATTTATATTGGCTGATTTACCACTAATTAAATCTTCTGCTATCTAAAATGAACCAACCACCTTCAATATAATTCCGGACCTTCCTTCCTTTGTGAAAAGCTCTGATATTACCTAACTAATTTTTTATCCCAAAAAGAAGGAATTAAGTGAATATCCCGCATCCAAGGAGAATTTTTACCAAGACTTTACCACATTGTTAGTGGGAGGGATGGTGCTTTCAGATTTACATTTTTCTTTTTCAATTGCATTCTCTTAGTTCTGTCCTGTGGAAATACTTTTCCTTGTGTGAAATGTGCTGTGGCATGTGCTAAGTTTGCTAATCTTCTGCACTTCCTTTTGTCAATGAGTTATATTGCTGAAGTTACTTTTGTAACTTAAGGAACATCTATAAAGACTACAAACAACTTGAGTTGGGATGTAATAACCTTGATGAAGTGGACGCTTGGAAGGCTTCATTCCTACGTGCTGGCGTGTATCCCGAAAAGCAAAAGGCACCTGACGATGAGGTGAGGATTTCAGTTACAAGTTATAGTTACTTGTTTACATCCTTCAATTTTGGTGATGTAATTCCATGTTTTTTTAGGAGGTAAAGTAATCTCGTCTTCTTTTCTGTATAGGTGGATTGCATGTTTTGTGTGAAATTTGTCATGGATTCTCTTTCACATTGCATGTACTTTCATCGCATGAATTTCTGATCTGTACCAATTTCAAATTTTCCAAGATAAGGCTGTTTTTTAGAATCAGGAGGTTGTTGAGGAGACTTCTATGGATCCACAGTTGGAACGTCAGGTGAGTCATTCATCCAAATAGTCACTGAAATGAATGTTAGTAGTAATATACTGCGTAACTAGGATTTCTTAGTGATTTGAGAATTTATTTACTTATTGGCACGAACACAATTCAAAAGTGGAACTTCCTAATAAATATATTCAGGTGGAAACAATCCGAAATCTAGTGGATTCTTACATGCGGATTATCACGAAAACAATCAAGGATCTCGTACCAAAGGCTATTATGCACCTCATTGTCTCACAGGTTTGTTTTCGCTTTCTGGTGTTTTCCTTAAGAATGCGGACTATTGAAATTTGGAGGACCACCTATGACTCCATTGACCCTTTAATAACATCTCAGTTTCTTTTTTTTTGATGATTTTCCCTTTCCCCTTTGACGTTTGTGGAAATGGCTCCTCTGTTCTCTCGGGTACCAGTGCAGAACTGATCACACGTATTTCTCCAGATCTTCGAAGTTTTTCGCTTTTAGCATATCAAGCTCATCGACGAGAACAAAACGAATTATTAGTAAGTAGAGCCAAGTTTCGGAACTGTAGTTTATGATTTAGATTGGAAATATCGATCCAAAAGGAAATTGTATGCCTTTTTCATATGCTTAATGTACGAGGAAGTCTACACAGTAGTACACCTTAAAGGCAGCATCTTACGATTTGGACGTGTTGCGGAATCCCCAACGAAAGCGTAGAGTGTGGGTAGATTAGGGAACTCAGCTTCGTTTCGCTCATTTTTTTTTCTGATCGTCGTAAAAACTACGTGGAAGATCCCGTTCTATGCGATAATTTCATTTGCAACTCGCCACTGCTATGCACGCACCGCATTCAAGTGCGAGCGGTCGAAAATTAATGACATCTTCTCTCGAGGGTGTTCAAGTGAGACACAGTGACAGATAATGAATAGGCTGCCGAAGGTGCCGAAATGTGTACATACAAGCACGTTTGTGGCGATTAAGGAACGTTGAGCGGTACCATGCTGCGTTTCGCAATGTACTACCCGAACTCTACGCTTTCGCTGTGGGTCCCACAACGCGTCAAAATCGTGATACGCTGACTTTATTTCTCAGCCTTCTAGATGCACAAACGGCCATTATGAACTACTGAGGTTTTTTTTTTCGTGAAAAAAATATTGGATTCTGGATTTTTGAGAGCTCGAATTAACAATTCATACGTTATCATCAGAAGAAAGACTTGATCTGTAAGATCTTCCTCTATAAAATGTGTAGTGTGTTGCACATTAATCAATATACTATTATGAAAGCGGTGAATATTTCGCAAAGACCAACCGAATTAAACTCACAGAAGAAATGTAGAGCATATTGGTAATGATAATAATGTACACAATCCGCTGCTCAAAAGTATTGTGAATAGAGTGATTTCAGGTCACACAATTTATGCACGACGAATTATTAGCTCATATTTATCAATGTGGAGATACGGTAAGAAATCTTTGATGGAAGCCACCGTTTTTTATTCTGTGAAAATCTTCCAGGAGACTTTGATGGAAGAATCACAACAAGAGGCTCAGAAGCGAGAAGAAATGTTGCGGATGTACCACGCATGCAAAGAAGCTCTTCGTATCATTTCCGAGGTTAACATGTCAACCCTAGGCGATGCACCGCCTCCACTTCCTCCTAGTGATTATCGGTAGGTCCGGGCATGTTTTCGAAAAAAAAAAGCTTAGAATTTTTATGCGTACTACATCTTATATGGTACATTATCTCCTCATCCAGACCCATGCCTTCGGGTCCTTCACCAATCCCTCGCCCTGCACCTGCTCCTCCTGGCGGACGCCAAGCTCCGATGCCACCACGACCAGGCGGTCCGGGCGGTCCTCCACCTATGCATAGGGGTCCTCCGGGCCCCCCGCCTGGTGCTGGAGGATATCCCCCACCATTGGTTCCAACGTAAGTATTTTGGCATACATTAATGTTTTTCTTCTCGTTCATTTTCAAATATCAACTGTCGTTTCGAAATAGGCGTCCTGGCCCCGGTGGACCTCCACCAGGAATGATGGGTCCTCCGAAGTAGAAATGGTGGGTGCTGATATTGTGCTGAGAATAGAATGCTCATTTTATATTCATCCCCAACATATCTCAGCCGTAGATGTGACGTATAGCTTCCCATTGCGGGGTTTATAGAAGCTTTGAGTTTTTTCTTTGTGATTGTGGTGGTGGTGTCAATATTGTAGATTCGATAAGGATTTTGGAATGTTGTCATTTGTGCTCTTTTTTCAGGTGTGATTTTATTTGAGTGTTAACTACAATAGTTAACGAGTTAATGAGCTATAATTAGGATAGTTCACCTTCAGTGAAAGACATATACGTACATGATGGATCTATGGATGTATGCAGGAAAAAATTATGAACATGATGTCTTGTTCGAAGACAGATATGCTAATTTCTGCTTCCACTGCTGGGGTTTTGTTTTTTGCTGCTGTTGTTGATCTTTGATATAGCTAGGTAAACAGATAATTGCTACAGAAATTGCTAAACAATCGTAATTACTACAGAACTTGACCGGTAAATCGTCCAGTTTTGAATAAACAAATAGTGCAAATTTCCAAGCCTATTTTTTCCAACATCGATATCCTTGCTTTTCCAAATTGAAACTTACTCACGATAAAATTCTTCTAAAACGATAGCCTCCCTGTGGTCAAGATGAATCGAAGTCGAGTTTGTTCTTAGCTAAATCCTTGAGTGGTTTTGCGTCATGTGCTTGTTATGGTATGAAGTAGGTTCTCTAGTTTCCTATTTTTTTTTACATTTAAACATAATCTATCGGCCTGATCGAATCTATGTGTTTGCTTTCAGACGAGTTCCCACACCTAGCAATGGGACAGCGCCCCAGATTCCAGCAAGGCCGATTGTTCCGGCGCGGCCTTTCTGAATTAGAGTGGTTATAGCTGCTAGACTCTTGTTTTGTGAGTTGTGCAAGGTTCTCTTAATTTATTGGTCTATATTTATTCCAGTGAATAGATGTGATGTGATTCCCTTTCTATGTTGTAAGTAATTGCTTTACATGCCCTCATTCAAATGTACCATACGTTCAAATCAATTCAAATCAATAATATTTGTTTGTGATTGGTATCCATCGGCGTAAATAGTTCTGAAAGTGATGGAGCATTTTTGTAGTCCATTGAGATAAGCATGCAATAAGCCGCTATAAGCCTACCGTGCTACCTGTAGCGCATTTACAATCGGAGTAGTTTCGGTTCAGTGAAAGATTGTCGTTCTCGTTTATTGTATAGTTTTGCCAAAATTGTAGAGTTATGCGTTATTTAAAGAGTTTGGTTTTGTTCAGATTTTTTTATTGATCAATATGAATAAGTTGCAGATGATTGCATTATGTCATCCGAGGAATAGAATCAAGTCTAGAATGATTTTTTTCTACCTATGAGGGAATCAACGCCCACTTCATAATAATAAGTGAGAAATCAGCGTTCTTGACACATATGAGATCTGCTCTATACAGTTTCCTCCCATGTAAAATACCAATGTCTCATTCGTATTGTTTCGGGAAAGTTAATGTATGAATACGGTACGATACCAAGATATTTGCTTCAGTTAAGCATATTCGTGAAAGAAAAAAGAACAAAGGAATTTGAAGCAGGAAGGAGCGTGAGCTTAATATGACGACACAGTGATTTTATACTCAGTGTTTTTTCAAATGAAAATTTATTTTGTAATGATAACAAGATGTTCATTAATTATTAGATAACCATGCAACGAGCAGACAACAAAACATGTATGAGAAAGAGTATACAAAGGAAAAATATGAATAGATGGAGGAGAGGAAATGACGGTGACGAAATAAAGGAAACTAAGGGCAGAGGAGATGCGAAGAAAAAAAAGAACAAGAGCAAAAAACTTGAAATTCCATCATTTCTTTATTTATATCCTTATTGAGGAAGAGATAAGCGTAAAGTTTAACGTGGTGGTGGTTTCAAGAAGGCGTTTGGTTGGTTTATCTGTCTGTTTAAAGTTTTTGAAAATTTAAATTTGATTTTTCTGCGCAAACAGAAAATAGCTTCTTGCAGAATAGATTCATTATTTGATTTCTAAGCTCCCGATATAAATATGAACGATTTGAACATCTGGTCAGCTTTGAAGAATAAAGAATACTTCGTCTGCTTTGACGGTGGTGGACAGACTGTCTCTCGACAGCATATGACATCTCTTGTACCTGCACTGACATCCCCATTTTTTTTTTTCAATGTGGCTCCGAGTCGCCCTGCGTTGTGATTGATTTGAGTTTTCATAGTACAGGAAAAGGAAGGAAAAGGAAAACATTTCTAGTTGGATTAATCCGTTATAGCTGAAGGCTGAGGATTATCTGGTATTTGATGCGGCCGTGATCCCTCTCTTCCCCTATACTACTCAAGGATAAGATAGCATTATTTCAATTATAAACGAAAAATTGGAAAAAAGGTGAATAAAACGATTTAATATGCTTAACTGTTCGTTTCCTGAAGAGTTAGTTGTGTTTGTTATCATTTGTGGAAAGGAAGAAGCGCCTACAAATTAGGTGAGGATTTTTACATTGTCAACAAACAGCACGTTATTATTGCACGGGCGTTACTAGATGATAATTTTAGTAAGGCTGCGCTTTCGGCTGAAAGTCACCAGTCACCCGCTTTTTATGCACAAATCTAACTATTTTGGAAAAATAAAGAAACTGGTAATTTGAGTCTTTGAACGACCCATAGACAACAAATAAGAAGTCTCGATGGTACGGTGGTCAACATACAATATTTGAATCCAAAACATCTAAGCCGGACACCATTTTGCGATTTCATGGTTTCTCAATAACACATCTGTCGATATACTCACCAATTCCGAACAGGCGCATAAGGGACCGTTTCCCAATCCGGGGCCTCAAGTTTAGCAGTAAATGGCCGAAGCAGCCACCTGCTGTCGTGGCGGAGGTGAACGACTGAACATCTCGTTTTCTCGGATTGCCGTGGCTAACTCGCTGAACTGCCGCTGAAAAAGTGAAGAAATGCAAAACGATAAGACGTGGGATTTGCACTTTTTTTTTTTAAAGATGCGGTATTTTACTTGGAAGTGCAACACTTGTCTTGGGAACTACACAGTAATATGTAAAATGAATTGGGATGAATTTCTCTGGAGAAATTACTGTATTTATCGCCAATGTAATTGTGTAATCAGTACTAATTGTGAGAGCTGCAGTCCAAAGAAGGAGGACCTAGTAGTTCAAGTTTCTGCTTGATTGCTGGCAAAAGATTACTAATGAAACAAGTTGTTTGAGAAAATCTACTTTTTTCCTTATAGTCATTCGTCTAAAATGTGTTTTCCAATTCTGTTACAAAAGAGGATAGGAAAATCAAACCTTTTCATATCCATGAGTATTCCTTGGTCGAAGTGAAACTGATGATCTGTAGAAATATAACATTGTAATTTTAAAGCAGCACACATCCATTCTTGTTGTTCGAGGTCAGTGAAACTATCAAGTACTGGCTTTGTCATCCCATTTTAAATGAATACTGGTGGAAGAGAAACCAATTATCTCAAGTTAGGACCACGACATTCCCTGTTTTGTTGAATTCTTCAAGAGAAATCATGAGACAGTTGCCTACTTGGTATCTGGAGAAGGTGGTCTCCGTTTTCTGCACTATAAGGATAAATTTAGTTTGTCCCAGATAGTGTCCAAACAACTCGCAAAACTTTGGATATGGTTTTCGTTAATAATTTAGAGGTGATGGCTTTTAATGTTGGCTTTTGTTTCGAAGGTATCCATTATTGTGTTCGAAGAGGTAAGAGATTGAAGATAAAAGGGGTTTCTCGATTTCTTAGAAGTTGCTTTGACTAGTACTGGTTCTTCTGGAGATCTTTTTACCTGGTTGCATAAGTAGAATTTTCCTGTAATGTACCTCTTTTTATAATTCAATTTAGTTTGATGATAATAATTAGTCGTTTAAATGTGTAGCAATACTTATTTTTGAGTTTAATGCGTCGGAATAAGAATAACCATGTAATTTATGAACGTTTGATTTGAAATGTCACTATGTTTTGCTCCATAGTAGGGTTTAAACGACATGAAGCACGGTGCATGAACTCGAACTGGCGAGGTGGAGATAGCGGTTGGAGTGGAGTTGGGACCATTGCTAACTGCAGCAATAAACAGTGGTAGCAAGGGTGTTTACTCGGTCCTAACCGCTACGCTCTACCGCACCGCTTCAAGCGGAACTGCTTACGCAACTGCACTGTGCTTCCTGTCGGTTTGACCCTAATACCTTTTTTCTGTGTTTCTTGAGGTTGTGATCGAAATAGGAAGAAAAGAAAGCAGTGATAATGCTATATTACTTATAAGCGTACCTGTTTAAAAAAGTCCAGACTTGTGCATTCTGGAACTGTCGAAGTTAGTTGGTTGTTGCTGGTAGGTGATTTGAAGTAGGTTCATAACTCACAGATCACCATTGCGATACTCGGGTACAGTGGAGGTTTGGCGGCTGTTACGGAGCAAAGGTTGCGTTGACAGGGGAGACCGATACTTCAAGCGGCTACAATCGCCCATGTTGTTGCCTATTCCGCTGAGTTGTTTAAAGAAACTCATGAGACCTTTATCTCTCTGGTCTCAGGAAAATTTGGAAAGTTTTGTGCAATATGAGAACAAACATAACTTGTCGAAAATGGTGTCCAAACAGTCTGCGAAATTTTGGACATCCAAACTCAATTGAGTTTTGTCAGTAGTTTCCGAAGAAGTGCGGTAATAGTTTGGAAAAGAAGTTCGTTATTGGAAATTTCCCAGCGAGGTGGTCGAAGAGGAAGTTGTACGCTCTGTATGCCGCGCGAAGATGAGTGTTTAGTAGAAATTCTCTATCAGCGATAGGACCTTTGGCCCGAATGACAACGGCATAGAGGCAGACACTAACACGAAGAAACACTGAGCTCAGCTTGCACGCTGCCTCTTATTTAATAACGACAATAACAACACACTGAAGTCAGTTGATGCAGTGCCTCATTAGTATAATGGTATTAAGATGTTACGACGATATCTTTGTTACAATGGGATTGCAAAAATATCGAAATACAGTAGAGGTTTGGCAGTTATTGTCGAGCAGATTCAGCGCAAGAAAGTTTATTTCGATTGCGCAGTAGATTGGGTTGATATTGATTGTTATTGAAGTCCTTTGGTTGATTTTACGAATGGGATCTTCCTTTCCTTTTAGAACGTTTTGTTTAATAATATGTTCCAATTTTAGTTGTCCGTCGTTCGAACGTTTACTATAAATATTTATTACTACATATGTAACATATCAAAAGTGGGGAAGCGGTAAGAAGGGCTCGTCTTAGCCAGGTGGCATTGCCGAGGAGGCGAGACTAATCTCTTGTCGGAGGACTGCCTCTGATAACACCTGATGTGTAGTTGTCAGTTGTTGCGACTGCATCCCGTCATCACCACTTCTTCAGTAAGCTCGTCCACGAGCTGTAAGGTACGATGTAGACAATGAGTTGTTCGACAGCATTTCGTAAGTAGTCGTAGCTGTTTTGTTGTGGACGTCCTTTGAATGAACTATCAAATTGGTGTTCGCTGGGGAGAGGATGCAGTGAACAGGGCTGTCAGTTACGACTGTCACTTGCCCAGAATAATGAGATAGCTCGCCCTCGAGGTGAACCAAATATGAGATGTGCATATTTCATAAATAGCTTCCGTAATAGTTCTTAAATGTGAGATGAGTCCGGTAGATACATACATACTGGTGCATTCGTGTAGGTTGGAGAGAAAAGAAGAAGGTAATGTAGATTTCTATCGATCCTTATTACATGAGTTGGTTCATCAATATAAGAAAAAAATACAATGATAAGAACATATGATTATATCTTTCAAATAAATTACAATACTAATTCTGGTATCTATGCACTAACGTATGGTAAAACTGAACGTGATAACATCTTGATAGGTAAGTAGACGAAAAGAAATTTCATGTGCGATAAAATCATATGTGATGTTTAAAAAATACAAACGATGTGTTCATATATTGAGCTATGCACAGCACACTGGTTTTCGATCAGCACAAGGCCGCAATTTCGACGAAGTTGTGAGTGGTTTGTTTTTGTGAAAATTCGATGAGCTTCTTTGAAACGTCTGTACAAAGAAATCATTATGTCTCATCAGCTTGAATTGGTTCACACTTGGAGATTATCGAAACTGTCGGAAGTGTGTGGTGCTTTTTGTAGAAGGTGGTTCAGTGGAATTCTTTTTTAGTAGTAGGACCTTCGGTCCTAATAACAATGGGGTAGTGGCAGAGATTAGCACCAACACACACACACTAACTGAAGACAGCTGACATGCTGCCTTTTATATAGTGTACCAACTACGATAACAAGAATACACTGAGGTCAGCCGATGCGCTGCTTCTTACACAATAGTACTACCACATTGTATTACGCAATATGTTTGTAACAATATATTACGAGAATAACGAAGTACAGTAGAGGTTCGAAAACGCAAAATCCAGGATCTTGTTCACATGGACTGTTATACTTTATATTTTCCTAGGTTTAATTTTGCTTTTGACAACATGCTCTATTAGTAGCAAAAGGGTTTAAAAAATACTCACGTGTCGTTACTTGTAGTTTCGGGTAGGTAAAATAGATAGAGGAGTGAATGGGAGAGGAAAATCGAAGACAAGCTGTTGGCAGAAGTTCCAATGTATGGTGTAAGGAGTTTCAACGTGTTTTACCTCGAAAGGATGGGAAGAGGATGCCTCCTGGCTTTCACACTGCTTGGGTGTAGTATTGGGATGGGTATAAATGGTGTACATGGTGGTCAGTTCTCATTTATAATATCTCAGTGAGAGCGATACAACTCACATATGCTCGCATCACTATTTTCTCGGTGCGTAGGCTTGAAATTAGGAGACTGTTGCGCTACTCACCTCTGATTAGTCGCTGGTGCCTCCTAAAAGTTGGAATTCGTCGGACCATGCGACGGTAATTAATTTCCTGCGCCTTTTTCAAAACTTGGGAAATGCTGCGATACCGCCAACCGCCATCCGCAGCCCCATGTGTAGGTTGGTGGTTCAGTGAAAATTGTTGATCAGGAACAGAACCTTTTGTATGAATAACAACGGCGTAGCAGCAGGCACCAGCACGAAGACGCTGACATACTGCCTCTTTACTACAATAGTATTACGATGTTACGTTGTTAATATCTTTGTTGCAATGAGATTACGGTGGTATCGGAATACGATAGAGGTTTAATGGCTTTTGCTGAATAGCGAAGACTCTGTTAATAACACACACGACGAAACATGAGTCGGATTGATCCACTGTGTAAGGTTGTCGTGGAGAGATTAGCCAATTCTTCGTGGATCTGCATTATGTTTGGAAATTGTGAAAAGAAGCAAATAGTTTAGAGGACGAGCTTGTTCGCATGGACTGTGATATTGCATTTTGAGCTTCTTTGAACTAAACTCACTGCAAATGTTGTTTGTTAATAAAAGATAAAACTCACATTTCGTCGTTCGTTCGTGGTGTCGTTGTCTTGTAGAGGAGGTTCTCTAACAGGGTGAGGAAAACTGTAGACTCGATTGGTCTTTCCTTCGTTATTAAGAGTAGTTTGCGTAGCATTTAAGTCTTCGAGCTTGACTACTCTGTCAAGTTATAGGGTGTGTACTGCCTTTTGTAGAAGGTGGTTAGTGGAATACTTTATCAGTGGTAGGACCTTTGTTCCGAATAACAGTGGAATAGTGGCAGACACTAGCACGAATACGCACACTACCGCGGTCAGCTTTAATTCGTCCGAGTAAGGCTGGTATTTTGTCAGTAGCGTTCGCAGCGATTGAGCGCTGTACTTGAGTGGTTTCCTGTGGAAAGAGTTAAAAACACTTTTTATCTCTGTAAAATTGACTTCGTGCAAATTTATTGCGCAGTGATTTATTTTTCTTTTTGTTCTGATCTCTAGTGAGAGATGGAACTTTAACTGAGTGGTTTTCTCAGTTATTTGAGCTCTTCCTTGGCTCTTGATTTGCCTTGGTCTCTGTTGATGAAACGGAGACTTCATCTACACTGGCCTCTCTGATTGAGACGGGGTTCCTGGAATATTCCAGTTCTTTGAACTTTTCTTCAGCTCTTGAATTGTCCTGGTCTCTATAGAGACGGGACGCCAATTAGTTTGGCCGATGCACCAAAAGGTTGTGTAGTGCCTTTTGTAGAGGGTGGTTCAGTGGAATACTTTATCAGTGGTAGGACCTTTGGTCCGAATAACAATGGAATAGTGGCAGACACTAGCGCGAATACGCACACTGCTGCGGTCAGGTTGCACAGTCTGCTTCTTATATAGTGCGCCCACAAGCATACACTGAGGACAATTGATGCGCTTCCTCTTACACAATCGTACTACCACATTGTGTCACGGCAATATATTTGTGACAATACATTACGAGGATACGAAGTACAATAGAGGCTCGAAAACGCAAAATCCGGGAGCTTGTTCACATGGACTGTTATCCTTTATGTTTTCTTATGTTTAATTTTGTTTTTGACAACATGCTCTATTAGTAGTAGAAGGGTTTAAAAAATACTCACGTGTCGTTACTTGTAGTTTCGGATAGGTAAAATAGATAGAGGAACGAATGGCAGAGGAAAATCATTCTATGCTTGATGTGTCACGAGAGTTTGAATGGTTATTATAAAGGGGTGAGGTTCGTGCCAGCCGGGTGGTATGGCCGAGAAGGCGATACTATCTTCTCGTCGGACTGCCATCGACAACGACTAATGTCTATCAGTTGTTGTAGTAGCTGCATCTCGACATCTCCATTTCTTCAGTAAGCTTGTCTTCGAGATGTTAGACGCAATGTAGACCATTTGTTTTTCGAAGGCATTTCGTAAGTAGTCATAACTGTCGTTGTAGAAATGGTAAACATGGTATACAAAATCGTTAATGAGCTGAGATTCTCCAGGGGGAGGATGCAGTGAACTGAGTTAATCATGACCGTCACCTGTGCCAGAATAATGAAATAGCTTGTCCTCGAGCTGTAACAAATATAAGGGGAATAGGAGATGTGTATATGTGAGAAGAAGGTTTTATGATGATTCTCAAATGTGGGATGAGGCTGGTGGATGCATTCTGGTGCATTCGTATAGGTTATCGGAGAGAAATAAAGAAGGTGTGTAGTGTCTTTTGTAGAAGGTGGTTCAGTGGAATAGTTTATTAATAATAGGACCTTTAGTCCAAACAACAATGGAATAGCGGCAGGCACAAGCACGAATACGCACACTACTGTGGTCAGCTGGCGTGCTGCCTCTTATATAGTGCGCCATTAAGAGAACACTGGGGACAGTTGATGCGCTGCATCTTACACAATCTTACTACGACATTGTGTCACGGAAATATATTTGTAACAATGCATTACGGGGACCAGGATATATGGTAGAGGTTCGGCGGCTATGGCCGAACACTCCCGCCCAGTCATATAAAGTAAGCAGACAGTAATAATAGAGGAAACAACACTAACAAATGAAACAACCATAAGGAGACAATGATATAAAGCAAGAGTGTATGTTGCGTATATCTCACGGCAACGGTGTTGCACATATTAGTAGGTGATTGATCCTTGCGTTCGTTGTACTGATTGAGAATTTGTTGCGTATTGCATGTTGTGGAGGCGGGAAGGCGTAATGAGGAAATAGTATTGGAAGAATAATTGAATGGCAGTTGAAGAATAAATTAGATGACGGAGGACGACTAGTTGAATAGAAGAATGTTTTCAGAATTTTCTTCTTTTGAAGGGGGAATACCAGAACGGGCTCTTCCATTGCAGAGCAGCGAAGCAAGGTGTAGTGCCTTTTGTAGAAGGTGGTTCAGTGGAATAGTTTATTAATAATAGGACCTTTACTCCAAACAACAATGGAATAGCGGCAGGCACTAGCACGAATACGCACACTACTTTGTAATAGACTGGGTACTGATACATCTCCATGAGAGATGGGAGCTGCGTTTAGTTGCATCATTATTTATTGCTCGCGTCTGTTTAGATCATCAGCTCTTTCTTTTGATGCGGAAGCAAAACTTGCGGAGTGGAGGAAAGGGAAAAAAAATGGAGCAGCTGTACGTTCGCGGCAATTAATTTGCGCGTCCGGTTTAAACTTGGAGGCTGTTGCGCAATTCTAGACTAATTTGCATTGCATACTCCACGTACCAGTTGCAGTTTCGCGGAGTTAACCTAGTGTGTAAGGTTGCCAGGTGATAGGTATACCAAAGGAGAAGATATATATTTATGGGGAAATGACAAGAGAAGAAACAGATAACGATTAGCAAGTTGTCATGTCGAGACAATTGAAATGTTCTACTATGTATTTTCGCGCGTTGTTTACCTATAATAACATGTAAACTTGGAATTACAGTTTAAAAACGTGTAACAAGTCCATGCTGAAGCATTAAGTTTAGAATTTTTGGAGGATCGGGCATGAAGAGGAATAATTGCTTAGAGCTGTAAAAATTGCTCAAAACTATTGAACATATACTTTCGTATAAAGATGCATAAAAATTTAATATTTCGAGCGTTCACAGCAGCGATTAAACAGCATAATTATAAGTTCAGAGTATGAAAACGCAGAGAAAGCGGGAGCTTGCTCGCACCGAGTATTATAATTTGTTTTCTTATATCAGGTTCACTGACAGCATGCTTTGTTAGAAACAAAAGGCAAAAAAAAAACACTCACGCATCGTTCGCTGTAGTATCGCATAGATAGAATAGGTAGGGAGTGAATAGGGTAATGAAAGAAATTTGTTCCCATTTGAAAGGAGCTCTAAAGCTTTTTTAAGGACCTCCATGTCAAGTTATAGGGACGTCTTCCTATACTTGATGTGTTACGGGAGTTTAAATGGTTACTATAAATATTTATTACTATTTTCAAGTTATAGGGAGCTCATCCTATTTTTGGTGTGTAGCGGGAGTTCATAGAGTTATTATAAATAGTTATTGGTATATACATTACATGATGTAAAGGCGAGGCTCGTGCCAGTCGGGTGGCATGGCCGAGGATGTGAGACTATTATCTCGTCCGACAGCTTCTGATGGATATCAGCCGTTGCTTCTTCATCCCGACAGCTTCGTCGAATCGGTCCAGTAGAATGGGTCGCGGCCTTCAGCTGTCCAGCACAGTGAGATGACTCATCCTCGAGTTGATGAGTGTAGGAAATGGACAAGGCATTCTTTGCGATTGTTCCCAAGCGTTATGTAAGTTAGGTGGATGTCAGCTCGGATTGTCAGATAATAATAAGATAACTAGAGAATACCAAGGTTGTCTCTGTAATACAGTGTACAGAAATAAGTTTTCTCAAATCCCTACAACTAGTATCAGCAGAATACCCAGAAATTAAATTAATAGAGCTAAAGAATAAGAGCAGAGGATAGGAAATAAGTGAATCTGCCACAGAACAAGAACAGGAGTGC
Source organism: Necator americanus (assembly GCF_031761385.1). Lineage (NCBI taxonomy): Eukaryota > Metazoa > Nematoda > Chromadorea > Rhabditida > Ancylostomatidae > Necator > Necator americanus. The sequence goes on along the minus strand of NC_087372.1, from coordinate 6,248,466 downwards.
AGTGATGTGTTACACAATGTGACAGAGGAGTGCAGAGACAGCTGCTCGCCAGACACTCGTCCACTTTCGGCTACCTTTTAGTGAGAACGCTTACACTACGCTGCCTGATAGGTGAGTTTGTTGGAATTGTAGATTCAAACACGAACTTTTGCTGTGTATATGTGTTTATTGATTGCTAGATTTACTCAAGTATGCCATTCACGTTGTGTTGGAATTTCTTCAGTATTTCAGGAAAAGGTCCAAAATCTCGTGGAGTATGAAAAGACGGTAAATTTGACCGAAGTAAATGCTCTCTGCATTTTCATGAAACTTTCTAAGATTCCGTGCACCCACCTCTCTTCGCAACGGAATGTTGTTTACATAATGTTTACAAGTGTCGTACTTCTATAAGTGTTAGGTACATGTACACTCTATTTCAGAGAAATTTCGTAGTTTTTAGATCTTTTCAGCAATCTGTAATAGTCACTTCAGAGTTTGAAATTTTACACCATGTAAAGAAAATACCATGCACACCTAAAAAATGTTTCCCTACTCAAATCTTTGACTGATCTTGGATGTAGTTCAACTTCTAAACTGATATGTGACCCATAGTAGTTACAGACTCTAAATGGAACAGATGTCCAAGAACTCCAGACAACCGAGAACAATAATCTACAGTTGAGAGATGACATGACATGACAAGATGGAATGCCACACTAAGAAAATGTTTAAAATATTACTCTTCATTAGCTCTCATGATAAAATATTACAAACAAGAAATCATCGAGAACAAGAATAAATAAGCAAATAACCTAAAGAACCTGCTATCAGTTTGAATGTCACGTCTTTAACCAAAACGGACAGATCACGCACTCCGGGCACCCCATTGCAGTACAAGTATCACAGATACAACGTACCGCATAAACAACTTATGCGAAATATACAACCAAAACCAGTGCATTCAGTTTCAGAAAAGCACCTACAGAAACATTAAAACCCGTCATTGACACTCTATGAAATAGTGAATGATTTGTACCATAACCGAGCAGCACAGATGAACGAATGAGTGGGGAACTACGATGAAAGGGGCGAGGAGTTGATATGTCGATGAATTTACGTCGGGGAAATGATGCAGTGAAACGTTAAAAAATGATAAATTGAGAATGTACAGTACAGACAATAGTTAAGGTTATCCAGTAGGTGTCTCGAAAATGTGTGCGTGTCAATACATATTGCGGCCGAGATCGTCGCCAAAAAAAGGTGAGTGTAGAGGGAAAGAGCATCGCTCACAGTCCAGTAAGAAAGCAGTAATTAAAATAATGAAGCAATTGGCCGAAAGAATTACGAGAAAGGAAAACATACACATAAAGGGAAACCGCGTAAATACCAAGTAGATTTGTACCGAATCTGTACAACCGGGTCTACAGAGCACACCTACGTAGACGATTAACGAGTTAATATTTCGTTAAACACATACCACATAGTTATTAAATGAGACTTAGAAAGACTATTATGTGAAATATGTTGTGAGTTGAAGGATAGTTGAATTTGAGTGTAGTATTACATGATGAGTCTCCCAACCGAGTGATATAGTCGAATAAGTGCTTGCATATGAATTGGGAGACAACTTCGGCGCTCTCCTGATACAACGTCGATATTTAACCAGGACAATGCATTGTAAGTTTCCAACACGTGCCTAAAAGGAAATATAGATTGAGCGAACGGGAACAATAGTCCTTTGGTAATGAGAAAAAGTAAACAAAGCTACTCGTTTAAAGTGAAACGTAAGCAAGTGGAGTCTATGCTAAGTTGTCCAATGTTAAGTGATTTGAAAACAAGCAGTATGCTCACCTCAAAACCTCATCCGTTCGAGTACTATCCAGCGGATGAGCGCTTTCTTTTTCCTGTTTATCACCAACGGCTGACTTTCCTTGCAAAAATTCGTCACCCTGAACTTGGAGAATTTAGAGAGTTAACACTATTCCTGTCCCTTAGTGGCATATTGTAGTACATAAATGTTCGCTAACGCATATTCTAGCATCTCATTATATCAAATTCTTACTTCATCAAGCCATTTCCAGTCGTTAGCGTTTACTGATCTAAGTTCTTCAGTCAATATGAGCACAACTACAACTAGCACAACAACTAACACTACTCATGCGATGTTTTTCATCACATGAATTGAAAAATGCGTGTGTTTGTTTGAGACCGAATGCACAAAAACGTATGAGGTAATCTTAAAAAAGTATAAATTGCACAGGCACCTGATGAACAAGAGGCACGTTGATATGTAAAGATGATTTCAGATGAACTGGTGTCCTATTCTTTGCTCCCGGACAACTAGACCAAAACCAGTCTGGTACATCGGCTGCAGGAGCAGTAGACACATAGTAACCGGTTGCTAGTGGTTGGTTTTCCATTGACACATCTGAATAACATCCGGATATACTCTAGTAGAAAAACATAATTTCATTTCAATAGTCAATATGCGAAATTAAATGCATACCAGCAGTATTTTCAGAGAAGAATGAATTCCCTGCAGTTCTGAAACTAGCACTTGGTTGAGGTGGCCCAGTGTCCTGAAAAACAAAAAGTCCTAATGATCGCCGAAGTGTGATTACTGAAGAGATTAATGTCACATTAAAAAGCAAAATCAAATCCCGCAATACTTACATCAATTAAACAAACTGTTACTTGAGAGTCGTAGAGACACCTACGAGACTGTGCATAAATTTTTATTTTTTTCTGGGGTGGCTCAATATATTCTGCACCTTTTTAGTTCTATCTCCAGAAAAAAAGGATGATAAAATGTAGCAAGTCCTGACCATGCACAAACTAGACAAGAAGTCGTCTCCAAGATCATTTCCATCCTGTGGGATGTCCATGTCAACCAAGTCCATATCCCAGTCATCATCTCCAGCTGCATGTTGGTCAGCTGCGCCAAGCTGAAAACAATAACAATTAGTACAAATCAGAACGTGATAGAGGGGAATGTGACAGGGAAGAGTAAATAAAACAACAAATTGATTACCTGGATATCTGCGCTAGTGGGAAAGACCATGATATGAGTAACAGTTGTGTCATCTGGTGCGGATGAGCGAGTTTTCTTACTGAAACAAACAAATGATGCGGTTGTCTTTGAAGAACAGACATAGAAACTTGCCTGTACGCATCCGTAGCAGTAAAGCCAGGGAAGATGTGCAAGTAGGGTTCAGGTTCTGTAGACACAAGGCACGCAGAAAGGATGCTTGGTGTACCGGTACAACCCGGCATTTGTGCACATGCGCTACACACTTCTTTGAGACGGGCTGAGTGACGTTTTAGAGACGTTTTGTTCAGAAGGTACGTCCATGCTGAAAGGATACAACTAGGTGATCTTCTCGGAACGATTCACAAACAGAAAAGAACTCTATAAGCGAGATTATCGATCGCTTTCAGCGTTATTACTGTCTGTGAAATACTTATTCGCCTACCAAATGTAAATATTTTATCGCCTCCGTCAGCAGCCTTGACTATATGAATCAGAGACAACAGAGTGAAACAGCGAAAATAATTGTTAAAAGAGAAATCCTTCCTGGTAAGTTGGAAATCAAAAACTAAATCTTGAAATAATCACAACGGATGAATCCATGAAAGTCCGTCTCGTTTTAGAATTTCTCATTTTGAAAAGCAAGTTGTCCGATGTAGTTCAGATAAAAAAAAACTAGCGCTGAGAAAAAGTAACGGAGTCAAGTCACCTTGAAATATCTAAACGACGTGTATTTCTTGTACTTATAATTTGTACTTTCAACACTTCAATCAGTATAGAAATGGAAAACCTAACAGAAAAATGAATGTATATCTAAGGGAAGAAGCTGGATTTATCTTGAGGATTAGTTCCACCAGCCGAGAAAACAGATTTTGCAATGACAGAGAACTTAACAAACCCCCAAGGACTACTTTACGATACTTGAACAGCGAGTTTCTGTACAATGCGATAAATCGATAGATGAAAAATCATTCAGTGCATGATATATGAAGTGTATGATATCAAATACCGGATAATATTGAGTCAGAAATAAGTCACTTCATTATCTCTGTTTATCTATTTAAAATGTAAAGATGACGGTAAAATGCGAGACTTCAGTAGCAATGGCAAGACAATGTATAAATAGCTGGATTCTCAAGAAGCAAAAATGCAGTGTTAAAAAATATCTACTTACCCCTAAACTCTCCATGTCCAATGCGCCCAAGCCGACCAATAACAAGTCTCCAATTCCGTGTTTCCATGCAAAGTACGCCAAGAATGTACGTCCATAAGCGGCTCATTGCATCAAGAATTTGAGTTTGTTGACGATATTTGTAGATACTGGACATTACAATTTAGGCTCTCCTATTCATAGATGAAAAACGAGGAAGACGTACTGATGATCGTGGCGTGTTCGCAAGTTAATCAGACAGTTATCATTGAGGCGTCCCAGGGAATCGGTCACGGCAACACATAGCCAATCAGAACCGATCACACAATAAGTAACGTACATTACCTTCAAAAAGAAGTAGAAATAAAAAACATTTCTTAGAGAAACAATAAAACATACTTGCTCATCGGGAGAAGATTGTATTATCCTTCCGTTCTCATGCTTTTGATAGAGAAGCGGTGGTGGTGCAAGGTGATAAGCATTCGATGGCACCTGAACATTCAACTTAGTGATCCGCCTAATAAATAAAGGAACAGCTAATCAATAGACCCTGTGAAAACTTGCCTTGTAGAACACATTCGGGCCATTTCTCTCCCACTCATCTAGCGAATCAAGAAGGCTGCTACCAGGTCCAAACCTTGTCATACATCGTGCTTGTACGCTTTTAATGCAATCAGCCGTCAGAACTCTAGGCTGAGTATACACGGACATAACAGTCGCCTGAATTAAAGTCACTTATGAAAGTTGCGAATGATTAAATACTCTTGATATGAAAGTTGCGAATGATTAAATACTCTAAATACTCTTGATCTTAATAAGTACAAACATTTAGTTTAACAATGCTAATATTCAGTCCTTTCATCTGTAAATTTCCCATAAAAAAGTGCTCATTGTGACCAACTCCTCAGGAAAGTATAACAAAAATGGACTGGGAAATACACACTTAGAAGAAGCGATTACGTTCAAAAAATTATCAAGAGAAAGTAGATGGAAAAAATACCCACCCTGAGAGATTCCACCGCTACACAGTCAACTTGTTCACGTTCGCTACCACCTTGAAAATTTGTAATCAAAATTTGTCATGTGTGAATAAAACTGATGAAGAACACTAAAAGAAAAACAATTTACCACTATTTTCGAAAAGATACTGTGACGTTCCACTGTCGTTAGTGTAGTCAGGTAAATAACCGAGTAGATCCGTAACCTAAGCAAAAAAATTCAAAAAGTACTAAGTCTGCATATCTCGTATAATAACTCAAAATGACGTCATTAATACGCACCTGCTCCATCGGAACAATTTCCAACTGCAGCTGCGGTCTACGACGTAATGGAAGTCGCAGACACACCGTGTTAAATGCTCTCATCACGGCTAACGTCGCAACTCTTGCGAACAAACCGCTTCGGAACTCGGTACCCCATGTGAATGCGTTGAACTTCAATTTGTTAAATTTTATAGATCCTTCTCTTGAATTCTTCCAAAACAAAAACGATCAACTTACTACATAGATCACTACCACGTGAGGTAGAGTGCCAGGATCATCGACCGGAATGTCTTCTGGTTCTAGCGGCGGTTCAGCAAGTGGCGGTTCCGGCGGAGGGACTGTCGTCCCTGGTTCGGCTGAGCCTAAGAAGAAAACCACATTTAGGCCTCAAGTTTGGAACATCTAGTGGGTTTGTAGCTTTAGCCAAACAAAGCTGAGGTACTGTGCCTGGAAGCAGTGGTTTCCAATTTCGGGTACAAATGATATGGAACATCACTACTTTTTTACTTCCTTTTCATTACTATGTTAAGTTTAATCAACTAAAGAAACATGAAAGAAGCAAAACTCACTTTCGGCTAGTCGCTGTTCAACAGCGAGAGCAACAGCAGCTGCAGCAGCTCTTTTAGCGCGCCCATCTAGAGCCAATGTCTCACGGAATGCAGGCCTCTCAAATAAATCGTCTCTTTCAGATAACACTTGGAGCAGGTACTCTTCCATTTGTTGCGTGAAAAGCTGCAATAAGACGGTTCACTCTCCTCATATTACGGGACAGTAAAACACAAAATGAAACAGTGACTGACGCGCAGCTTTGTCATGAAGCCCTTGTTGTCCACATATCTGCCAACGAGGTTGAGGAAGTCGAGTGTGGTGGTCTCCGTTGGATATTTACCACTTTGTGTTCGGCTGCCTACTTTCACACATCCATCACGTCCATCACCTCCACTGGGCCAGGCAATATGACGTCCCAAGCGCATTCTTTCATACATTCTGTAAACATAGTATACTACAGCGTGAATGAACTTTAATGATGAAACATTAATACTTTAGTTTCATTATGAAAAAGAAATGGAAAGAATCTCAAATGACAGTCCTCCGAAACCTAAAGATTAGACATCGGATCTGAGTTAGAGTTGTCGTTCTATTATAGTACGATTTGAAATGAATTTTTGATAGTGTGATTTGAAATCCATTCAAATTTCTTTTCACTTATCGTATAAATAAATAGTTATAGTTATATCGTATAATTAACTTCAAGAAATATCACTGTTAGCACAAACTTACTGGCTCAATTGTTCCATGTACTTCGTTGCCATGGCGCAGACGTCTGAATTATCTGGCACCACAGTGAGGTACAGCACATCCTTTGGTTGGTCGATAGGTCCAAGTGACAAGTGCTCCCAATGACGTACAACCTATTGAATTGTCGTTAGTACACGAAAACTTTTAATAAGAGAAGCGAAGAATAAATGAAAATGTAAAAATGACAGATGAAAAATCTAAAAATTATCAATCACGGAAACGAAAAGAGTGAATAGACGACCGAAGAAAGCAAACAAATGTTCTATGATTGCAGCGACTAAACGTAAAAGACTAACATGGGGTGAAGCTCTGATCGCATCTTTCTCTGCAGCAACATTTATATATGGGATCGGTTCCGGCTGGCTTATATCATCGTCATGATTTGCCGAATGTTTGTGCTGACTTTTACTGGTCAGTGCACGCCAAGTTAACGGTCCTTCTACGATGTTACCGGGTGTTCCATGCATGCACCTGAAACTAATCGATCTATAGAGCATGTATGAAACAGTATCTATATAGTTATCACAAACCTAACAACTCTCATTGCTCTTTCCAGGATAGGACCAATTTCTGAGAGCAGTCCTCGCCATTCCGCTTCTCGAGGATCTCGGACCTCATTTGCAACCTGGAAATAGTTTTTTTTTTCTCGGTTTTTTGAATACCTTAGGTTTCCTTTCTGATGAATGTATCTCTACCTGCAACCCCCAGGGATGGAAAAACTGTAAAATCGGCTGATTTGTACTCCTCGATCGATTTCCACTAACTAAAAAGATGCGATTCAAAAAAGTCACGCAGCACTATGCCGCAAAGATAACAAATTAAAAAAAATTAAGAAATAAGAGGGAATTAAGAGGGGGAAAAACGAACTTCTTGACATTTCGGCAGCAGAGTTGCCAATCAACATTAGCTCTGTAGCATCAACCTGTGACAAGACGTACTCGGCGTTGCTGGACACATCGAAGCCAACTTCTTGAGGCTGAAAAAAGTTGTTTTGCTTAAAAAAAACTACTCGTTAGCCTTGTTTCAGCATATTCCCAACAAAAAAGGAAAAAAAAAAGTTTAAAATTATCTGTAGCCAGCCATATGCTCGTTCACACATCATCGCTTTCTAGATCTCCAGATCCTCCTTACTCAGGAAATAAATTGGAAAAGAAGAAATAGCAGAGACCAAACTAACCTTAATCGCCTTCTCGGCTTGCTCTACAAACTGAGCTATTTGATGGACCATGAAACCCACGTAATGTTGCTGACACATAATTCGGAGTAAATCTAGCATATTCACATCGGTAGAACTTGTCGAATCGAACCTGTAAGTGAATTTTATGCAATTTACATGTAAAACAAAATAGTTACAACACTTTAGATTAAAAAAGATGATATGTAAAGGGTTTATAGAATGTCTACTAACCACATTTGGCTGCTCGTCTGCAAACCAACTTCTGCTCCTAATCCATTGACGGGTGCGACGGAATGTTCTATAGCCGTTGCTTCCCGTGAATCTTCAGGAAACAGTCCAGAACACAGCGATAAGTAACGATGTCGAACGGCACTGAACCAACACATGATAGTTTGGAAAGAAAAGCAAAATCCATTGGTCATATTCTTGTAGATGGATTTCGAAAATTGAATAAACTAAAAATAATTGTTTTTCGATCAGACTATGTACAGAATACAGAATAGAATATTTGATGTAGGGTTTCTTATTTACTATATACAGATCTCTGTTGAAAAAAACTCATAGAGACAGAAGCAACAATCACCCAGTTATTTCAAAAAAAAAAAAAAAAAAGAAAACTATAAAGACACTCTTCGAATACACCAACAGCAGCGTTGTGCGGTCAGAAATACTTTAAGGTATATCTTAGAAACTTTTAAAACTCACCTAAATCCACAAGTACATGGATTTCCCTCAGCTAAAGCAAACCCGCTCCATGAACCAATCTGTGTTTGTTGTACATGTGAGGGCATTCGCAACGGATCAGGTGGGGTTAGATACAATCCAAGCTCTCTAAAATGTCAAACGTCAGAAGTCGATTGAAAAACATTGGAAAATTTATCTCGATAGGTAAGACCATTGAAACCAAGTGAAACATACCTTGCCCGTATAGATGTGTTGCATGAACAAATAGGACAAGCATCAAAGACAGAATCAAAGTGCAAATCGAGTATCGTGTCCTGAAGTGAAAGGAAATGAATGATAGGAGAATTGAATCAGCGTCGTAATCTTCATTTCATTGTCAAAGAACAAGGCAAGGAAAACTTTACTTACTTGTAGTATAATTGCCAGTACAACGCTGGAACCTTCTGCGTATGGAACAATAACTTCTCGCGGCGGTTGAGTTGCTATCTGCATTCCACCTCCTGCTGGTCCCGGTCCAGTCGTGCCATAAGAGTTCATCATTGGCATAGGTGATTGCGATGGCATCATCTGAAACATTCGCACCTGTTCAAGACGAAAAGAATAGCTGAAGGAAGGAAGGTACAGATGAGAAACAGGCAACAGAATGGAACATGTAATTTCTTTGCAAATAGTTCTTCATAATAAAATTATATTAATCACAATCATATGGGGATATTTCACCCATTTGAAACTTCATTTTCAGAGAGTTTCGACCATACATATAGTGGACTTTAGCAGCGCCAATGCTAACCTGCTGCATCGAGTTCATCTGCATCTGACGAATATGAGGGGGCTGCATCGGTTGCATTTGATTCATTGATCCATAGGGTGGAGGAGGACCGGGAGCACCTGGGTAAGCAGGTGGAGCATTGGGATGCGGTGGGCCCATCATATTCGGACCTGTAGGTCCGTAACCACCCATCATTGGCGGTCCACCGTATCCACTGGTGCTGCATGGTTGCATCATTGGCATCTAAAACTCGTCAAGAGATAAGTGGATAATAAGAGGAAGTATTATCAAAGTGGCTCTGTAACAAACCTGTCCAGGTGCACCTGGATACATGGGTTGGCCCATTGGTTGTCCCATAGGACCCATACCCATAGGGTGGTGGGGATTCATTTGGCCTGCAGCTGTGTTAAACATGGGCCCGTGGACAAAGTTGTTCAGCTGCTGAACAGAGTTCGGTGGTGGCATCATTTGACCGTAAGGACCAGAGCTGGGTCCATATGGCGGTCCCATGGGCCCAGGACCAGGCCCTACAGGAGTCCCCATGCGTCCACCCATCATAGGTGGTGTACGAATCTAAAAATAGATTCTAGAAACTGGTAGAAAGCCCTAGTTCGAACAGGTCCAACTTTAATGCCTACATATACTCGAGAGCACAACTAACGAGCAGAATAGTCAAATGCCTTCTAACCGTAATTCTAAGTGGTCAAAAACTCCGAGTATCTCACCTGAGAAGCCGGAAACTGTTGAATGTGATGAGACTGAGGCGGCTGCATTGAATGCATCTGCATATGTGGAGGGTTCTGTGTCATACCACCGGTAATTGGCCCAAATGTGGGTTTGTAGTTGTTCGGATTTGGAAATGACATTACGGAAACGGGCGGCACTTGAGACGGAGCAGATGAAATTGAAGAAGAGAACTGCGTTGAAAACAGTCCATCAACATGTTTCGGCACTCGCTTTTCCATAAGTCGAACTAGTTTTTGGTAGTCAGGAGGCATGTGTAGTGGTGTTCTACGAGTCGTAAGAGTAGCACAGAGAACTCTAACATCCGCTGCTGGGCTGAATCTCGTCGAAGATGGGACAAACTTTTTCCGAACGTGACCATTTACCGGAAGTAGCTCTATGCGTCTCCAGAGTTTGCTCTGGAACAAACAGCGTTGAAAAGAAACGAGAACAAGTCAACGATTTACTACTCACCATTTTGCTCTCAGACGGGACCAGATCAATAACTTCATCTTTGGAGTCATCAGAATCCTCGGAGATATTCTCTTTTTCAAGAGTGGTTTTTACCTCTGGTTTCGTCTCCATACTCACTGACAATGGAGCTGCTTGTTGTGCGCTTTGCTGATGATTTGTTGTTATTGTTGTTGAGAACAATGAAGGGTCCACAGTGCTTGCCTGGAACGGAAGGAGTAAGGAATTCTTTGGACGAAACGCGCATGTTGATCAAAGTTATCCCCAAGGAAAATTTCACAATAAAAAGTGTACCGTAATAAGAAAAAAAGACCAATGGTTTTGTCAAAGAATTGAATCGTGGAACATAGAAGTAGCGAGCCAAAAGAAAAGTGTACCTGTTGCATTGAAGGCATGCTTTGATGTTGATGTTGCATAGCATACTGTTGATGAGGCGGCAACATAGGAGCTGGACTGAACTGTTGTGCTTCAGATTGTACACTAGGTGGAGTGGGATAAATGTGATTCATCGACGGATCTCCACAAGAAGGTGGACCTCCTATTCGCGGCCAACCTCCGTAGTTCATTGACATCTAAAATACGTTAATTTCACCATGTTTTTAGATTAAAAAGACGAGAAAAAAAGCACTACCGCTGCATATCCCTCCGGCCTCTCATTGCTTGCTGGAGGAGAAAGTAAACTGATGTTATCCGTCGGAATCCCTGCCACTGCTTCATCTATCTCCATAGCATCAAGAGATGAACCTTGAGTAGAATCAAAAGGACCAGGTACTGGATTCAACCCAGACGGACCCTCCCCTAAAAAGAACACACAAGTTTTTCGACTGTCCTTTGTGACGAAACACGGATTAAACGAACCAATCGCTCTCGTTTCGTCGCCATCAATCGATGAGATCTGCTCCTCCACTTCAAGATCAGAGTCACTGTCGTAAGTAGGGGTGACGCGACCGGCATAAGGTGATACTCGGGCTTCCATTTCTTCCTGAAGTAAAGCATAACTTTTCTAATGCACATCAAAAAGAAGAAAAATGTTGAAAATACACACTCCCATAGTTGTCGACAGCAAAGCCATATCAAGAGTATCCAAATCAGGCCACTCGATATTTCCTTTAGATTTCCTCGATCTCTTCTTTGTGGATACTTGAACATCGGGCTAAAATAATGAATTAGTTCTAGCAATCGCTTGATTCCAACGAGAACAGGGTAAAAGTAAAACCACCTTGTTTTTCAAATCCAACTCAGCCGTAGTCCGAGTCATGGACACAGTCGGATCCGATTCTGGGATCCTTCTACGATGTTCTTCTAATTCAGGAGGAGGGGAAGTGGTTGCTGGGATCTGAAGGATGACAAATACTTACCACCTCAGTGTTTGCTTGCAAAAGAGATACAAAAGCGCTGCTCACAGTTTCTTGGCTGCCAGGCTGCTCTGGACTAGCGGGTATTTTAATGCTAGGGGGATAGCTGGAACGTCGTTTCTCCCCAGACCGTCGACTATGATAGGACATGTAGTACGGATCTTCCCGCAATGTCGGGTTGTAATAACAGTTGTAATCACGTTGGCGCTCTTCTTGGCTAGCGGTTGGGGGTACCCGGGATGTGCTGAAGCAGAAAAGTATGTGCAATAAAAGGAAAATGAAAAGATGTGGTTGGAATCCTGCATTCCTAACTAATAAATTTCTAGTTTTTTTTTCTCCATGAATATGAATATGAATAAATATATAAATATGAATCCACAAAAGAGCTACTCTTCAGCCGTCAAGGTGAGAAGGAATGTGTATCAAAAATAAGTGAAAAGCGACAATGGACAAAGAAAGACAAGGATTTTTGTCGAACACCTAGAACAATCAGATGAGAGGAGAGAACAGTGTGAGAGAGATTTAAAAAGGTGGTCAAAGCCACTAGAAATACCAAAGAAAAACACAATAAAATAAAAAAGTTTACGAAGCATCAAATGTAATTCAAAGGTTAAACAAAAGAGCTGACCTGCTAGGTTGGAAAATCTGATTAAACACATCCTCCGGAATTTGATCTGCTGGTGCACTTGGCCATGGACAATTTGTACAAGGCGAAACGACCTTTAAAAACAATTACAATGTTTTCTTCTTAACGAAATTATTTGAAATTTTCAACTCTTATCCCAAGAAAAAAAGTGCACTATGTTCGTAATAATATATATGAAAACGTATTTCTTTTCCGAAGAAAGATGTAGCAGAAATCACTATCCTAGTCGAGCGTGTTCGACCATGTGAGTACGCCTAGCCGAAACATTAGAGAAAAACTATATTATATATGTCAATCTATGAAATTCCACTCTTAGTTTCAATCGATTTTTAAACAAGAATGAACAAATACAAAAGAAGAAACAAGACAATAAAAATGAAGTTAATAGACCATGCCCACTTGGCAAGGCAAAACTCATAATACAAGAAGGAACAAACAAAGTCACTGAAGAAAACGGCCTACATACCTTAATTGGGGTGAATGGGCTGCAAGCAAGATTTTCATCGTCACTCGAATTGGAGGGCGTAGCTACACCAAAATGATAGCTGAAATTAATTTTTCAAGGAGTTTGTAGGGATCATACACACATTACAACATATACTTTTGAATTTGACAAAGATTCACCAAAATCGGGGATTCAAAACATTTAGTTTGATATTTTGTATGTATTTTATATTCCACAGGCACAGGAAGGCCATGCAGTATTAAAGATCTCGAAAAGATTTCTCGTTATCTCCCAACAATATCAAGCGAGAATACTTAAACCGGTGTGTTAGAAAAAAAAAATCAAATGCAGCTTATTTAGGCACTAACTACGAACATCTAATAGGAGGCCTAAAGCAGGTGCTCTGTAGAGTTATTATTCAACTTCCAAGAATAAAATATCACAAAATGTGGCAACAGTCTAATTACGTTTAACTAACCATGCGTCATCGGGGCTGCAATAAATACCAGTAACGAGGCTTTGCTTGTCGGTGTCGGCCCAGGAAGGAATCCCATTGGTGTCGTCATCGGATGTGTCCTGTTCGCTTCCAACTGATTCTGTTGGAGAAACGCTTTCCTCAACTGGGTCCGACTTCAGTGGAAATCGACGATGGTATGAGTGTCTAAAACAAGCAGTTGTTCAAACAATGAACAACATCACCACAAAAGATATCATTTCACTTTGTTCTCCGCTTGCTTTGCTTCTTCATCACAGTGCAAAGCGGATTAGTCTTCACCATGCCAGGCCTTTGCGCCACTTTAATGGGAGCTGCCAAGGGGCAGTCTAATTCTGGCTCCTTTTCCAAAGATGCCCAGTACTCAGCCGAAGGTTGATGGGTGCAATTATCGCAGGAACAAGAGTCATTTTTGCTTGGATCAATGAAATTCCACCTGAATCTCCATGTACAGCAGATAATACTAGAATTAACAAAATATTAAAGAAAAAAACTTTCGTATTTACCTAGTGTCATCATCCGATTGAGGCGGAAAGGGTGCCTGGAAGGGTCCTACTTGTGGTGGAGGTGCAGGAGCTGGCTGGGCACGCGATGGAGTCAGGTACGCATTTTGGAGAACTCCTTGCAAGTACGAGTGCCCATTAGCATTCGACACCAAGAGCTGGTTCCGGCGACCATTATCAGGAGCTACATATGACAAAATATGATACGCTTAGGGATGGAGATGTGTAGAAGGATCAGATTTCTCACATAGAAGTAAGTGAGAAAACCAGTTTATAGGAACTACAAGACAATCTGAAACTTTTCCAACATTCCAGAGATGTTTTAGATGAGATTACCAGACAATATGTTCCAAGTGCAACCACAGCGTCATTGTCCTTAGCCAGAAAGGAAGAAAAATGAACGAGAGACAAGGACCCAAACATATAGATTAGCATTATAATTCATTACTCTCATGATAAACCTAAATACCTACAAAACATAGAAATATGTCAAAATTTTTGTTTATAGACCTTATTTGAGTGTTAAGAAAATTTTCAAACATAAGACTATATGAATTGTACACTGATTCTTTTTATCAGAAATAAAGGAAATGAAGTGACAGATGTTAGAGTGCGAAGATTGAATCTCCGCCAACAAATTGTAGTATCAGAGAAGCAAGAAAGTGAAGAAATAGCGTGCATACCCAGAAATTGATTATTCCGATGTCAAAAACAACAAGGTAAAAGACCGGAAATCGCAAACGTGAGACGAGGTAGCAGCTTCACCAAAGAAAAAGGAAGGGAGAACAGTACTTACCTATCAGTTCATCTGGAGTCATAGAGGGAGCAACAGGTTCGTCTTTGGAACAGGATGCGGCATCATCTTCCATGGTCACACAGACGTAGCAAGATGGGTACAACATACGAATACCATCGATCTCAACTGGAACCATGCGTGGAACTCCTTCGTCCTGAAAAATAGCATATCAGAGATATTCCATTTCTCTTCACTGTATGTAATTTGTTTCTTCTTACCCTAGCTTCGTCATCAGCATCATCAATATCTTGAGCAAGAGAAGGAACAAATTCTTTCCATTCTTCCCATTGTTTTTCCGCGCTGGGCTGATTTCGACCAACTTCGGTTTCGCGTGGTAGTAAGACAGCACGAAGTGACCACGGACCGACAACCACTTGAACCCTTTTGCCGCACTCCAGATGACTAAATGAATAACTCCAGGCTCGATGCAAACCACACAAAACTGGTCTGTATATCCACAAAAATACGAGGTTTCAGGAACTTATTCATTTACATAGGAAAAACGTAGCTGAAAGCAAAAATAATGTCATGTTAGAACTTTTACCGCTTTGATAGGCGCAAAAGCGGCGGTTGTCGTTGAGCGTTCACTGTCATACATACTGTGTTACCCCCATGTACAAAAAACTGGACGTTTGTAGCCATTATATAACTGAAATGCTGGGATTAGCTATGTTTACATTACGAATGGAAAAGAAGTAAAAAAAAATCTAATTGATATTGTAGAACTAACTGAGGCAGGAGATGATGCCTTCCTGGTAGCGGTTGTCGAAGAGGACGAGTAAACCAGCGGCCAAAACGGACAAATCCATCAAGAGCCATACTTCGCTCAATCATCGTATGCAACGCTTGGAACAACAGCACCCGTACCTCATAATTGATGCCATTTGCAGCAGTACCAACTCCATTGTTGTCAGCATCTAAAAACAATGAAAGGAATGTGAATTGATCTGTGTACAATCACTGAAAATTTCTAGGTTGCAGAGAACAAGAATGACATGGAAAAGCACTTACAAACCTTCTTCAGTCATCACGAAAAAAAAGGTGAAACTCTATCTCAATTCGTTCTAAGTATGCGGAACAACAGTTGCGAACATCAAATACAAAAAGAAATCAAATGGCAGAAAAATCATAAGATAACGACAATCTTCCGAAAAGAGCGGAAATGTTCCTGCGATCGCAGCTTAAAAGAAGAGTTGTTTAAGCGCGAAGCCAATCTGATTTAACATATTCATGATAATGATTGTAATCACTAATCATCATGATTGTAATAAGCAATTGTCGTTATATTCGATGGTTTTCTCCAAAAGGTTAGTCGTGAAGAAACAAAGGCAGATAATTGAAAATCTCGTAATTCGGAGATCAGAATACGTCACCAAATGAAAATGTCATTAAGATTAAGAAAGAACTGTAATGGAACGAAAAGCCAAAAGCAACTGTAGGTACTGTAGGTGTTTTGGGTCCACAGTTTCATCAGTTAACGCAAAGCACTTGCATTCGGACATCAAAAAGATGAATGGTTGGTTATAATCCATTGAAAACTTATTCATTTATGTTACTTTATTTATAAAAAGAATAAAAATAGCCAACCATACCAAGATGTGAAGTGTTAACGGAAAGTTTTTCAGGAGGTTCGTTGGAGTACCAGAAGAGCCATAGCTCCTTCGAAATTTCATTTGTGAACGAAGGAAGTGGAAGCGGTTCGTTCGGTTTCAATTCCAAAGGCTTTCGTCGCCAAGTACATATCAATCCGTCCTGAAATTGTTGCTTCGTCAGATTTTCCACCGCATGCAGCGAAGCGAATGAAGCAATAAAAATATAGAGAATGAAACGCACCCGCAGACAATTGCCGTATGCTTTCAGAATGGGGTCGCTTTGAACGGGAACTCCACGAGGCGCATTTGACGGTGTCAAAAAACAACGCCACTTCAGGCCGTTCAACTCAGTCTGTAATTTGGTAATACGAACATTTAATGTTCTCCAATTGTCAGTAGTGAAACACAGAATTTTAGCATGCAGGAAGAGCATCAAACTAAAACTCACCAAGGCATAGACATTGGAGAAGCAATCCTCCAAGCTACCGCCATTTATCGCCATAATGGCGTCCTAGTTATGTTGAAGAAACGCAAGAAACACTAGGCAATTTCCTGAAACGGAAATTTGTATGAAGTGCGGGCGAATAATTTCACATGATACAAAAGTAAGTTTAACAGATATGAATAGGCACTGGCGGGACTCTTCTATGTTTATGTTAATTTTCCGTTGAATCGATAAACAAAATGCACTTAAGGCAATCAAATTATTCCGAAAGAACTGCGAACATGAAAATATTTGAAGGAGAAGAACATTATGAACTATTTTTACTTCTATTTGAACTGGACAGTTTTACAGAAAAAAAATAAGTAACGAGCTGTTGACCTTTTTGGTTAAAAGCGAGCAACAGGAATTGATTTCACAACGGATCAAAAACAAAAATGACACGATCCTACGGTCAGAAAAGTGCATGTCTTCTTGCTTAAATATTTATAGATGAGGCACATTATATGATTCTGCATTGTTTGAATCGACTTCTTCGTTTTTCATAAAATAAGTTTTAACGCGGACATTTCCATAGATGCAAAAACTTTGCGGCGAAGTATCGTACGTAATTTGAATGCTTTTAATGTTAAAATGAACAATCCAAAGATATTTTCGAACAAGAACGTCGTTAAAACATTTCTGAAGACGGTGAGCACATAATTCAGACGCAGTTTGTAGAAAATCCCTTGTTGTACAATGAAACTGCAATAGAAGTCCATAGGATTATTTTCTACGGGTGAAACGCATGATTTTCCTTTTGCTGTTTTAGGCAAATGACTACGAGCAGTTGATCAATTTTTGCAGAAATGGGCAAAACGTATACACTACAAAGTGGATAGCTTAAATTGGCTGGCTCTTTCCTGTTAGGCCGAGGTAATTTCGCCGAAACTATATTTTTCCGAACTTACAAATTGCTAATTAAATGTTCTGGAAATGACTCTGAAGTACACATAAAAAGTGCAGCACTTACTAGTGGAGAAATTTGTTTAAAGAGGCGAGCAATCAACTACATTAATGAAAAAGTTAGTTCCAATGAGAAGTCCTCAAGTAGTGAATTCAACGCATCGTGTCTAGAAGTTGCCTCACTCAGTAAAAAAAAAGACCCCTTAAAAAAGCTGCAAAGAATTCGAACCTCTCATACTTCTTTTTCCTTTTCATTTGACGAAATATGGATAACTAGTGGCTTACATTACAGTGATAGATATGTATCTTTCAAGCAAGCAATAACGAAACTGACTTTTTCTATTCGCAGCGAATAAATTGTAGGTTGCCTCATCAACGGTAATGAGGCGTTGGATGTAAATGTGTCTGCATCACATAGTTGTAAAATTCCAAACGTTGCTTAGTTTTGAGCATATTTTTCATAAACTGTGTAATCTTTCAATAGAATATGAATAAAGGAAAGAGACAACGATATCAATCCTATCATCAGAACGACAAAGTCTCGTGCTCATCTCTTAATGAGCAGCGCACATAGGGAAGATTTGCAAAAGAAATGCTTATGTGCTAGGTTATAACGTTTTCCCGTAACTAATGTTAGTTTTGAAGATACATAAAGTTCCTTGTTTTGCTTTAATTTGTCTTTTATATCGACAACTTTCGGATGTAAAATAATAGTGTGTGTGTGGACACTTCGAAAGAAAGCCACATGGAAAACTACACCACCGACGGATACGCGAAAAAAAGTGTGGCCTCAGTTAACAGAAAAAAAGTAGATGTGAGAACGATCAGTGTCCATTTTGAATGAAAAAAAAGCTGCAAAAAATCCAAAACAAAGATTCGACAGCAGCTTGACAACCGAAAAAGAACGGGGAAAAAAGAAAACAATTCAATAATTTTCGAAAGAAAAAAATGAACAACGAAAAAAAAAGAAGCACTGACCTTGACTAACTTCATAAGAGTCGAACAGGATGAGTAATGAGCGGATAGAGGAACTGCAGTAACAGCAGTAGCAGCAGGAGCAGTAGCAGCAGCAATAGCAAAACGCAGTATGCTATTTCCACTAGTCGATGAGACGATGGCGTATATGCGATGGAATAGACGTGATCGTCGTCGTCGTCCTCGTCGCCGGTTGTGCGTATATAAAAATGCGCTGTTGACACTGCAAAGAATGAAACCACGCTAGATGTGCTGTGCGAGGCGCATGACCACCACCACCATCGCCACCACAGCACACCGCGCACAAATGCGAATCGACACGAAAACAATGCGATTTCCGGGAACAACGCCCGTCGTTAGAGAAGTGTGCAACGAACTTTACGAATGATAACAGATCTTCTGGATGACCACCACCATCACCTGGTGTCACTAATCGATACGACCTTAAACAGGTAAAAGATGCGGATCGGTGCGACGGGAGCCGTGACGGGGGTACCGCGCGACGGGATTGGCGGGCGGACGAACGCGACGCGACCGCAACGCGCGGCACCCGATCAATCCCAGAGACCAAGGAGACAGCGGACGCGGCCGCTGCCGCGGCGATGGCGACGGCGGCTGCGGTGCCGGCGATCACCCCCCGCTTGTGCCCCCGTCGTCGTCGCCTACCGTGTCATCACTCTCCTGTCTTCTGTATGTGTGTATGTATGTATGAATGTCTGCGTCTCTGCCGCCACACGCCTGTGTGGTCGGGAGGTGACTCTCGCACTCTTTCACGCTGTCCACCGCACCGATGTTTCCCTCCGTTGGGGATCGCTCTGCTTCTCTGCGCGCTGACCACCCGCAGGGGTCTTTGACCGTCTGGTGCCCGCTTTTGCCAACCGGCTGGTCTCTCGCACCATGCGTCTCTGTACCTATCGATGTCCTGGTGCGATTTTTGTTCTCAGGGTTCGTAGATCATGTGGAAGCGATTGCATTCACTCCTTTCTTTCTTTATATTGTTCCAGTCTACTTTTTCTCTTTGAGAATTCATCATCTAAAGCGTAAAAGTTCGATTTTCCTCGAATCTTGGCATGATGAATGCAACTTTTCGACTATCTATTCATTCACCTTCTCTTTCTCTACTTTCTTCCATCTTCTCTTTCGTTTTACATTTTAGAATGGTCGTACTAGTGTTGATGTTTGTGTTTGTTGGTTTTGCTTTATTTTTGCCATTTGGGCTGAACTCGCATTTTTTTCGCACTCATTTCGAAATGAACTTAAGTAATTATCTTTTCAATCTTCCCCTGTGGCACCAAATTCGTCGAAAACTGATTGATCGGACTAGTTCGAACTGAATTGTTCGAAAAATTTACAAAAAAAAACTTTACGAAAACACAATCCGGATCCCTTTTAAATATCTGACCGCGTGGTAATCCGCTAAAAAGCAATAAGCGTTCCGTTTCGTTCATCGGTTTCAAACTGATCTCCTGGACATAATTATAAGGAATGTTTGGGAATTTTCGGCAACTATCGATGAAACCGTGTAATTCATTTCTGTGTGCGCTACGTGATGCAACGATTAGTGATGCTAATTATGTTTCCTCGTCAATAATAAAATTAAAATAGAAATGAAACTCATGTTACAGAATCCTGCTCCGTATTTCGCTGACATTGTGTTTTTAGCGAATTTTTATCACCTTAATTCCCATTGTTGACTATTCGTTTTTAATTAGGTTTTATGACATCAATTTTCAAATTATTGTCTGTTCACTGCTCACTGTTTCCCTCTCTTTTCTTCATAACAACAATTTTGACATTTTTGTAAATCCACAGTTCATGTTGCAATTCTGTTTGGGACTCATTTCGTAAGTCAATTTCTACTGGCAGCGGTAATGACTAACTTCGTAACCGTCTGGCAACCTAATCATTTCGATTATTCAACAAACGACCCTTCCTTTAGGACAATGAGGGTCATTTCGGTGCAGGGCAGTGTTCCTACAGGGCTCGCTTATTCTTCGAATCTAAATTCAAATCTGGTGGATATTTTCCAAAATCATGTGTAGATACAAGGATAAAACATTAAAATAGATTTACGACGAATGTTCCTGTATTTAAAGTCTCATTTATTTCCCTTGACGTGTGACATTGCATTGCACTGAATGGTGCAGACTATCATATACTGGCACAGAGCACTTTTTTCTTGAGAAATTATTTCACATTGACGGATAGTTCTGGCTCTGTATCAAATTCCTCGTCGACTCTACTACTCTACACAAGTGAAGGGTCAGTTTTTCTGTTGTTGTGAATGTTAAGAATTGGTTGAAAGAGGTTTCTTCTCAATTCTCAATTAGACTCACCTCATAAATGATAGTGATAAATGACTGAAATTTCTTGAGGAGACGTAATTATGTTGTTTTTTCTTTCGTCCTAGGAGCACTCAGAGGTGTAGAATGTCTGCAGAGGTCGCTTTTTTTATCACAAAATTAACATCTTACGGAAACACCAGGAAAAACGTGGAGTTGGGTCGTAGATTCGGCCCCGCTCATCGTTCTCCAATCGTCGCTAGAAACGGTGTGGAAAACGGTGACCTTTCCTACGAAATCAGTTGCAACGTACTACCCTTCTGCACGCGCTGCGTCTGCGAGCGAGCGGTCGAAGATCAATAAGTTTTTTCCATGGATTTTTCCATTTTTTCATCCATGTAGAAGTGAAACAAATGAATAGGCTGTTGAGCGGACCGAAGCACATGCAAAGATGCGCGTTCTAACGCACCTCGTAGGAAATAATGCGGTTCCCACGCTTTTATTTGGGCAACTGGGGGGAATTGAGCGGGTTCAAGCTCGTATCCGCAATCTACAACCGGAGCTCTACATTTTTCGTAGGATTTTCATACCAAGTCAATTTCCTCATACTCTGTCTTTGAAGGGATAACATCACGAATTTTGGTTTTCCGATGGACAAACGCTATAGGCAGTAGATTGCGGGACCAGAGATGGTTCCGCTCATCTCTCCACAGTCGTAATATAAAAAAAAACGGCGTGAAAGGCTCCGTTTTTCATGACGATTTCAGTTGCAACGCTCCAGAGTTGTAGACGCGCCGCATCCAGCTGCAAGCGGTCGAAAGCCAGTGAGTTTCCTTGGACTGGCTGTTCAAGCGAAACCCATGAATAGGCTCCTGAAGGGACCAGAACAGAGGAGCGTTTTAATGTTCCTCGTAGGAATTAAACGTTCCCACGCGGTTTTTCAGGACGATTAGGAAGAGGTGAGCGGAACCACTCTTGATCCTGCAATCTACAACCCCATCTCTAGCTTTCCCCGCAGATTCGCTCACCACGTCTCGCTCGGTTCGTGGCATGCTGCTTTTAAACGTTGTTTGTGATGGTTGGGAGGACCAGTGCTAGTTTCTCCAAATTTGAGAACATAAGTTATATGGTTGTCTAATTTGGTATTTGCAAATGAAATAGGATGTAAACCATTTATTTAACGATTCATGAACGATGGAAAGATGCAATTCAACTTTTTCACAGAAATGCCGAGAAACGATTCGTGAATGAATTGTTGGGTATTGAACAAGACATAAGAAGTAATAGGTTAATGCGATTTTGCACCAATGCTGTTTTGCTAGAATATTTGCGCATTTGCATCGCAAAGGTCGCATGCGACGCAATGAACTTCTGTTCGGGAACAGCGAACTGAAAAAAAGAAACTGCGTTGACGTAACGGTTTAAAATGTGAAAACATGCAGTGTTGTATTCCGTTATGTAATAATAATAATAATGTAATAATGTAATAATTGTGGTGAATCATTTCTTACATTTGTAATTAGCCAGAACGAAGTTGCGAGGAAGAGCAGAATGACTATAAAGAAATTTCCATTTATTCTGAAGTAGATCAGCTGAGCTTCCTAATTGTATGTCACCATTAGTTCTATATTTCCTATTTGCGTTGTTCAAATGTTTATTTTAACGTATTATTGTTGATAAGTGGCATTTAATTGGGAGATATCCTGGTAAGAATATATATATATCACAAAATAAGTAATAATATGGTAAAATATAATAATAATAGAAATAATAATAATATAAACACGTAACAAAAAGAGTGGTGACACTCATATCGGAATTTTAGTTATCGCCTTTTTTTTCCGAGCCACTACCCCCACCTTCAAACACCCCTCGAAAGCGATTTTAGTGTCCGTCACTAGAACTTATCAGTAATTTTTCCAAGAATCGGACGTTTCTTCCATTATTTCATTACATCCGTATGTTTGGAATACGAGAACATGGGAAAGGACTACTGTTTTTTCCTACATTTGAAAATTGTTGTTTTTCGATGCTCACTCTTCCTGGAATCATTGTTTTTGAATTTTCATTTTGCTTCAGTGAAATTAGAATTTATCACCTATTGTTTAAAGTAACACTAAGTACTAGCAGATCTTCTTGCTGGAGTATAGAAATAGGTTTTCCATAGTTTTTTCCTTGGGATATATTTTTCTGCAGGTATTACGTCTGCAGTGAACTTTTTATGTTTCAGGACTGTCTGTATCTCTGCTTGTTTATCATCTTTTAGGAGCAATTCTCATCACAAGCCTTTCACAACGAAGTAGACGTTGGCTTTCAACTCATTTAAAATTTCTGAATTAGTGAGTAGACTTGACTGTGAGAGTTTACGTAGGTGGAGGTGCTAAAAGTTAAAATAATAATTTATTAGTAAAAATAGGGTTCTAATGGCTCCAGTGGAACGACACAGCTCCATGTTCATTAGAATTTTTGTGATTCAGATTGGTCCAATGCCTTCCAACTGCTAACTTTTACCGTGAACTTCACAAGAATTCTAGCGAAATCTAACTGAATTCTTGTTTTTCTTTCGAAGAAATTCACAAAATTCAATTCACATCAATATGCTTCTTCTTCGAAACGGTTAAGAACGTAGGAAATCGGTTCTAAGGAAGAAAGTTCGAGGCTATATGGGAATAAATTAGTCACATGTCTTTGATTGTTACAGATTCCGAACAGCTGTATCCCAATCTTACACTGAATGTTCTGATGATAACTTTTTGTGTTCAAGTAGAAGAAATCCGATATCTCTCATATGACTTGTTTTTTTTAATGGAAACATTAGTTTAAACTCCGAGAAATCATTAGGCGAGCACAAAGGCCCTTTCTTGAATTTGTTGGGACGAGTTCGGGGTAATTGGTTTAAGTTGGGTCCGAATCTAAAGGTTATCTAGGGGTTGTATTCAATGAAATTAAAAATATATTAAAAAAAAATTAAAAATATAAACCACAAAATAAAAAAGTAAAGTAAAAAAAAGAAATTGTTATAAAACTGTTTGCAGTGCGCAGTTTTTTAGTATATCAAATAGCTGATCATTGTAACTACAAATGCAACACTACTAAGAATTTGAAATTAAGCTTAGCAGAAATGCGCCTAGTCGAAACGGAACATTTTTCCTTATCGCAGTTCCTTTTCCTATTCGTTTTCCAGTGAACACGGAAACAGACTCGATAAAGAAGAGTTTTCGTTGATGTTCTGAACACCGCATTCCTCTTTTCATCTTGCTTACCCGATGAAATATGGCATCGTCAGTCAGTTTTTTTTTTCTCTGCGATCGTTGATGAGAATCGTTGCAAATTATCCACGATTTCACCTCTACCATCACGTTCACAGTTTGTGAAGTCAGGGTAGTGGGAACATTTTCAGTACTAGTACTCTCACTGCTTATCTTTTTCGTATTTCATGGAACGGATCAGTTTTTTTTACAGTTCTGATTGTTCGATCAGTTCTTATTAGTTTTTTTTCACTGCTTTTTTCTTCTCTCCCAGAGTGAATCGATTGCATCCTGAAATCTAAAACATCTAAATGACCTTCATTTGAAATAGAAAAGAAAATAAACCAAGTCGTAGGTATCATTCATGCCCTACAACGCGTGTTGAGCAAAGTTCTCTTGTTTTCAAACAGGTGTCAGTTTAACACATCATTGGCGAGGTTTTAGATTTCACGCCTGCTCAAGAAAAACCTCAACTCAACATTTCCGTTATAGTAGGGTTAAAAAGACCTGAAACTTGTCCTATTCAACAACGTTGTATTCGCAGAACGTGATTTTCCAGGGCAATGCGATGATACAAGTTGTATGTATGTGTGTTTTCATCAAATATAGGACTAGACATTTGAAAAAAAAAATTAAAGTATCGACGAGGACTTTTATTGGGCGGAGGGTAAGGGTTCCTGCGACCTGGATCCGGCTGAGAACTAAGAGGAAAAAAAAAGACTACTTTAAAAAACCTGTCCACTAATAATTACTCTTACTTAAGATACGAATTTTTTTCCTTGTTTATTGAAACGGGTTTATATTACTTGTGTGAGCATTGGAAATTATTTGAATTGATTAATGTTAGTGTATAGATCTCTTGAAAGTATTCCATAAACATCATCATCGGCTCTATTTGCTGTTGGTTCTCCGCTTTTTTTGCCAGTAAAATCGTTCACTTTACGACCACATGATGGATATTGTTTGGCACTTTTCCACGGACGAACTTTTCGGTGTCACAACAAGGCTGGTGAGAAGCAGAGCACGTTTACACTATTTCATAGCGAATTATGGCATTTACTACTTCTGGAAAAAAAAAACCTATGTAGTAATTTGCGGCTAGAGCACTTTAGAAGATCGTGTCTAACAGGAAATGAACAATTGATGAAGGACACTTCACTCTATGATTGACGAGACAAATATTTTTTCGCAAATGGGCAAATAATTTAAGTAAAAAAAAGACGACTATTAACTTTGTTCCCGGCGTGAAATGGTTAGGTCCTTTTCAACTGGACACCTCACCGTTCGAGGGAGGGAGGGAGGGAGAGAGAGGGGAAGGTGAGGGGAACTTTCAGCCGATTTTCTAAAATCGGATAAACAAATTATGTTGATGTGTATAGACACTACTGGCGCTTATCTTCATTCTTTCTTCTTATGGATTGACACTGGTATGCGCCTTGATATGCGTGGAAATTTCACATTCTCATGATAGAATTATCCTATTGTTTAGTCAGCAATACCTCCTTGTACTCATCTATCATTTGTTCGTTTTTCCCGAGAGAGAGAGAGAGCAATTACTGGACAAGAACGAGCGGAGAGAAATGACTACGACAAAGTTGAAAACTTTACATAATCCTGGCGGTACCGGCGAGACTGTAATTATCGTAGCAAATTGCACCTTTAAGTGCAAATCTTTGACTACATTACTCCTGCGTTTTAAGCAGAAAAATAACGTCAGTGGATGGTGCTCATCGATATCCGAATATACATAACCTCGTGACCAGCTGTTGTACAGCGCATGTCGCATAATTAAGGTCTTACACAGGGTAATCTTATTAGATGCAGGGACGGGTAGGGAATTGTTGTGCTCAAGAATAGGCTATTATTGTTGCTAGATATAGTTATTTTCTCGTATCTTGAGTTATTCGGAAAAATAGTCAATCCGATAACTTTGTTATTCTTTCTTCCTACTTAAGAAATCCATAAAATACCAAAGAAATGGTTCACTGTAGGACTAAATGAAAATGTTCAATGTTGTAATGCAGGATTTGCAGGATGGCGTAAAGAATATGTGTCCGAATGCTACATAAAAAGAACTCATCGAAAATACTAGATTTTTTCCCGAAGAAGAAATTTCTTAGTATTTCTTAGTGCATTTCTTAGTATTTATTTCTTAGTGCATTGTTTTTTTCTTCTCGATTTTTGTAGCGTTGCTAACTTTTATGCTTTTCACCAAAGCATGTGTTTTTACGAATGTGTTAGGTCAAGTCATAAATTGTTACACTATTGGATGGGTCTCATGCGTTCCATTCAAATATCATTCTAACGAGTTCTTTTGCTGACTGGTTCCGCATTCGTCGATTTATTTGATCGGTCCAGGAATGATGTTAAATTGACTAGATTTTTTTCCCCCGAAGTTTGGCAACTATCCACACGACTGTGACCCTTTTTTTTGGCATTTTACAATACTTTAACTGTCTGGTTCAACGTTCCTTCGTTCGAGACATGCAAAGGAGTGCTTGGGGTACCTGCTGAGAGCCGGAGATACGGGCTCCTTACAGGCCTAAAGTAGGACTTAAAGTAGATGATTTGATAGAAATTCGCCAATTTTGTACGAGTTTGGTTTGTGAGCCGAGCATCATAATTTTCCTTTTTTTTGGTATAACGAAGTGTTTTAGAACATCTTTGTAGGAAAAAGTTCAATGGCGGTGGTCCAAGGTTTATTCTCATCGTTGTTGCAATACATAATTGTTCAATTCAGCATCACTAGGCTGTTCGCAATGAGCAGAACATCAAAGTGATGGGAAAGATGTTCTATTCAATGAGATGTTCTGTTCTTTTATGCTCATGTTCTCTCACATCAACAGCTGAAATGAGATGGCGATTTGGTGAACGTCAACTGCTTGTTGCACGTACTGGTCGTTCTTTATTTTTTTCCCGTAAACCCCGTGGTCATATTCAATGTACACGTG
The DNA here is from genome assembly GCF_031761385.1 of Necator americanus. Lineage (NCBI taxonomy): Eukaryota > Metazoa > Nematoda > Chromadorea > Rhabditida > Ancylostomatidae > Necator > Necator americanus. The sequence continues at coordinate 6,221,251 of NC_087372.1, read as the reverse complement.
CGCTCGCCTTTTCCACACGTGATTTGAGCGTTATGGCGCTGTCAGTAGGGATTCCCATTGATGATATTTAATAAAATATCCAAGCAATTCTCTTACTTTTGTCTATGTACCTTATCTTATCTTATGTATATGAAATTGACAATGTTCCGGTCTCTGCGGGATAGTATATAGTTCAGGATGTAGATTGCGACTATGAGCGTGGTCACGCTTAATTCCTCGCAGTCGTTCTGAAATACAGCGTGGGAAATGGACTTAGTTCCAACGAAGTATGTTAGGACGCGCCACCTTTGTACACGCGCCGTATCCACGAGCGAGTGGTCGAAAATCAGTGGGATGTCCTCAGCAGCCTATTCAAGTGGAATCATTGAATGGGCTGCTGAACGAAGTGGAACGTGTACAACTGTAGTGCGTTCTAACGTACCTCGTAGGAACAAAAGCGGTTCCCACACCGATTAGGATTTTGAGGGGGATTAGGACGAATTGAGCGTGGGCATGCTCTTTCTCCTAATCTACACCCGAACTCGATATTGACCCACAGAGACTCGAACATCGTAAATTTTGTGATATGCCGCCTGTCAGAGGGAGTAAAGAATAAATTCTTGGTATTTGAAGGCTCACCGCCTAGCCTACCCACCGACCTGTCTCAACCCATTATCTTGTCTTTGCCAGCATCGAAGTCAGCACATTAGTGCATCGATAGGACGGGGGTAATTATTACAAAAACCTATTCTAATGATTTTACAGTTAGCAGCACTCATATGATGCTGATAAAATTCAGTTCGTTCAGGTACAGGGTAAGTGCACGAGAAAGGGCATGCAAACAAATGGGGCGAGAAATTAAACGGCGGCAGATTTGTATGTAGGAACGTATAGACGATGATCTTGTTTTTAAATCTGCACGATTATACCTGGATGAATTTAAAAACAGCAAAGATAATGAGAAGAAAAGTGAATATTTCGCGGTACTTGAACTGTTGTTCTGTGCTTTCGCATCTTCGCTCTCTTATTCAGTGTTTTCATAGTTAGGAAGATGAATTACTCGGAATTGAACGACAAAGTTTGAAAAACGTCAGTTAGGTCTCATGGGATCCTTGCAATTTAACCAGATATGATTACGACAGTTAATTGTTTACTGTTACGTCAATTATTAGCTAATTGATGAACATAAGGGAATCTATTCATTCGTTAATCTACGAAGTCGTAGTTCGCTACTATGAGCGACTCAAATTTAGAATCGCGTGAGGTTTATGAACGCTTTTATAGGCTACATACCTCTATACCTCGTCAGAGACGGCGATGACGATCTCGTTTTCGCTAGCACTGACTGTGAATCACGCGCGGACGTCGTTTGTTACGATTGATCCGCTCAGAACAAACAGTTACTGAGGTATGATATTGTCATCGCCAATACTCGTTACCATCGTCGATGATGGCGGAGAACAGCAGTCATTTTGCTGTACACACAGACAGACGCCGGAACTATTCCATACCTAGAATTGTGGGTGGATCTGTAAGCCTTGGAAGCGCTTACATTCATTGCCGTAGGGAGCGGATGATGAGGAAATACTCTGGAACACGGGCGGGTGTAGCGCAGTCGCTCTGTGACCCTGTGACTACACGATCGATCGGAGGTTCGAATCCACTCTAGTGCCAACCAAGCTTTTCACCCGTCCGGAGTCGATGGTCAAATTGGTACCAGACTTGTTTGGGACGATGAAAACACTGACGTGATACATCGGCTAGCGTCCGCAAGTCAGTCAAGTCAGTCAGGCTACACCCACGTTCATAAAACCTCGAACGATTCTACGTTGAAGTGAATCCGTTGGTGCATCCCAAGCGGATTAATTTGCGCCCCACACTTCATCCTTCATCCTTTATTTTGGAACACAAAAAGTTCTCCACTGAAACACCTACTCCTCATTCGTTCCCAGTATCAACTATAGAGAATAATTATACATTAAGGACTTTCTTCATATCATATATACTCCTGGACTTTGCCTCTCCTCATACCACTACATCTCCAGGATTCTACCAATGTGAGCAACATTCCTGCACCACGGAGAAGTGATTCATTAGGTCATATGAAATTTTAGTTGCTCGTAGATATTGGAAAGGGCATCTTATTATTGTTTTCATTTGCTTTCCGTAGATGTTCTCTTCAGGCAGGTTATCGGAAAATTGCTGATAAGGCTTGCTTGCAATGAGTTTATTGTCCTGATTGAGTTCGTCACAATGTACGTTGAAAATGCCTCATGACCCAGGATGTCTGTCATCAAATCAAATCTCTTTCCTCTTAGCGGTAGCCTTACACTAAAAAAAACATGAGATGTGTGATTGCCTGCCGCTCTTCTCGTTGACAGGATGTTTTATTGCGAAGTGTTGTAGGCTGTGTTAGAAAATAATGCTATTAGGAAGCAATTGAACATAGATTGTTAGGCCTTTTATCTAAAATGCACTATCTTTTTCAATTCGATTATTCTATTATGACAGAAAAAAGAAAGAGTATTTCATACAGAAATACACTAAAATATTGCCAAAACTATCAATTATTACTAGAATTAATATGTTATTTTAACTAATTATTAAGACTTTTGTAACAGATTAAGTGACAGAAGCGCAGTCCTTTATTTGAAAAAAAAATCTTTAAAAAAACTGTTGTTTCAATACGCTCTCCGCTAATTTTGTAAGCTTCTATCACGATGGAAGTTGCGTGCACGTGCGGAATGATTTGTGAGGATGACTGGTATGATTCATGCAATCATGCTAGTCATCCCCACAAATCATTCCCTATGCATATGCTCTGTAAAGTTTTTGAACGTTGTTGCACGTATATACAACAATATTTGTCCATATTTTTAGTGCCTTTCATTTGTATCCACAAATCCAACACACTTGTTCTCTTCACTGACTTTTTTTTTGGGAAAATATTGCTGCGAATTGTGATTGTGTTCACTACTGAAGCCGCTAATACAGCTACCATGTCTATGTACGCTTTTCGTTTTCGCTTCGTTGCAACGGTGTTTTCCTGTAGCCACCCGTATCGATTTTGACGGTATAGCATTTCTTGTCCGCAAATTTCGTCCAATTGTATTTACGGATCTTCCCCATAGATAAATCTGTTCTCAGGCTGTCTATTTGTCCACCGCTGTCAGTTAATGCAAAAATATGACAAGTTGGAGAAGATCGGCGAAGGTAAACGATGCAAGTCAAACATTGTTCACAGGAATCTCCCATTGCACTTTTTTTTCTAGGTACTTACGGCACAGTGTTCAAAGCTCGTAATAAGGAGGGTGGTGAAGTCGTTGCGTTGAAAAGGGTTCGACTCGACGACGATGATGAGGTGAGCTCTAAACGGACGGTTGAACTAGACTATCGACTACGTTCAACTTGAACACAGAGAGCGAGTGTCGCGTAAGAAATACGTCGATTCTGACGCATAAAGCACACATTGCGGACTGTACACAGAGTGTACGCGTCGTTGTCTTTTACACAGCTCTCCAGTAGAGGTCATACGGATGTTTCACGGTCGATTTTGTATTCTGTGCTTAAATGTGCTTATGCATAAATGCAGAATATGAAATCCGCTTAGAGTTTATTTTGAGGAATACAAGTCACACAACAAGTCCAAGCAGATGACTTTGGAGAGCGCCGAATACGCTCAACTGATTGAACGAGGTGCATCTTCGATATAAGGGGATGAGAGGAAAAAGAGAGAGAGAGAGGAAGAAGAGAAATAGAGAGAGAGGAAAAGAAGTGTAGAGAGAGTATGTGATGAAGAACGCACTCACCCGGTTGAATCGTTTGACTCCGACTGGAAATGGACTTTTAAAGGATATTTGTTGCAATTGTAGGAATACACTAAAATATTTCCAAAACTATCAATTATTGCCAAAACCTATATTATTATTATTGAATTATTAATTATTTAATTAGTTACTTCCAATAATTAGTTTTAATGATATATTATTGCATTATAACTAATTATTGAAGCTAATGTAACCGATTAAATGACATAAGCCCAGTCCTTATTGGGGAAAAAATCTTCAAAACTTCTGTTTCAATACATTCTCCGCTAATTTTGTGAGCTCCTCGCTCGCGAATCGCTGATTTTTAAAACGTGGATATCTAACAGAGCAAAGTTTTCAAATGGGATTTGAAAATTTACCTCCCATGTTATTTACATTATGTAAATTAATAATTTTTTTTTTCGGATTTTAACATAAAAGAATTTCCAATATGGCGAAACGAAACGATTGCTGCTGCAACAAGGTCTGTTTGTTTATTCATTGAGGAACGGGGAAAAGTAGAAGTGTATAGTTTCCGTCAAAAAACAAACGTTGTAAACATGACGGCGTCATGGATATTATTTTACCCATGGTGTTTCTTGTGACAATTCTTTACTTCGGTTTAATATGGGATGATTAGGTGTCTAAAAGTCTGTGTGGGACGAAATGATGGTCAGAAGTTTCATTATGTGCAAAATTAAATCGGTAGACTTGGTCGTAGCTGTGTATTCTCAGTAAAATATGCCTAAAGATGTGGACTAGAGATGCCTATTCTTAGTGAAATGTGTCCAAAGATGCAAGCTAGCAATGCTTAGCAAATTTGCCAGCCGGCCGTAAACTAATACAACATTCTGAAACTAATATAAACATTTCTTCTGTTTATATAATTGACGTGAGAAGATCCTGATAGCATCCCACTCGTTCACAAATTAGGGACATTCGATACGTACAGTCAATAAAATAGATAGAATTATTGACGTTTCTTCAAGATCAAGAGTGAAAAGGGGCGGGGTGAGAGTACTACGATTGGCTTATTCTCCTAAGTTGTTAAAATGGTTACTTGTTCTATTTCAACGTGTCAAATATGGCCTGTTTTGGCTCCTTAGTCCATTGATGAACGGCGATTCAATGAGCCAATCAGGAATTCTCGACTCCGCCCTCTCATCACAACGCTTCACTAGTCTTCTCGTCGCGGGTTCCAAAAAAAAAGAAAAGAAAAAAAAAACAGGAGGAGGAGGATGGTGTGTTGTTATCGTATCGTTATTGTTATATTGTTGTTTATTGTTTGTTGTTTGTTCTGTTATCGTTATTGTCATACTATCGTATTGTTGAGTTGTTATAAAGGTGGAATATCTCGTTCGGCAATTAATCGAACTGAACTGACTGTTTTTCTCATTATTTATATTTACTATTACCATTTGTTTCGAGGTAATTTCTATGTCCTTAGTCTTCTACTACCTTTCTAATCACTGATTTTTCCCCACACAACAATTTACAGGCGAATTACAAAAGAAAGGTTGAACTGAATCTTTGCAAATATAGCTCTGTTAATTTTTACGACGGCAATACTTCATTTTTTTTTAGGGTGTACCAAGTTCTGCGTTACGCGAAGTCTGTATTCTGAGAGAGTTGAAACATCGAAACGTCGTTCGATTATATGATGTGATTTATTCGGAAAGCAAGTTGACATTGGTTTTCGAATATTGTGATCAAGACCTCAAGAAGTTTTTCGATTCACTTAATGGTCATATTGATCAGCAGGTGAGGTTCCGATGAATTTTTCGACGTTTTTCCTTATTATTTGAGAATAGGAAACGCAGTTCTTTTTGATTTCTTCATCTTCTTTCTTTTTTCTTCTTTACTTTTTTTCTTTCTTTTTTCTCAACAATCCTGATTCAGATGGCGAAATCGTTGATGCTGCAGTTATTACGCGGATTAGCGTTTTGTCACGCGCATCACGTCCTTCATCGTGACCTCAAGCCACAAAATCTGCTCATCAATTCGAATGGCCAGTTGAAACTGGCTGACTTTGGCCTTGCTCGAGCGTTCGGGGTTCCTGTTAGATGTTATAGTGCAGAGGTTTGTGAATTCTTGATCCCGATATGTTTTTATACTTATTCAGTTCTTATTGTTTTTCTTTTAAAGGTAGTAACTTTATGGTATCGACCGCCTGATGTATTGTTTGGAGCGAAATTGTATAATACTTCTATAGATATGTGGTCGGCTGGATGTATTTTTGCTGGTATGTTCACTGCTTCCTTTATTATTGTATTTTTCCGGAAATGCACTTTGAAAGCTCTTTTTGTTGATTAAAACCATGTACTTTTAGAAATCTCAAACGCTGGTCGACCACTTTTCCCTGGCGCAGACGTGGACGATCAACTGAAGAGGATATTCAAACAGCTGGGGACACCTACGGATGATACTTGGCCTGGGCTATCTCAGTTGCCCGATTTCAAGGTGGCGTTCCTCTCTGCTTTATCTGATAGCGTTTGATACTTTGACATACTGTTAACAGTTTATGAACTTACACATTCGAGCTTATTTTGTAGCATTTTATTCCCTGTGTGCACTAGGTTCCAATTTTCATGATTTCATTTCAGCCTATGCCATTATACCATCCAGCAATGACATGGGGTCAAGTAGTGCCTAATATGTCCGCAAGTGGACGCGACCTTCTCCAGGTAAGACTTAAGAGAACAAGTTTTTACAATAGAAATCTTGATGAGCTCGAGGTGCGGAGATGTACCAGCCACTAAATGAGCTCTCATTGCACTCATCTCCGAATTCTTAGAATGACCAGATAATTTGAAATAGTTCTCGTGCAGTTGTTGTTCAGGAAGGGGTTGTTTTCATTCGTCTTTTATTCGTAGCGAAATGAATATCCTTTAATACTGCTGGTATCCATGGAAAATACAATTGTTCCTACCATTTTTTGTTTCTGTGGAAGCAAGATGTCTCCGGAAGAAGTTTCTTAAATGTATATTTCATCTCATTCCTATAACATCGGTGATCGTCGTTGGCTGAAAACAGTTATTTCCACTCTATCCCTCACTTCGTGAAATTCGATAGAAGTTTACTAACTTCGATCGTGGGACTTTTTTTTTGGCTTGAGAGACGTAGAGAAAACGGAAGAATCGTTCCAGAGAGTGTAGAGCACGAGAGCAAACATTTCATACGCATAGGAGATGTTTTCTCTTGCGGCCGTTTCCATGTATGGATGGCTTTCGGTCTTATATTGGAGACGTTATTATCGTAAGTACCTTAGAAACATTCGGTTACTACGCAGCACCATAGGTGATAACATGATAACTAAAAGACAGATATTCTAATGTGATTTTTCATCCAAAGTATTCTTGGTTTTGTCAAAATTACAATAAAAACAATTAAAATTAAAATAAATAAAATTGTAGGGGGCCTGTATGCACCGTTACTCCGGTGTGAATAACCATTGGTGTACGTAGCACCTAACATTTGGTAGTTTTTGTAGAAAACGACGTTCGACGTATGCATAGGAAAAAAAATAGATTTCTATGCATATGTCGAACATACGAGTCGTTAAGAAGGGCTGTACACGTTTCTGGATACATCCACAATGATAAAAAGACCTCTAAGCGTTGATTCGGTACTGAAACTTTGGGAACTGAGATTTTTAGGAGTTACTAGAAGAATTAGTGAAAATGTGGATGTAAATTGGAGCTACGTACAGCTGCTAATGTTGTCTTTTTCCAATGAATAGATAGTACGCTATGACGATCGAAAAGAAACGGCATACGATAGAGAACGTCGTGTCAGTTGGCCATAAAATTATGTGATCGCACGCTGCGGCGCCATAAACATCGAAAAACGTTGCTGGCTACCGTTATGTTGTTGGTTGGCTAGCGATTACGATAAGGGACTTGCGACTTCAGCACATCCGCTTCTTACCTTAGCCTACAGGTCTGGGCTCGGACAAAAAAGTAGGTCATTGTCTTTTTTTAAGTTTTGGCTGCTTTTTTCCTGGTCGTATGGGAGCCCAAATAGATATTTGGGAATTTTCTAATCTTAAATGAAATGTCGGGTTCGCTTTCACTCTACTTTATTTGTTAGTAATTCAAAACGAGAAACGCAATAAGAGGAAAAACAATAAACACAAAGAAAAACAACGAGTTGGAACTGCTCTCAGCAGCTATTTTCTGCAACACACCCATTTGAAAGGATGTAGTAGTGCAAAGATTTTTTTTCATACTTCGACGTTTTATTAACCCTATAATTTTCGCATATCTGGCGCAAATCGAATTTTACTAGTTACATTTGAACAAAGAAGTAGTAATTAAATAATAAATAACAATAAGCCCACTAAATACAAAATACTTTTCAAAGAAAAATAGAAAGTCATGAAAGATAGCCGTTTAGAAGTGCACGGCTCGCCGATGATCCGCATTATCCCACGCGTCCAAGAAAAAAAAACCGCCGTTGAGCCGCGCCGTCGTCAAAGTGTTAATAATTGAAGATAGCGGTTCTAGAGACGAACCCTTTCCTGTGTATCCTCATTTCATTCCCGGTGAAACCGCTTCAATTAATTATTCATTTGTTCATCCCAGGATGTCCTCATCAGTAATGACCATCACATTCAGAACCACGCGAGAGAAGCTAAGCGAAATTTCACGTATATGACATTTCTCGTGACGAATTTCTAAAATTATTAAGAAGAGAGTGACTCGATCAGTTCTAGTGGAGATATTTGGTCAAGGACCATTTTAATTTCGGACAAGCGACCGCACGCTTCCTTGTGTTTCCCTCGATGAATTTTTTTTCGTTGCATCATTGCCTACCACACAGTTACTGTGCAAGTGATTTTCCTTTTTCTTTTCACTGAAATGTCTGTTGACGTCTAGTTCTTGGCTGTCCATTTGTCTAAAGTACGGCCAAAATGACCTGATTTTTGATGCGTAAGCGGATACGGTGATGATTTTGAGCAATGCGCAGCATCCGGTTGATATCGATCGAGCCCAGTGACATGCTGCAAATCTGTAGTGTTAAGTGAGCGTACTGTAGCGAATATATCTACGTAAGAGTCCTAATCGGGGGCCCGATAACGGTGCACAGTGAAGAAATCAGGGATTTTTACTCCAATATTGTGTATATTGTGGATAGGACACTACTCTCTCTCAAAATAGAGGGCTCGTCTCAGAAACATCACATAAATCTCGTGCATGTGGACCAATACAGATTTAAAAGCGCTTCAGCTCGAAAAAAGGATCCTCCTATATCTTGTGACATGCACGGATCGTTAGATAAAAGGTTAAAGGGGTAAAGTGTCTGGTGTTAATCAATCCGCTCGGGATGCGCCCCCACGTTCACTTCAATTCAGAATCGTTTGAGGTTCACGAACGTGTAACTGGCCTATACAATGATTTGCGGTGGCTAGCCGATGTGTCAAGTCACGGTTTTTATCCTCCCAGACAAGTCCGGTACCAATTTATCGACCCCGGAGGGATGAAAGGCTTGGTGAGCACTAGGGCGGATTCGAACCTCCGATCGATGGTGTAGGCTAGTTGCTGTAGTTAACGTTGTTTCAAACAGTACCTGAATGAACGAACAAAATGAGGTGTCGTTGGTTAGTGATCGCGTTTTTTTTTTTTTTTTTTTTTTTTTTGAAATCGTTCAGTAACGCGCACGTCCTCGATAAATAGGCAGCGATAATCGATTATTATCGCGCAGACATTTGCATCAGGAAGGATTGAACCGGATGTTAATGAATCCAAAATGTTCTTTTTTTTTATTTCCCACAGTTCTAGAAAAGTGGGAGAGTTTAACGATGAAATTCTGGTGATTTTCTGGTAATTTGTTCAAAAAACGTGAAAAAAGAGGAGGAAATGAGGAATCAAATTGCTTCCGAAACGGATGTCCGTTACGAAATGTTTCAGTTTAGTTGAGATTCATAGTTCTAGAATAATGAGAATGGTGAAAGTGACTATTCGCTGATATTTGTATAGGAAATTTCAAAAGGGTTATTCCTTCTTTTTTTTTCGTTAGCGTTTTACATTATCAAGTTATTTCGTTCAGTTTTTTTTTCTCTTTTTTTTTGAATGGTCTGACAGAAAATATAAAGGGACCATGTCTTTTTTGTCAATTGGAATTTTTTTTGTAGTGCAGCATCCTTGTTTTGTAGTCAATTGCTATTTTGCGTTAGTCCGGATGCACATCACTGTTTCTTCCGAGAATTAAGTGATATTTATGTCTCCTCTCAGCAAATCCTCTATTCTGAAAGAGATCAACATCACGTTATTTTGCTGCATACGGTGGCACATTGTGCTGAAAATAGCTGATTTTCCAAAAAGCTTAGCTAAGAAGGAGGATGTAGGCGATTAATTCTTGGAAATCCCTCTAATCGCGCCATTTACTCGATTTCTGCAAATAATAGAGGTGTTGTATTCTATTTAATTAAGTGTATGTAGACATTTTTCATAAAGTTCACCATTATTTGGGATTCTTGTTGTTTTTTTTTTCAAATCATATCACCTGCCATTTAGGGTACAATATTTCTTCCCTTACGGCTCCTCATAAATCTAAATAAGTCTCTATCTGCATGGGGAGAAGAAAATGCATTGCCGCACGCATTGATGGTGTGCATGCAATATTTGAATACCATTTACGAAGTTAGGATCAGGGGACCAATTGTCAGGGAAATCCGTTATATAGTTTAGTGTTTACGAACTGACGTAAACACTAAACTGAATACATAATTGGTTTCCCTGATAATCAATCTTACGAGAATTTTATTTCGACTTTCCTAATAATAGTAAGAAGAGAAAGAAATGAGGCGTTAGAACTCAGAAAAAAATCATGATCCCAAGACTCGAGCAAAAATTGTGATCGGTACGTTTAATCACGGTGTTATCTGGAGTTTGTACAAGTGTAAATAAACTACATATGTCCAACGCCCCATGAACCCCGTAGTAGATAGATTTTGATCTCAATTTTACTTTTTGGGATATTAGTTTAGATCAATTTTAGCCCCACTAAGTTTATTTATAATCGGATCCTCATAGTTCTTATTTTCATGATTTTTTTTGTGGAAAGAACTGCAGAATTTGATCCATTTTTAGCATAGGAAAAACGTAATCAGAAAGTGAAGCAAGGGCGTTCTCTATTTTCTTTGAGATCACATTGTTGCTGGTTGTGATCATTGTCCCATGTTTTATATGAAAAAAAAATTAGAAAATTGCCGGTCATGCGGTAGAAAAGGAAGGAGATACAGAAAAAGTGGTTACTAATTACTGTTGAAGTTTCCTGGATCTCTGGATCAATTCCATTCATTTACAGGAATGTAAATTCCGTTCAGGATATACATCGGATTTCAGTATGAATTAGGTCAGCCCCGAAGGTGGTGTTATTTATTATGTTGATACTTCTCGATTGAGGTAGAGGATATTATATATAGGGGCTAAATATTTACTTCTTCGCACATTAACGTTTAGTGCTTAAAAAGAAGATTGAAATCCGGTTGTGTTTAAATTAATCATATGTTTCCGGCGATAACGCCGAAACGTTAGCTTTTGTTTAATAAAGACGATCAATAACAATCTTGGCTACAGCTCAAGAAAATCAATTAAAAACTATGTTTCAACATGCCGAGATTCAAAGACAGAGTCGAACATGGGCAATAATCATATGTGTTTTTTTTTTCCAGAGGCTGCTTGTCTGTAATCCGAATGGTCGTCTAGATGCTGAAGGTGCGCTTCAACATGCGTACTTCTCTGACTTCACCGATGTTTAACGTTTTGCTTGTTTTTTTTTTCTTGTTGTTTAATGGTGCTTCATACGTACTACATACTGGGTATTTGTTTGATCTCATCTATAAATGTTGTGATGAGTAGTTTCGTATCCGGTTAGAGAACGGAGAACTACAAGACATGCTCGTTATTCCTCGTCGGAATAAAAGCGAAAACAACGATTGCTATCAATAGGAGAACGATGGTGCAAAGTGCGTACGTAATATGTTGCAGACATGCGCATCTGTAGGGAACGCATGATGGCAAGCGATAACATTTGGTGAATAATAAGGGCAAGGATTTGGGAAATGCCATTTATACCTAAGTAAAGTAGTAATAGTAGTAATAAGTACCTAATGCAGTGTTTATACTTGTTTCTGGGGTTACAGCTTCACGGTGACAGTCGCTTTCAGCCACGGTGACCTGCGATTATTTGGATACGTGCAATAGCTCTACATATTATTTAGTATATTGTTAGAAAATAATATCAGTCAATTTTTGGAGGAAAAAAAAAGATTTGTAGGATGGACGGTTGAGAACAAGAAAGATAGGAACGATGTTAGGAAATATGGAACTCTTATGTACGTGAGGACGAATTCACTCAAACACTGGAAGAAATTACAAGGAATAAAATGAACAAAAAAGCAAAATGTTAGCGAATTCAATCAATGAAAAAAAATCAAATAAGTATTGGTTTAAATTGATATTAAAAAAACGAGATTCATCAACTGTCGATGACAGTATCTATTTACTTGTTTACTTACTTGTTCAATTCAATGCACACAAGATGGACCCCCAAAAAACAGCAATCAAAAATGAATCGAACTGCAATTTTGCACATTTATAAATAATCGAAATTATGAGTGCATAGAAGCAATTCTGACATTGCTTTCTCATATTTCACTTTGAGTTGTCACGGAGTTTTTCATCATCCGTAATAGGCAGCTCCTATTACGGAATTTGAAAGCTCCCCGACCATCTAGGCAAATCCAGAGCGTTTCGGAAGAGGGCATAAACGTGCAAGGGCATAAACGAATAACGAACTTATTCCAAGGTGAACCAATTCACTGGAAAACCTGGACGTACTGACGTTTGGATGATTTCAAGCAGCGGATCCTATTCCTAATATTTTTGAGAAACCATTTATGTACTGCGATTGAGAAGAAGAGCAGGAAAAGCCAACGCTTGTAAAATTAGTTAAATTACAATTCATGTCAGGGTCAGATAACGAATCGGCGGTTTCGAAAACGAAAAACGACTATTTATTATGAAAAAGGGTTGTGTTCTACTTTTAAAGGATGAATCTTTTTGATTTTTTTCTGCTATATGTTTCATAAAGTTATTCTGTGAAGAGCAAAAAAGGGAATTTCCTCGTCAAAGTTGTAAAACTAAAGATTTTGTCTCTTTCAGTCACAACTTTCTCTTTGACTCTTTCAATTACAACAATTGAAAACGATGTAACAGGCTGTGGCATAAGCGTACGGAGAGAAAAAGTATAAATAGGTTACCAGGTGCGAAAGAGTCGCATCCGTAAGCCATTACTACCATGTTCAACACGAGCACAGCCCGTTTGTTTCCGCATTCTGAAGCTCTCAGCATGAATTGACCGCCAGTGTCAGTTTGGATTAAGATAGCAAATTATAAATAGAGTACGAACCAAAACGCTGCAAAATTGCGCTCAGCTTGAATATTTCGATTGATTAGTTTAGACCACTTACGATCAGGGAGTGCTGGAAATGCGGATCAATTTCTTTCCTTTCTTCTTCATTTTTTTCCTCCTCGAATTAATAAACATTTCTTCAATTTTTTTCACTATAACAAAAAGTTGCGACGACCTCTCCCTCTGAGAAAGCAAAACCTGGAAAACTCCTGTTTTTCTATGTCGTTATCGTCAAAAAAAAAAAACAGTCGGTGAAATATCTACCAGCAACACTACGGATTTGTCAAACAATAACTGATGTTCAATACAGCCAGCAAAACTGTAGAAATATTTTTCTTTTGCAAGTTCTAGTACTGATTTCAAAAATATAACAGGTGCTTTCAGAGAGTTATGCGAGGACTTTGTGTGTGATGAAGCAAATCAGTTAAGAAGTGAAATTTTAATTCGTGAAAATAAAATGGGAAATGAAGGCAGAGTGTTGATGGTAGAACGAAAAATATGAAGTCACTAGAGAATACTTGGTTCCTATGTAAATTTCTGGCGCTTTTTTTTGTCCAGGATAGGAATTGAGTTTTTTATTTTAATTTTCAGATAGAAATTCTTTGATAGAATTTAGATTAGTCAATCATCAGGTTTACGACGTTGAACATGAAAGCTGAGATGCCCAAATAGATAATGATATTCGTCATCATCAAAAATGACAATTTAACGGAAAAAATAATTGACATTTCAAATTCAATGAAAAAAATTGTCGTAATATTTCGTGTCTCCTCAAGATTCTCTTTTTATTCTGTTAATACAGTATGGTTCCAGCTAGCGATGATAACTCCAGTTAAGTAAGTCGGAAAACTTTAGAAGGATTTTGGATAAATGCCAAATCTTCTAAAAATAATATAAATGAAATTAAATTTAAAAAAAAATGCATAGAATCCAAGTGTTTGACCAGCGCACCCACTCTACGTCAAGACCTTTCATGGTTTCGATTTACGAGGTCACATAGAGTCATATCTTTGCTATCTATTAGCAAAGAATTGATGAACTGTCATACGGTGGCGTTGACGTCGAAAAGCGAATTGGCTACTGGAACGAGCACAGCAGTTTCCTGATGATCTTTTTGATTTTGCTTTGAGATATATGCACTCTTTTATGAGATAGCTTGTTCGAAATAAGGGGAAAGATCTGGAAGAAAAGATGAAACAATCTTTCCGATTTTTCAAGTCCCAAAAAAAGCGGCATTGCCGAAATGTTCCTCGTTTAAAATGTTACTGCTAGTCGACTGTAGAAGAAAACTTGGCCTTTGCTTTACTTGAAACATCAACGAGCTAACTTTAAACCTCTTTTTTCAAAAATTTTCACAGACGAGGAAGAACAAACGAGCAGAGATTTGTTTTCCTGTTGATTTCTGGTAATGAGACCTCTCGAAAAGTTCAAAAACTTTAGTGATGAAATTTTACAATGCTCTCTTTATGGGGCTGGTGCAGTGTAGCGGTTGGGGGTTCCGCTACCTGCACGATCGATCGGAGGTTCGAATCCGCCGTAGTGCCAACCGAGCATTTCTTCGATCTGGGGTCGATAAATTGGTACCAGGCTTGTCTCGGAGGATAAAAACCAACCAACTAGCCATCGCAAGTCATCGTAGAGACCAGTTACACGTCCATGAATCTCAAACGATTCTGAATTGAAGTGAACGTGAGGGCGTATCCCAAGCGGATTGATTAACGCCAAAAACCTTACCCTTTATCCTTTATCTCTTTGTGTGAATAACCAACAAAGAAATTTTGTTTCAAATGAATAGCAATCTAATATCTGGAATGTGTTTAGTAGGATGTGTCTCTTGAGTTTCACTACTTGTACATTTCTTGAAACAAGCTGTCGCCTGCTTTTTCTCCACTGATCATTTTTGAATGAACTTTGGAGAGGGCATATCAAGGTCAAAAATAGAGCATTTCATTATTGAAATCAAATTTTTGCTCGTCACATTTTGTTCAGGCACATGAACTTACTTAATTTACTCTAATATCAAGTTCAGTGAACAAAAATCACACATCGTAGTGAAATGTGAAAACATAGAAGGATTATGCATGAGAGCAGCACAAACAGAACGAAAATATCGAACACATGTAACTTTTCGAACTCATCAATCCAATAGATAAAAACTTTTTCAAAGTAGCCAGAACTTCGGCGTAAAAATTTAAAGGAGGGAGAACACTAGCAAGAAACTTATGAGGAAATATTTTGAAAACGTGAAAAGAATAGAATGGCAAAAAAAGTAAAATAAGTGAAAAAAATCAAGTCAAATAAAATGATGGTGTATTAGCTCTGTAAATCCTACCATTTGCGATTTCTAGAGAAAAAATGCTGAGAAATGTATCAAAAACACTGAAATCAATCGTTGGGAATGACGGTTATGATGACGCGTTCGAGCTCGAACGTTGTATCGACGACGTGTTTTGATCTGAGTGAAAACATTGTCAGTTTTACGGTAGTTTGATCAGTGTTCTTCGGCCCTTGCACAAAATGTATTAATCATATTCCGTAAATATGAGGATTGCTGATTTTGGCAATGTTAATTATAAAGAATAATTTCTACAATACCCGCACAGTAGCGAGACTTATTTAGTTAAAATCGATCGTATCCTTCTATCTTGGGATGCAATAGATCAACTTCTGAGCAGATCCACCTGTAACTCTAAGCAGATGAAAAATTGGCGGTGGTCTGTTACGTCATCAATTCTAGCAAATGAGGTAAGCGCTGCCCGATGCGTTGTTCTTTGAGTTTACTTGCCGTCTGATGCTTCCAGTAGAGTGATGAGGCCCCTGAGAGGATAAGTCACCAATGGCCCTGATTTTTCCACACTCTGACGAAGGTGATGGAGCGGAAAGGTTAGCCGTTAGTTAATAAAGAGGATCAGTACCAATCTTGGCTACAGCTCAAGCAAATCGATGAAAAAGAAGGAAAATCGAAAGAAAGAAGGAAAAAAGAAGAAGTTGCACAATTCGATTAGGTGGGAAGTCCTCCGAAAGAGGAACATTCCAGAAATTATGTTTAGATACAATTTAGGAAGATATAAATGCTCAAATTTACAGCGAGATCAAGCCGATTTAAGTTGATTTATGATCGCGAGAGGATTGTGCCTGCAGGGATAAACTTGCTGCCCTTAATCGTGCCGAGGTGAGCAAAATTCCCGCTGCTCCTCTTCGACCGAATCACACCTCAGGTAGTTTTGAATCGAATGTATGTATCTAGTGAAATTGACCGGTATCAAGGGGAGTGGATGAAACTGTATCCAAAGAAATTTCCAGGAACATCTTCCTACTCGCCATAAAGTCACAGTCGACAGTGATCAAGCGAAAACGATCAATCGAACGAGGATGATCAGTGTCACGTCGAAGACCGTTGATGGAGTGAGTCCTGGCAACCGTAAACGATAGGTATACGGTAGTATTAAGTGAATTAGAGCATAAAAAAGGATAAAGTGTCTGATGTTAGTCAATCCGCTTGGGATCCGCCGCCACGTTCACTTCAATTCACGATCGTTTGAGGTTCACGACCATGTAACTGGCCCAAACAATGACTTGCGGTGGCTAGCCGATGGGTCAAGTCGGTGTTTTTATCCTTCCAGACAAGTCTGGTACCAATTTATCGACCCCGGAGCGATGAAAAGCTTGGTGAGCACTAGAGCGGATTCGAACCCCCGATCGTACGTGCAGAACAGCAGGACCTCTTACCGACTGCTCCACAGACGTCCCAGCTAAGTGAATAATAATTAGAAAATTATTTAGTGAATCAATAAGTTCCTGTGAGCATACAGCTTCGGTAACACTTCTTAACATTTTCAAAGTATAGCGTTATCCGTCTTTTTTACTATTTTAACACTCCATCACTTCACTTCTTCTTCTTTCACTATCCATATTACAACAACAGTATAACACTATCCATATTTTTATTATTTTCAACCCACTTTTTTTGAAAGGTGGTGTGCTTCACCAGCACTTCGAGAGAAGGGAGGTTAAAACGTATCACGGGCACAGGTTTCTGGCCTCATTGAAATTCAATCCA
Source organism: Necator americanus (assembly GCF_031761385.1). Lineage (NCBI taxonomy): Eukaryota > Metazoa > Nematoda > Chromadorea > Rhabditida > Ancylostomatidae > Necator > Necator americanus. Next base: position 6,203,989 of record NC_087372.1, on the reverse strand, counting down.
AGTGCACGATAGGACAGATTCTGCATTAAACAATCTATTTCTTAATTTGAAAATCATTGCTCCTCCTTCCAGCTTCGTTGGGCCCACGAACGTAATCACCACCGTCAAGCTCAAGTGCACTTGACTGATCCGATGACAACTCAACAAAACTCGAAACAAAAAAAAATCCTCGGTTATTGTAGTTTGTGCTGAAGGCTTATAGCGGACCGTCAATGAATAAATTACAGTGAAAACATGACGGCAGTCGATTATAAAACGGTTGCTGTCAGTCGCACGAAAATTCCCCCCCTTCACTCACTGTTTACTTCTCTCGACACGAACTGATCCTTATTATTCGATAAAGAATGAAGATCTCACCAATGGATCAACCACGTTTTTCTAAGGGGAAGATGAAGAAAACGCCTGCTACCGCTGGTCTGTTTGATGTGGTGAGTTTCTTTTTTTTTTACGAATTTTGACAATATATTCTGATTCATGTTGATTTTCAATTCTCAAAGATGCGATATTCTGACTGGAAGGATTATCTACTTCTTATTTGTGGACTATTACTGAATTTTCTCAATGGAGCTGTTATACCATTCAACTCTTTTGTTTTTAAAGGTATCGTTTACACTGTTTCTTTTCTTCGAATTTCTAGAAAAAATCCAAAATTTATCGCTTCAAACTAAAAAATTCTGAGGAGGTCGTGCTGGAACTCTCCATTTTCAGAATCGGTTCCTCAAAAATTCTTTATGATATGATAGTTGACCAATTGTAAAAATAGAGTATTTCTAAACATGTTCTATAGGACCGTCGCAAAGTATGGGGAAAATTCCGATGAAAACATTTTTATCGCTATCAGTGACCGAAAAAAGTAGTAAACTCCTTAGAGTTTTGAACTTTGTAAATTGTTATCGTCGTGCATTGCTTCTGCTGGTCCATTTCGAACCTCACTAAAAATAGTAGATTTGGTTATTTCCATGATTTCAACTGTGGAAATTTAGAAATTTTAATTAATTAATTAATTAAATTTAAGAATAGAAGTTTTTTGCTGTCTTCTTTTTATTCACTCAATAATCCGAGCATTGAGTTTCTTTACTTAAAACGTGAATTTTTGTTTCAAGACCCAAAAAGACTACTTCAGGCGCATTTTTATTCAATGAAAAAATATTTTGTGGAAATCCGCTTGCAGTGTGTAACAGAAAGTATAAATGAGAAAATAAGCTCGTCATAGAGGCTTAACAAAGAAAAAATTAGATCTTAACATCAATGCATACGTAAGAGTTTAGGTCCACAAAAGACCCGAATTTCAACAGAAACACGTACCAACTATGTAACTTGCAAAAAGCATCATCATGCAAACAGAGAATTGTGTACAAATGCACAAAGAAGCAGCAAAGTCTCGTTTTCTATGCAAATATTCCTGATCGGTAACGATTTCAACAAAGTACTTCGTTTTCGGAAACGAAATGCGGTGTTGCGAAGGATTATCGTAAAAATACTAGTACAAAATAATAATCTGCAACTTACTCTCTTCGAAAGACAACTTTTTTGGGCAAAGTTACCGAGAACAAATGATTTTTGAATTGTTGCAGAGGAAAAGGAGCACCGAAAACTAGTAAACTAAAATAAATCGCAAAAGTGAGCAGAAAATCCATTCACCTATTTATTTCTTAGAGCCAGCGTCGGGGGAAATTCTCACGGTTGGGGCCTTCCAATAACAGATAGGGGCTTGGAACGTAGTTCATTTATTTATTTGAAAACACCTTTAAGTAAGCTATAAAACGAAAGAAGAAAGAATCAGTGAAATTCAGAAAAATAGAAAAATAAAAGTAAGTAAAATAAAAATAGAAATATAAAAATACAAATTCATAAATAATGACCAAAAACCTAACGGCGATTGAATGATTGCACCGTGCCTGTTGATGAAGAAAATAACCTTAGCAAGGTAAACGTTCACCTCATCGTACAGGGATGTGCGACACGTTAATATCTGGAGAGCGGGATCACGCGAACGGAGAACTCGACATAGATCAATTCACGAGAGATGTTTTATACTACTGCAGTCTATACTTTTATCTGGGAATAATACTTTTGTTGTTGGGATATTTCTCGGTGAGTGTCCCAGGACTTCGTATCAGACGTAAAACGTACACTGAATCTGAAACAATCTCCAGAATGCTGCTCTCTTCACATTGTGCGAACGTCGTGTGCATTGTATTCGAGGGAAATACCTTAGAGCGGTAATGCGTCAAGATATGGAATGGTTCGATACGCAACATGCGGGAGCGTTAACCACCAAGATGAGCAGGTATTTTTCCTTCTGATACCTCGTTATATCGACAATTTGGAAACTGCTTCGAAAACTGCGCTCTATTACAGTGGAATCGAACGTATAAAGGATGGAATCGGTGACAAATTGGGGCTGATTTTATCAGCTATAGGAACGTTCATTTGCGGAGTTACACTTGGTTTCTGTTTGAGGTAAGACTCAAAATTTTGAGAAACAAAAATTGATAAAATGATTAAAAAAAAAGTAGCTGTGTGGTGTGTAGTGGTGTAGTGTAGCGGCTTGAGGTCCCGCTTCTTGCGTGATTGATCGGAGGTTCGAATCCGCCCTAGTGCTCACCAAGCGTTTCATCCCTCTGGGGTCGATAAATTGGTAACAGACTTGTCTGGGAGGATAAAAGCACTGACTTGACACATCGGCCAGCTCCTGCAAGTTATTGTATAGGCCAGATACACGTTCGTGAACCTCAAACGATTCTGAATTGAAGTGAACTTGGTGGCACATTCCAAACGGATTGATAAACGCCAGAAATTTTATCCTTTACTCTCCAAATAAATAATAATACTATAATAAATAATATGAGAATATAATAAGTAATAACAGCCATGGAATTTTTTGCTGGACACTGTCATATAGGTTATTCATAAAAGCCGATCCTGCATCTTTCACTGATCAACAAACGCGACAGTGGCTCAAAGGCATCACCCCACGAATCTGAGGTGGTACGGATTTCAGATGGATTATTCGTATACGGGATTGTAGATTATAGAGAGAAGGGATTCGTCCATTTCTTCCTAATTGCCGTAAAAAACGGCCCGGAAGATACGACTTCGAGCGTTCCGGCGCGCTACTTTCTACAAGGAGTTTGATTGGAGCGCGTCAGCCTTGTGTACGCGCCGCAATCAACACGCATTAGAAGTGAGGTCACGCCACTGAGAGAATCCCTTTATGGGTCGTGACTGAGTGACCACTAGTGCTTATTTCTTGCAATAATAGTAACAAGGAATGTAATACAAGTAATCAGTGATCCGGATCTTATCGCACCCATTACTGTAGTTCATCTTCCAACGTTCCATCTTAGTGGAACCGTGTCAACGCTCAGAAAAATCTAGGAATGCTAGAATATGTTTCTTTATCAAGGGAAACTTAGGTTAGATCTATGCTAAAATAAAAATAATAATAATAAAAATAATAACAACTAATCAATCGATACAATGAACTTACTCTGTATTTTTTTTCGTATAGGCACAGAAATTTCCATATTCACCATCTAGTTGTTTTTTTTTAGCTGGCAGATGACGTTGGTAATGTTATTCACGGTGCCTGTGCTACCTGGGGCTATGTACGTTTCAGCCAAGGTAAGCTTTTGTGAAATTATTTTTATCCAAAGATTTTAAATACGCCTTAAAGAAGCAACTATTATATAAATATTACCAGAATTATAACTAATAAGCACACGTACACATGTGGGAGAATTTACGATGCCACAAAAAAATTTTGTAGTTTAATGATAAAATTTTTGCAATTCCTAAGGCAAGCCCATTTGTGTTCAATTTATCAGCAATCAGATGAAAAATACGTTTTCAGTTACTATCGAGGGCTGCAAAATCGGAAACCTACGCATATTCGACAGCAGGAGCGCTGGCTAATGAGGTGATCGCAGGGATTCGTACCGTAATGGCCTTCAACGCTCAACCTAATGAAATTCACCGGTGAACACTTTTACATTTAGGCTTCTGAGCGCTCACGATCACCCAATTCCTATTTCTGATAAACTAAATAGCTAAAGAGGCGGTGTAGAGCAGTCGGTAGAAGGTTCAAGAGGCAGTGGTTTCCATCGATCGGAGGTTCGAATCCGCTCTAATGCAAACCAATCATTATCTTCCGGAATTGTCTGGGAGTATAAAAACATTGACTTGGCATATCGGCTAGCCCCCTCAAGTCATTGTAAGGTTGCGTTAATAAACCTCAAACAAAGTCTGAGTTGAAGTCGAACCGTAGGCGCATCCCTATTAAGGATTGATCAGGGCCCCGTGCACTTTATGCTTTTAATGACTATGTAAAGTTTCTTATCCTGAAATCCCTGGCTCCTGCAACCAGAGTACAGTGTTAGAAGAAAGAAAATAGATTTCTCTATTAAAGACCTAATAATCGATTTTAGTATACGTTGCAGTAACTAAGTGTAATATGTTTCAGCTATGAAAAAGAGCTAAAGACGGCGCGGAGGCTCGGTATCCGTAAAGCCATCACTCTTGCATTTTTTGCAGCAGTTCCCCTGTTCCTAATGTTTGCAGCGATGGCTGTTTCCTTCTGGTATGTGAATAAATCATTTGTAAAAAAAAACAATTATGAAGAAAACTCAAGTCGCCGTCAAGTGTTCAGGTACGGTACAAAGCTAGTTGTGGATGGAGTGATGACACCTGGAACAGTATTCAGTGTTTTTTGGGCGGTAGTATATGGTACTAGAAGGTTGGGTGATGCACTTCCTCAAATGAGTGTGATTGTTGGTGCAAAATTGGCAGTTGCTGACATATTTTCCATTATTGATAGGGTAAAGTGTTCATACATTCTACATAGCGCCTAACAAACTACTACGGAAATTTTTATACCACATAAAAAGGGAAAGATGGTAATTTTTTACAGGTGCCAGACATTGACAGCATGGAGTTAGATGGTTTTACTCCGGAAGAAATCACGGGACGTCTAACATTCACACACGTTGACTTTTCTTATCCCACAAGACCAACGGTGAAAATTCTCGATGACGTAAGCTATGAGGTAGGCATTATCAAAGAAAATAAGACTAGAGTGCTTGCATTCTTCTTTTCTGTAGAGGAAAAGCAATAGAATAATGGAATAACATGTTAGAACTATTCCAGGAAGAAAAATCCCTAAAGTTGGTTATCCTAGGTGAATCCTGGAGAGACAGTAGCTTTAGTAGGACATTCCGGTTGTGGGAAATCAACGATGGTCGGACTTTTGTTGCGATTCTATGAGCAAATTGCAGGAGTGGTGAGCTTACAGATTATTTGCACATAAAGGTCATAGGTTATAAGTTAACGCTTGTCTTTATCAAACGACAAACTCGTCTTTATCAAACCCCTGAAAATGGTTCGAGGTCTTTGATTCTATGCATATCTCATCAAACTCTTCCTCTTCCTACGCCATGCCTCGATATCGTTCTAACCACACTACGCAAGAACTCCAAACAGATCTTCCGATCAGTCCCAGCGACGAGAGAGATCGGTGAAGCACCGCGTTTTTATAGATTGTCACCCAAGACGAATGAGATCTACGCACGGCGGAGTATCTCTGAGTATTAGTGGTTGGATAGAGTCAAGGAACTGCATGTGGGATAATCTTATGGCTCACAAAGCGTTAAAAACGGCGTGAATTCATTGTTAATCGAAAAGCACTCATTTCTGTTATTCATGGATGGATTTCTGACGGAAATCCACAACGCTTCCAATGCCTTCTTAGCAGATATTTCTTTCTCTTGTTCTTATTCTTCATGTTCAATCATCATTAATGAACACAAAATACTAGGTTGTTTACCTGTGTTTACACGAGCAACAGTCACGGTTCTACCATAATATACACAGCCTTCTGCACTAAATAGATACTCCCTCTGCTCAAGCTTCCACAAGGATTGCTGCAGTCGTACGAGAAATAAAACTTCTTTACACTTGTGATGCAGTGGTTTTTTTTTAACCAATACTGCCGCCTGAAAGAAAATGTGGTCATATGGTATATGCTATAGATTTCCCTTGACGGAATTCCACTTCGGGACTATAACATCACTTGGCTCAGAAACACTATCGGTGTCGTCCAGCAAGAACCTGTGATTTTCGTCGCAACTGTGGCAGAAAACATTAGGTTTGTCACATTTGACCTAGTGATGATAAAGCTAATATGTTCAAGCAGCTCTTAACAGCTACTTCAAAATATTCTTTTCCTATTCTTTCATAGAAAATATTTTAAGGATGGGTGATGATACTCTGACTGACGAGGATGTGGAAGAAGCTTGTCGACTTGCTAACGCTCTCGGATTCATTAGGAAGCTTAGCGATGTGAGTATAGATATCAGAACGACACGTAGAAGGGAGCCCTAGATGAATAATACAACCTCCAATGACAAAGATGCTTGGAAATTTAGGTCACGCAACCTAGTCGAACCCGTAGTTGCCTTCACCAAAATTAACGTAATGAAGATTTGGTCTATGTGTCTATAATACAGTCAAAACGATATGAAGCACGGTGGTTATGAAGCAGGTGCGTAAGGAGTTGTGCTCAAAGCGATGCGGAGGATAGAGCGGTTCGAATCGAGGTGGGACCATGGCAAACTGTAGAGAAGCGTGGTGGTAGCGAGGATCCTGACACGATCCTATCCGCTACGTTCCACCTCACCGCTTCGAGCGCAATCGCTTACGCAACTTCTTCGTCTTGACCCTACTACAGGCGGGTCAAAACGACATGAAGCACGTACGCAATTGCGTACCCGACTTCTTCTGAGTCGCTTCGGTGAAGCGCAGCGGCTTAGAGTGTGGTGAAACCTTTACTGGCATCACCCATCGCTGCAGTCCACGACGGTCTCAACTCGGTTCCAACTGCTGCCTCTACCGCGCCGTTTCGAGCGCGTACGCAAGTGCACCACGATTACACTCGTGATTCATGTCGTTTTGACTCCACTATATATGTGTAATGTCTGGTACTCTCGCATGCTCCAGGGTTTCGATACCGTAATCGGTGAGGGAGCCGTGCAGCTTTCCGGTGGACAAAAACAACGCATCGCCATAGCGCGCGCACTCATTCGCAAGCCACTGATACTTCTTCTCGACGAGGCCACCAGTGCGCTGGACTCAGAAAGTGAGCATGCTGTGCAAGAAGCTCTTGATAAGGTCAGTTCATTCATTTTTATGAGCTCCTGCCTGGAAAGTTAATAACTAGGTCCACTTCTAGGCGCGGCAAGACCGAACAACGCTTTGCATCGCTCACAGGCTCTCCACTGTCAGAAATGCCGACAAAATTATCGTTTTAGAGGAAGGACGCATTGCGGAAATGGGTAAAATTGAGTAATCAGCTTATTTACAAAGAAAATCTTAGTATTGCTCTCGTAGGAACTCATGATGAGCTCATGGCGATTGAAGACAGCATTTATTCCGGAATGGTGAAAGCTCAGGAAATCGCTAAAGGCCAAGAAGACACCACACTTGATGGTGACTACTTTGGCTGTCTCCGTGAATTCGGCTCTAAAACAATTTCAAGTGCAGATGTGGATCCGGTAGAAATAAGACGAGCAGTCACTAGAGAAAAGCAGTCCACCGAAGAAGAGACACAAGCTCGCGCAAGCCTGGCCAGGGAATCCGCTAGGATTCGACAAAGTATGATTAGCACTTCGACGCACGAAACCGAATGGGAAATTGAGAGGTGAGAATCTTCATGAGATGTTAGTCATATAAAGCTGTCATACATCGTAATTCAACTAAGGAAAAAACAAAATTTAATAAGCGCATGGATAGATGCATTGATAAGCAAATGAGCGAATGAATGTAGAGATGTAGAACAAACGGTGAAAAAAAAAAGAAATCGAAGAGAAATTGAAGCAGAAGAATGGCGAAATGCCAATGAATGATAAAAGAAAAGGAAAAGTAAACAAAGCCGAATGTGTAAAGAACCGATCAGAATACAGTTGGAGCGCACATTTTCAACCTATTGACCGCAATGCGGTTTTGATTGGAGCAAGACAAAGAGAAGAGAATTGTGTGACGTGCAGAGTGTAGAGTGCGTCGCGGTTCCTAGCTGATTTACGATACTCGGCGTAGACCACACGAGGGTAATTGTAGGGTCAAAACGACATGAAGCACAGTGCAGTTGCGTACGCGGCTTCTCTCGGGGCGGTGCGGCGGAGCGTAGCGGCTAGGGGCGTACTGGGACCCTTGCTGGCACCATCCATCGCTGCAGTTTACGATGCTTCCACCTAGTTTCCAACTGCTGCCTCCATCGCGCCGTTTCGAATGCAAACGCACCGTGCCTCATGTCGTTTTGATCCGACTACAGATGTTGTGGAGGACAAACAAATGACAGAAAATCAAAAAAAAAAAAATCGAGAGGGGAAAAAATGAGTCGGGGAAACGAACGAACGGAACGGACAACTTCTAAGAAAAAGAAATGACAATAGAGTAAAAGTTCATTTTTCTATGCTTCTGAATCTAGCAATACGTGAAAGAATGATAAAATTAAGCGAGTTTTCAGTGCTCGTGAGGATATGCTGGAAGAAGGCGCTATGGAAGCTTCACTTCTCGATATTTTCTCCTATGCGAAACCAGTGAGACATCATAAACCAATACACTTACACTTTCAATTTTAAAAGCAAAAGTGTTCTTTGATCTTATTCTGGCCTTTATTTTTGATTCAAGATTGATCAAGAAACCCCCGTTTTTGACAGGAGCTTCCAATGGCTTTGGTGGCTCTGATCATCACAATAATACGTGGATTGACATGGCCACTGTTCTCTATTGTTTATGGAAAATTTTTCTTGGTAAAATTTTCCAGCATTTCTTGTCCTAAACGATTTAATCCAAGTCGATTTTACAGTTATTATCGAGTTCTGATCCTGAAACTCTAGCTAGCGGCAGTGTCACTAACGCAATTCTCTTCATGGCACTTGCTTTTGTCTCCGGAATAACTACTTTCTCTTCTGGATCGCTGTTCGGTATCACTGGAGAGAAAATGGCAATGCGATTAAGGATGGACGTCTTCAAGGTGGACTTCAAATTTTTAGTTTATTATTTCAGGCAAAGAGTTGTAATGACAGCTTACTTACGACAATTAACCAAAAGAGATATTTGTAGTTAAGATCGGTCCGTTAAACGTCATATAACAAAACATTTGATCATTGTTTATACTATTTCCTGTACATTCCTGAATTTCAGAATATTATGCGCCAGGATGCCTCCTATTTCGACGATCCGAAACACAACACAGGAGCTTTGACAACACGTTTAGCTACAGATGCGCCGAATGTGCAAGCGGTAGGTGAAGTCTATCACCGTCACCGTGATTTGATCGGTCATACGTGATACTTCCAAGATGCTATTTATTTCTTTCTCTTCTTTCTTTTTTTTTCTGGGAAGCACTATGCAAAGAAAAAGTTCGTTTCGCTGAATTCCGATATTGAGATGCAATAATGGTTATACGCGTGGAGATATTGCACCAACACGTATTATAATAATCAGAAATGGTATAGTCGGGTGACAACGACATGAAACTCGGTGCAGTTGCGTAGGCGGCTGCGCTCGAAGTGGCGCGGAGCTGGTCTCTGGGATCGATGTGGGACAAACGAACCGAACAGCAACGATGAGTGATGCTAGCGTGAGGGTCCCCTCACGATCCTAACGGTTACGCACCACAGTTGTAACCTCTTACGCAATTGCACCGTGCTTCATTTCTTTTTGACTATATGTGTAATGTCTGGGTTTATTTATTTGATAACAGAAAAAAAGGCCGTCTTTCTCTGTCAGAAAGGTTATCCAGTTTTCTAGCATGACTTTCTCCCTAGTTCACACATTCGGAGGAGATTTTCTACTCGTTATATATTTTCGAGAACAAGCACCACGCATTTTTCGAGGAAAATAAAACCTCCAAACATAGAATCGAGGCAAAAAGATCCACTTTAGTTCACTCTCTTACCACACGCAAAACTTCTGGAGCTGAATCTTTATAGGCCATTGACCAGCGTCTTGCTGAGGTAATGCAAGGGATTTCCGCCCTCATAGCAGGCATTATCATTGCATTCTGCTATGGATGGAACGTTGCACCATGTGGTTTGGCCACTGCTTTGTTTCTAGGTAAAGCCTGTTATGTTTGGTTTAGAGCTTATGATTGAGGTACCTGTTTTACAACAACGTTCGTTTGTGGACAAAATGTTATAAGCGACTACCCCTTTTACTTTTGTTAAATTAAGAAATAAATCAACACCGATCGTTTGCAACTTTCAGTGATCACTCAGTCATCTGTCGCTCAATACCTTAAATTCCGAGGACAAAAGGACTTGGATTCGGCAGTGGAAGCAAGCAGAGTACTGTTTTTCTTAGTTATTTTTTGAATAGAATCTCAAGGATGATCATCGCTGATAAATGCTAGTTTTAAAGTCCTCTAAAACAACTTGTATATCTCTTGAGAAGATCTTCCGATAGATATTCAGTGAATCGATCGAATGATTAACACTATCACTTTAGATAGTGACCGAATCAATATCAAACACAAAAACCATTCAAGCCTTGTGCAAAGAAGGATATATGTACGACGCATATTGCGCTGCTGCTCGCGAACCCCATAGAAGAACTCTAGTTCGAGGTAGAGTGTTTATGTTTGGTAGGAAATAAGCGGGGGTTGATTTCTTACAAAGAGAACCATCCTGAGACTCTGAGGATGTTGGTCCGTATCACTTTAAAGAATTGATGGTTCAGTTGAAAGTTTATTGTTCTACTCGTACCAAGCGAAAGTTACAACAAAAGGGTCACGCCCATAAACTACTTGAGTTACAGTGAGGTGAACATATCGATAGCACGATAAGCATCATCAGTAAATGATAACCCAAGATATTACTTTCAGCGAGAAAGAGAAAAAAAAAAACTTATTTTGCCTTTCACAAGTTCTGTTCCACCTGGTAGTCTATCGACACCGGTCGCCAGCTCCAATATAAACGCTGTCACAAGATTTGCCTTTTTCCAATACCATACTCTAAAACGAAATCGAGAACAATTCTGGATATACGAAAATGAAAAAAAGTTGATTTTAGGCCTATGGCAATCGTTATCTTATGCACTGTCGAACAGTTTCGTAGTGATGAACTTCGCAATCGCCTATGCTTTCGGTTTGTGGTTGATCAAAAATGGATGGAGCACCCCGTTCACTGTGTTCCAGTAAGTCTAGCTTAGCACTAATTGATACCTTATTCCCAGAACAAGCAAAATCTTCCAAACCTCAACTCGAAACAGAAAACTTGTTGAAGCAATAAATTACTGTTACAGCACAGATGTTTGGAAAATAACCATTATAGAAGAAGATGTTCCGAGTAGAACCAAAATATTTTGCAGAGATTGATTTAAAACCTAAATTATACACTTTTAATTATAGAGTGATTGAGGCACTGAACATGGCCTCATACAGCATGATGACCGCCGCCTCCTACTTTCCAGAATACATTCGTGCTAGAATTTCAGCCGGTGTAATGTTTACCATGATGCGGAGGCGACCAAAGATTGATAACATGAGCCATCAAGGAGAGAAACCGGTGAGAACTGTTCATAGACGTTATGAGAATTTTGTAGAAAAGCGTTTAACGCTATGCTAGTGCCACGGTTCCCGCCATAACTTTTGATCTATCGATAGCCATATTACGACCGCAGCGGCGCGGGTGCGACGCGGTTTGGCTGGTGTTAGTTGTGCGCGAAACGCTAGTGACCGGCTGCTCTGGCAAGAGTTGATCATACGAGATAAATACTATAGTCGGGTCAGAACAATCTGTGCAGCTGCGAAAGCGGCCGCGCTCAAACCACGCGGTGGAGATGGAGCGGTTGGAATCGAGGTGAAACCGTTGCGAAGTGCTGCTACAAAGGGTGCTAGCAAGAATCCTCCTCTGATCGCAAACGCTTCGTTCCACCGCATCGCTTCAATTGCACCGATCTTCATTTCGTTTTGACCTAATTATATGATGAAGCTCGTACGTTTCACCGTTATACGTTTTACCTCGAACTATGAAGGTTCCAGGACATCAAAGGAGACATCAGCCTCAGGAATGTCTATTTTTCTTATCCGGCACGACGGCGAGCGCTTGTCCTGCAGGGAATGAATCTTACGGCAAAGCACGGCCAAACTGTCGCCCTTGTCGGCGCCAGCGGCTGCGGAAAGAGCACTGTAATTCAGCTCGTTGAACGCTTCTATGATGCATTATGCGGCATTGTGGTGAGTTCTTCAATCTTCCTGGCTATTTTTGTACTCATTTTCTACTATTCGAGTGAGACAAACATATGATCCATGTGAGGTCCAATAAAATTTCAGACATCTTTCTTTTTCGACAAAAACCCATCTAAGAAAAACGGTCAGAACATTCTTGAACTGTGGTTTTTATGGCTGCGTGATCTTTTAAAACAAGCTTCTCTTTCTTTCTTTCTTTTTTCTCCTTTTCCTGTCTTAGGTTACGAAGAAACCAAAGAACAGCTGTTCATCCCATTCTAGAGTATCGACAACTATGATATCCGTGATTTATCGATCCGTCATATAAGAGAACGCATGGCACTTGTCGGACAAGAACCTACACTGTTCAACATGACAATACGGTACAGTTCATTTCCAAGTCAGATTATTCGAAAATAGCACTACATCCAGATTCGAACACCTGCAACGCATAGTATGGTCAAAACGAAATGAAGCACGATGCAGTTGCGTAGGTGGTTACAGCCGCTTACGCAATTGCACCGTGATTCATTTGATTTTGACTCGACTATATATGTATGTTTGCGCCGTCGCTATGTCATTGCCACGTTAAGAAAGCAAAAAGTATGGAATAGGTGACACTGTCAGTGTCATTTTCTCTGTGAGTGTTATCATTAGCAGATTCGAACGTGCTAACGTCGTCCTAAGCAGCAAATTGTCTTCTTTTTGAGTCGCAACGGATTTAAATCAACTTACTTATAAAATGGTCTTTATGTTCTTGAAAACCATCATTCAAAGCATCCACATGAAATTTACTCAAACCACATTCATATTCATTTTCATATTTGATGCATATTTACCTTGTTGCAGCGAGAACATTATGTACGGTTTGGATCGATGCTCGAAAGAAGAGATAGAATATGCTGCTAGCCTTGCCAACATCCACGACTTCATCGTTAGTCTACCTGAGGTTAGCATTCACCTTCTTCATATCGAAATTAATTTAACATTCACTGTATTTGCTGTTTAGTGGGGTAGATTCGTGATCAAAAGTATTCAGATCTTTTTTTTCTGTTAAGCTGTGTCTCATTGCGGTGTGCATTTTCGCATTTAGCACAGGTGCTCGTGTGGAAGGACGGTTTCTATTTCCTTCTTTGGCGCCGATCCCAATCATTTAGACCATATTGTACCATAAATCAACTTCCTTCTTTTCAAAATGACACCAAGTGTATAGATCAAGACGTTTCAAAAATGGCGCAGCTGTAATTACTCCCGTAAAGAAGTACAACCCATGCTAGGTCATGGGATGATAACAACTGATTACATTTTCTCGAATGAACGGATTAGTTTCGATGGTAGAGAAGCAGAGTGCTGAAACTGAACAGATACTGATAAACAAAGTTCTGCAATAGATAAGTTATCTCTAATCTATGTTTAAGACATCTCAATTCAATTTGAGACCCAAACAGACAGCTTTTTGATCAATCCGGCGGCGGTGTGACCGCACCTTGCGCAGATGTTCCTTCTTGCTGATTCGTACCATTGGAATAGCATGACGTTACGAAGACAGACGCATTCAAATCATAGCCACAATGCTATTACAGAACATCTGCCTCACCATATGAAGATATACTGACAGCCAGTATGCTCTGTGACATAAAATAAAGCTTCTTGAGCTCTTCAAGTTTGTGGAGTAGAAGATCGTCTCCTGCTTTGAGGAGCCAAGCCTTGGGTAGTGACAAGGGACTTGGAACCTTCTCGAGGTCATGATGATAAAGTTGTTACCCAATAAGTTAGGGTCACAACCACATCGAAAGCTTCCACAACGTTGATTCCGGAATGGCTTCTGGTGGGCGCAGAGTCACAAGCGGAATTGGGACGTGTACTTGCGGCTCTACAAATTGATGACTATTGATAACTGCTTTTTCTGGCGGTCCCGCGGCCGATAGTCGCCAAAACCGTTTGGACGTGATTGTGCGACACAATTCTTGCTGCGGACTACCGCGGACAGTATCTGGCGTCGCGCTTAGGAAAAAAAGAACAGTTTACCCCTGTTCGATTGTACGACTGAGTTCCGCGATAAGAGGAATAGCCACCGCAAGATCAGACTCTATGGAGAGGTATAGGACAAGGAAGAAAATCCGAATTATCGGTGGTTAGCCACGTATTTGAGGATGACTAGTGAGGTAGTTTTATCCTTATAAATTTGTCGGGAAGTATACAGCCTGATATTTGAATATTACACGACCTAATAACTATTGACATCATACTGGCAAGGATCCACCTCAACCAACTGTGCAACCGGATAAATTCCTCACAACCTTTCAATAGTTCTATACTTACAATCGATATTTATTGGGAATAACAGGAAAGCTAAACGCTAGGTAAACAAGAAAGCTAAACGCTGTCCATCTGGAAGCATACTCTGTAATGTTCGAATTTTTACTCTCACTTTCGGTTTGTAAGTGGTGTCTTTAGCGTAGGAATTTAGACACAGAAGCACTTTATCGGATAAAACCATAAAAAAGGTGTTTCCTAGGGCTACAACACAATGGTTGGCGCCAAGGGTGGCTTGTTATCTGGTGGACAAAAGCAACGTATTGCTATTGCCCGAGCTATCGTCAGAGACCCGAAGATACTACTGCTTGACGAGGCCACCAGTGCTTTGGACACTGAAAGCGAGAAGGTCCGGTTATTGAGCTGTTCGTCTTCAGTTAATTTTTTAGCTCTTTCTTCATCTATTTAACGTCAAACTTCCACAAAGCGACTGTTTTTAGGTGGTGCAAGAAGCTCTTGATAAAGCACGGCAAGGTAGAACTTGCTTAGTGATCGCTCATCGGCTATCGACAATCCAGGTATGTGCTGATAAACTGCTAGTACTGTTAAAATTTTCAGATTTTTAATTGATTTCGAAAAAATATGTACGATCCTACTAAAGTTTTCGTTCAGAACGCCGACGAAATAGTAGTGTGCCGTGAAGGCCGCGTCGCTGAACGTGGAACTCACCAAACATTATTAGCACGGAAAGGTATCTACTATAAGCTTGTTGAACGACAGAATCGCTGAAGAACGCGAGTCTCCACGTCATGGAGACATTCCAGTGATTTGCTCAGAATATTGTTATTAATTGCATGCAAATATTGTAAACAGAAACTCAATAAATGTACATACATATAGGGTAGCAGAAACCTCTAACATTCACTCGTTTATTAGTCACCGATATAATGAACACGTATGTATATAGAAAACGGTAAAGAAAAGAGAACAACAACTATATCTGATAAGGTTAAACTTAAAGATGTGCATCATGCAGTCACTGTGGAGCGGCAATTGCGATAACTCCACACGCAGATCGAGCTCCTGCGTTTCCAGTCTTCAAAGATTCCTCCTGCTTCTCACCTACTCCTTTGCCTGAAAACTCATAGATGACTTCCACAAGAAAAAAAAAACAAGAAACTTCTAGATGCTCACCAAGGTCATCTGTACCAGCGTGAACTACGAGCGAACGTCCAACAACTGTGTGCTCGCCGTGGATCTTCACCATGTTATCCTTGATCTCGAAACGGGCGACACCGTCCGAACCAGCTTCAACGTTGCCAAGATCACCGACATGGCGGACCTCGTCCTTAAAACAACCCATCATGAGCCCAAAATATGAATAATACTTTGCCTGTAGTGATGCCAACGTCACTATCACGAAGTTTCGAAATGAAGAAAAAGTTCGAGTTTTCACGAATCTTAGCCTGAATGCTCTTGTCCACTGATATAGAAAGACTACAGCAGTAACCTCATCTCATTTACCAGTGAAAAGTAGCACGAATGCAAATAAAAGATTCGATAAATTCAAAAAGATAACGAAGATAGTTCGTGCTGGAAGTGAAGTATTGGTTGCATCGTGTGTTCAGTGTTTTAAAAACTCAGTGAAAACTTTTAAAACTTAATTACTACTTAGTAACTGTCCGATGAGTGAATAACACAAAAAAGTGAAAACAGAAGGCAGATCTATAGAATACCTTCGGTCCACCATGTGTCTTGTTGAATGGGTTGAAGTGAGGTCCAGCCGATATGCATCCATTCGTTGAGTCTCCGTACTGGTGAACGTGGAAACCATGGAGGCCAGGAGTTAGGCCTTTGATCTCGCCCTTGATAACACATGGGTCCGATTCTTTGTCCTGAAGAAAATCTCTGAGGGAAGCTGTCAGCCCAACCACAATAACCTTCACTTCTCATAACAGTTAAAATAACACAAGTTAGCATATGAGATGGCCCGAAACTAGGAACTCAGTCTAAAAAATGCTAGAATTTCAAGTATTCGGGAAGAGATGGAACAGATGCTTTACAATGTAGAACTGACCTGACTGAACCAAACCGTTCCGGTTACTCCCGCATCACCTCGTAGGACAGCTACTGCTCGATTGCTCATTCTTTGAGAAGCGTCAACCTCAAAGCAACGGATATAATTGGAACTTATTCGCTTCCAGAAAAAAAAAACAAGATCTCACGAGAGAAAATACAGAGTAAAAACACTGTTATTCCCACTATATTACGGAAGTGTTGGGGAAATTTATAAAGGTGAACGCACTCTTTCTAGGAGAAAAGAAGGTAAATTCACTCAACAGAAGAAAAAAGGCAACGCAGACGCCATCTACATACTCATGCAAAGGTTGTTTGTCAACGAAACAACAGAATCGATAGGGCGGGGAAATTTCGCCATCGCCGAATAGTCCAGAAGGACGACGCGAACACTCGCTTAGCACAAAGATCAACTTGGAAAACACTCGAGGTGAGGAGAACTGACAAAACAGAAAACATGATGAGCACTCATCACAAGGTCACTAGAAAAAAAAAACTATAACTAAAGTAGTAGTGGTAGTAGTAGTAGTAAAAGTGAGAAAAACTCATATAGGCGCACCTGGAAGAAATTCTTCAACGCTTCCGAAACTGCATAGATGAACATTACTATATTGAAGTGAGTGCTGAAAGACTTGAAGAATGGTGAATAAAGTAAAGGTATTTATCGCAGAATATTTGTTACAACCGTATTAGGGTAAAGTGTAGTTAGGGGAGGACTAAATCGTGCTCCTATTTCCGGAAGTGAATAACTGCGTCAATAGGCATCCCTAAAACCTAAGCACTAGTCCTGAAGGATCTTAGAATCATTAAGGCTAAAGCTACAAAGAGGAAAAAAAAGGAAGATAGAGCTTCCAGATATAAAAGCATGGTTGAGCGCCCCGACTACATTCCCCCCCCCCCCCACCGTTGTTATTGTTATTGTTTGTTATTATTAGTGTTTCCAAAGAATGCTGGAAGAGAAAAAACACAGCAAACTGATTACAAATTTAAAGGAAATCCATTGAATTTTAATAACAATACACTTTAAAACCTTTAGGGCAAACATAACTATTTTCAAATACTTGACAGCCACAATCTCGAATAATTCTTTTAAAAAATTACTGACCTTTTTAGAGAGAACCCCGATCAACCGTGGATATTAGTAGTTAAGAAGCAGAAAAATTGCAGATGTGGAGGGATCACACGTTTATGAGACTTTTCAACACGTGGCGTTCACGTGTTTCAGAAAAAAGGATCGATCCCGCCAGAAATCGTGGTGCAGTCTCTTGCAAACATGACAATATCCAAATCATGGAATTTCCCAGAAGAAGAAGAAGAAGAAAACAGCTTACGAGAAAATTGATGTTAATGATCAAGTAGTTAGTGCCCATATCCCAGGATCTACTGCGGTAGTACCGGCAGTATAGCTGCTACGGACCGTTCTTTCGAAAACTAACTCCATGAATTTATATTTAGCAGTTTTAAATAAGGAACTACTTCTAGAAAAATCCTCACGTTTCTGTGGCGCTGTTTTTAGGTTGTTGCAAATAATTTCAGTGTTGTTTTCTTTTTCTTTTTTTTTTTGAGCGACTAGTGATGAAAAAACTGTTCCACTATTATATTTTACAACTGCTCGCTGTTCTAAACGAAATCAACGGGAACGTCTTGCAAAACGGATCGATACCCTCTCCTCTGTACTATTCATTTCCATCGCACTTCTCGCTTTTCAACATTGCCTACTGGTATTTGAATAAAAGTAAATGTTCTGCATAATTCTTTGATTTTTCGCGCATCAATTCAATTTCAGAAGAAAATTCCCTCTGTCATACTAATTTGTACCTACAACACTCCACCCACTGTGAACAATTCTTTTCTTCTATTCGATGAGTTTTCAGTGAAACCCTACACTTAGAATGTTGTATGAATCAACCTTGAATCACTGACAATAAAAATAAACGAAAGTGAATTTTACAACAGCGTTGTAGAAACAGAAGAGTCCCGATGAAATTCTCTTATTTTTACTTCCCAATATCTCTTCCTACTCCTACTTTTTTCTTTTGTATCTTTTTCTTTAAAGGCATCACCCCACGAATCTGGAGTGGAACGGATTCCCGGTGGAGTATTCGTATACTGGATCGTAGATTATTGAGAGAAGAGTGATTCCGTCCATTTTTTCCTAAATGCCGTAAAAAACGACCTGGAAGATACGGCTTCGAGCTTTCCGGCGGTCTATTTTCTATTTTTTTCTTAACTGGAGCGCGCCAGCCTTGTGCACGCGCGCATCTTCCGGGCCGTTTTTTACGGTAATTAAGAGGAAATGGACGGGATCACCATTCTCTCCATAATCTACTATGCCGTATACGAATACTCCACCTGAAATCCGCACCACCTCAGATTCGTGGTATGCTGCCCTTAAATGGAGTTACTGTGCTTTGGTTTTGCAAAAGGAAAAGTTAGATTTCACCGTAGAGGGACCAACGTTCCGTTCTTTCATGTCCAAGTGGAAAAAGATTGGGCACAAAGGTGTTGTTTGGCACTCAACACCGCTCTAATCGAACTGTACTCCGAATGCACTTGGAGCGAAAAAAATCGTTCCTAGATCACAAAATCGTCCTTAAGGCATCACCCTACGAATCTGGAGTGGTGCGGGTTTCAGGTGGGTAGAGAGAAGGATTATTCGTCTATTTCCTCCTAATTGCCGTAAAAAAACGGCCCGGAAGGTACGGCTTCGAGCGTTCCGTGGCGCTATTTTCTACATCGAGTTCGATTGGAGCGCGCCAGCCCTGTGCACGCGCCACATCTTCTGGCCCGTTTTTTTACGGCAATTAGGGAAAAATAGGCGGAATCACCCTCCTCCCCATAATCTACGACCCCGCATAGGTATAGTCCAGCTGAAACGTGCACCACCCCAGATTCGTGGGGTGATGCCTTTAACTGTCGAGTGGCTTTCCAAATTGAGAAAGCAATAGTTGATCAATGGTCAATTCATCACTGACGACAAATGACGAGAATAAAACAAAAGAGGGAACTGCGATGGTTACGCTATAAATTGCCGAGGATCCCCTTCACCCCCCCCCCAACTACAATACTGTGAAATTTTTGCAATTAAAGTGGTTCTTTTAGTTTTAAAAAGACAAATGTAAAGGGTCAACAGCGTGTCATGAAGAAGAAATCAGATCACTAATTGCTCTGCATTTGTAACGATCCTCAGGAATGATGTAGATGAATTCAAAGCATAAATTGCGAGAAAGTTTCAGCGCTAAATTACCAGTGATGTTGGTCGAACTGTTAAAGGATCCCAGTTGGAAAGCAGCATCAAAATAGCATCTTCCCTGCGTTTATAGTAGGGTCAAAACAACATGAAGCACGGTGCACTTGCACACGCGGCTGTGCTCGAAGCGGTGCGGTGGTGCGTAGCGGTTAGGATCGAGCGGCGAGAACTCAAGCTAGCACCTTTCATCGGTGCAGTTTGCAATGGTCCCATCTCGTTTCCATCCACTATCTCCATCGCACTGCTTCGAGCGCAGCCGCTTGCACAGCTATAGTAGGGTCAAAACGACATGAAGCACGTACGCAATTGCGTACGCGCGTCGGTCTCGAGGCGCTTCGGTGGAGCGTAGTAGTCAGGATAGCGTGATGGAACTTTTGCTGGCACTACCCATCACTGCACTTTGCGACAGTTCCACCTCGGTTTAAACTGCTGCCTCCACTGCGCCATTTAGAGCGCGTACGCAAATGCACCGCAACTACACTCGTGATTTTGGCCCAACTATATACCGTGCTTCATGTCTTTTGATCCCCATATACCTTGCGCAAAATGTAGAAGCGCTGATTTCGCGAAATTTCGCCAGTTTGATTTGTTCCGGCTTTGAATGGGACTATTTTATTTGTCATCTCAATGAGGTTAATAAGGCCAAAATGTTAAAAGAACTGGTTAGTATGTATTTTGGTGATTCTTTTCCTTTTATTAGTGATAAAACTACAGGTATTCCAGTTTTTGAAGTCCTCCATTTTGGTAAGTAATGAGGATAATCAGTATTATTCAAACTATTAGATTGTCCCACAAGTTCAAGTCAACATTTCTGTTCCTAATCGCATGCGGGCATGACAGAAGAAATCAACAATTTCCCCGATCGGCGGACGAAGGTCAATGACTACCTTGATGCCTACAATATTGATTGGAAAACGTTTGTTGTTGAATAAAAGTCAAAATGTCAAATAAAAAAGTTTGGAAGAACCTCATGAGGAAATCTAATGGGAACTAAGCATGCGGAAAACCTTTATAGCGACATTCCTAACTACTTTGGGGAAGTACAACTGTTGCAAAGTGTTATTTTTGATTCAGAGCACAAAACACTCGAAATAACCAAAGGAATAAACGACTTGATGGTTCTAAAGTAATATTAACCTTTAATCGAGTTTGAATGGAATCGAATTTTCCAGAGAGAGAGGGTGAGATGACGGAGCGCAGGAGGCACAACCCGACAACGGCCGCGGTCGATAACGAACGGACGGCCGAAAGGGTGGAGTTCGAGATCGCGACCGAGGCCATACTAACAGAAAACCAGCTAGATGCAGGAATCCCATCTGTCACAATTGTCCAGAAAGAAAAAAGAAAGCTGGAGCAAACAACAACAGTAACCAGTGAATGTTTCAGCAGCAACGATGCATGTTTTTTTTTAAATGAAAGTTGCATGTAAACTAGAAGTACTTGACATTTAAACATGTATTTAAAAAGAAAATATCAATCATTTAAAGAAGGACTATGAGAAAATACTGGAAAAATGTCATTTTTTTCTAATCAGCAGGGTTCTTGACGCATGCTCGACTAGGATCCAGACACAAAATACGTTTGGAGTGGATGATAAGAGGAATAGTTTGGAAATTGATGAACATGAAAACAATTCGAACTGCAATTAATCGTTAGAAAACAATTTTCACTGTAACTTATAATCATTGAAGAACAATTTCTACTGCAACTAATAGTGGGAAAACTATTTTCACTTCAAGTAATTTATCGTTGAAAGAGTAGATTTGATTGGTTTTGATAAGATTTCTAGATCTTTCTTATCAGCACACCGTTTCTTGCGATGTTGCGTCAAGAATTCCGCTGATAAGAGAGTATAAAGAGACACAACAACGTTACGACGCACTCAACTGATGACGGGATTTTCAGGATGTACGAATGGAATTTTTAAAGAGTCATACAAAGTCATGGGCAATATGTACATAGCGCTCACGAAAAAAAAAAGAGGACTGCTTGGAAAGCGGTAGCAGTAGCTCATATGTCTGCTATCATCGACCGATCGATTGACGGGACGGACATTAAAAAGGGAGCATGTCATAGATCGTATGGATATGGGGCAATCGTCGGGTAAAATGGGGCTGGACTTCGATGACAGCGAAATGGTTCCGTTGTGGTAGATGAAAAAAAAGGAAATGAGTTGATTCCTTCTCTAAGGATTTTTGGATCAATATCCTTTAAACTCCCAATCGTTATTCCTTTATATTTTCTTTCTCCTCCAATGGTAAACAAACTAAACATACAATAAGGCTGTATCCTACTGAAATGATGCCCTCAAGGACTCTTGTGATTGTGGAATCTTGTGGCTCTTAGTGAGCACTCTGTACTTAGTCAATTTTCTATTAATAAATAACATAATATAGTAATAAATAGTAATAATCGCAAATAATAATCATGATATATAATAATAAATAATAAGCAATCAAATGAATAAATAGATAAATAAATAAATAATAGTAATAATAAATAACATTAGCAATAATAAATAGTAATAATACCACTAACCCACCGTTTTCTGGCCAAAACCCGATCACTATATTGTTAAAAGCATCACTCCACGAATCTGAGGTGGTGCAGATTTCAGGTGGAGTATTCGTATACGGCATAGTAGATTATGGGGAGGAGCGTGATTCCGTCCATTTCTTCCTAATTGCCATAAGAAATGGCCCGGAAGATACGGCTTCGAGCGCTCCCTTGCGCTATTTTCTACAACGAGTTCGATTGGAGCGCGCTAGCCTTGCGCGGCGCCGCATCTCCCGGGCCGTTTTTTACGGCAATTAGGAAGAAATGGACGGAATCACCCACCTCTCCATAATCTACTGTACCGTATACGAATACTCTACCTGAAATCCGTACCACCTCAGATTCGTAGGGTGATGTCTTTAATAGTGTGAATACCGAAGGATTCAAACTTCGCATCAGTCCATCTGCTCACCGTTCAGGATATTTTTGCAGTTCACAAGCAACTTTCAAATTTCAATTCACTAAGAACGCATATGCATTCGTTATGATTAACAACAAGAGAAAATAAACGAAATGGTTCCTTTTCAACCCCGATGTGTTGTGACTGAACAATTTTGAGTCTTGTGCTTACTTTTGTTGAGTTACTTGTAAATGTGTTAGGAAATAAGAGGTATTTGCAGAAATAAGCATGTTCTTTAAAGAGCACAGTTTTTTATTTTTATTCTGCAGTGGTCCAGACACCACTAGGTATCGACTCCTGCTATTCATCGTGTGCTGAGTTATACGTTCACTGCTATTGCTATAAGTACCATTTTAAACAAATATCACCCTGTATTGCTTTTTTCATGGCCTCTACACGAGCTTCTTAGTGGATTTTATTCGCTAATTCTTCTGATGAAGGTGATTTGCCAAAACTTTAGCCAATAAAATCAATTAACAACTTCGTGTACAGCTCATAAAAATCAATATGACATCTTGTCGATAGTCAAATTTAAGCAACAGCCAAGATTGTTAACAAGTTTTATTACGGCTAACGTTTCGGCGTTGTCGCCTTCGTCAGAGAATATTAAAAATAAAATAAATTAAAAATAAATAGTAGAATAAAAAACGAATTAAATATGACATCTTACTATGAAGAGGGTCGGTGAGATTTCGATTCCTTTGCAATGTTCAAATATTATATTAATTATTACTGTTGGTATCGTTATTGGCAATTGAAAGTTTGTTGCGGACACATCATCAGCGTAGTAAATTTAATCGGATCAAAACGACACCCAACCTCAGTCAGTTAAACGGCTGCGTTCAAAGTGCTACGATGGACTGGCGTTTGCGATCGGATTGGGACCCGACCCTTAGAAGCACCAAGCAATTGTCCCACCTTGATCGCGGCCTTGTGCAAATGGACCGAGCTTCAGGTCATTTTTAACCGACTGTACGGTTACTCTCACACTCTTCATAGTTGGATTAACGCAACAATTACATGAATTTCTCAGAGTCTTATCTCCTTGATTACTGTAATCGTATGGCGAGGTGGTTTTTCGATACATGTTACTTTGCAAGGAACATCAATCGCTAGCAATTTGTTGCAGATCTCACCGTATTTCAAATGAAGGAAGAAAAATTTTCTATCTTTTTTCCTCTTCTCTTACTTCCTCCAAGAATCCAAGAAGAAGAAAGAAGTAATCCAACAATTTCGCGTTGAACCCAATGAACAGTCTCGTCAAATGCACACAAAGAACAATAGTAAGGTACTCGTAAATTTATTATACACAAATAACCCTACATTATTATGAAACCGCTCACATATCACAATGTGATAAAAAAATTAAAACCTTAAAAAAGGGAAAAACCAACGTACTCGTAGATGTGTATAACTAGGGTAAAGAAGAAAAAAAAAAGATGACCGGCTGAATGTACGACAACATTTGGTAAGAAAAAGTTACAGCGTATAAAATTTCGAACAATATAATGGAATTTCAAATGGCTCTGTAAAATCGTGGCCAATGAGAGGTAGACAACCTCTCGATGAAGAATTCGATTGAAATGGTGGAAGTGGTTTGGATTTTGAAATGAGATGGAGATGTTATCCATGTAAGTAGAGAAGTGATATATTGAAAAATTTTGATTTGATTTTTTTGATACAGCAATTCAATTTGATGAATTAGTACCGTATCTCAAAAAAGCCAAAAGAAAAAAGATAGGGACGAAAATAGCACTTTCTGGAGTATGTCGCCGGAACACATACACTTCTTAAAATTACAAAAAAAAGAGGCTAGAACGATATGGAAAAACTTGTTGGGTGGGATCATTGTCAGAAAGGATGTTTCGGCGAAAAAGAAATCAGTATTTCTTCCTAGAAGTGTTGAGTAAACAAAAAAAGGACTAAAGTACTCATACACAATTTTCCAACTACACAATCGGAATAATAATTGAGGACGAAAGGATTTTCTTAAATTTCAAAGAGAAAAAAACACTCCATTCACATGATTTCCACGTCAAAATTGTGCAAAAACTTGCGTCGAGTACATGTATAGTCTCTTCTTTCAAACTTCCATGGATAACTCTGCTCCAATTCATTCTAGCATGTATGCTACTGTAAATAATCCCCGTCACACCCATATCGATTGGTCTGTATATAGTACGTTACGTTTGCATTGGAAAAGATAACTAAGCTCATTTTTTTTTTCTAAAAATGAGTGTATAAACCCCAAGGCAAACACCGCAAGAGCCTAGCTCACAGCACCGCAGTGAATAGGCACGTGTGAGAGGAAATCCCCCAACCCCTAGATTTCGAGGGAGCACCATGACGAATTCTTGAGCATAATGCGCTACTAGTGACCTAAGCATTTGTTAAGATGATTATTTGATGAATCCAGCCCAGTGCTCAACAATTCTCAGGACGATGATGGCTATGCTAACATTACGAGTGGATTAGGTACGAGGTCTGAGCTCATTTAACAAAGTGAGATGTAGAAAGGATGAGTAGATAAAGTATGTCTTTGAGAATGTGTACAAAATTACAGCGTTACGGTAGTAGATCACTTTCGAACTTCCGGTTCGCAAAAGTACTTTCCCGCCAGCACTTTCCGTCGTACCATCGATAAATGATATGAGTCAGAAGAGGTTATTCCGATATTTACTCCAGATATCGTGGCATCCGAGCACTGTAATCAGAAATTGAGAATTTTCAACACTTGACAGATCTATGGCTTTTCTCTTAAGAATAAACTCAATACGCAAAACTCTCACGCTTAAAGACAGCATACCATGAATCTGGGGTGGTACGGATTTCAATTCGTGGTATGCTGCCTTTAAACTGTATCAGGATTTCTCCAAGAGTAGACAAAATCCCAGTTCACACAGGTCAAGGATTCAGAAACAATGGAAAAAAGAGTTTACGAACCAAATTAAATGATGATTATTATTTCCACTGTTATTGCCATTTTCAACAGATCAAATGCAATAATAACAAGAAATACACTAACCTGGAACTGAACATGGGCATTCGCCGGTTGCGATGGTCCATCACCGGATAAATGTAGCCGAGCTTTAAGTGAACCTGCACAATCACCGTGCCTGGATAATTCTGTGACAGTCCATGACAATGTACTAGTTTCAGCAGACCTAAATAACGAAATTAAATTTGAAAAAACGTTCTGTCTTCCGTAAGCAAATTAACATGCGAACTCATGCAAATATAAGTAATTGTAGTTGTAAAACTATCGAGCATAAAAGAGTAGGAAAGTAGAAAATAAACAATTCTTAAAAACTAACGAAGAAACATTATCTACAACTTACCAGGAGGCCGAAGGTTCGGATGTTACATTGCTTACATTCCCAGAAACTTTCGTGGAAAAGACCAAGTTTAGTAGAGGCGTTGTCACAGCGCATTCGCTATTGAGCAGATAGTCTAATCGTACATCTGAATAAAACAAAACTGAATCGAAAAAAAGTAACCCGTTCACTTCAGGAGCAGTGGGACAGAAGTCCATATTTTTCACTTTTGTTTATGCTTCACCAATTGAATAGAAAAAATAGGAACCTAATAAAAACAAATCTCTTTTTGTTCGTCATGAGAAAAAAATTTGCTTCACTTCGGCGTTTTCCACTTTTGCCTCACTCCCGATAGTATCCTTCAACATAAATGCTCAAAGAAAACAATGAAACACTTGCCTTGCCTTAAACGGTTGACTGAGAAAAAAAACTACAAGGAATTCTGTGCACGATGCTTTCTGATACTATGTTCACATTTTATTTCTAACGATATGAGACGTTCTAAACGTTCTAGAACAGGTACGTTGGATGTGGAACTAGAAAAGAGAAAAAAAACTGGAAAGAAAAGCAATAATAAGAAGAAACAGATAGGACCGCACCTGTATGATCATCTTCACATTTCCAATAACTCGTAATCAACAAAGGAGGTTGAGTAACACGTGCATCATCGCATAATTCATAACGAACCACCTAAAATGGTGGTGGATATATAAAAATAAAAAAGATATACATAATTAGTCATAATCTGTCGAAAACAAAATGATATTAGCACCACGAAAAAACTGCAAAAAAAAAATCATTACAACAGAGAAAAATTCATCAGCGGTAATATAAAATAATAATAAAAATGATAACGAATAGCAATGAATACTTCAACCACCAATTACCTCTGCATTGAAGAAAGCAGCATTTGGTTTTTCCTTCTGTTGCCCGAGCAACCAGTTCGCTAGTCCAAGACGATCAAATTGATAATGATACGAAGGACCATGTTGCGAAGCAACAGAATCAGGCAGAAGAAGCTGAAACACTATTTTTCTATTTTTTTATGAAACTCAATTCGATGAAGTTTTCGCATCAACCTGTTTATTTGGCACGACTGATTTAATCACGTCTGCATCAGAAATATTGAACTGTAATGGTTCAACATCTGAGTGTACATCGGTCAAGAACGGCAACGACGAAGCAGCAAATGAGATCAGCACTGTGCCAAATGTTCGTGATATACGGCTAAAAATGGTTTTAAAAATATCGGGAAAAGTAAATTCATAATTAACAACAATTATACAGTAAGATGAAAGATGCACTTCGCAACTCATACTTCGCGTTACTAATTAAGTGAGAAGAATAGCTAGACTAGTACGGAACTAATAGCTGGAAGTAAGAAAAAGCGAAACGTTAAGGAAAAAAGGGGGACGAGAAAGAAACAAAAAACGACTCACTCTTCCACTTTCGCGCCTTTGAACCACACATGACAATACTCATTCACAGCCATCGCCACAGGAACTCGATGCTCACTAATAGTGGCCTACAAAAAACAAATCCACTCAAAAAACAGATGCCATAAAAAGATCTACACTTCAATTAAGAACAGAAACCGAAGTAGGTAACAACAATGAAATTGGATGACCTGCATAAGATTTGCGGTAGATTGGGAAAGATTAAATGACGATTCTCCTAGCGAATGATTTCCATCACCGTTATTGATCGCAAACGATGATCCCCACTCCGAGGAACCAACCGAATCCTAGATTACAAAAAGTAAGCATTTGGTCAATGAGTAGGAGAGATTAATATAGTTATAGAAATTCTTAAGCACTGACAAGGCTATAATCATTTTAATCGCATCAGTTACCTTCCTCAATGCTGCTCCCATGCCAAAAGCTAGATTATGAGTTGGAGTATTGCTTCTTGGCCGTGCTCGAGCCATTCCTGCTATGGGACCCATTGATGCAGAGAAGTTCAACGGCACATCATTCTTGCCGAATTCTGACTCTAAACGAGGATGGAGATTTGCGAAAAATATTTGGAAAGAAAATAAAAAGATCGCTAAACACATCATCTATCTCATCTATGAAAGAAATGTTACGAGAAAGCGAAATAAACAATGATATTCGTCATAAAAAGCAAGATTATCCGAGGAAAAGAGAACGTACCGTTAAAGTTAGATCTAAATCGACCGTCAGCTGTGTGACATGGTCGAAGCGGCTTCAAACTGCCACCACTGAGAGATTGAGAAAACATCGGTGGACGGCTCGAACCAATCGTCCAAGGATCCTGAATTCTTGAAACTACTAAAGCAATTAAATGTTCTATTAAATTATTAAAATAAATTAATTAACTGAAATTTTATGTATGGGCAAAAACCGCAGGGCAGTTCACAAGCAGAACAAGGCAAAATGGGAGTGGTTGAGGGAAACCACACAGAAATCAGCAAAACCACGTAATTATTCGTTGCCATCAAATAAAACACAACTTACCTTATCAAACGTGTTACTTCTGCATATGTTGATATGTCCGATGGCGTCACGTAGTTCATCCACTGACGCATTCATTGTCCTCGCCGAGTCAGCGGGTCGTATAGTTAGACTACGAATTTTGGATTGTTGTAAGGTGTTTTCATCCTGGAGAAGAAAAAGGTTAAATGATTCTTCCGGACACTACGGAACTTATAGATTAAAACCACACCTCATCACTACTGCTACAGGATGACCAATTTGTGTCCTCCTTGTCATTCTCCTGCTCCCTTATCGTATACCCTTCATCATCAACAGGTGGTGGAGGAGGTGGTGCTAGAGGTAGATCGAGAAGACTCGTTGAACCGTTAATCCTCTGAATGTGGTTCTTGTTGGAGAATATGTTATCTTTGAAAATGTACCCTCAAAACTAACCTTTTCATCGCTTTTAGTGCTGCTTGCAGTGCTGTGAACATCGTCCATGCTGTAACGAAAACATTGATCAGGGGGATTGTTTGTGGTGCAGCCAACAATACTTTCATGGCATAAACATATATCACAACATTATTAATAGTGATCAATATCAATCATTAAACGCTCAGCCAGTTGCCCGAGAGAAAGATCGTATTCGAATGCGCAACGAAACGGGCGTTACCCTACGTCATGTTGCGCTGTGTTACGATTACATTAATGCGAGAAGAAATACTGACCGCAACCCGATGACGATTCTCAATCAAAATCAAACTTGTTTATATCATTACATTTCGCTCCGATATTTTATCTTTGGCATAACAAATGAAATTAGTTAGCAAATTCCTTGAGAGAAGAAAGTTTTTAAAGATGTAACGTCTACTGATGTAACGTAACAATGCGGAGAGAAAATGATATGTTTCAGTAAAACGTCAATCAAAATAATATCAGGCTAGATTTGATGTAGTGATATCTGCACACGTGAACTGTTTTATTGAACGTCAATAACAGACAATGGACATCAAAAAAGAAAAAAAAAGGAAGGAAAGGGGGAAAGGGAGAAATCGCAGTCGTGAACCATTCATCTTTTTTTGGAGCGCTTCTATATCGCGCGAACAAAAGGAATCTATTTTGCTTTCGGATTCCATATTTAAAAAAACCGAACTAAAGGCGACATTACTATGAAATTATCATTTTATTCGCCTGAGAAAAATATTAAAATTTAGTGGATTGCTGAGGTAAAATACCAAATGATTCAAAATGCTAGGGATTTATCATATTCTTGTCTCTCTTAGCAACTATTCATCTAATTCCACAAGACATAGATTCCTAAATTGTCGCGGAACTCAAATTCTATAGACAGTGGACATGCGAATGATTCTATATGGGTATACGATTTGGTTTATCGGACCTTGATAAGCAATTTGTCTCCTTTTTTCCTCAAAATATGATACTGAAATCCATAGAACATGTCATGACAAAGGAAAGGAAAGGGCAAAGAGAGAAATCATAACCTTGAATCATTCACTTTTTCCGGAGCGATTCTCTACCCCACAAACAAATGCGGATTCTGCTTTCGCGCCCTACATCAAAGATACCAGATTAAAACCGACATTAGATTAGAAATATAACCACATTTATTTGCAAAGAACATTGAAAAATTCGCAAATTAGCGAATTCTTGAAGTGAAATACCTAATGATCAAAAATTCTTGGGATCTTTTCAAATTTCAAATCCTATCATCTAATTTCACGAAAAAAAAAGACTTCCAAATCGTAATGGAACTCAAATTCTGAAGACAACGTGAACCCATTTGATTTTATGTGCATACCATTTGGTCCATTGGACCTGGATGAGCAATGTGTCCCTTTTTTCCACAAAATATGAATCTAAGATCATGTCATAATTATCATTATTACACTTATTTTTCTCAGGATCCATACTGAAAATCTAGATCTAATAGTAGCAGGATCTTATATATAAGCAGAGTCTATGTGTGGAAAAGCAATAGTTATGTTATAAATTAGCTCCTAATAGAACTTAACTGAGTAATGACAATGGTTATAATACTATTATGTGATTAATAAATGATGTGATAAATTTTGAAGAACAGAAGCAAATGTGAAACGAAAGGAAGGGTAGGGAGAAGAGAAGAGACCAAGAGAAGTGAACGATAATAAAATACTTAAAGGCATCACCCCACGAATCTGAGATGGTACGGATTTCAGGTGAAGTATTCGTATACGGGATCGTGAATCATAGAGAAAAGGGTGATTCCGTCCATTTCTTCCTAATTTCCGTTAAAAAAAGCGGCCCAGAAGGTACGGCTTCGAGCGTTCCGACGCGCTACTTCCTACAACGAGTTCGATTGGAGCGCGCCAGCCTTGTACACGCGCCGTCTCATCTTCCGGGCCATTTTTTACGACAATTAGGAAGAAATGGACAGAATCACCCTTCTCTCCATAATCTACGACTCCATATAGGCATAACCCTCCTGAAACCCACACCACCCCAGATTCGTGGGGTGATGCCTTTAAGTAAAACGCTCTGTCGTGCAAAAATTTATTCAAGTAATCAATGAGAACGAATCAACGATGAGGTACAATATCTAAATCAGTCCCGAAGCAACCGTATGTGAGTTGCACATGCTTAAAATTATCCAGTAAAGGGGAAAAACGAGTTTAAACTGAGATCAAACCATGGGTTTATCAAGAATGTCGCCGCAAAAAGTGCTGATAAAGCATAAGATAAGGAGAAGACCGAGCAATACTGATTTACAGTAAGGAGTATGATAAAATAGTTAACAAATGACATTCATTTCTTTGAAGAAGCAATAGTGACGCTGCAATGGATGGATGTGAAGGCCTTCGAAGTATTACCCTCCAGAGAAGGTTTGTCTTTTCCCCACAGCTACATTAAGCAATGCAAGAACGCGATAGACCGACGGCAATAAAATTTGTTCAGCGATTGCTCCAAAAAAAAAGCAGACGGCTAAATTGTTCCAATTTTGCCGGCTGCCTTTTTTTTTTGCGATGCAATCCAGAGCTCATGCAAAGACTAAGAAAAAAAAAAACTTCAAAATGCAAAATAGACATACCTGACCACGTCCGACTTTTCTGTTGCATCTGGCATGGACTTTTTTGAACGACGATTCTGGCGGAACTTGAACAATCCTGCAAATTTCTCGGCTAATCTTTATTCTCGCAAACGAAGAAAAACCCAGTTCAATTAAAAATATTTTACTAGCTGAAATTAATCATTATTGACAGAACATTTCTTTGATCATCACAAAACAAGAATTCATAAAAACTAATTTAGAAAGAAACTGACTTCAAAAAACTAACTTAGAAAGAAAACATTGTATCGTCAACGACGGTTTATTTTCCACCGATAGCCCGCAAAAACCTTTTCAATAGGTTCAATATCGAGGAAAAAAAATGTGGGAAATACCTAATAAAAAATTAGTAAACTCCGCACAAAATAAGTGTTTTTTAAAACCAGTTTTGTCGGCATCTTTTTGAAAAAATGTCAAAAGAAGTTTAGAAATATCTAATTTATAAATCGATTTATATATTATATTTACGTATTATAATATCCAATGAAAATTTAATGTCTCAAACTTGAAGGAGAAGAAGAGGAAGAAAAGGATAAAAAGTAGGTAAGTAAAGAAGAGCAATCACGTAGAAATTAAACGGATTTTAACGCTGGCTTAAAATTTTGGAGAAAAGGAAGCAAAAAAAGCAAAAAAAAAAAAATATTTCAATTCTTCTTCCACAATTTTTATCACAGGAGTCCTCCAAAACATTTTAAAAAATTCAATGTGGTGTAAAAAGTGTGAGAGACGTCTTTGAATTCTTGTAGCACCAAAACTGTACAAGAAAAGTGAAAACGTAAATTCCAAATTTTAGTGGAATTGATTATTTCTGAATGATGTTAACTGTTTACACCTTCTTTACATCGTCGTAGGATCGCTGGTGCTGATCCCGATCTTCCACAACTCGAATTCCTTCTGAAGAATCTCCAAATCGGTTTATTTCTCTCCAGTGACTCGTCACGTTGTGGTAACGGTCGTTCACTCACTGTTCTCCCAGCGAGAACATGATCGTGTTGAAAATTTGATTTTAGGGAAATATCCTCAAGTGAAGCGGTTTTTGCTATAAACCCATCGTCACCAACACCACCACCATCATATCCGGATAGTTGTTCTAGTCGACGATTGCGAAGAACTCGCAACATTCTGCAGAAGAGAAATGAGAAATTTGTGAAGTTATACAGAAGAAGGAGAAGAAAAAAGTACAAGACAAGAGAGAAAAGACGAATGCGAAATAATTGAGCTGTGATTATGCAACGAACAGAATAAATGAGATTACTTGAGAAAGGTCTTTGAAAACAGAAAGGAAAAAAACCAGTACTGAACCTCTTGAGGATACTGAATCTGAAAAAAAAAACACTTAAAACAGGGCTGCACTTAAACCTCAACGGTTTTCATAGTTAATTCAACTACTGTTGCTTCAATATAATCAGAAGGAAGCTATTGCAAATCCATTAACACTGATTACTTCCTAATGCAAGAATTGCTCACCAAGGCAACCCGATCTTAAAATTCACTTAGGAATAATGGATGGGATGAGCGTTGCTAGGATAGCGTGGGTATGCAGGTCTTGTGATACAGAAAATACTCAACGTCATCTTCATTAAATATTAAATAAAATATCTTCATAAATATAAATAATATATCAAATCAATATCAATATCTTCATAAATATATTAAATAATATATCTTCACTAAATAAATATTTGAACTTTTTAAACAGAACAGGGTAAAATCGCTTTAGAAATGGGAGCTCTGAAATTTCAGAAGAAAAAAGAACTGATTCGTGGAGGTCAATTTTTTCTTCATCTAGGAGAAAACCAGTTATGTAGCGGAACTTCTGTGAAACCAAAAAAAAGCGCGAAACAATTTAATTTCATCAAACTCTTGAGTTAGTTTCAGAAATGGCCAGAAGCTAAATGGATGCGGGCTATTGACATCATTATAACATTTCTTCTTGACTGACTTCTTTTTTGTTGGCATTAATAAACTACAAACAGAGAAATACAGTATGAATAGGATATTTTGAATTTGAAATTGCACATGCATTCGTAAGAAGAATCACATTTTCCCGGACGGAGAAATGAAGTAATCGACTTCCCACGCATTCTGCTGCCTTAATAGACTTGGAAGGGAAGAACCCTCACATTCAATTCTTTTCCATTATTCAAAAATAAGAAGAAGCGGTAAGTGAGTTCGGCAAGTAGCAAGTAGGAACTAAAAACAAATTTAACTGTAAACTACAATGAGCAGAAGTGTAAAATTATGGACAATGTAGTTCACCAGTAAAATAAAAAAATTTCTGGCATAGATTCCACTGAGAAAGCCTAAATAACTGTTAGGAATTGTGGGCTCCTAGTCCCTTAACTATATTTGCCAAGTTCCTAATATCCGCTTGAGCACCAATAGGAAACGTGGTAAAAATTTTGCCACGAAAAAATAGGGGAAAAGTGTCGCCCTAGAGAAAAACGTACGTTTAGGGAAAATTTTCGTGGTACTTAAGGACAGTAGATTGCTCAATAACCGTTAGACAACCATTTGCGGTGGTATTACCGAATTTTTTCATTCTTAAATATGAAGTGTTAAATACTATTAAATTCACAATAACTAAATCTTTTCAAGCCCTTCCAACCTTCATAGCGGCTATTCTTTTACCGCTTCCTTCTCGATAAACGCTTAACTTTTGATGATTTTTAGTCGAAATAAAATGTCAAAAAAAAAGAATGTACCCCTCTCAAAATTTTTAAAGCTTTAAAAAAGCTAAGATATATCTTCAATCTTTAGTGTTCATTGTCAGCTGCGATATATTTTAATTCTTACTTCTCATCGACACTATGAAATGTGTGAAAAAAAACAAAAAAAAAAAAAACCAAACGAACAACAAAAATCACAAGAACTTGCAAGAATTTCAATCTTTTACTGTCTGAAATTTTACGTTTTTCTAAAGTCATTCAGAGAAAAAAATCTAGATTGTGGGAAAAGAATCCAAGACTGTCCTACTTGCCGGGAATGCGAGACGTATAGCGAATAATAATCTAAGCAGATTGGCGATGGATATCCATGCGTCATACATGTATAGTATGCAGCCGCTGCTCATCTATTCCACCTGAGATTGCAATTAACGAGTATATCGACAGAGAACGAGAAGGAAAAACTTCGACGGATACTTATTTTTTGTATGAGACATATAATTCAACATTGAAACAGACTTGAAACAGTTGTCCAGAGCTTATAAACATCTTCCGATTGCATTCTTAATGGAAAACTTTAGAGAATTACGCAGTATAGAAGGACTGGCTGGGTAAGTAGTAGGAAATTTTTCCATTAACAGAAAAAAGGAAAGAAAACTAGAACACAGCTTCTTCTTTTCATCATCGTATCAAATCAAATCAAAGTATGCAAAATTACAGAAAATTCTTGTAATAAAACAGAAATAAGCGTAAGGTGACTATGTTGACTACATACAACTAACGATCAAAAGAAATCATGAATATTCACGACTTTGCGAGCTTCACAATGAACGAGTATGCAAAAACATCTCCACGAAGATTTTCTTTTTCAATCTCTCTATGAAAGCATACTTTCCAGGAAAGTATATAGTATTCAACTTGATTATTACTATTTTTGGAAGAAAAAACATGTGTTTTCCTTCCAAACTTTGCATAAAGTCGTTAAGAAGAAAGCGAAAAGGGGCGGTAACCCATTAGAGTTTGGAGCATTTCCTAATGTTCCATTAGCAGAGACATGTACATTAGCATAAAATCTTTAGAATGCACAGCCGAGATTTACAATGCTAGGCTAGACATAGTTCTCCATTAGGTTCCCTTTAAAGCATTTTTAAAAGGATTAAGTGTCCACAGTATCAATCCACTTGGAATGCATCAACACATTTTACTGGAAATCGGGTTTTCGAACGGATGTTGACCTACACAATGACTAGCGGAGGTCAGCCAATGATCGTGCTAGAGTTTTTATTCTCCCAGACAAGTCTGGTGTCAACTTATCGTCCCCGGGCGCATGAAAGGCTTAGTTGGCACTAGGACGGTTTCAAACCTCCGATCGATCGTGCAATCACAGCAGGACCTTCTACCGACTGCGCTACACACGCCCCAAAACAGTGTTATTGAATAAAAACATATAATTACATAGGATGATGCAAAATTGTTATGTTTTCTTGCTATCAACCTCAACCAGCACAGTGTTATTGAATAAAAACATATAATTACATAGGATGAAGCAAAATTGTTATGTTTTCTTACTATCAACCTCAACCAGCAATAGGAAATTTATGTACAAGGTTGCGCCGCAAGTTTCTTTCCACGGTCGTCAACATTTTAACTCACAGCAGCCTGAGTTCTTGGCCAAAAAGAAAAATCAACAATCTACCTGTCACATTGACGAAGACTATTGACTTTTCTGCTGTTTTTGCCGTTGATTGGAATATCTTTCTTTGTGAATGAAAAATATCAGAAAAGCAGGGAAGGAACTTATAGGAAATAATACATTTTGCGATTTTTGTTTAATTAGTTGCAATCAGATATAGGAAGAATGTGCACAATCTGCTGAATGAATGCAAATTTCTGAGTCATTTAAAATAAATTTCTGAGTCACACAACGGCAGGTTGCGGTTGAATACGAAGTTTCTGGATGCAAAATGTGAGATAATTCGAAGTAATGACTAATCAACGGATAAAATGCAAAACAGAACAGAAAAACTCATTTGTGTAAGATTGCTCAAAATTTTACTCGCATCATCTAGAGTCGAGTAAAAGAATCATAGGCTCGTTATTGTCCATGTAATTGAACAACGTCATAACTCACTGTAAAACAAAACGTGAACATAAGTTCCTTTAGGTGGTCTCCATTTCCGATCTATTTTAGAGAGTGAAATTGAAATCGTTGCGTTAACAAATTCTGAATGAGAGTAAATAGAGATGCCTTAAGTAGATTCGACACAGTTAGGTGAGCTCAATTTCAAACAAAAAGTCAGTAATCAAAGTAGAAAAACCTTTCAAAGTCACATAAAACAGCAATGAACATACTAGATAAAACAAATATTAGAAAATCTCAGCCGACACCTAGATTTTCGAATAAAAGTTCTCGCTTCTGATAATTTAATGTAATTTCCGTAAATGTCACCACGTGACTCGGACTTTTATGAAGAAAAAAAACGTCATGGGAATTCAGAATAAATAGCAGCTAAAAATAAACAAAGCCCCGAAATGAATAACGAATGAGGTCGGAGTTTGTAATTTGTATAATTAATATAATACTTTTCATAGCTTCTTCGAAACGAACATAGTGAAACTTTTCCTCCAAGTCGGAAAAGAAACCACCAAAAGAAGAAAAAAGAAAGCGAGAAAGAGGAAAGACTGAAGCATTTGTAGTTTAAAACATCAGAAGTTAGCAACACTTATCGGTGAAAGACCTCAGACGAATTCAAAATAAAAAGACCAGGCGCTCGTAACAAAAAGAAAAACACTCAGATTCATTTTTCGAAACAAATACATGGTTACAAAATAACAGCGAGTTCAAGAATAGAAAATGAATAAGGCGAAAAATCTCCAGATTAGTTATAACGTTTGCAAAAATTCTTCGAGAAAGTTTCAAACCATTCTCGTAAAATAAAATCAAGTAACAAAAACCTAATAAAGCCAAAAAAAAAAATGCAAAAAGCTCAAAACTCATCAGTATACATAAATTTCATAAGCCAGTTGCACAGTTTTGCTGTCCCTAAGAGCATGCATGAAAGAAGGAATACTTCAGAGAGAACAGCGCATATTTGGCTCAATAACAATAATCTCATACGAAAGACGCGATGAAAGGCTCAGGAATCTAATAAGGAAATATTTTATAGCATCTAATATAGACTAAGCCATGCGCCTAGTGTACGAAAGAACGACCATTCATCTGTTGGGCGAGTTCGAAAAGTTGTGACGCCCAAAAGTAAATAGATAATAGAGAGGCAAAAGAGCATTCAATGCACGCCTTCAAATTTCCAGGCAATTTCCTGAGCAAAAAGAAATGCATGCACGAAGGAACTCAACAAAACTGAATTCTTTCTTGTACGAAAGCACTATGAAAGCGCTGTAATAGTAAAATAATTGAAACAGAAAAGGGAACACTTCAGACACTGTGTAGCGCAAACAAAATAAATGTGAATACTAATATATTTGTAGGATAAAATTTAATAAGACTTCTCTGCTAATATTTCTAGCATTAGCTCGCAATAAAGCGCATACAGAATCCTTGGATGGAGGATACCAATCAATGATAAAGGATAAAGGGCCTCTGCCGCATCAATCCGCTTGGGATGCGCCAATGCGTTTGACTGCAATTAGGTGTCGTCGAGGTTTATGCGTGTTGGCCTATACAATGACTTGCGGAGCCCAGCAAATTTGTCAAGTTAGTGTTTTTATTCTCGCAAGACAATTCTGGTCCCATTTTATCGACCACTGAGAAATAGAGAGCTTGGTTGGCACTAGGACGATTCCGAACCATTGGCCGATCGCGCAATCACAGCCGGGCCTCTTACCAACTGCGCTGCACTCGCCCGCTGAGGTAAAAATGAGCCCAGAGAAGACGAATGAACAGATAGAAACGGAAGATATACCCAGCTACACAACTAACATAACATACTGGATATGATCGGATAAATATGTGAATACTTCGGCTTCAAATGTGGATATAACCCCATTCGATCCACAAGAGTTCCTGATCCTGATTAGTCAAGAATTGGTCGTTGCAACTATGGATACCACCATATTATCTATACTTTCCCAGTTTTCGTTTCGAATCTGGATAATGTATTCAATGTTTCAATTTCGATTCGAAATTTCGAATATTCGAAGTTAGTCAAGAATAGGAGATTTCAGAAAAAGGAATGCAAATGCAAGTGGAAATAAATGTGGATGATAGGGTTCAAATTATTCTCCGCTAACGCTTTACTTTCCCATTAGAAGCGCTGGGAGATGAGAGTCGTTCACGAAGCGTGCTGTCAACGATTTAGTGAAGACGGACGCATTATTGTAATTAAAAGTCGGGAACGTATAAATATCGCTACTAAGAGGCTTTGGTCATTAACTTCTGAATAAAACCAATGCAACTACCATATGCCGATGAGTTCGTCGCAAAAAGTTGTTGTACATGCCCTAAGTGCATAGCTATAAACAATGTTGCAATGTTTCAAAACCAAAACCAAAATCGCAGCTGGGAACGAAATGAGGCTCCAAGTTTCTCAAGGGATCAATTTGGGGGGGGGGGGGGGAACGGAAAGAGAAACTCGACAAGTTATGAAAACGCACTTAACAAGGTCGAGATTCACGACCCACCAAGAATTGACGCAAGTCCTGGTCATAGTTCGCTAACACACGTAATAATACACTAAATACTAGAACTAAATATGAACTAAAAACAGTAAGAGGATGTCACATGCCATCTAACCCAAACAAATCAATCAGAATACATGTCTTCTGACAGCAACGTCACTTTACTGCGAGCAAATTTACGCACTTTTTCTGCATGTAGACACGTGAATCTTTTTGAGGATCTGAAAACGGATAATTAGCTATGAAGTAATTGCACTCCATATAGATTTGAGTTAACGTAAAAATTCATACCAAAATACAATTAAGAGACAACTTTGAGCTGTATGCCCACTAATCTTGAATCCTACAAAAAAAAGGAATTCACTATAGAGAGAATTAGGCTTGGACTGATTCCTTAGAAACAGAATTATGTCGGAATTCGATTGGAATTTCAGAAAAACGTCACCGTGATGACACGAGTCGAGCAAGATTATGCACGAAAAAACAAAATGGAAAAAAAAGCAGAACAAAAAATCGCACGAAAGAATGTCTGCTCAACATTCGAAAGGAACATGAAACATTTGCTGAGAAACACAGTCAATGCCTATAAAATCATTGGGACCTATTAAGCACCCCGGATCTTTTTTTAAAGCCTTACTTAGCGAACTACTTCCACCATAATGGTATGTATTCTGCTTAAATGTACCGGAATAAGCAAACTATCTCAAAAAAATCCAAATTCTGCTAATTGAGAAAAATATAAATGGGAAAAGCTCAAGAGAAATAGGAGATTCTCAGTCTGTAGAGACAAACTTGGTCTTTTGTGCAGAAAATTGATTGATCGACAGAAAAGGAATAAATTTGAAAAGGATGATGCCCTTTTCTTATGACAGACGTACGGAACGCAAAATGGCGAACAAAGTAATACAACGCCGCAGTTTTGTTAAACTGCACCAAACAAATGAAATAATCAAAATAAGTACTACTTTATGAAGTGACTAACCGAAAATGCACGTAGATCAATATCAACGAAAGCCAAACTAAGAAAAACCGGAAAACGAGGCTAGTTAGATAAGCATCAATCATTCAAATGAACGAAATTTTCCTGTTCAGTAAAGCACTTAAGAAAATGACTTACTAGCAAATTTCAAAAAAAAAAAACCTAGAATAGACTATGTGGAAAAGAAGTGAGATACATTTTAGAGCGTAAGAAGCTGATGCAGCATTCAAACAAAGGAGCAGTTCTTGAAACAGTATACGGATAAAAGTGGAGAGCAGATAGAGCAAAAAAAGCGAAGTGCAGAATGCTAAACAGACGACGGTTCATTTGTTTTGATGATAAGCCCAAGAAAAAAAGAACCTAGTGGGCCAAGGATGATTATAGCAGAATATAGAAATAATGGTGAGGAACAAAAGAACCAAAAAAGGAAATGCATCTCCAGAAGCGAACTGAATATTTCTGAAAGATTAAAAAGTCAATTGCGATTCAAAAACAAAATATAGAATAAAATATAGTAGAAAGTAAATGTCCATAAATACCTATTACTTACAAGTCAAAAACAAAGTGGTTTTTGGTTGACATGTTCACATCACTTGATAGAAAAATCGGTGTAGTAATCCAAAATTAATATTCAATAAAACAAAGCGGTGAAAACGAATATAAAACAGACATATAAATAATGTAGTATTGAAAAAACGTCTCGTAGTTATTAAAATATCCTTACAGATAATAGTCATCGGTGTAATAGTTGGACATAAATTCACTTCATTTTCAGTTTAACTCTATTTATTCGGATGCCTTGAAAAGCTGTGGCCAAATTATATTCAGTTGAATGATTTCATATTCAAAACTTCATCTAAATTTGACAGCTATCATACACATGGAGTTATTTTTAACAACAACAAACAAGTAAAAATATTTTGTACATGTGATCTTAAAGTAAAACATTTCGTAAATAAAACAGGCACCATTTCATTTGATCTTAAAATTTAAACTATGCACACATGTTTGGACATTTCTCAAACTCTTCGAGAGTGAAATAACTCGAATGATACGTAAAGTGAAAAAGGCAATGAAACAAGCATTATTCCATCTTTCCGAAAAGAAAAACGCTCTAAAAACAGAAGAATCCACTAACCTCCAGTATTCTCGTGTTCCTCGTTACCACTGCTTTGTGATACTGTTTTCTTTCTTTTTGGAAGAAACAAGGACAGTTTCTGTCGTCCAGTTGACGTTGTGCCTCCAACGGAAGCAGAGAATGCGGGAACTGTTTGCACTCCACCAGCAGTAGAATCACTGCTATGTGAGGCAGTCGGTGATGGTTGGACCTGAAACACTCCAGAACTATTCAATCGTACAAAACGAAAAAAAAAAACCACAAATAAAAAAAATGGAAAGCATAGACTTGATTTCCGTTAACAACTGCTACCACATTACTGAAGAAAATAAGAGAGCGGCGAGAATAGGAGGAAAAGAATATGAGAAGATCTATCACTTTTTCCTTCGATATGAATTCCATACTGAATTCAATTACCTCGTTCGGCCAAAACCTAGATTAGGTCCCTTTGCATATTTTCGAGTGTCCTCTCTGCATCTCACTGGAGCTATGGAGTTGGTAGGGACTAGAGAATAGGAAAGCTATGAAGACTACTAAAAAATAACCTCTGAAATCAATATCGCATGGACAGATATTATTACTATTACAATATTGAGGTGAACCATAGCAGTTTTTGTCTTCTCGTGCTGATTTTCAGACAAAAATCTCTCGATTTAAAATTGGACATATCCAATTCGGAGTTCTAAGAATTGTTGCCATCGTTTTTAAGGAAACAGTGGCTATACCACTTTATATCCATACTTACACCGCCAAATTACATCCAAAAAGACACACATCTCCCAAATAGTAGTTCTGGGTGGTAGTGAAAATTTGAAGATATAATCTACTAAGATTTAATTTTAAAGAACAAAGAAATCTATTGCAACCTTTACTTTGAACAAATCGAGTTTCTCAACAAACAATATCATCAACTTATGCAGCGAGAAAAAGACTTTGTAAAACAAGGCGATGCTTCTTCGCACAGATTTGAGAAGAGAGAAAAACTGAGAACTGACACTCTTTTCCCAATCCAATTTTCTTCCCTTCTTTAGACGCATGGACGAATCCTCAAAACACTAGCTTATGTCAAGACAAATTGCTGGGAATCCGTCTCTATTAGGATTGCAACAAATATACAAGCTCAACGAAGCCGAACAAATTTTTAGAACATATAGGTAGGTAAAGCAAAGAATGACCTTCACAAGCCGATGCAGTTTCTAAATCAACGCTTAAAAAAAGGCTAAAAGCGCTGAAAAAGAAAGTTAGAAACTTTCTGAGTTGCTAAAGTTAATTGATATTCAAGACTGTGAACTTTTAGAAAAAGGCGGCTTTGTATACAATCACGAGAGAAAAATCTCAAAAATAAAGTGTTAACAAAGTAGTGCAGTTCCTAGCAGTTTTGAAAGATATTCCAGTTTTCTGTTCCTCAGGGTTAACATAACGCATAAAGTATATGTGCAGCTATAGGCGTTCCCAAAGGGGAGTGAGACCGACGAGGAGTTTTAACAAGTAAGAGCAAAAAGTAATAAAACAAACACTACATCTTCAAACACTTCGCATCGCGGCGCAGACTTTTCACGAACTGCAAAGCTGTGTTTGCAGTCTCGAAAAAAGTTAGCGGTTAGTGGCACAGAGTCAGTTCGGAGGTGGTGAATGTTTACGACCAGAGTGGTCACTGGTAACTGAAAAGACGAGGAAAGTTATCTAAAATGATTACTCTGGATTTGATAACGTGAGGCTCAGTAATGAAGCATACAGCTAAGACAATCACTGCGGCCATAATAGAGTACCTGGGACCGCCGCCTTACGTGCAAGCTTTGCTGTGAAAACGGATTGGGAGAGGGAATCACTTCAAAGTCCTAAGAACAAAGAAAGAAGTGATGAAGATAACGGTATCTGGATGAGTAAAAGAAAAACATGAGCAGAAGCTATAGAAACTTGAGAATCGTTCAGAATCATGAGCGGATATTGCAGAAACAGATTGCTCTTTCAAACCATTACATGAGAGTGTTACGTGGTGATTGAAAAAATCTATTTCGAGTATTTTTTCATGAGAAGAGTGAAATATTTAATTATTACAGTTACAATTATTTCTGCGTAAGTGATGGAGAATACACGTAGAACATAAATGAAGCATGTGTTTGTTAAAGAACAGAATAAAAATAAATTCTGCGGAAAAAAGAAAGAAATTTAGACGGAGGCCTACCTGCGGCTCTCGCGGTTCACACCAAGCATCTATTGGGTCCAGCGATAGCAATCCATCAGCAGTTGGAGCAAGTGGAGGTGGATTTGACGGAACAACACCTGATGAGCAACTTGATGATGGTACCGAACCACTTTGTCGTTGAGTGTCGTCTTCTGATACCACTGATGAATCCGAAGGCTCCTCGAATATAGCAGGTTCTAAACTAACTTCGCTTTAGTCTCTTCTTTAAAATGTATCTGAGAGAAAAATGTAGAAACATATTTGATGAAGAATAAGAAGAACAAATGGGTACTTACGTGGCCTTTCCATTCCTGTAGATTTTTGCCGCACAAATCTCGCTACCATGACGTCTACACTGAGCTGTTGCAGTGATTCACGAAACTGACCAGATACCTACAAGGAATGGAGTGCACGAAACGCTATTGAAGTTTTTCCATAAGATTTCAAAGCCAACAACAAAAAGGAAAGAGCCCGCCTCCAAACATATAAGAGATGAGAAGAGTGATGTAGTGATTAACAAAATAGTAAAATGAAAATGGAGGATTGTCTAATCGACAAGCTAAAAATAGAATAAAAAAGAGCGAAAAGAAAGAAAAAACGCAAGGAAGATTCCAAAGAAGATTCGAAAAAATCAACCAAAAATTCTGCTTTCACCTGTTGCGCTGCAATAGTCGCTTCCTGGTGATGTGTTGCATACATCAAAAGGAATTGTTGTAATGCAGCAAAATGTGACCTGCAAATTTCCACACTTACAACAGGATCCGGAGAGGGAAAAAACAGAGAAGGCTGTAGCAATACGGTATTGCAAAATTGAGAACGAAAGCACGGAACTAGACTAAACAAGAGTAAGAATAAACTACCTGTCATGGGACTGGAACATTTTGCACGCTCTTTCCATTTTTTCTTCGAAGTCAACGCGTACCGTTTCGTACTTATCGACATAGGCACGATACTCTTCTTTAGATTTCAACATTTTTGATTCCATCTATAAAAAAGTTTGTAACTCAAGGATCAGTATGGTGACAACTAGCAAGCGAGCAGCTAGCTCGGAATATCAGAGATAAAGTCTTATCATGTACTGGATAACATGTACTAATATATATATATATATATATATTGTACGTAAAAGTGGGCATAAGTAATACCCAATACTCATAAGTGCGATAGGGAGAAGCCGAACACTCCTCA
Organism: Necator americanus; assembly: GCF_031761385.1. NCBI lineage: Eukaryota > Metazoa > Nematoda > Chromadorea > Rhabditida > Ancylostomatidae > Necator > Necator americanus. The sequence goes on along the minus strand of NC_087372.1, from coordinate 6,159,600 downwards.
GATGAAGGGGGTTTAGCTCTTGCGGGTGCAGCTCAAGTGAAGGGAGTCCTTTCGCCAACCGCTCAAAAGTGAAGGGATTCAGAGCACCGGCTCAGACTATCGCATCTATCACAATAATTACGATAGTTAACATAAATTTGGGAGTATAGGCAAAATAGAAGCATAAACCTTAACTTTGAGGGGCGAAAGTAAAGAAACAAACACATACTACAGTAACTAACCTTTGAAACTTCTTTTAAATTAACATTCGATTCCTTCTTCAATTTATCCAGTTCATTGCATCGTGCAAAATATGTCTCCTTAGACTGAAAAATAACTTTAAGGATTGAATAATAAATCAGTCAGTAGTAGAAACGCGCCTCCAACTTACTGCACAACTACTGAAAGGACAGGATTCTCAAAAGATACCTCACACGATTCAGAAACTCACCTTCTGCAAACATGTGGTGGTTGTTTGCATGAGATTCACAGCATCAATGATATCTTGTTGTTTCGCTTCTTTTCGTGTTTTAGTCAGTTCGTCTTTGTATTTTGCAATCTCTTTTCCTAAGTCCTTAAAGCAAACATTTTTCCTCCTCAAAAATATTAGAAACAATCAAATCTCACTTGGAGATTTTTCACAAGCATGATGTGAATTTCAGCTAGTAGCTCAAAAGTTCCCTTGGCAAGCGTCCAACCACACTCTAGACTTGATCCGTTTGAAACAAATGATGACACCTAAATAACTTTGATGAGACTTACTGATGTGAGAGGCGAACACAGTCTAAGGGTAAACGTGAGCTATAGATATGAACGAACTAAAATCCATCCACAATCACCAGAAATTGAACAATAAGTTCAAAATCGGTGATTTGTATCGGCGATTTAAGAATATACAGAACAAAGGAGGGAAACAGGCATCCAACTATGCAAAACTCGTGGATTGTGGAGTCGAATAATTTCAACCGAGTTTAGTGTTTGGCTGTAATCCATTTGCAGAAATTAATACAATTTTTGATAAAGACAAGGTTTACATACAATGGGCACAACCATATGCGTCATTCGATTATTTCAATTTCAAAAAAATATGATTGAACATTGTCGTAGAGGGGATTTAACTTACAGCCAGTATACTGAACGAGGGCCGTGAGGCACATTTGGGCATTTTCTAATCCTGAAATGTTTTCAAGACTCGGTTTTAGCCAAAAGTCGGTAGCTGAACCTGGTCTTCCTTTTGAAAAAAAAGCGAAGAAAGAAAAAAAAAACTGTTGCTGGGATAATCCAAAAAGTTATGGACATTATTCGATGTCGAATCTACTATATATTATTGTTAACAGCAGCGATGAAATAAACAACACCATCAGCACTCTAAAGTCATAGACAATGTTTTCATAACAAACAATTGCATTCTTTCAAGAAATTTTTTCAGGACCTCACTTTAATATGACTTTCATACTTGTCTTTGCTCGAAACTCAGACATTCACGCCTACGTAACGACGGGGCAAGTTCTCCAGAAAACATTTCCCATCGATCAAAATTGGAAAAGCAGCTCAAAATTAGAAAAGCCATATCTAAAAAAGCAACAAGCAAATGGAACCGAAAAATACAAAGTGGGGCAAACGCAGAATTTGCAGCTTAATACGCGGAACATGGATTATTTGGCTTGGCCAACAACTGTTTTTGAGAAGTCTACTTAAAGCAGAAGAAAGGAACTTAGACCATCAAAAAAAAAAAGCCGCGGCAACACAATCCCACCATGGTGAGCGGTCGGCGGAAAAGCCAGCCTCGAGATATCTCGATATCTTCATTAATGAACGTTGTGCGCTATCCAGTCTTAAAGCACTCTTCGAGAAGTTTTGTCTACACGCGCACATATGAAACGAAAGCCCCTTTTCGAACCAGAATCGTGCGGGCTGGCAGCGTTCGATCTCCGACAAGTGCTGCCCTTGTATTCACTCATCTGATGAAAGAACTCCGCTTACATTTTGAAAAGAAGAATTGAAAGGGAAACGGTAAGCTTCACAGTTATTCACATACAGTATGCAATGATCTCAGCAGGTAAAAAAAAAACCGTTCGAATGCCCTTTCGGTAGCCAAATTATACCGGTTCCAAGTTTAAAAATCATAGTCGTTGAGCGCAAGTGAATTGCTTCACACTATTTCACGAAAGAATAGGACAAGGCTTCGGCGACAAGAAAACCTACCCGATTCAAAGATTTAGTGAACATTTTTCCATACTCTTCTTCCATCGCAAGACGTTCCTTGATGAATTGTCCAATTTCGTTCACTGTTTCTTCGCCATGTTTCATATTTTCATAGAGTACATGAAAACCGAGATGCTTCTCGCCCTTAACAACTATACTTGTTCGGTATAACATGTTTGTAGAAATAACAATGTAAACACTTGAAGAGCAGCTTGGGAAGAAGTTAAGTAGTACACATAAAGTAGTAAAATGGACGCAAACAAACCCAAAAATGATGCGCATAATCATAATCGATCGTGTCAACGGCAGCCATAGTTGTTCGTCACAGCGTTCAACATCAAATCATTGGAAATCTGCAAGAAACTACGTAATTTCGTGAACAAATAGAGACCAAATCGATGATTTTGTCGGCGATGTTCGAAACGATGAAACGTCGGTATTTTTTAACTTCATTGAAACATGTAGGTACCACAAAAATTTGAAGAAGTTCAGTAAAAACAACAAAACAACGGAAAAGAATCAGAAGAGTTCTAAGTTGAAGAAGAGAACGTTGTGGCCCATTTATATGGCCCTCATACAGGAAAATTCCAATAAAAGATGGGAAACACAAAAAACAACACAAATATAAACACCGTAACTAACACAGTGAATCGGGAAACAACGAATCAAAATAAGCTGCTGGAAAATCGTGATTCAGTCGTAAAATACGTGACAGGGGTGTGGTTGCGTACTTTTACAATGACTGCACTCAACAAATTTTTTTCCCCTTGGGAAACGATGTTGAGGGCAGGTCAAGGGGGATTTCGGTTGATTTGAAAGCATAATCACTTATAAACTGAGCTGCTGCTTGATTAAAAAGGAAATCGATAGTGTTCCTAAAAATTATGCGAAGGAAAGGTTCATTTAAACGGGACAGGAGTGCACAGTAATCCTGTATAATCGATTTATTGCCTATTCAGCTATCACAAAAAAAGAAGAAAAAATTCGAACAGTAAAAGCGGAGGGGGACGTATGTTCATCACCTGTATTGTAAAATGATGAGAGCAGTCATATAACCAGGAGCTGACGACTGATTTACAACGGAACGTCGCCAGGATCCGAGCTAGAAAAATTAGCAAAACAAACACGATTGGAGCTCAGGCGGAAGAGAAATTAGCACTGGTTAACGTTCGAGATCTCCTTAAAGCACGAAGTCAATACGATGTAAAAATCGCGACCGGGGCGACGACAGGTTCACGATGTCGCAGCGTTTAACGTCCGTGTAGTGCTGGTACGCACGCGACACAAGGTGCGGAAGCGGATTGATCGCCCCGATGGTGGAGTCGATCGCTGATGATAGAGCGCAGGTTTCAAAGTTCAGAGGAAAACCTCTTCGAACCTCGATCATCGATGACGCTCCCTACGTCTCGTACTGGCCATTTCAAATGTTCCACTGGGTTACGGTAGGTGGTTTTTTGTGCGTTTTACGACAAATGGGTGGAACTATGGTGGGGGAGATTTGATGATACCATCACGATAGCTCTATGGGTTCTGATAAGGATTTGTTAAGGATCGATAGAAAAGTGCCAGATGATAAGAGAACAACCAACAAAATAAGAAAAAATGAAATAGTGAAGGAAACGAGTGAAATGACTTGAAAGGAAAAAAAAACAAAGTGGAAAAAGAAAAAGGGTTTCTCCGTTGCGTCAAATAGGGAACAACGTATGATACTTTCTAAGACATCGAGGGAAATCCGTTTGAAACAAGTGCGTACTTCGTTGATTTGCTCATCGCGAGAAATAATGTGAACATTTTCAATCAATAAAATATTTTATCGTAGTCACTAGCACGCAGCATTCATCGCTGCAATTCACGGTGCTCTTACCTCAATCTCAATCGCTGGTCCTACCAGCACAACCGCCTACGCAAGTAGCGCGCTTGAAGCGGCGCGGTGGAGCGTAGCGGTTGGGGTCGTGTAAGGATCCTCGCTACCGCAACCCATCTCTATAGTTCGACATGGTCCCACCTCGATTCCAACCGTTGCCTCCACCGCACCGCTTCCATTTCAGCCGCTTACGCAACTGTCCGTGTTTTATGTCGTCGGCGCGACTATGAAACGCCTCGCCTACGCTTCGATCCGTAATTGCACCACAACTCCAAATAGGCGAAATGAAGTGTGAACGAGGACAGTATGATGAGAATTCTGGAAGCATCACAGTATATAAATTGGGAAAAAAGGAAAAATGGAGAAGATTTCAAAGAGGGCAGATGAAAATATGGTTTACTTCGCCCAAAAAAGCAAGTGGTAAATGAAAAAAAAATTATAATTCATACAAATACATTGGATTTTTTCGTCACGATGATAATGAGTCGTATATGAAGAAAAGTATTCATAAAATTCGTCCATAAAGCACAGAACGATGCATTATGGGAGGTTATTGAGTTCTTTCTAAATGGTCCGCAGAATTTTCAACAGGGAATCACTAGAACATCAGAAATGTTCTCGCACTAGCGTTATGGTTTTCCCATTCTCCTTTTTCCTGAATTTTTCCTTAGGTTTTCGACTAGATTCCTAAATGTACTTAATAAGTAAATACAGTATATCTAAGTATAGCATATAGAGTAAGGAGACTATCAGTGAAGTTCGGGAATATTCCAGACAACCTTGGAAATTTCTTTCTATGACCAAACAACGTAAAAAAGCACAAAATCATAGATTTTCTGCCTTTCATCCATTTTTCGCAGCACGGAATGCACGTAAGAAAATCCAAAATGATTGGAACACGTTTTTTTTTCCCCCGCCGAAACCATGACTGCTACCAGGAGTGCAATCAGTTGATGTGATTGAGTCCGTTCTCGTGTCCTTTCAGGTTCTCGGTGGAAACGACGATTAAACGCAGTGATTAAGAGAAAAGGAGAATTTATTGGTGGGAGAACGTAAGAGAAAACGTTAATTTTAGAAAGTGGGAATGGAAACCACAGAAATGTATCGGGTAGTCACAGTAAGTCTGATAGTATTTTTTTTTTAAATTTTGTCCACATTGATAGGAATAATAATAAAAATAATAATAGAAATAATAATAACAATAATCCACACAAATATATCGGATAGTCACATAAGTTTGTTAGTATTCAAAAAATAAGCTTTTTCACATTGATAATAATAATAATAATAATAATAATAATAATAATAATAATAGTAATAATAATAATAATAATAATATTGTTAAAATGGGAGAAAATGCATGTGAAGAATTTTTTTCTATCTTTTTTTTTTCAAGAGAGAACTACTTATTCACGGCAGAAGAAGCTTAAATCTCAAAAGAGAGCAGAAATGTAATAACTGAAATGTAATCAATCTAATTAATGTAATTAATGATCTAATGGGAATGTAATTAAGTTGATTAAACAATTAATTAATGTAATTGGAGAATGGAAGTGTTCACATACTTGTATATGGTAGTCGCAAAAAGGCTTCCTTTTCAAATTTCAGATTTTCAAAGAAAATAAAAATCAAATAAAATAAAATTCACAATAAAATAACGTAGCCAAGACATATTCCACTCAAATCAAAGAGTATGTATTAACTCACATTAAAATACTTACTTATTTGAATTTACTTACTCATTAAAATACTTACTAGATCGATTAAGCGAGTTCACGAGGAACTGCTGGTTCGGAGCTTTGTCCAGCTCTTCGGATTCGATGCGAGCACGATGTAAACTTCAACACATGCTTCAGGCGCTTTTCCGAAACGATTCGATTATTCTCCTGATGGTAATATTCTTCTATGAATGCACTTGAGACGTTCGCCACAACAATGCCACGGAAGCACAATTTAGTATTAGCGTGCAAATCGAAATTCCCGCTGATTCTGTTGACGTTTCCTTGAAGGCATCAGCCCACGAATCCGGGGTGGTACGGGTTTCAGGTGGGTAATGCCTATACGGGGTCGTAGATAATGGGGAGGAGGGTGATTCCGGCCATTTGTTCCTAATTACCGTAAAAAACTGCCCGGAAGATGCGGCGCGGGCACAAGACTGGCGCGCTCCAACCGAGCTCTTTGTGGAAAATAGCGCCCCGGAACTCCCAAAGCCGTACCTTCAGGGCCGTTTTTTTACGGAAATTAGGAAGAAATGGACGGAATCGCCCCCCTTCCCATAGTCTACGACCCCGTATAGGCACCTAACCCACCTGAAACCCGCACCAGCCCAGATTCGTGGCATGATGCCTTTAAATGAGTCTTTTGTACACTCCTAAAAATAGGGATTTTCTACTATTCCTGGATTTGCGGGAAAAGAATTTTTCTGTATCTCACTTTTTGGAAAGAAAAATTGCTGTTGAAATCTCACCTATTAGTAAATTTGTGAAAAAAAAGAAAATTCGCCTAAATTCCCATAACTGTACATGTTGTGCTTATGTGCTACGTGAGTTCCAAACAACTCTTAGCGTATTTTTAGTTTTATGGATTTTTCTACAAACGTAATCATCCCACAAAGTTGTCATGTTGTTCCAAAAAAACAGAGAAATTCTAAAAAAGAGAGGGAAACAAGAACAAGGGAAACAAGCTAGGAAGACGTCATGTTTTTCAAAAGAATGGTTAATCCAAAAAATTGAAACCACCAATCTAGAATGTATTTCCAGGTGATTTCTAGTAAGAATTGGAAAAAATCCATTAATTTTTTCCGTAGGAATGGAAGGAGATGAAAATACAGGAAATGAACAGGAAAGGAAGAAAACGAAGGAAATGAAATATGAATGAAAACAGGAAACGGAAAAGATTGTGTTGGTGGCGATTTTTGAGCTAAATGAAGAAGTACGAAATTAACTGGGGAGATACATAGATAGAAAAAGAGAGGAAGGAACGAGGAAGGAAAGAGAAAGAAAAAAAGAGGAAAAGGAAAAAGAAGAAGAGCAATGGAAAGAAGCGGAGAAGAGCACTTCGCTATGTTCTTGCATGTCTTTTGCCGGGGGCCGGTGCTAATGAATGTGCATAATTCCGCAGGAGAAACTTTCTTCTTAGTTAATAGCGCTTCATGCTCCATAAATTTTCAGGATATGTTCCCAATCGATTTCCTATTAGATCCGAGCGCTTGAAAAAATTCTCTGCATATTTTGTAAAGGGAAGATATACTATTTTTTAAAGTTATTAATATTATATTCAAATATATTAATAATACGCATGGGTGCAAAATAAAATAGATTCAATATATTGATGAAAATAGGACGAGCAAAAGAAAAAAAAAAAGAAAATAAGACGTGCTCTGCTTCAATACGGTGCCACATTCCATATTTTACTCCTTTTTTCGATTCCTTTCTCCCGTGGAAGCGAAAACAATCATGTTATCTAAATTACAATCTTCAAAGCAGCGCCATCACATTACTTCAGTTCTGGCCTGCCAGGATTAGGACCATATAGAAGTAATGCACGTTCTATTTTCTAATTTATTTTGCAGGTCCTATTTTCACATGCATATTATATTGAATAAAATATTAATAATTGAGAAAATAGAAGTAGGGGAATCGAACTAAGCGAAGTAGGGAAATCGAACTAAAACCTCCAAGATATTGTGAGTTTCTTGTGAGTTTTTCGCCCCAAACTTGGCAAATTCCTGTTTCCCAGTAGTCTTACACGTACTCTCTCTGCGACGCAAGTATTTCCTCTTCATTTAAAGGCATCACCCTACGAATCTGAGGTGGTGCAGATTTCAGGTGGAGTATTCATGATGACGGGATGGGAGACTATGGAGAGGGGGATGATTCCGTCAATTTCTTCCCAATTTCCGTAAAAAAACGGGCCGGAAGATGCGGCGCCGCACAGAGCTGGCGCGCTCCAGTCGAACTCCCCGTGGAAAATAATGCGCCAGAACGCCTGAAGCCGTATCTTCTGGGCCGTTTTTTTACGGCAATTAAAAAGAAATGGACGGAATCACCCCCCTTTCCATAGTCTCCCATCCCGTATACGAATACTCCACCTGAAATCTGCACCACCTCAGATTCTTGGAGTGATGCCTTGAAAAAAAAAAAGAAATTCGTGCAAAAGAACCTTAGCGGATATTACTCATCAATATTATTCATCACGGGAAAAGATGGATACTCTCTATGGAAAAGACAATGTCTCAAGATAAATTGAGGTTGATTTACATTTTATTATATTATTTATTATTATATATTATTGTCATTTAGTTTATTGGATGATTTACATAACTCATGAATGAATGCTAAAGAAAATCTATAATAAAGGCATCACTTCACGAATCTGGGGTGGTGCGGGTTTCAGGTGGATTATTCCTATACGGAGTCGTAGATTATGGAGAGAAGAGTGCTTCCGTCCATTTCTTTCCAATTGCCGTAAAAAACGGTCCTGAAGATACGACTTCGAGCGTTCCGGCGCGCTATTTTCTACAACGAGTTCGACTGGAGCGCGCCAGCCTCGTGCACGCGCCGCATCTTCGGGCCGTTCTTTTTAACGGCAATTAGGAAGAAACGGACGAAATCACCTCTCTCTCCATAATCTACTATGCCGTATACGAATACTCCACTTGAAACCCGCACCACTCCAGATTCGTGGAGTGTTGCCTTTAAGTAAAAAGAGGAGATAGAAAAATATTAAAGAAAAAATAAGCTCGACAACATCTGATAGTATATTTGAGCGTTGGCAATTTTTTTAGAGGTTAGTGTTCCTGACCAAACTGGAATTTTTCAGAGCAAAAATTAAATAAACGAAAAAACAGCTTAAACGTCACTTTATCCTCTCATCGTATCGTTTATAATGCGTTATTTTTATACTAAGTCTCAAGTTCGACATTCAAACATTCAACAATTCAAAATTCTTTAAATTTTGAGATTTTGTAGTGGGATCGGGTACTACTTTTCCTGAGCAAAACGAAAATTGTTATCCATGTTTATTCTGGTTAACGTTTCGGCGTCGTCGATTTCTTCAGAGCCTGGAAAACCAAAGACACGCGTAATCTACTCCCTCAAATGCCTCATCTTCCTACAAAATATAATTTAGCCATCAGATAACTCAAAGACAACATCAGAGACTATTTTTTCAACTACTAATAACTAGGTTTGAAGAATTTTACTCATACTATTAAAATTACAGGATTGATGACCTTGCGATCGAATTGAAAACAACGAAACGTTAGCTGTTAGTCAATAAATGAGATCAATACCAATCTTGGCTACAGCTCAAAATCAAAATCAATCAAATCTAAGAATTGAAAATGTTCGTAGCTCGTTTCAAACCGTTATTCTACTTTAAAAAATTTAAAAAAAAGATTTCAAATATCTGGCTGTTTTAATGATGTGCTGTAGAAATACTTTTTTTAAGAAATAAGAGCGAAAAACAATTACTTCAAGTGGGTTTTTAATCATGTCACTTGAACCGCACGTAAACGCATGTCTCGTAGGGAACACATAAGCGAAGGTTTGTTCTCGAACGAGCTGGGAATTTCATAGTGGATTAAGCCGGGGCTAAAAGATTTAATGGATAACAATCTACTAAAATCTATTTAAACGATTTCGCCAGAAACGCTTCAAAAATTAATGTTTACGAAGGAAGTTTCTGGAAAAAAAATAAAAACTGTAAGCACGAATTTCTATGGACACATATTTAATTTCAATCAATTCAATTTTAATTTCAAAACGGTTCTTATATAAGACTACAGTATCGCCATTATAAATTAAGATTATATGGTGAGGAATTGTGAAAATTACGGATGAATGTGGTTATATTGTTGAGAGTTTAGGAGAAAATTGATAGAATATGTTAAATTTGTAAGAGAAATCCCAAAAAAAGGAGCAATTATTGGCAAATGATACACCGGGACCAAGTACAAGACCAAGTACAAGTTGTTCCTTGAAAAATTCCCAGGGAGATTTTTCACAGCTTGAAAAGCATGGCGTTTTATTAATCTTCGATGGAGCACTTTCGTGAATTTCTGAAGAGAATGGAAATTTTGAACCAACATATGATGTGGGATATCAAAATGCTCTAAATAACCTCCTGATTACGGACGTAATAAACATTTTGTCCAATTTCGAGAGATAAGTGGAAATCCTAAAAACACCCCTTCCTTCCATGGAGATGTATCCGCGGGATATGCCAATGGAAGGATTGCGGAGGTGTGAAAGTAATTAACGGGGCTTGAGGAATCTTTGCCCGTTTTCAGGCCACGCAATTGTCAAAAATAAATTCTCAAAGTATATTTGAAATCAGCAGCTCATTTGCTTTCGAATGGTATTTTCAAAATTTAATTTTGCTCACTCCCAAGAATTCCGACGGTTTGCGACGGATTAATCCGTCGGTGATGGATTTTGGGACACAAGTTAGTAGCGGTGTTGTATATGAGTGCATATGGGAATTTTTTCAAGCACAGCTCAATCGAATCAATAATTTTTGATTTCGGTGATCACATGGTTCGCATGACCGATTTGAAACTCTGAAACTACTGTTAAAAATCTAATAAATTAAATTGAAAATACCTATTTCGGTACTTCTTATGACCACAGCAATTGCATTTTCAATTCAAAAATATGCTTTGAACTCATGGATTTATGAAATATTTTTTAGCCAGAAATAATGGATGAGCGAAGCGAGGAAACATGAGAATCTTAGGCAATAAAGAAGAAGAACCAGATGTTATGTTTATGCGTGGAAATAAAAAAGACACTGTAATTAACCTTGAACACAGGTAGAAACATTAAGAAACATTGAGAATTTGAGAAGGAAAAAAAACCCAGCAAATTAGAGCGTTGTGTCTAAAATTTGGAACTGGTTTCCCCCGTGTACAAACAGCAACCACAACGTCGATAACAATGAACATTGTAGTGAGGGAAAATTAACATTTATCCAGAAAATTTTCGCATGAATTTAAGGGAAATTTCGGGACATCGTCGCTATTAGTTCTACATCTTAGTTCTTAATTCTTCATCGAAAAATATTGAAAAAAAGTTGGAAGAAAAAAAAACGATTAGAATATTATTATTGTTGAAAATATTACATGTAAACCTATAAAGAGAGCTACGTAAGCTGAATAAAATCTGGAATGGTGAAGAAAGTTTGCGATCTGCTGTTGTCCTTGTTTTTTCACGGGATTCCACTACTTTTCCGCTTTTCCGCTTACGCTTACGGTTTGGGGTCGTTACGTTACGTATATACTATTACTGTAATCCTTCAATGCTGTGAACCGTGCTTCTACCAGGACCAGGTAATCAATAGAGGCTAATATGAGGAAAAATGCATTGTATTTTTTCACGGCTGTCACGAATATTTTCAAATACTTTCCGGAATTTTCTCATCCATTTTTTAAAGATATTGTACTATTGGGTCTTTTGCATAACATTTTTACCACTTTTGAGAAAAAAAAATTCAAAATTTTCTAAATCTTCTCAGTAAAAGGGTCAACAATGTTATCATAATCATTATCAGCAACAGTGTATCCATTTAATGGGGAAACCCTCAGTGCCCTTCTTCCAAGAAGAAAAGGGTTGCGAGGATAAAAAGTTGTTGAGTGAGTTTTTGGAGCAGCTTCTCGCCGTAGAACCGAGATCAGTAGTCCTAATTTCTTATCTTTATCTTTATCTTAATTTATCTTTCTTCTTATGTTTTCAAAAATAAATTTTGCTATCCTGGATGGTCCTCTTACAATATTTTCCAATTGAAACAAGGGGAGAATTTGGGCGGATCGCTTTAGCATTAATAGACCATTTTATTACATCAATTCATATCCATGCATTCATAGTTCACATCAGTTACTACTGACTGCAGCTGCAGCTAGGATGGAATAGAGATTTTCCAGGAGAAGTACAAATATGAAGAATCCAAAGCTCCCGTTACCTTCTATAGCTTTTCGAAGTCATTTTTGCACCTGCTCGGAATTTCCTGAATTCTTTTCTCTTCATTTCCCATAAATTAGCTTACAAATCTTTCATATTTTTTTGATGGGACCTTTCCATCCATAGACAGATTGTTTTGCAGAAGATTGACGTAAAGTTATGCTCAGTATAGTTTGACCGTTTACGGATCTATTACATAAACATACAGACGCAGAATTGTTTGCTTAACGTACATAGAAAGGGTAATCAAAATAAAAGTGATAACATCGATGGTCCTGAATGGAAAAATGTTTTTTTTTACGTCGTAAAACATCAAATTGTAAGAGGAAATGCGGATATTCAACGGAAACGGGCACAGATTCATCGTCACAGAAGTACGGACAGATGAGGCTGAGTCAACAACGTCACGTGGTGTGATGTTTCGAGTGCTGACACAGCTGACCACCACCACCACCAGCCCGTGAGGCTCCACGAAACGACTCCCCCCGGACTCTGGAGATGATCGATAGAGCCGTTGAGGATAGCAAGAGTGGGTCCGAGGCGTGATTTCTGCTCTCTCGTGCTTAATTTTGGCGCACGACAACGTCTGAGTGATGAGATGAATGGAGAGGAGAGAGAAGGAAGAAGAGAGAAAGAGAATGTGAAAGGCGCACATCATACTGGAATCTTTCTCTTCCTATCAGTTCTTAGTCTTGGAATTTCCTCATTTCAAGGACACTCCTTCAAGAAGTTACCTCATTTGAAATCGTGGAAATCTTTTGTCATGTATTTATTTATTTACTTATTTACATTTATTTATTTATATTATTATAATACTAATGAATGCCCGAATGCAGCTTTAACATCCTTCTAAATATTCCCCATACATTATTATTATTATTATTATTATTATTATTATTATTATTATTATTATTATTATTATGTATAATTGCTGCAACTTTATAACTACATATAATGGTAAATTTATAGTTTATATAGGTTATAAGTTTATGATTATAATACTACGTACTTAATATGTTTATTATTTGCTTTATTTCCCCAAACATTTATGGTCAAAAGCTAAATTTATGAGAGGAACTAACTTAGAAGGAACAATTACAATTTTTTAAGAATAATTAAAATTTTTGAGAAAGAATAATTACATATTCTTTCTAAGTAGTTACTCCTTTCCTCCTTAAAAAAAGATCATTTTAACTATAGTTGGGTCAAAACGGCATGAAGCACAGTGTATTTACGTACGCGCTCGGTAAACGTCGTAGTGGAGGTAGCAATTGGGACCGAGGTGGGACATGGCAAACTGCAGAGATGGATGGTGCCTGCAAGGGTCCCAGTACGCTCCTAGCCGCTACGCTCCACCGCACCGCCTCGACAGAAGCCGCGTACGCAATTGCGTACGTGCTTCATGTCGTTTTGCCCTTACTACTATATCGTCCCATGAATAATTATTACGATTAATAAAAATATTGTATAGTAAAACGTAATACTAATAATAATATCCTTCCATAAATATCTTTCCACGATCGTCAACATTTTTAAATCACAGCAATACTAGTAGGCCAAAAGAGCCAACAATCTATCACGACTTCGACTATTCTGCTGACTATAGTGTTGAATGAAATATTGTTGAATAAAAATTTTTAGAAAATAATTAGAAAAGTAGGGAAAAAGTTGTGGGATCACCTCATGATATCGTAACTCTTACGCGAAATCGGGTGAGAATCGTTATTTCAACATAAATTTTTCTTAAAAAGACTAAAATTGTGTTCGTTCTGAAGAAAATCATCTGAAATCGTGTCATGCATTTGATAACTAAACAGAGAACGGAAAATAGAGTAGAAAAATAAATAAAACAAAATAAATAACAAACAATGACGAGATAAATAAAACGAAATAAACAGATAGAAAACAAACATGTAACTTTTCTTTCTGGAAAAATAAACTTATGTTTCCACAACAACGGGAAAGGGGGGGGGGGGTGGTACTGGGTTTCAATGTAATTTGCGAAAATAAACATTATCTGGTCATTTTACTTATTATTATTTTATTTATTATTTTTCGTTATTTTACTGCGAAAGGAGATCCAGCGATCTCTCAGTGATCCTTTTCTAATCAGTTTCCTATAAATTAGCTTCAAAATCTTTCGTAATTCTTTTTTTATTTCCATCTGTGGACAGACAGTTGTTTTGCAGGAGACTGCCGTAAGGTTTTGCTGAGTGCAGTGTGACCGTTCGCGGATCTATTACATAAACATAGAAGCTGGATTGTTTGGCCAGGGTACATACAAAAATGTAATCAAAATGGAAGTGATAGCATCGTTCGATGGTCGTGAGTGGAAAAATGTCTTTCTTCCTGAAAAAAATCTGAAATCATGTTTACTCTGAAAAGAAAATCATCTGGAATTCTGTTATGTTTATGATGTCTAAGCAGAGAACAGATGTAAATAGAATAAAAACATGTAACTTTTTTTTCCTGGAATGAAATTATGGAAAAATTTCAAAACAACGGGAAAGAAGAATGTTGGATTTGAATGTAATTTACGAGACTAAACGTGATCCGTTAGCGGTGAGTTTTTCTATAAAAAGAAATCTTGTGACCACTGAGTGATCTCTGTCTTAATCCGTTGTGCTCACAAACATAAGTTTTTATTTTTTTTTTTGAAATTTTTATTTCCCTGTAATGCCATTTTAACAGCAAAATTAAAGAATGAACGTGCTAATTAGAAAGAGCAGATTAATTAATTAAATAGTTTTTTCCTTCTAGGCAGATATTAATTGCATAGTGTACAAGCGGTCATTTTTCTTTTTTTTTCTTAAAATTTTTCTTCTCGATTTTTTCCAAGAATCCCGGGCACAAATCATTCTCAAACATTTCGAACCATTTCATTTTGTTTATGAATTTTACTGATCCTTGTTTTCGGATTCCCTTAGTTATTATATGGTGGAGTAGAGCAGAAAAAAAAGATTAGATTACACAAGAAGGTAATTTAAGACTCACACTGAAACGTGTAGAAGGATCATGAGCTGTTGTTATCGATTGATTAGGGTAAGATTTAATATAAGATCTAAATGTACATCATTAAAAAAAACAATATATGATCAACTCAGTCATGAATGAGGTGGATGATACCATTAAACATTTCCCTTTTGAAAAAAAATTGTTTATTTTTCAATGGCGTTGCAACAATGCAACGTTTATGAATCATTTTCGCTGCAAAAAATTACGCTTGGTACAGTGAGCGCTTAAAAATACCAAGAGGAAAAGAAAAACTGTTGCGATTGGGAAAATTTCCAGACGTTTCAGAAGCGGAAAGGGTAGAAGGACTGGAAGACATCGGAGACAATGCGCACTTGGTCAAATTTATTCTGCTCGCAAAAACCGAAGTCAAGTGATCAAATGAGAAATCACGTACGGTTCCCCTAAAAAAAACGATGGGACGGTGTTGAACTTCTTGTGACAGTACACAGTGACAGATTGTTTTGCGTTTGGAATGACATCCAGAGACTTGATGGTAAATGGTATCCAGAGACTTGATGCATTATTGATTAGCGGGTATCGATGCAAAGATTTAGGAGCAGAAAGATTTTTTGTGGAATTCAAACGAGCAGAAAGATGCAACGTTGGTTGCGGGGCAGATGTTCCTTTGTTTATTTACTTATTTACTCATTTATTACATGGTTATTTATGAGTGTTTACTTATTATTATTTATTATTTAATCTTATTATCTTATCTTATCTCATCTTATTATTGTTTACTTATTTAGTTATTTATTACATGGTTATTTATGAGTTTACGTATTTATTGCATGGTTTTCTATGGGTGCAGTGCGTGAACGGATCGTATATGGAATAAATCATACAAATAAAAAGATAAGGATAAAGTGTCTGGCAGTAATCAATCCACAAAGAATGCGTCACCTCGTTCACTCTTCATTTCAGGATCACTTGGGGTTTACAAACTTGTGTTTAGCCCATACAACGAGTTGCTGAGGCTAGCCAATGGATCATGTCAGTGTTTTTATCCTCCCAGAGAAATCCGGCGTCAATTTATCGACCCCGAAGGGACGAAAGTCTTCGTTGGCACTAGAGCGGTTTTGAACCATCGATCAAATGTGCAGACACAGCGGAACCTCTTACCGGTTGCGCTATACACCCGCCCTTATACAAGTATACACTATAAAAAAATAGTAATAAATAAAGTAATAAATAATATAGTAATAAATGAATAGTAGTGCATATACGAGCAAAGAATATATATATATATATATATATACATATATTGATGACAAAACCAAGTTTCTTGGTGGGAATTATATGATGAGCACCGATCGGTTCAACCGCAGAAAAATAGCCGAACATCTTCAAACTTTACAAGAGAGAATAATATATTTTTTAAAATAAAATAGTTAAAATGGATCACAACCGTACAGGTTCACAATTAGCTAGTAGTAAACGCGATTTTGGGTCAGAGACGAGATGTTTGTTTACATTCCGACGTCAACGGTCAACAATCGTGGACACGCAAATGTGTCGACGTCTCTCCGTTCCCGTCACTCCTTCAATCAGCGACCATCACATCGTTGAAATCCATTCATCAGGCATCGTTTTTATGCGCATATTTCTACTACAACTTTTTCCCCGCAATTTTCTTCTTTTTCTTCATTTTTTCTTTTTCTTCAGCGAACTGAAATGATCATCTCCTCAGTTAGGGAGCAGATATGTCCATTAGAATATAGGGATTATATGGATATTTTGATGAAGATTAATGTCAACCAGAATTTGAAGAGATTCCTTCTCTTTAAAAATGTTAGGGACAACAGTGAAAATTAATCCAACCTATTTGGCTCGTTTAGAAAATTTTTCTAGCCCTAAAATTAATTGGTACGAGTTTTGCGATAAAATCGATAAAATCTCTTTTCAGACCTAATTATTTCTTAGGGAAAATTTAAAGGTCAAGAAGTGATTTTTTTTGTTCGACTGACTTCTTAAAATTATTTCTACGCCATAAAAGTTTAGCTACATACGCTGATCAGACAGGTAAAAGGATTGTTTTGATGGTTCTGAAGAATTCTAACGTGGAAAATCGTGAACGTGACTCCGAAAAAATTCCTTGAACTGTTAACTCCAAATAGACTAGAATGGAAAATCTGGCTTTTTTCACTTTGGATAATTATAGAAATTAATTTCTAATTATTTCTCTATGGTCACCTTTGTGAAATTTCATATTCCTATACGAATAACAGATCACATAGCAAATCAATAATTTCCGCTTGTGATGATTTAGTCGTCCTGCTTTCAATTTCAATTTAATTTTTAAAGTAATTTAATTTTTATTTTTTTTTAATTTTTTGAATAAAGAAAATTCTCATTAAAAAAATTCTACTTTGGAAACTATAACAACTGATACGATTTTAAAATTACAAGATATATAAAATAAGTGTCATTTATGGATGTGCAGGTGAAAAAAACAATTCTCTGGATGACTAAACCCAATAAAAATAACCTATTACTCATTCGTGGAAGTGTTGATAGCTGTCGTTGGAGAATTTTAGGAGAATCAAAATTTCACTAAGTGATTAATGGTTCCACTACATTCAATTCCATGAATGTAGTTCGATAATTTTGTCTCAGTTCATTTCCAATTTTAGAACATCCTGAAATCATCACGGAATGAAATCGTTTTTTTTTTTCGCTCTCTCTGAGTTCATTCTTAGGAAAACATCAGTCCATATTCTTTGCTCCATCATTAAAGTTGCCGTTCGGCAAACAGTTTTGAAACGTTATGCGATTTTTTCCTTCTGGTTGAGCTGTGATCGAATTTCGATCCTTAAAAGAGCGACCGCGCTGCACCTCCTGTTGTCAAGAAACTCCGCGAACTCAGTTTACATATGGTAGGAAAATTTGATCATTTGTTGATACGTCATCTAATTTTATTTCATGGACAATAGGACTAGTACCATTAAGGAAAGTCTCAGTTTCTTCGTACAGTGTTTATTTCTAGTAATGGATATGAGTACGAATCCTCGGCTGTTTTCAGTCGTAGATTTTCAGAGGCGTTAAAAGCAACGTCAGCCCAAGGATGTGTCTGTTTTCTTCTCATCTTTGATTCACTTTTTATTCTGATTCTTTCATACTTTTAGAACTTTTGTAATTTCTTCTTACATATGGTAACTAAAAATCAAAATGTGACCAATTAGAAATAGAATTAGATTTTGCAAATTGTTTTTCTAAGGTTTTTCTTCTTGATAAATTATTTCGAATATAAGGACTAAGGATAAAGTTTCTGGCGTTAATCAATCCGCTCGGGACATGTGACTGGCCTTTACAATGACTTGCGTTCGGTAGCCGATAGGTCAGTCAGTGTTTTTATCCTCCCAGACAAGTCCGGTACCAATATATCGGTACCCCGAAGGGATGAAAGGCTTGGTGAGCACTAGGGCGGATTCGAACCTCCAATGAACCTTGCAGGAAGATTAACCTTTAACCGCTACACTACACCCGTCCCTATTATTACGACACGATTATTATTTTTATTAAAAAAATTCGCAAACCATTTAAAGGGCTTTGATAAAGACGAGTTTGTCGAAAAGTCAGGCCAGAAATAAAATTCTTCCGGAACCTTGCTGGCAAAACAAGAAAAAGTAAATATCGTGATTTTTCATTTTATGTCGAAATTATGAAATATTCTATTGCAAATATTTATAGTATCTTTCGACTGCAAAGCACTCAAAGATTTCCTCACATACGAATATTTTTGAACGGCTATTTTTTATTTCCACGAGTATTTCAAATGGTTGTTGTTGCTGCTTTGTTGTCAATCTATTTTGAACGTTACCATCCATCCAAAACAACGCCATTCTCTTTTTTGTTCGAATTTCGAAATAGTTCGTTTTTATTTTTTTCTACTCTCTTTGCTCTACTTTGTAGACATATTCACAAATTTTTGTTTCCGGGAAAATTTCGCGAAAAAGCACACTTTCGCACACTTTCACTGTATCAGTGGATTTTTCATGTTTTTTATACACTATTTTATTATGTTTTTATTATATTGTATTTCCCATACATATTCCTTTGACCAAGCATTCAAGAGTTTAGAAGATAGACATTTTTTTTTTGAAATTTCCCATTGCCTGAACATTTCTGGGGATTTCAAGGAAAATAGAGTAAAATGTATAAATTAGCAGGTTATAGCAGGTCTGGTCGTATTTTTTCTGTTTCTGTTCCCCTTAAAATTGAGGATCGGATGTGTGAACCTCACTGTACATGAGAGTTCCCCCATGAGAATAAACATTCATTAGGGGAAAAGGGAATGTAAATGTTCCTGGCAGTGCTACAAGTTCCTCCTTTATGTTTTCTCTTTGTTTTCTTTTGTTTTTGAGGATACAGTGCGTCGGTATAGCGCAGTGTCACCATCATGTCAGTTGGCGGTTGTCTGCTTGGCGGTTCGATGCCTCTCGAAGCCGATCAAACTTGTCCTATCTCTACAATACAGTAATGGATAGATACTCATACTATGTAATTATAAAAAAGAAATTAAAAATTAATTCTAAAATTACTACGAAAAGTAATACAGTCGGTAAGAGGCTCGGCCTCGTCTACGCGATTGATAGTTCGAAAATGTCCCAGGGTCAATCAACGCGTTCATCCCTTCGCGGTCGAAAAAGTAGGTCCCACTAACTTCACATATCGGTTCGTCCATACATGTCCAATTTATTACAAAACTGATGTGGTGTGGAAACCTCGTGTAAAATTTTAGAAAATTAATTTCAAAAAAATATAAAATTAGAATCAAGTTAGGGAATCAATTAAATTTAATTTAAAAATAAAAATTATTAAAAATAAACTAAAATTAATCCCTGGTTATAGCTTACGGTCATCGGCGTCGCTCCGCTCAATTCTCTTTAATCGTCCTGAGTAGCGGCGTTTGTTCCTACAAGATACGTTGGGACGCGCCATCCTTGTACTCGTTCCGGTTCGCCCAGTAGCCTCTCTTCTTTTACTTGAATAGGCTGCTGCGTAGAACTCATCCGTCTCCGACCACTCACACGCGAATGCGGCGCGGCGCGTACGCAGAGGTGGCTCATCCCAACTCATCGCGCAGGAGTAAACACCATTTCCCACGTCGTCTCTTAGGGCCATAAGGGAAAATTGGGCCGAGTCACGCTACGTATTCGTAATCTACAACCCAGACTCTATGTTAATTTCGCGATACGCTGCTTTTAAGGCTGCGAGCTTGTTCACAAACCTCAACGTTTCTGAATTCAAATCGAATGCGTAGACGTACCGTCATCGAGATTTATCAACGTCATGCACTTTATCTTTCCAATCTAAAGGACAATGCGGTAATGCGGGATCAGCAGCGCCAGCACGGTCAATATTTCGAACTCATTCTAGGTCCATTACGTCTTTCATCTTTCCTTAGGATTAATACTAGACTTGTAAGGAAGATAAAGAAATCTTTCTTGACATAACGGTTGACCCCCACAGACGATTCAGAAAATCTCTACGATTACGAATTAAAGTAGAAGTTTTTTTTGGCATCCGGAGAAGATCCATTAACGCCCAAAGGCATCACCCACGAATTTAACGTGATATCGATTTCCCGACGGTCAAAGACTATGCGGGATCGTGGATTGCGGAAACGGGTGGGATTCCGCTCATTTCTTCCGAATAGCCGCAAAAAAACGGCCCGGAAGATGCGGCTTCGAACGTTCCGGGGCGCTATTTTCTACAACGAGTTCGATTGGAGCACGCCAGAGTTGTGTACGCGCCGTATTTTCTGGGACATTTTTTACGGTAATTAGGAAGAAATGAAGGGAGTCATCCTCCTACTCATAATCTACAACCCTGTATAGGCACACACAACTCACCTAAAACCCGTACCAACCCAGATTCGTAGGGTGATGCCTTTAATATTTTTCCTTCGGCTTTTATACGAATACAATCGCCATGATCTTCTCACATTTTCTCATTCGTAAGCTCTGTTTAATTGTTGGGCGGAGTTTTCTTTAAAGTTTTTAAAGCACTTTAACGTCTAAAACCAGATAAAGCTGAACGTATTCGGCCGTTTTCCATGTTTAAGCCTTTTAAAGTGCTAAACATAGCATTTTCTTCGCTGATCATCTTAAAGATCCGGTTTCTGAAGTGAGAAATGGCGCTGCACGGATGTTGAAATGTGCAAAATCTTGCCAACGAGTTGTAATCTCTTTGCAGCAGGATTTCTCTGCGGTTACATTTACGTTCGAACCAGTTCCCTTGCGTAGCTGCCTAGCAAGCAGCTTACGCTCACTTTCTATAGCGTTGTCTTCCTGAATGTTCGTACAGCACGTAAGGATAAAGGACAAAGGATACGGTGCCTGGCGTTAATCAATCCGCTTGCGGTGCGTTATCCTTTATTCTTATTCTTTCCCAAGCGTTCTTCCTTTGTTATTATTATCATCGCTTGATTATTCCATATCCTCTAGATTAGGAGGTACTTCCACTCCTCTGCTACCGTCGCTGCCACATTTTTGTTTATCCTCAGTCTTTCGGGAACTTGTTCCATTATCGTCTTCCTTGAGAGGCGCGTATAGAAGGCGCTTACATATCTTTATATTTCTCTTTTACCTCTTTTATCCTCTTCACCTCTTTTACATTTTAAATCCCTTTTTTACTTTTCGAGAGATAGCACGTAGTATCTTGAGGTATGAAATCAAACGGATCCATCCATTATAAAAATTATATTGTAGGAAAAAAAAACCTCTCCGGCCCCTCAATAAACATCACATCGATGGTTTAAAATATTTTTCTTTTAGGATAGAGCTTTGCTTCTCTTTGCAAGGAATCATATTACATTCTCGTTCGGTTTACTCAGCTTGTCGCTAGCCGCTTCCGTTCCTAGGATTTCGATCCATTCGATGATGCAGCACGATGAAACAGCTTAGATCCACTTCCCGATTATTGAGAAAGAGAAAAAAACACGAATCAGTCACAGTTTCTGCCTATTCTACTAGATACCCCAAACGTTTAGGATGGGTTTTTTTCAGGCTTGCGATATTTACATATATATTTATATTTATTTATACATAGGTTTTTTTTAGGCACTTTTCATTGGTTCGAGAAGGAGATTCCATCGTTCATAGAACTATTCTCATAATAAAATATTTGAAATTTTGAATATTTTTTACAAGATAAAATCATTGGAGAAACTCTCTTTCTGACAGTTATGAAACTTATGCACGAGAGGTTGAAATTTTTCAACACTTTAAAAAATACCAGACAAATTAGCGATACACAACTTGAACTTGTGGAGAAGGACAGAAACTGGATGCTGAATCCGCGTTTTGTGGCTAGTTCACGGAAAACATGGAGATTGAACGATACGGATCCAGAATGAAAAAAAAAAATCATTCGTCCTTCTACAGTTTCTCTCATTCCAATGATTCGGACGAGAACGTTTCGGTAAACATACATTCATTGTTGATTCTTTATAAGGAAATCTAATAAATATATTCAGTTCTCTTCCTCTAATTTTAGAAAACAAATATGACAAAAATTTTTGCGCAGAAAAATCGATTCGTAGCTTTCAAATTTACATTTATGAACTAAAATAAAATTTCTTGCTGAAAAAGCTTGAGAAATTCTTGTCTCAGAGAAATTAACTTCAGGGACATTATCTTTAGTCAAAGATAGGCCGCTAATCATATCAAGTGCGACAAAGACAAAGGGAAGATTTGCAGGTGCAGAAAAAATCCCTTAGAAAGAACGGAGGGACGTGAACACATGCATGGGACCCGAAGCTCTGCTATCCTTATTCTTTCCATTTTTCTTTAAAGGTTTTCTCACAATTTTCTCCAAGTTGTTCACCTATTTATCTATTTATTTATTTTTGACCGCAGGCATCACCCCACGAATCTGAGGTGGTACGGATTTCAGGTGGAGTATTCATGAACGGGATCGTAGATTATGGAGAGGAGGGTGATTCCGTCCATTTCTTCTCAATTGCCGTAAAAAAGAGCCCAGACGATACGGCTTCGAGCGATCCGGCGCGCTTATTTCTACAACGAGTTCGATTGGAGCGCGCCATCCTTGTGCACGCGCCGCATCTTCCGGGCCGTTTTTTGCGGCAATTAGGAAGAAATGGACGGAATCACCCCCCCCCCCTCTCCATAATCTACTATCCCGTGCAAAAATACTCGACCTGAAATCCGTACCATCACCTCAGATTCGTAAAGTGATGCCTTTAAGGAAGTGAGAAGTATGAAAGGAAAGATGAAAAAAAAACAATCACTTAGGACAAAAGCCAAAACTTGGGATATTCTATTCTATGGCATATATCAGTTCGAAAAAACTTTCAAAAAGCGGAAACCATGAGTACTTGGAATTTTTGTTTTTTGTTTTGTTGGATAAATGTCATTTCTAGCCCAAATAAATTACGGGCAATAAATGATATTATAGTTTTCTTGAGAAAAAAAAACTCGTTTATGTTTGGTCTGTGGAAATTAGAGCCTAATTGCTCTATTTCTTTTGTTGATTGCTTGTCTGGACATCTGCTGTTCCACTTTTTCTGTTCGCTGTTCACACCAGGTTTCGGTCTTTCCTTATCGTTCTGCTTACAGAGTCATACTATATATTATGTACCTGCTGGTTGTGTCTGTCACGTTGAATACGTCAATAATTACCGGTTGTCTGTCAACTAGTTGTTTTGTTTCGAGGTTTTTTTTTTATCTAGCGCTTGATTAGAGTTTCTTCGTCATTGTTTACTAACAATAAACAGTCCATCATTTCCCCTTCAATCATGTTCCCTGGACGGATTGGTCTTTCTCTTTTGATCTACTCATTCGTTGTCTGCTTGTGGTGGTGCGTGACCAACGTTCGATGTAGTCATTTGTCATTGTCACCTATTGTCATTGTCAGAATAGCTGTTTGTCTCTTTGTCAAGCAATTTATTGCTTTTCATTGTCTTCGGCCACCTTCATGGAGTACATACAACTCATTACATTTCTTAAAAACTATCTGTAGAAATTTTTTCCTTCATTTTAAGTTTTCGAATTTTAATTTGATTTTTTTTCGAGATTTTTTCTCAATGCTATGCCCATATTTCTTTTTTTTAAGGATATAAAAGTTCTCAGAGCCTTTTCTTAATAATTTCATCTTCAAACTCAAATAACCAAAGAAAACCTCGGACAATGTTTTCCTCTGTTTGTGCTGTAATTTACTGTGGTGCAAATTTTTTCTTTTCTTCTTTCACTCATATTTCCGCATTATTTAAATTCTGTTTCAACAGAGAAAAAAACGTATTTAAAAACAGTATGAGCACAAGAAAACCCAATCATTTGATAATTATAAAAAAATAAATTCTTTTCTGATTTTCTTGTCTGTATTTTGATTTAATTAAATTTCTGATTTAATAGACCCCTATGACAGGAAATTCGTATGTTGTCGGGAAAAAAAAACACCCTCGTGACATTATGTGACTCATTGGGAAACAAATCAGCTATGTATACGAATTCAATGAACTTTTCGCGATTTTTTTTTCTCCGGTGAAATTTCCATTTCTTCGTCATTCATTCAACACCCCCAATACCCTCATAAATACCTCAATCAACGACCGTAATGTTTACTTGAGCGAACTCGGCCAAGGTCGAATTTACAATTGAGGTGAAGGGTTTACGAAAAAAAAATGCAGTTTGTGCTTGTTTTGCAGTTAACGCTGTGCAAAGTACACTTTGCACGATATTTGCAGTACTCTGGAAAATTCTTCTCGAAAGGCTTTCTTGTTTTTTTTTGTTTTTTTTTTCAAGTCAGAAGTGAATGACTTTTGCTATGAAATGATAGA
The DNA here is from genome assembly GCF_031761385.1 of Necator americanus. Classification (NCBI taxonomy): domain Eukaryota; kingdom Metazoa; phylum Nematoda; class Chromadorea; order Rhabditida; family Ancylostomatidae; genus Necator; species Necator americanus. The sequence continues at coordinate 6,134,780 of NC_087372.1, read as the reverse complement.
AACTTCTTCGTTCTTCGTCCCTTTTAACCCCTTTTTTTTCGTAACCATTCTTCGTCGAATCATCGGTCCTTTTTTTCCTTTTTCTTCTGGATAAATTCGGTACTCCTTATCTAATTCTGTATACTCAAAAAACAAACAAACAAATAAACAGATGAATACTAAGAAACAAATACAAACTTTGATCCACCCTGTCCTTCTGTAAATTAACTTTTGATCTATACTGTCGAGGTTGATTTTTGTGGATGATATTCGATCATAGGACTTCAGGGTGGAACGTAAACCGTTCTAGAGTGTAATTTAAAAAAGTAAAAAAGAAAAAAGCGGAAGAAGGTAAAAAGTAAAAATGCAAAATGCTTTGAATAAACGATCTCGATTACATTAACACATTTTATACATGGAAAAATTCCTTCGAACATTCCCTTCAGCCTCTAAACTTTCCAGTTTTCTCCAAACTTTCTATCATTTAGCAATCTCTGCAACGTTAATGTTTCTGTAGCAGGAAACAATGACCTCGACCTTGATTTTTTGGAAAAAAAACAGGAGAAATTAAGGAGAAAAAGTCCGAATGTTGCAATTTTCTGTGTTTCCCCTCTTCTTCAAGTGCGTGCCACCTCCGTCAAACTCGGTGCGATTTCATCGAAAGAAAAAAAAATGGCTTGGCTACGCGTAGGCGCCGAAACGACTGCATGGTCTAACGGTGATGGAAAACCTCGATGAAAAAAATTCACATCCGGTCTTGCAAGGCTCCGAATTCTCTTTTCTTCAAGGGTTTGAACGACGAAATTACTGTCAGTTTGTCCTTGGATGACGCTCCATAGAATTTGAGTGGATAACCAGATTGAGATTACAACGATTCCTTCTACAGCAGAGCGAGTCTCCAAAACTGGATAGGAAGCCGATTCATGAACATCCACTTGACCTTGCCTCGGTTAATCTCAAAACGATCACGAAAACTGGATTTGCAATGTTGTTTTTCGTAAGGCTCATCCCTCAGAGGAATAAATCAAACGTCTCCTTTCTTCCTTCTCTTCAGAAAGATGTTTCACGCAAATTATGTAGCATGAATTTTTCTTTTTGTGGAATTGATCAAAATCAGTTTGATGCTCGGTTGAAGTTTGAAGATTCCGCTTGACCCAGTTCTAGAAGTGAAGAGCAAATGCCTCTTCCTTTTTCAGGAGGAAAATTTCGAGAACAAGATTTCATGACTTGAGCTTGATTCCGTGCTTGGATTTTTCCGCATATTTATCTGATTTCTCTTCTAATTTATGATTCTTGCAGGAATTGTCTGTTTGTAAATTAAAAGATGGGATTTTAAGTGAACATCTCTACCTGAGACTGCCCAGCACCCTTCAAAATTCCATTATCGTAGTTTGTTTACAAGGAATGAAAGTTTCGGTCACTAGTGCTGATTCAAATGGAGGCACATATGTGCAGAGGGAAAGACCAAAGGATTCTCGTTGGTGAGCAATTCAATCCAGTTAGGAACGGTTATCGTTTTCCCTACGTTTTTCGTTACATATCGCCGGGTACGCCAAAAATATCCATTGATCGTGCACTTTTCTTCACTTTTTCCCCTTAAGAGCCATTACAATACTTGACATTCCAAAAAATGAGAAAAGTGAAAAATTCCTCAAAAGTAAAAAGCTAAATGGGAAAAACTACAAAGAAGTGTTATTCATAAGACCAGCTGTAAAAAAAAAAGAATTCCTTGTTTGGTTATCACTGACTGCACTCGACATTGTAGTACAGTTGACATCTTACACAGTCGCATGTGTATAAATTCATTTAAAAAATTTAATGACTATTAAATGTAAAATTGTCCCGTAAGTTCCTTCACGAATTTTTTTTCTGATGTTTTTATTTTTTTTATTCAATAGAGAAGATATTTCAATCAACGAAAGAGTCAGGAAAAATTTAATATTAATGAATATGCTGTTGTTGAAATCCCAGCATTGGTTTCTATATGCCGAGAACCTTAGGAAAAAAATTATAGCTAAAATTACTAAGAAACTGTTCTTGTGAATGGAAAACGAGCAGAATACGTTTCCTGGCAACGTCTGCGCCTTTCAGCACTTTTTTATTCTTAATTGGTGGCTGCTGTTTCTGTTTAGGACCTAGCGACCAGCTAGCACTGGACTATCAATACCGGATCTATGTGCTACTAAAGATCACTTTCTTACATTCAATCAATTTCAATCTCTGTGACGATCCTTTAATAAATATCAGGTCTTTTTTTTTATTTTTTCTTTTGCAAATAAAATTAGCACTTTTGTATTTCTTTTGCAAATAAAATTTTTTAAATATTTTTTTCGCGAATAAAATTAGCAACGTTTCTCGACCACTACCGTTTTCTTTCCCGATTTTTCTCATTGATGAGAAGAATACATAGCGTAGATTTCGATTTGATGACTCTGCACATGATTTTTTTTTTCATCCTGAGCGCGTGTCGAGGTTCCACGTTCGTCGCAAAAGTGCACAATCGAGCGGTATTGTTAACTCACCGGATCGTCGATAAATAGATTTTGTGAACGCAAACAAAACACGAACCATTATACATAATTCCCCGGTGTTCGCCTGGCACAACAACCGTTGCACTTTCGTACTTTCTGTTTGACTCTTTTTCCCTCAAAGAACGAGTAGAAGTTCTTTGGAGGATCTTCTAACCGTCCAAAAAGAGACTTGTAGCCAGAAAAATGCCGCTCTCCTTATCGTATTTTTACATTTATTTCTAACTATGATCTCGTACGCATCTATATTTATTTGATGAATATATTTTTTTTTATCTTGATGTTTATTTATTTATTTTTCGCTATGAATATAGCGAAACAGCAGTGTTTCGGTTCTGTATACCTTTTCCTTCTTCTCTATCTCTTAGATAGACCTTTCAGCGTCTTCAAACAACGAAATAAAAGAGCAAAAAAGAAAAAAGGATAAAAGAAAACGAAAAAGTAAACAAATGATCAATAAGCAAACAATATTACTGACGCTTCGCATGCAAATTCATTTATTCATGCGAAAATTCCCATATTTTTATCATTTTTCCTTTTTGCTAACCTTATTTTTATTTTGTAATTTTCATTTTTCGTTCTCTTCACCTTCGAAATTCTACTGTATAATTTATTAATCTTTAGAATTTTCAGGGTTGTTAATGAAATAAGAATTAATAAGCTTCGCATCGATTCCTTACGAACGTCCAAGGTTATCAGTTAGAGGTCAATTCTTCTCTACATTGTAAAATGATCGCCATGATCACAAAGAATCACACCATGATCACATTCACGATGGTCGATTGTTGTTTGTTTTCGCCGTGGTGACGCATTTTCCATCGCAAAATGCCTAAATTGTCCAGTTTCGATCGGTTTTTTCATTCATTTCTTGCTGATTTTCTCGATTACGATTTCGGATTTGGATTTTCTGGATGGAGATTTTTCTGTAAGGTATGTACATCGGGAAATAGCGATCATCGCTGGGATTTCTTGCTTCTGACCAGGATTAGGTAAACGTGCTTATTTGCCACTCTGACGAATTATTCGTTGTAGATCCACAACGCACCGTAAATGTTCATTAATCCCGATATTTTGCAATATCCATGCAAAGCGCAATTTAGAATGTTGTCCTAACAGATCATATGTTCCTCTCATCCTCCGACATTGAGTCAATAAATGGCGGGATCCCCATGGTTCTCGTTTTTTCTGGTATCCGATCCAGTTATCTCTTCTTCGTATCCTTACTTTTCTCTATTATTAAGGGTTAATATTAATATTACTTTTAATTTACATTTTTATTTTCAATTTTTTGATTTAATTTTATTATTATCAAAAATTATTAACTATTATAAGTGTTTAATCAATTTTTTTATTTCTGTAATTTATTAATTCAAATTTTTGTTATTTATTATGTTTGAGGTTTACGTCGTCTCGGATTGCCGTACCCTAAGCGGATTTAATAACGCTAGATACTTTATCTTTTATTAAGTACTGTTATTGATATTTATCGTTTTCCATTTTACTTTCTATTTCTCTTTCATTAACATCCCATTCTTAATGTCTCTGGATCTTTCCAGTAGTTTCGAATTTTTGCCACCAGCTGTCCATTTTGATCGGCAAACAATAGGTTTTGGATAAAATTCCATATGATATTTGTATCTATTCAACTTTAAGAGGACCTCCTATTCTTTGATAGGTAGCTTGAGATCCTTGAGGAATGCGCCTGAAGGATCCTATAGCATTTTACGCGAAAACAAAAAAAAACAGGAGAAAAAACACTCTGACGGAAATTCTTACATGCTTACTTTTCATCTTTTCCGTGAAAAATATGGATTCTCATACTTTTCGTATTCCCCGCGTATTCCTTTCGAATAGAGCTACATATGAATGGGAATGAAGTGACAGCTCGTACAACTTTCATTCATATTTGTCATAAAAATATTCTTTTTTATTTCTCTGTTTATTTCAGGAGGAATCCTGGTGGTGCGCTGAAACGGACGACCAAAGTGCTGGTCTTCTTAAATTCTCGGCCATTGGGTTTTGAAGTTTCTTTTTTTTTAGCAGTGATTCGTGATTTACTGAATTAATAATAACTTTTATTACTTTTTACTGAACTAATATGAATAATTGATCGAATTATCGTGATTAACCATCATATCGTCATTAAAATCAGGGAAATGTGATCATTTGGTTTATAGTTAGTATAGTATAGTTTATGACGGAAAGAATTTAAAGAAAATTATCCAAAATTTCCCACGAAGAACTAATCAGGCTCAATTTTCTCCTGGAATAATCTAGTTTTGTGTTGAGAATCAAGGAAGAATGACACCAACGATTCATAGATGGCCGATGTAGACTGTTATAGAATAGTTTTAATTTTAATTTTGTTAATATATACTCGGATTAAAACTAAACTTAGAATTCGTTTTCAGGAATTTTTCCTCACATTCACCACACGATAATGGATGTGAAGATGAATTAGTTAATTAACTTGGTTATTGAATGAATTTAATTTAATTTTTTTTTGTAATAGGAGCGGATTTTTCTTTATGGGATTGAATCTGTTTGATAGGATCAGAATTTGTCTTTTTGGGATGTGATGGGCGTGTAACGTGAAAGGCATCCGCAAATTTCCGGCACTGTGCCCTTATGCGATTCCGAAATTTTTCTATTTGAATAACCGTACTTTAGGGGAAAAATGTGCTTTGGCTGGGTAAATATGTGACTATCCAATAAAAATTCGTCAGTGGACAAATTCAGCATCAGCACGTTTCCATTCGTTTCAGCACTGGAGTTATTCCTGCGAAATAAATCGCTACGAGGTCCCGCAACGATGTCTCGTTGCGCCGAGAAGAGCCAAATTTTACCGGGTAGCACGGTTGGTGAAAAAAGTCGCTAATGGTTCCGTATCCATCGTATTTTTCCTAGCAAGGACAAATATTTTGGAAACGGGTTGTGGATATACGACAATACACCGTACGGTTACTTCTTTATCGATTGACTGGATGAAATTTTGAGGAAAAAAAACTGGAAAAATCAGTGGATTTTTGTGACGGTCATGGGTCAACGTTATATATTCATACATTCCACGACTCCATTCGATAGACTTTGATTAATGATCGCAAAAAACGATCAACGATAGTAGAACGGTCGGTTTCGGTTCTCATATTCGTACACCATAACCTGCCATTTTTGTAGAACTCTGATGTGAATTTCCGGATGCGGAAATTAGGAAAAAAAATTGGAATACGATGTACTTTTGCGAGCGATTACGAATCGCTGAGACATCGTTCTCATGGGATTTACAGCCTCTCTATCCATTGATAATATTTTTCCAGAACATTGGTGCTGGTGTATGATCATTATTCTCTGGATTTCATCGGCAAAATCGTAAACACTCGTTGTCTACTAGTTCGAAAATGTTCTCAAGTGTTCATTTGTGGTGGTAAACCTGTTGGTTTTCGTAGAAAAATTGTTGCAGTTGACATCTGTTTGATGGATCGCTTGGTCACTTCCTCTAATTGTAAAAAATTGTCTTTCATTTGTTTTGTTTTATTATTATTTTATTTGTTTTTTTATTTTATTTATTTGTAATTGTAAAAACACGACAAAAACAAAAAACTCGATTTTAAGTATAGTTCTTTAGTTTTTGAGGATTTACAACACAGCTACTTACATTTGTCCCAAAATCTATCTCGATACGGAATAATTCGTGGCAACCCGTTAGACTCCTTTGGAACGAGCAGTTAAATTTCTTTGAAACTTTTTTTTTGGAGTTTTTTAAAATTTTTTTATTATCTAATTTTTTTATTATTATTTATTATGATTTTACTATTATTTATCATTATTTCTTATCATTTATTATTATTTAATTTTTTTATTTTTATTACTATTTATTATTTATTCATACATTTATCATTATTCATTATTAATTAATTTTTTTTTTGAAATTTCGAATTCAAATGCAAACGAGTAGGTGATTTCAAATATCTATACTTCAAGTATATTTGAAATAAGCTCCATATTTGCTATTATTATTTGAAATACTTACTTTTTATCCTTTTTTAAGAATATATATATATATATATATATGCCGAATGTATGACCTAAAAACAATCGCAAAAAAAAAATCCAGAAATAAAAAAAAAGAAAAAAAAAGAAACATGCATTCCCAAGAATGAGAGTCATCTGAAAGAGTTGCGAAAAAGAGTTGGTCGATGTGGACGCGTAACTAGTAGCCGTTGACGAATGAATGACAATGACAATTACTGTCATTTGTATCCCATACAGAACCAGATACTAATACGTTATATAACATTAGCCTTAAAACATAAATATGTTAGATCCGACATAATGTCTCTTTCCGGACTATTGATTGATACCAGTGGACAATTTGATTTTGATTGTTCGTCTATTTATTTACTTCTTTATTTATTTATTTTGACTTTGATCCGAAAAATTCTGTACTCAATTGTGATGATTCCATTATTTTATGGCTATTTTTATTTAATTTATTTTATTATAATTAATATTATTTTAACATTCTATCATTGATTATTTATTTATTTATTTTTGGATCTGAACAAAAAAAAAAACAAGTTTTAATACCTCGTCCGTATCAGTTATCCTATTATTATTTGTTTACTTAATTATTTATTTCCTGTTTTTATCCGAACAAATTGCAGAATATTCTATTATTTGATTCTATTATTGTGCACTTTATATTTCCAATTCTACTACTGACAGTTTTTTTTTTGCAATAATTGATCCATCAACTGCAAAATCATGTTGTCTCCAGTAATTTCTGGACCTGTTCTCGTCCCCCAGAAGTGTCATCGATGATGGAGAGATTTCATTCGTCGCCGAAAACCGGGTGCTTAGCTTAGGAAGAGCTGAATTAATGGCGTTGTGTGTATGTGTTTAGCAGGTCACAAATACGCTACAGTCGATGTTTTCCTTCCGGTCGCAGTTCGACGTAGACGTTGGATACAGTACCAGTTTTTTTTGCCATTGCTGAGCGTTTCTCGTTTATCTTCCCAACGACTAATGAGACACTCCCACTAAATCCATACATCATAAGTTTACTCTTCTATTACTGAAAATTCCTCGCTGACTTATTTGTCTATTTATTTATTTGTTTATTTATTTCGTTGTTTATTTCTCTACTCAATAGTTTATTTGGCTATTCATACAATTATTCGCTCGTTCACTAGTTAGGTACATAGTTCATTCACTCATTCATTCGGCCATTCACTCACTCACCTATTCAATAGTTTATTTGGCCACTTATTCACCCATTCGTTCGTCTACTGATTATCTCGTTCATTCATTCATTCATTCATTCAATCGATCATTCATTCATTCACACATTCATTTGCCGATTAATTCATTCATTCAATCTTCAATCTTTTGTTCGGCTATTCATTGATTCGTTCGTTCTGATTAAGCTGCACATTACTAAGCATCATTAATTAAGTTGTTCATTCATTCATTCACTCGCCGCCTAAACCATTCATTCATTCATTCATTCATTCATTCATTCACTCGCCGCCTGAACCATTAATTAATTAATTAATTAATTAATTCATTCATTCATTCATTCATTCATTCACTCATCCATCCATTCGCTCATTCAGTCAACGATTAATTCATTCATTCGCCCATTCAATCGTTTGCTCGGCTGTTGATTCATTCATTCGTTCTGATTAAGCTGCTCATTACTAGTCATCACTAATTAAGTTGTTCATTCATTCATTCATTCATTCATTCATTCATTCATTCATTCATTCATCCATTCATCACATTATCACTGATTCAACAGATTGCTACTACTATGCACCGAACCAACTACATCGAATGGATTCATCCGTGCAATTTGAGAGTACATTCGTGTTTTATCGTTTTTTTTTCGAATTTCAATGCATGACATCTAAAAATTTCGAAAAAAATTAAATAATGACCTTGGGGAATTGTGTGCGTGGCAATTGCGTGACTCAACCAATCATAGATTATGAGAGTGGAATTTTTTTAAACTGCGATAATATTTGTGGAATACTGGGAATTTTCCCAATTATCCCAATCAAATGGGTGGTGAATAGTTATTTTATGGGGTCATCCATATAAATCGAGGAATAATATTATTCCTTTTCTCCTAATCCTTCCTTTTTTTCAATTCCTGCTACGATGGACTCTAGTTACCGTATTCAAACACTTCTACTCGTGTGGCTAACGTTAGCCATAGCGGGTCATTTCGGGAAAATAATTTGTTGAAGCGGAAAATTTCTCAGGAGTTCGCAATTTTATTCCAAAAATGGTGGTTTGAGAGTTTTTACGCGATAATAAGTAGGGAAACTGAGATTTGCATAGAGTTGGAGATTACTGTAGATCAAATATATTTTTACTCGGTTGATTTTGGTTAGTCCTGCATCGAATTGATACAGCTGTCAGTGCGAATCAATCGATCGTATCCAGCATAACCTGGTTACGAGTAGATGCAGTGATTATTTGGTTATTTTTGATTTTTATATTTGATTTTATCTTTTTACTCCTACCGTATACCGCCACCTTGTATAATAATTAATACAAGCAACCCAAAAATACCAAAAATATGGAGAGTGATCCGTTAAAAGCTGAAAGAACGAAAACTAGAAAAGCTTCCCTCCATCCCTTTTTTCAAAAATACGTGGGCAAATCCAAAAAAGCTACGTACCTATGCCTTCTAAGTGGTGGTAGATGGTTGGAAATACTTGTTTTTAGAACTCATAAAAGGAAAATCCCAATGAATTTATTATCAAATGTTTAAAATGGTATCATAGTATATTTATTATTATTTATTTTTTATTTAGTATTACATTATATTATATTATCTTACTAATATTTAATCGACAACCCAAAAATGCTATTTTTGATGGTGGTGGTAGATATTTAGTTAAAGATGATTGTTTGGTGTCATTATATTTAGGCATAGTGATATTTTATTTTTTTCCAATTTTTTCCTATTTTAAGTTTTTACTCATACGGTGAGCCTCACTCACTAGAAGCATCCGAATGATTCCAGAAAATACACGCACTCCGGCGATAAAATAATCTGAGCAAATGTAATGCTAAGCAAAGCCTTCGAGAAACGCTCCAGGAAATTTTCAAGTGCTCAGGAATAGTTGTTAGAGAGTTATTCTAAAACTTGTAGAAGGAAAATCCCGAAGAAAGTATTCTCAAATATTTCAAATAACACTTTTATTTATTTTTTACTTTATTTTGTTTAGTATTATATTATATTATATTATTATTATTTAGTGGAGAACCCGAAAAAAGCTATTTTCGATGGTGGTGGTAGATAGATAAAGATGATTATTTTTGAAAATTCTTTTAAAACTCGTAGTAGAAGCAAAGTTATCCTCGAAAAGGTGAATTGTCCTCAATTATTCAGTTTATCACAAAAATCTCGGGGAAAAACAGATCGACTAATCGTTATCCCTCAATAACCTCGTCACTCTCTCTCTATGTCGAGGCAGGCATTAACAATTCCGTTAGAACTGGTTTTATTGCAAAGTACATACATAAACATGAATTGCACATGCAGATCGTTCTGTTCTGGGGGCGCGAAAAATTCCCCGTTGAATCTCTGGAACCAAGCAAGTTTTGACCTAATTATTAAACTGTCTCCGTCGATTCTATGTATTCTTCTGCTGCAATTCAATTTATCACAAAATTTTTCAATTTAGTGCAGAGAAATTATATTTTTCGGCTGCTGTTCCCGTTCCAGTTCCAGCTTTCTCCGGAACTCGTTTTTAGCGCTCAAAATTTCCGAATTTATCGAGATAAATGACAGTATATATGTGGAAATTGTTCTTAATGCTGTCATAGGGATGAGGTTCCTTTTATTTCTTTTTTACTCACTTCCCTTCCCAATCAACCATCATTTTCATTAATTGCCACACTGTAAAGCCTATAGGTACTGTGTTTTTTTTTTACGTAGCCATCATTTTTAGCTCTACACATATTTTTTAAGGATAAAAGTTTTTTCCTAAGGATGAAGGATAATGTGTCTGGCGTTAATCAATCCGCTTCCGGATCTGCCCCCACGTTCACTTCAATTCAGGGATCGTTTGAGGTTCACGAACGTGTAACTGGCCTATACAATGACTTCCGGGGGCCAGGCGATGTGTCAAGTCACTGTGTTTTTATCCTCCAGCACAAGTCTGGTACCAATTTACCGATCCCGGGAGGATGAAAGGCTTGGTGAGCACTGGGGCGGTTTCGAACCTCCGATCGCTGGTGAAGGAAGCGGCGGTACCTCTAACCGCTACACTACACCCTCCCACACATATTTTATAAACAAACAAAATGAAGTAATACTAAAAACAAAGGTAATTTAATTGAAAATAAACAGTAAAAGAAAGGATAAAATTTCTAGCAGTTTCTGGCTTACCAATCGGACTTCCTTTTTCTTCGGATTTTTTTTGGATTCGCCAACGCGTTTGCTTGAACTCGGAATCGCTGAGGTTTTAAGCATCGAGCATAGTGGCCTATACAATGAGGCTTGTGGGGCTAACGGATGTAAATATATCAGGTCAGTATTTCTGTCCTCCCAGATAAGGTTGATGTCAATTTATGGAATCCGAAGGGATGAAAGGCTTTGCTGGTTCTAAGGCGGTTTCGAACCGTTGACCGATCGTCCAGCCAAAGCTTAACCTCTTACCAACTGCGCTTCCGCCGGTCCTGAAAATAAGCAATAAATAATAGAAATAAAGCTTTTCCCAAGTATCAGAGTAACGTATGTCAATTATAAAATAATATCAGAAATGAAAAAAATAATATAGTTGAATAGTAAAATTATGGATGAAATTTCAACGAATTTGGATCATCTCTTCTCTCTTCTTCTTCTCTTAATACATATTGTCGCTTGATATTTCACATATTTTTATTTTAAACGAAGTTTTTGAAAAAAAAACACATTTGAAATCACGCGTGAATCCTAAACGTGCGATTTTCGAGCCATTCATTCCAACATTATCCGTTTCACTGCAGTTCGTGGAGGAAAATTCTCACGGCCGTTTTCTTTTTTTTCTTGAAAAATTCGATTTACGAGGTTACTCACATTTACTATGAATTACAATCTACGGGTGCAAAATTGCGTCTACGATCGCGTACTTCTGCAAATGTCTTCAATTTTGAACAAAAAATTGTCCTAAAACAGGTTTCTTGAAATAATTTTCGGTGACGGTAATCCTTTGAAACATTTCTGTGCTCGGCGCAGTTATTAACTCAACTACGGAACTAGTTTTGTACTATATGTATAGTACAAAAAGAAGGAAAATATAGAATTTCGAACAAAGAGAAAAAAAGAAAGAAGAAAACGAAAAAAAGAAAATGAGACATAGTTCTAGACAATTAGTATTATTATATTTCTAAATTCTTTTTTTTTTCTAATTTCTAAATTTGAATGCTACGATATGTGTGGGAAATTAGAATCTAACCAGAACCGTATATCAAATGCACTGTCTAATATCTCTCGTATACAAACAAATAAATAGGCCCAGATCCGAGTGAAGCCCGGATCCTATCCCTAGTTTGAATCCCACAAACAGGACCGGATAGTTGTGAGAGGCAGATAGGGCGGTTTTTCACGGCGCCGACTCCGAATACATAGAGGTAGCGTTGGAAAAAATGTTTTGTACCGGGGTGCCGAGGATTTTGCTCCCACCCTAAACAATAACTCACCTCCGCTACCTCGCTGTTACAAGAGCAGAACTCTCAGATTCTTCTATGATGGATAATTCAAAAATTTGCAAATCTGGATTTTTTATTACTTATAAAAATGCTCTTTACCAGAAACTAGCTGTTTTCAAAGTCAGCATGAATTAGTCGCGATTGAGAGAAAATCCTGAATCCACTCACATCCACTCCATCCATCCATCCATCCAATATATTTTGAAATAAGAAAAAAAAATAGGAAATATATTTTGGTATTTGATTTTTTGCCAACTTTGTACGGAGGGTCTAGCAGGTAGTTCGCAAGAACCACAGCGAAAAAGGTAAATATTCGTTATAAGTATAAAAAAGAAACGGAGCAGATGCAGCGAATTGTTCAATTCACCCGACGTAGCAACTTTTTGCACGCATTGAATTGACTAGCTGCAAAAATAAAAAAAAATATTAAAAACAAAACAATATAAAAAATATATAAAAAGAAATGGAGGTGAAACTGTCGCACAAAAGAACTGTCTGCACATGTTCAGGTGATAAAATTCACTTTTAGCAATTTTATTTCGTCAATGTCATGCGTGTAAAGAGTTGCTTCGTCGGAAATATTGATTTTTTAAAATTTTGTTTCTTATAATATAATATAGTTTAATAATTTTCTTTATAATACAATATAATTTACCGATCTCCACCTTTCTTCATTTCGCTGTTTCCGACTCAACTGCTTTCTGGATTTATACAGAGTGTATAGCTGTAGTTTTTGGAAAACAAACAAACTGCGACACGAACTCTATATTTCAGTAAAAAAGACCATACATCGAAAACATTCCAGAACATTAACTTGAATGAAAAATAAATAATGAGCACTAAATGTGCTGCCTGCATATTTTCTCAGAGCTAAACTTTTTTTTCTTCTAAAAATTCCCTTACAGCCATTAATCTTCACCTTTTACATTGGAATTGCATTGCAAAACGAAAACTACAAAAATGTTGATGGCTGCAGGAGCTGAGATAGGACCCCCTGAAGAAAAATTTGGTAAAAAATTAACTTGCTGGATGCGTAATGGTTTAAAGGTGTTCTTTTAGATTTTTTTCTTTTTCAGAATTGAAAATCTCAGAAAAAATTGTTGTTTTAAAGTTGCCGCATCTTCCGCACGTTAAGGAATTTGCATCCGAATTGTTCAAAGGCGGAAAATTTCCGCCTTCCCTACGTTTGCAGAAAACGTACTATGATAATTGATTAACGTTTCTTTGTAAACTTTTAGCAGAGCGTAACGCGCACTTTTGCGTAACTCGTCGCTGCGAAAATTCGAGAACCTTCCATTCATACGCGATGAATTCATTCCGTTTTTTGTTTGTTTTGTTCATTGTTTTTTTTTTGCTCATCAAATCCTCTTCTCATCTTTTTCATTCATTCATTTCGTATGGAAGTCCTTGTGTATCCGTGTAAATCGCCGTTTAATTGATTTTGTAGCCGAAATTCGCGATACGATATTCGTGCGTGGATTCCAGAGATGGACCACGACCACAGTAACCACGTTGGCCATATCGGGCAGAACTCAGTGGTTGGCGGCTCCGCCCACCTGGATCATTTGCCCGTGGTTAGCGGTGAACAACAACACGGTTCGATGCATTCGATGGCTTTCCATTTCGGCAGCATCGAGACGATATTGTTCAATTTCTGGAAGACTGGTGATGCTGGCGGTAAGGATTTTTCTATTGTCCTTAAATTTCTCTAAAGAAATAATTCTATAATTTTAATTCTATAATTTTTTAAAATCTAATAATTTTTTCTCTTATTTAATCCTAAGAATCTCCAACTCTAATTCCTTCAGATGAAATAGAATAGGAATGGGAATAGTAGTAGCGCTCAGGATTTAACTTTGTATTTATTTTTGACCTCCTTAATCTTTTTATCTTTTCATATTTTTTTCAGAAAATTCATCTATTAATACAATACTTATGCACTTGTTGTGTGTTACTTATAAACATTCATTCATTTCTAAGCATTTAAGATTATTTGGAATATTATTTGAAATCCACTAGAACTTAGGATCTAAGGACCAGATCAATATCTTCTGGATCAGAAGAGTCAATAGATCATAGTGCAGATCGATTCCTTTCACTAGATGAGAGAGGAGGGAGAAGGATGAAGCGCAATGATAAATATTTCCTCGATGTCCGTTATATTTCAAATTTTTCTAATTTAAACTGAAAATTGTTTCGGTCCTCCGAGAGCAGCCATTTTAAGCAGTTCATCGTCCTATCGCTCATTTATACGTTACAGTATATTTTCACATCGGATCCACTAAGATTTTCGGTTCTGTTTCGATCTCGGAACTTTTCTACTTGACTTTATTATTATTTATTCTTTCTTATTGTTCTTATTATTAATTTTCCTGATTATCACATACTAATAGCGAATAATTATTTATGTGTTGCAATTATTATTTATATACTACGTATTATTATTATACATTTTTATATTGCATTGTTTGCTACTTATTATTTATTTATATACTACACGTTATTATTATAGCACGTTATTGGTATATTAGTACACATTTTTACTATATTGTTATTAATTATTATTATTATTATTTTATATTATAATTATACTACTTCACATCTTTTACTATATTATTATAATATATTACTACTACATTACTATTATTATATATTATTATTATTGCTATCTTATTTTTATTATTATTTACCATCATTATTATTACTGCTATTATTATTGCTATTATTTTTTTTATTTTACAACCATTTTGCGCTGGAACACTTTTTTTAAAATTTTATCATGGGATGTATACTGTTAGAAATATTCACCATCTATAAAGAAAAGGAAAAAGAAAAATCCTGAAACGGTTGGCCTGATTTTTAGTATTTTCTTGAAATTTATTATTTATTTATTGAGAGGAAACAATTTTGCGATTCCTATGCGCTTATGCAATATACGTAATCCTATAAAAATGATTTACGATGCAAATATTTATGACATATTCGTAATCATAATAATTTTCGTGGTGTTTGTGTAATATGACTCTGTTATGCGAATATTAACCTGATTCAGGGACTAATTTATGATTCAGAGGAAAGAATTTTGTGTATAGAATTCACCCACCGACGGTACGTGCACTTATACGTGCAGCTGTAAATGAATAGAATGGAATATGTTAGGGCAGAATTTTTGGATTCGTGATCATCACGATCGTGAATTTAATTCCTAAGCAAAATTTGGTTTCGATCCGCCGAAAACAAGGACTTTGTCCGATTCTTTTTAGGCGGAACGTTCTCGAAAACACGTTACACGACATAAAAACTCTATGATTTACGTACGTACGTTTAGAATCTCGGGAGAAATTCCCCTAGACAAAATGGGAAGTTGAATTTCTTTTTATCTTACAACTAAAATATATCCTGAGTGATACTACATCCTTGGATGCAAAAGGAGAGTTGTGGTGGAAAAAAAGTCTGTGGAAAATGTGACATTCTGTTCCAAACTCTTCAGAAACTCTACTTCAGAAACTCGAAATTCTATTCCAAACTCGGCTACCTCACCTATTTCAGAAAGTTAGAAAAGGTTAATTTTGTAAAAAAAAAAGAAATAGAAACTTTTATTTTGGCACCATCACATGCATTAACTATTCAGATTATTTTTATTCAACTTTTTAAATTTATTTTTGACTTTCGAAGTTTCGATTTCGATCTCGAAATCCCTTTAAAATCGTTACGATTAGTCTTTCAAGGATTTCAGTTAAATAGAACTAGCATAAATATCCGGTATTCACTGTATTCACGCCAAAGAATCCATTCCATTCAATCTGTTACTACTCTAACTCCTCCTTTTTTTTGAATTCCAAAAAACATTTCGATAGATGTTGGTGTGGTAATACTTTTCCTGGAACACTATCTCGTGTTTTTCCCAGGTTCTCGTAGCGGAAAACTGGTCTCATTTATCATGACGCCTTCGAAGTACATATTTTACACTGAAGCGAAGATGGTAACTTCCGTTCGCATCACAGTCGTTTTCCAAATTTCGATTAAAGAATGAAAAACGTTTGAAAAGGAATTTTTCAAAATTCAATCTCCGATTCTTACAAATTATTGAATAAAATTATTTCAATACATTACGTTGAAAAAAAAAACAAACACGAAAGTATAACTTCCTCCTATTTTTTTGATAGGATTAAGTGCTAAACGCTTAAAATTCGAAATTCAGTTCCCAAATTTTTTTTTTCAAATTGCAAAACAAAGAAATTTCAATGTAATAACATGAAGTCAGATCTTGTTCTCAAAAGTGCATAATCAGCACAGAATTTGTTCGAAAGAGCCGAAACGCAATGCGATTGCGGGTGGACACAGCAGAGAGAGGAAATAATTTGCGCCAGACAGAGAGAGTGAACGCGTTGCCGCCGCGACGCGTCACGGTCGCTCGGTTGAACGCATCCGGTGAAGGCAATAAAATTCTCGAGAAGAAAATGGATGTTCATTATTTTTCTCTCATTTTTCCATTACAAATTCTAAAATAAAGGTCCACTATAAAAACAAGATATTTTCCGGGAATCAGAGCAAACTTAAACCAACTAAACTTTATTTTAACGTTCTTATAAGTCAGAATTAAATAAATCCCGTAGAAAACATTAATCGGGCAGGATATGTTGTTTTTTTTTGTTCTGAATGTAATCATCCGAATTTTATTAAAATCTCAAAAACAAATCAAATAAAATAAAAATGGATAAAATGGATAAAATCAAATCCACTCTCTAACATTCCTATTTTCTCATTAAGGTATCATCCTGTCTTGTGTTGTGATCATTGCGATGTGCTTTCTCATGGAATTGGTTCGATTTTTACGGACGTATAGGTCAGCTCAACAACCAGCAACGATGGGGGATCGATTGCGGTGAGTTTGATCTTCTCTCACCTGTGTTCGACTGATTCAGTGAAGGTCACTTGGATTTCTGTCAAGAATCCATAATTATTTCTTTATGCAGTTTTTTTTTCCTTTCTTCCCGTAATTATCTATTCCTGTTCGTTGAATTAATGGAAATAGAAGGAAAATAGATAGGGGGAGTGGAAATTCACTTCATATGATAAGTAGCTGCTCACTTATCACTTATGAATTGAGTTTTCCACGTTCTTTCTCACCCTATCTATTATCCTAGCAACGGAGGATCACTGGAACCAAAAGAAAGCAAGAACCACGGTTCCGCGCTATGGATCCAGTTTAGGTGTGTTGCTGGTGCTGTCTGTGAAGAACCGGATGAAGAAAAATTGTTGACGTTCTTCTCCAAATAGTTATCAGGGTTCTTCTGATCAGTAAAGTAAAAAAGTTGCAAAGTTTATTTACTGCTCTGGAGATACTGAAATTTCCTGAAATTCTTACCCAGAATTGACGTCCAGTCTCTCCTTTGATATTGGTAGAAGTTTGAAAAAATCTGCAGAAAAAGTAGCGGAACGTTAGATTCGAGTAGGAGAAACTGTTAATTTTTGAGAAAAAAAAACCGAGAGATTTTTTTTTCGAAAAAGTATCCTCTTATAATGAGTTATATTTTTAGATTTGAACCGACCGTGTCCAGCTTCGTAGTGTTCGATGCGCTGCTACATTTCATTCAACTCGCCTTCTCCTATTCACTTATGCTTATCTTTATGTCATTCAATGTATGGCTTTGTTTAGCGGTTCTAGTAGGAGAAGTCGGCTCACGACTCTTTTTCAACATTCTCTTTCCAAGCCTTATGAATTCTGGATCTATGTCAGGGGGTTGCTAGTCAGGTCACAGGCTTTACTCCGGGCTTTTATTGATCGATGATCGTTTTTAAAATATTTTTCTTCACTCACACACATACACACTAAAAAATACGAACGTTATCGAAGGGTTCAATTGCTGTGCCTTACCATTACCTAGCTTAGAAGAATCGCTTCCTTCTATTCATTCACCTTAGCTGTCTGTATATATGAGTGTGGATGCATAAATATTAGGTTTTACCTATTCTATTTGTGGTTTTTTTTCCTCGGATATTTCAACCGTTTCTTTTTTTCGTGCTAGAGCCTACAACAGTGGAAGAGTCTAGTAAATAGTCTATCCTGAAACTCGTTCCATTAATATGCTCCCATTTTTCTTTTGCATGTTTATGAACGAAAAAAAATCGTGGAGAACCGGTGCTCGATTGTACTTTTCTCGTCGTCTTATACGTCATTAAGAGAAAGTGTTTCTTTCACAAAACAGTAGAAATTGAAATACATAGATTAAGAAATACAGTAATAAATCTGAAGAATTATTTTTTTTTCTTGTTTTACCAGCGAGGTTCTGGTGAAACTTCATTTTTAGCCTCTCATTTCGACAGCCTCATCTTTATTGAGACCTCGAAATGGTTCGACGTCTTTGATGCTATGCATATCACATCATATCATATCACATCAAACTCCTCCTCTCTCCTTGCCAAACCTCGATATGCAGCTCCCAGCTGCTCCATAAGAGAGCTCCGAACATGGGAACTAACTGTCCAGTCCCACATACTAGCGCGGCTGGTGAACCACCACGTTCTTATGGATTGTCACCCAAGGCAAATGAGACCTACGCACTGTACGAGGTATCTTTAAAAGCATCACCCCACGAAGGTGATGCAGATTTCAGGTGGAGTATTCTTATAGGAGATAGTAGATTATGGATAGGAGGGTGATTCCGTCCATTTCTTCCTAATTGCCATAAAAAAAAACGGCCTGGAAGATGCGGCGCTGCACAAGGCTGCCGCGCTCCAGTCGAACTCCCTGTGGAAAATAGTGCGCCAGAACGCCTGAAGCCGTATCTTCCGAACCGTTTTTTACTGCAATTAGGAAGAAAAGGACGGAATCAGCCCCCTCTCCATAGTCTCCCATCCCGTATACGAATACTCCGCCTGAAATTCGTACCACCTCAGATTCGTGGGATGATGCCTTTAAGTACTTGTGTATGGATGGTGTCAGGGAACTCCATATGGGTCAATTGGCTGGTAAAAGATACATAAGCAGGACGACACCATTGAGGCGGCACAAGAATGTGAAACATGATGTTAATGAGCATGAAATAACGTCGACAATACTAGCCTACGAAAAAGAGATATCTACTAAGAATCTATTAAAAGAGTCCTTGATTTTCGTCAGGAATTCATCCATGAATAACAAAAATGAGTGCTCATCAATTACTAGTGGCTTTGCCTTGTTCGTAACGCTCTGAGACCTATAAGAGCTATTGTCCCTCATCCAGTTCCTTGACGCTATCCAGACACCAGTACTTAAAGGAATCATCCCACTAATCTGGAGTGGTGCAGGTTTCAGGTAGGTTATGCCTATACAGAGTCTTAGATTATTTTTATTATTATTTACTATTATTATATATTATTATTTTATTTTTTTTATTTTTTTTAGAGAAGGGTGATTTCGTCCATTTCTTCCTAATTGCCGTAAAAAAACGGCCCGGAAGATACGACTTCGGGCGTTCCGGGGCGCTATTTCCTACAACGAGTTCGATTGGAGCGCGCCAGCCTTGTGCACGCGCCGCATCTTTCGGGCCTTTTTTTGGGGCAATTAGGAAGAAATGGACGGAATCACCCACCTCTCCATAATCTACGACCAAGTATAGGCATAATCCTTCTGAAACCCGTACCACCCCAGATTCGTGGGGTGATGTCTTTAAGGGCACTGAACAGTGAATACATCTCATTCGCCATTGATAGCATCCATAAGAACGCGGTGGTTCACCAGCTCCGCTAGTCGGTGAGACTGGCCAGATTCTTTTCCTGTTCGGAACTTTGCTTAGGGCGGCTGGAACGATATCGAGCCTTGGCAAGGAGAGAGGAGGAGTTTGATGGGATATGCATGGTATCAAAAAGCTCGAGCAGTACTCAGGTTTGCGATAAAAGGATTCTCGATGGATAAATAAAGTCTCAGCAAAACTTCGTTGGAAAAACAACAAGACATAAATTCAACAAGTTCTGCCGTGGTCTTAAGAAGAGAGCACTTGGAGATTGTCCGGAGAGTTCTTGAAATCCGGAGAGTTTTTCTTTATGGAGGAACTGAAATGGCTTTGGACATGGTTCGCACGTATCCCATCAAGACGTCTGAGCAAACGAAGAAAATCTTAGAGTAATCTATCCATGAGAAACACAACGAGTTCTGGAATTAGAGGACTTATGATGTTCTGTGCTGAGAAATGACAAAGGTACAAGTATCTGCAGTAAAGAGGTGTTTACACAAGCTTCTAATCCTCAAATATCAATATATGGATATTTGCACGGGAAAACACCTAAACAAACAATGACTTTGCCGATTTGTGTGAGGGATTGATTGGAATTCAACAACAATGCTAGCAAAATACGCATCGGTCAAGACAGGAACTGGTTCTCTAGTAATGATTCTTTGCCGTCCTCGAGTACTTATTGAAATTTCTTTGAGCTTTCGTGTTTGCTATTATTCTCGTACATCTACAATCGTATATCTGTTCTTTTTTTCTTTTTATTTCAAATATTAATAGTTCTTACAATACCTTCAGCAGAAATTTGTAATACACTTTATTGTGGTAGTTTTCTGTTTGGGACAGTTGAGGATTGTAATAAAAAGAGAATAATAAGAATAGAACCGCATCGTGTCTCATTAGTCGACAAATGATTATAGTGAAACAAAAATTATATGCGAAATCCCCGTCAAAATAATGTCAAGTTGTTTTTGAAATAGTTCCGATCACTGTACATAGTTGTGAATTGTTTGTGATCGAAGAAAATTCGGTACCAATTCAAACATCCTGAATTTACATCGATTCGAATCCTGCTCGGTAGTGTAGGAAGCTCAGAACTAGCAACGTACTGGATGCTCAGGATCAATAAAAAAAAACGATGCACACTCAGTTCAGAACGACCCGGAGATGCAGCAAACTTTGTTCTTTCTAAATATGTATATATTCATGTCTTACGCAAATATATTGACATATATATCTTTTACAGAGGCCGGGTATGCGAGTCTGAGGTACCTGCTCGACTCTACTTATATTAAATGCAATCAGGCATTTGAGCATGCCCACTGAGCACGTACAAGCTTTATAACTTGCAAAATTGTATGGCAGAAACTACACAGATATTGCAAAAAGGTACAGCACACCACTGGTGACTAGCGGACACGTGTCAAACATCTAGAGTCAGTCACCAGAGGATAATCAGATCAGCTACGAGAGAGGTATTCAGCAAAGATGAGCTAAAGCCAACTCGTACCATCCAAATCGTTCAAGAAGTACGCTTGTAGGCGACTCCATTGCCAACGACGTCAAGCTGCGAGTCTATAGTCGGGTCAAAACGACATTAAGCACGGTGCAGTTACGCAAGCGGCTGCGCTCGAAGCGGTGCGGTGGAGATGACATTTGGAATCGAAGTGGGATCATCGCGAACTGCAGCGATGGATGGCGCTAGTACTGGTCCTCTCTGAATCTTAACCACTACGCTCCGCTGAGCCGCTTCAAGCGCAGCCGCTGAAGCAACTGCACTGTGCTTCATGTCGTTTTGCCCCTACTATACCTATCCGTGATTTGGCATATCATGAAAGAATCTTTGATAACAACTCTCCGTTTCGTTACACTGAACTGCCGAACTTCGTTGACGAGAGGTAATCAAGTCATTCAGCGTTGAATAGGTAGTTTACGCAAGCACCATGTGCCGCAATCTATGGAAGAGCGACGAATGGATGAATTCTTGTGCGAGCTGTAGCTGTAGATCGAAAAGGTTGGGCAGAGCTATGTTCAATGACACGCTTAAAGGCAGCATACCACGAATCTGGGGTGGCACGGATCAGGTGGAGTATACGAATAGATTATGGATACCGGGGTGGTTCCGCTCATCTCTCTCTGATTTACTGCAAGCAGCCGGCCCCTGAATGCTGTTTTGAACTATGCCTTCTATTGCAGCGCGCCACCCTTGCACACGTAGCGTCCCTTACTGACTATTGGCGCAGTCCGAATTTATTTTCGACGAATCGTAGGGCGGAGGCGGCGCAAGGGGTGGAGCTTTGCAGTAGATGGTGTCGTACAAAACAGCATTCTGGAGACGGCTGTTTGCGGTGATGCAGAGAGAGATGAGCGGAATCACCCCCCGTCTCCATAATCTACGATCCCGTATACGAATACGCCACCGGAAATCCATACCACCCAGATTCGTGGGGTGATGCCTTTAAGCGAAAATGCGGGAAACCGCCTAAGGCGGTTACACCATCCCGCCGATTAAGTAAAAAAAACATTCTTCAAATAAGAGTGTTTCAAAGCTAGATTTTGACATTGCAAAATACTGCTTTTGATGCCACTCGGTTACTATTTGAAAGAAAAAAAACTCTACAGAAGAGGCACAACTCTTTATTTGCTAAAGAGCATTGCAACTGTGTTCACGATTTCCAAAGGTGAATCACAAGCAATGAGAACGCCGGTTCATCGCTAATCAATGTCTTCTAGAGATTCGTAGTCATCACTATATTTATCACCTGAAAAGCAATTATCGATAATGATTACAGCTGTCAGGTAAAAACGAGCTGACGTCTATTATATTTTTAAGCTGAGTCGCGCTCGAAATGGGATCCTGTGCAGTCGAACAGCGGAAATGAGCAAAGGTCCCATCGTTCCAGTTTAAAGACACCCCATGAATCTGGATTTCAGGTGGAGTATTCGTATACAGGATTGTAGATTATGAAGAGAAGTGTGATCCCGTCCATTTCTTTCTAATTACCGTAAAAAACGGCCCGGAAGATGTGGCTTCGAGCGTCCCGGGGCGCTATTTTCTACAACGACTTTGCTTGGAGCGCGCCAGCCTTGTGCACGCGCCGCATCTTCTGGGCCGTTTTTTTTTGCGGCAATTAGGAAGAAATGGACGGAATCACTCCCCTCTCCATTATCTACTTTCCCATATACGAATACTCCAGTTGAAATCCGTACCACCTTAGATTCGTAGGGTGATACCTTTAAGCTCTGTCGCTTACTCAATTGCACCAAGTTTCAGACTTTTTTTGACTAGATGAGCACTTAGGTAAGGGATAAATAGTAGGAATAACTAATTACAAACGTTGTGTTGTCATTTTCAAAGAGAGAAAAGTCTTGGAAGGTGCTTCTGAACTAACGTACCTGGTCTCCTTCGAATTCCTCCAACAATGATCTCCTTATTGTCGCATGCTAAAGGACTAGGTACACAAATGGTGTAACGGGTGTTGGGGATGGTGGGGGCACCTAACACTGCTCTAATCAAACTGCACATTAGAGCGCACAATTTTCGGTGGAGGTTGGGGGAACTATGACAATTTTCGGTTTTGTTTAAAGTACTACATGATATGACTTACTCATTCGCTTACAGTAAGACTGTTTGGGAATTTGGTAAAGTAAAGCATCAGTGGTTCTAGAAGTACCTTCCTCTTTCCTTTAGCATGTTTAGCCTACATATTATAGACCCTCTAAGACTAACTGTTTAGGTTTAGGGCCTCAACCGACTCAGTTATTCACTTTCAGTGATGAACTATCGATTGATAAAGTAGTGCTCAAGTGGGAAGGGCATCGGCCAGTTAGTAACGGTTTTCGCGCTCCAGATGAGGTTTTGCGCTCTAATACGCACATTGATTAGAGCAATGTTGAATGCCCCCTCAACTACATTCTATTCAGGGAATATTTGGGAAATATTCTGAAGAAAAGTAGGAAATGAATCATTAACAAATAAAGATTAATGCAAAGTTGTTTTTACAACAGTTCGAGGTGAAAGCGGACATAAAGATGAACCCGTACCAGGGAGTGTCTGTGGGTCTGTGTGTGTGTTTTCACCGGAGCTGTGGAATTGCCCAAGGTTGTTTAGGGACATTCAATTTCTCACAACCATGAACAAAGCAAATAGTTTATTACCTTTCTTATAAGCTTCCATGCATCGTGCTTGATCAGTGTCTGCCTTGTATACCTTTGATTCTTTCCAGATTTTCTTAACGAACACATAATGTTATGGGAAGTTTTATGAAGAAAAAGTTGTATACTTTACATCTGTGTGTCTGCCATGAAGACTAGACTTTTTTAATTTTTCCTTTTTTTCTAGAGATATATTCGTACATTTTTATTATCGTGAAAGCGTTTAATATCAGCATGTCACGAATCTGACGTGTACGGGTTCCCCAAGGAAAAACTAGAGATGGGTTGTAAACTGCAAGATACGGGGTGGTTCCTCCCATCTATTCCACGCCCTTTTTTTTACTTTTTTTACGACGACTTTACTTGCAACGTGAACGCCACCTTTGTGTACTCCCCGCATGCACGAGCGAGCGGTTGAAGAATGATGAGATCTGTTCGCCAGCCTGTTTAAGTAAAACTAAGGAAAAGGTTGCTAAGGGGACCGGAGTGTGTACACAGAAGAAAGCGTGTACAGAGGAGAGTTCTAACGTACCTCGTCGGAACTAAAAGAGTTCCCACGCTCATCAGGAAGGGAACAACGAACCACCCTGAATCCTGCCATCTACCTAAAATCTTCTTTAACTTTCCCCCGAGGAACCCATACGTCGTCAGATTCGTGGTATGCTGCCTTTAATGGAATCCGAACCCACCACCACGTAACTGCATCGAGACGAGCAATAATCTTCACTGCAGGCGCAGATAATTGGTTTTTTTTTTTCCTATGTCGAGAATACAACTGTTATGAGGCTAAAACAAATATTTTTACGAAGTTGTAAACAATCGTGGAAAAATACATCTTTATAATAGATACCCCACAGAAAGTCTGAACGTCCGGCTAAAGCCGGACTTCAGACTTTCTGTGGGGTTTGCTTAGCTCGCTTCACTGATCAACGAAAATTAATATTAGTGCCGTTTTCTATGAAATTGGACTCGTGTATCTCCAAAAATCTTTCTTCCATTTCTATATTATAATTAAAGGCAAAGAATTTCATGGACTTCTTTCTAAAAGCGTCAGTTCTACATTTGGAAAACATTCGAACTCCAGCTTCAAACACTCCTTATCAATATATTACACACAAAATTTAAAAGTTTCACTCGAAATATGGGTTTTCCTCCTGTTTTCCCCCAACAGTAATCAAAGAATGATGTTTTGCATAAAATGACGTGAAAAACATCATTCTACTGATAAAGATAACGTTCCACGTCAGATCATGTAAACATCTTGCTACTATTTGAGCAGTCGTTTGCTTACGCGTTTCCACTTTCTGAGAACGGCGTGCTACCAACTTGAGGCGCGGAGGAGTCATAAAGGTGAAAAGCGAAGCGCCCAGTGGCCACGGCTATGAAACGGCTGCAACTATTTATCTTTTGCAGTACATGTACATGAAGTTATCGCGCATCATTTCGACGCCGGTTGTCCCGTCGCACCCCCTTCTATAGGTATCTGGTGCCGGCACACCAACCCGACGCCCGGTGGACCCGTCGTAACTTCTATAGGTATCTGGCGCCGGTGCACCAATCCGACACCGTGGGACCCATAGCACCCCATTTTATAGCTTTCTGGCTTAGAGGCAACCACACGACGCCGGTGGACCGGTCGTAACTTCTATAGGTATCTGGCGCCGGTGCACCAATCCGACACCGTGGGACCCATAGCACCCCATTTTATAGCTTTCTGGCTTAGAGGCAACCACACGACGCCGGTGGACCGGTCGTAACTTCTATAGGTATCTGGCGCCGGTGCACCAATCCGACACCGTGGGACCCATAGCACCCCATTTTATAGCTTTCTGGCTTAGAGGCAACCACACGACGCCGGTGGACCGGTCGTAACTTCTATAGGTATCTGGCGCCGGTGCACCAATCCGACACCGTGGGACCCATAGCACCCCATTTTATAGCTTTCTGGCTTAGAGGCAACCACACGACGCCGGTGGACCCATCGCACCCCCTTTTTCGAATTTCGTGACACACACACACACACACACACACACACACACACACACACACACACACACACACACACACACACACACACACACACACACACACACACACACACACACACACACACACACGGACTAAGCGCGTTATTATATATCATGATATCGGTGAAGGAGCTGTACTCCGTAAAGTACATAAGAAAACTGGGTTTTCTTTGTTATCTACACCTGAACGGAACTGAATTCAGTGTGCGTATCCTACAGATGTTTGCAGTGGTACTGTATTATCCTTCCTTTCTTGTTTTATCTGAAATGGTGTAGTTGGTAAGATGTTCGACTGTGACTGCACGATCAATAGCTCGAAGCTGCTGTGCGACTAGCCAAGCCTTCCATCCCTTCCATTCCTTCCCCCTTGAGAAATTGGTACCAAACTCGTTCGGTTGGATAAAAAACATTGATTTGACTTATTGGATATCCACTATATGGGATAAAACAGGTTCAGAACTCCAAACTATTCTAAATTGAAAAGATTGCGTAGGCGCATCCCTTTAAGAATTTATCAGCGCCGTGTGCTTCATTCACTATCTTTTAATCGTTACCGAATTTGTTCATTAGGGTGACTGTGATGCGACATTGATTGAGTTAAGTTAGGACGAAGAGACAGTATTCGCCCAGCAGAGGAGCGTCGTGCGTTGCGGCAGATGCGTCGCGTCGACACAGTTGAACACGTCCAGTGGTGACGTTATAAAAAGAATAACACATAGTCTGCACGAAACGACCTGAAGCCTAGCTCATTTGTGTAAGCGGCTGCGTTTGAAGTGACACAGGAGGCTTGCGGTTGCGATCGACCTCATCGATCGATACTCATTCCTCAGTCTGGAATCGATTGCAGCGGGCGGGGGACCCGACTCGATCGCAACAGTTAACTCCATCGTTCCACTTGGAGCGCAGCAATTTACACTAATTAATAACTTTAGGCTTCAAATCATTTTAAGCGGACTATAAGGTCGTTTAGAGCACTTTTTCTGGTCGAAATGATAATGTGTTAAATGACTTTGGTTGAAGTTAAAAATTTGAAATTGAGATGATGGGAAATAATTGAATTAATATAAATAAAAATAACATAAATTTTTGAAAGTCTCACGTGCTCGCTGAATGTAACTGTATAGTGAGCGGATCTTTCAATATTTGTTACATTACAAGGAACATCCATTTGGAAAAGACATTGTGGTCTCTTATCTGTTCTCTGAAGCACATCCATAATCGCTTTCAATATCTCCTTAAAATTCCAATAGATCTCAGAAAAGATACTTCTATTTTGAATTCTTCATCTCTAAGATACTCAAGATTCCAATTCCAACAGTTTAAACTCCAGGAGAGGTCTACCATGAAGAGGTGCAGAAGTAGCGCTGGCAGTGAGAATCGTTTTTCTGGAAAATTCTTTTTGGAACTACTCACAGGTGAAACCTGATTACTTAGCGTTTTTACATTTTCCACGTTTTTGAGGAAGGTTAAAGGACGAAAAAATACTGGAGTCAATAAAATTCATCTGAAATGCGTCATCTTGTCTTGTCAACTTCAACTCAGAATCGTTCATAGAGAATCGATACTTCCTAATTTCAACTGGTGCAGCACCGGCTCATTCCGCCTCAGGCAGTAGCGAACCATCAACCATCAAGTCGATCGTAGAGACACAGTGGAACCTCTTACGGATTTCGCTACACTCGCGTGGGAGCCGTCTTAGGAGAATTATGAAATACAATCCTTGCGGAGATTTTACTCTCACAATTACAAGTATACATCAAGCTTCCCCTCCAGGGCATCCAATGGTTCGGTTGATTTACTTGATATCTTAGGTTTGCCTATGTTCGACGGTCCTTGAATCTTGGTATGGTGAATCACCGTGCCAAGGGGCATGGTGAATCAATTGTCCAATTCAGGTGGAGTTCCTATACGGGGTCGTAGATTACGGTGAGAAGAGTGATTCCGTCCATTTCTTCCTAGTTGCCGTAGAAAACGGTCCGGAGGATGCGGCGCGTGCACAAGGCTGGAGCGCTCCAATCGAAATCGTTGCACACAATGGCGCGCCGGAACGCTTGAAGCCGTACCTTCCAAGCCGTTTTTCACGGCAATTAGGAAGAAATGGACGGAATCACCCTTCTCTACATAATCCACTCCCCCTTATAAGAATACTCCACCTGAAATCCGCACCACCCCAAATTCGTGGGGCGATGCCTTTAATAAATTTTCTCTCATTCCGTTGAGATCAATCTACGACTGGGACCTCACGGCTCAACTCGAAAAACATTACCACCCCACCCCAAACCATTAGGTTTCCAGAAAACTTCAATCAACGTCGAACTACTCACCGAACATCGACGTTCTGTTGGATGCCTTGTTGATGGAATGACCATACCTCAGCTCAGCACTATTGACAATGATATTAGTGATCCTGATGTTTTTTGTTTTACTTCATTCTTCTATGGATGAATTTCACCTAGGAAGTGTACCTTCTTGAAAGGCTGCAGATCACAAAATTGGCGATCTTCCATGGACAATATAGAGTTCGAGGTATAGGTTAGGAATATGAGTGTGATCACGCCTGATTCTCCTGATTGTCCTGAAAAATCAGTTAGGGAAAAGTCCTCAGCGGGTGTTTGTTCCTACGAGGTACGTTATAATCCTGTTCATGCGGCAATTCCTCCAGAAGGCTACTCGTTGATAGTAACATGTGGAGACCGTGGAGATATCCTTATTGATGTTCTTGGGTATGCGGCGTGTGTGAAAGGGTACACACGTACATCACTGGAGCTAAAGCTCGGTAAGACCGTTTTCCAGGATAAATCGGGCACTTCTATTCTTTCATTTTTTTTATTTTTTCTATTCTAGGATAGTTTTCTTTTTTCCCCTAGGGTAGTTTTTTCACAGTTAATCAGACGTGACCTTACAAAATGTGCTCGTGTCGGTGAGAACATACTTACTATTTCGTTACTTTGTTATTTATTGTCCTTGGTCACCTTATATTCGCTTAAACATAGAAAAAAGAGATCTCTTGGGGTTCTCTTGAGCTTAGCTGGATAACGAATAAAGTAAAAAATTACTACTATTTTTCTGGAAAGAAGAAAAAGTCTCTGGAAAAAACACTGTTTCGTACACAACTGGAATAAATAGCTCATTGCGAAGCTTCAGGCAAGCATCCCTTCGCGGTGTTCAGAGAATTTCGTTATTTTCTCGGAAATTCCGCGAATGACATGGACGGAGTTTCCAGAATAGAATTCTTATATCTCACAGGACATGGAATCGAAACGATTCGTGGGTGTTCATGCATCCGAGAGTATCACCGTAAACCCAGAAAATAATCGAATCATACGCCATTCCATGTACATCTACGTCTAGCGATGTATTCGTCATGGATAATCTTGTCGCGACAATCCATCACCATGCTGTGGTTTATTTTAGCGTACTTTTTTTTTGCATTAAACCTACCTTGTGAGACATATTGTCATGACATAATAATATGTCTAAGAACGGATGCAATTATCTCGACTATGATATGTGGTCGGAAGTGGTTAGTGCTGGCCCGACGAGCACTCAGAAACATAGACCTACATATATTGTCTTGCTGAGGTTTTGAGGTAACTTTTTTTTTTCTTTTTTGAATAATTTTTCAAAAACTATACGTAGACTAATTTTTTTTGGGAAAAGACGACAAAATTTTATCTAATGGACGAATTTCAGTTCACATCCTGAAGAATTTCCATGCATATTTCTAGTGACATTTTTTTGAATGATTTGAGGGTTTTTTTTTCTTGACAAAAAATCTCCGTAGACAAGGGTGAGTCAGCAGCCTGTTAAGAAAGTATTGTAATATACTCTAGTAAGGCTGAAAGCTTATAGTAATGCTACAGTATATTAATTTAATGTAGGGTTATAGTAATGTTGAAAAGATGTAAGAAAATTGAAAAGAAAAAATTTAACCAATCACAGATTATGTGGTCTCAATTCAAGTGATACATCCTTAAAATTTAATTTATTTCAGACAAATTTTTACAGATTTTCTCAGTGAAATAAAATCTAACTACTTCGCCTGTTTTTCAGGGAGAGAAGGTACTTGGGAAGTTTCGAAAGTATCCGGCAGAGTTCTGAGAGAATACGACCAAACTAAAAATATGGCCACACAAAATGTGAGTTTTCCGATTATCGCGCGGTTTTTTGTCGGAATTTTGCTGTTTCAACACTTATTGATTAGGGAGTTGGCAGAGCGTGGGCGTTCTGTACTTCTCTTGTGTGTTTCACGTAGGGATGTTCTGTGCTTCTTTTCCGGGAAGATGTAGTGTCGTACGGTTTTTCTCTAAATGTTACTGTATCGATTAAGTGATCCTTTAAGATTAAAGATGCATTTCTGCTCTGATCTACAATAGTTTCATTGAAGAACGGGGGGTCGAGAAATTCATCCCATCCTTTGCTACGAACGTTTCGTCTTATTTTCAAAGTATTTTTTCTCTCTTTTTTCTTTCTCCTCCATTTCTGTGGTAAGTTAGAAATTTCAGCTCTGACTCTTTGTTTTATTTTTTGTTCTCTGCTCCGAAAAATCTCATCGAATCGCTTGAGAACCTTCCAGAATTAGTTCCTCTTCGATTATTTCCAGAATTAGTTCCTCTTCGATTCCTTTTTGTCGGGATTCGGACTTTTCTTCACTATTGACCATTCTACGCTTTGATTACTTGTTGAGAATGCAAACATATGTGAACAAATAAATAATTATTAAAAATACGGAAGCGGATAGTGACGAAAAATACTAGATAAGTTATTATATGATCACTTAGGTTTTTTGAAGAGGTAAGGAAATGTGCAAAAAAAAGTCGTATGTTAATTTTCCTATGGAAAACTACTGTTAAAAAGCTTTTTTTTGCGAGCTTTGAATGGATTTTTCGGGAATTCAAAGAAATCGGCGTGAAAATCGGATTGCAGTTGAACGCTGAAAAACGTCCGGATAAAGATAAAATGCTGTTTTCTTTGTCGCTATTTCTTTTTTCAGTGTCCATATTATTTGTCCGGGTTTACTGCCTATATGAGCAGTTTCCTTTTACATTTATTACAAAATTACGGGAATCGTGGTAGAAAAAAGTGGATGACATATGTTTTCCTATTTCTGTTGTACTCTTTACTTTGTTCCTGGATATATTTCTAGCGAAATGCATCATTTTCGGAAAAAGCCAGGGATCTGCAGCATAATCATCAATCAATCAGAGTTGTCATAATAGCATCCATTTATATACTTATTTTATTTCCCGTAAGGTATGCTATTTAATCCCGAAGAACAGGAGTTGATGACAATGCGCGGAGTCAAACCAGCACCTTTAACTTCTGGTCCAAAAAATCAATATCATGTGCGGGATAGAGTGCTGATCGATTGATTTTTCCAATTATCCTCGTATTTATCCCTGAATAGAGGACAAATACATCCGAATATTTGATTTCAGGCAAATGAAAACCTTCGTCATCCCCGTCGTTTCTCGCTTGTACATCAAGCGAGTTGTGAGACAATTCTGCATGCTGGCGTTAAGCGACAGAACACGAAGAAGCATCGAGAAGAACTTCGTGAAATTACCCGTGGAGAACAGGTCCTCTCTATTCATTCTGCAACCATGTAATAGAGCTTTAAAATTGATAAAAGTCTGGAAAACTAGCGACAGTATTGTTATTTACCCATGTCCATGTGCTCTCGATTCCAGATTCTTCAACAACTCAACGACGAGGGTGTTGAGTTGATATGGGCGGCTGAGAAGGGAAGTATTGCCTTCACGGCGGTGCTTAGCAGTTCTGGTAAGTCTACAAATATTCAAAAACATCATTCCATCATTTCTTCCTAATTGCCATGAAAAAAAAAACACGAGTCTTTCGACAACGAGTTCGATTGGAGCGCGCCAGCCTCGTACATGCGCCGCATCTTCCGAGCCGTTTTTTACGGCAATTAGGAAGAAATGGACGGAATCACCCTCCTCTCCATAATCTACGATTCTGTACACGAATAATCCACCGGAAATCCGTACCACCTCAGATTCGTGGTGTGATGCCTTTGAATGAAATCGATCCAACCTCCTTAAATGGAAATATTTCCACAGATTTTATTTTTTTTCTTTTTTTTTTAGTCTAGTAAATAGAAAGACCGTAAGGGACCTAAAAAGACAATGTCCAGCAAAGAGAGCCTTGTAAATTTGGAATTAACCTTAACAATTGATGTAACTAACCTTTTTCTCAATTTTTAAAAAGAAGATCTAATTTCGGCCTTACTCAACAATGAAAAAACGAGAGACGTATGCTTTTTTTGAATTCCAGGTTTCCAGAACGTTTTTTTTTCCTGGTGATTTTGAAGTGCTATCTACGGTCAACAAACAGTGTTTCCTAAAACAAAATTTAAAAAAAAAGTAAAAATAAAAGAAGGAATTGATTGACCCAGTGAACTTAGGTAAATGCTTTTATGCGGAAGTTGATCAAATACCAAAGAAGAACTATTTATTGCGCTTCTTAAATGAAAACTACTATTAAACCAAAAACATAAATGCTCAAAATTTTATTTTAAAAAGGTTGATATAAACACTGGAATAAAGAGAACCGACAAGAAAAATCTAAAGACTCATTTCGATGGAGATCTGGAATCAAGGATAGGGAAAAGTATAAAGTAGTACATTCTGGAGTAAGAGGAGAGAGGAACTAAACTAATTTGTCTTCAATTTTACGTTCTTCTTTTTTTTTTACTGTGTGCACTGCAAATTTCAAACCAAGAGCACTGATGACTATTTTCTCAAAAAAAAAAGAGACGCATCGAAACTGTTTGTCTTCTGAAAAATCGCTTCCCAAAAAAAATGTCTCTTTTATTGTATTTCTTTTTACATTTTTTTAAATCCCTTACGATGGCTCAACAACCTTTAGGTCGATATTGGTCTGCCAACTTAGCCGCTCGTTCTTCCCGGGCTTTCCTTTGTTTCTATAATTGTTTACCCTATTTTCAAGATTATCCTCCGAAAATTCCGTGAGATAAACTAAAAAAAAATTGTGAATTTATTTACTTATTTCTGATCCGATGATGATCTAAATTACCAAAATCTTTTACACTAGAACAGATTCGGCTCATAATAGGGCAGCTAAGAATGTCACGCATGAATAAGTCATGTACATATTTTTGTGATTATGTGATTATTTGATTTTTGTGATTTGTGTATTTATAAGTATAAACAAATTGTAGTGTAAACAAATCTATTCGGTCACATTCGAAGTTTCTATTAAGGAAGTCTAGCAACTTTTGTTGGCGAAGTGATCAAAGCATTCGAATCGAGCAACATTCACATTAGTCATCTTGAGACAAGACAAGGAAAATCAGGAAAAGGTAGGCTCAGTTCGATTTTTTGCACTATTAATGGAATTTTAGTGTGGATCAAAATTTCAGGAGATCAGTTCTTAGACTGATTGGGTGATTTCTCCATAATTATACCACAAAACCATAAAACCAGTTCTTTAATGATGAAACTAAAATCAAAAAATGACGATGTCATGGTCCTTAATGTGACAGTTTTGTTGTTATATAATAATGCACTGCTTCTCGATATAGGTCTATTTCGGATTACTTTTTTCTGTTGGTAAATCTATCATTTGTATTCAGGATGGGACCTACTTGCGGATTGTGATGGCACTAAAGAACAACTAATAGCAGCCGCTGCTGCTCTTACACAACAACATGTGGATCTCACCGGTATCGCTCTATATAGAAAGGATTCTGTGGAAGAGGGTACGGTCATCCGTGTTTCTAATCTCACAAACAAATTCAAGAAAAAAAAAACTTGGAAGCATGTTACATCTTCACTGGAATTTCTTCGGATTTTCCAACGAATCCATCCCAACAATAAGTGAGTTCATGAGAAAAAAAAGTGCGGTTTTTTTGAAGAAGTTGAGGAATGTTTGTTTTCTCCTGGACACTAACTGTCAGTTTTAGTTTTAGCTTAGTTTTATTGCATTTTTTTTCTGCCAACAGCTTTGGCACGGTAGATGTGAAAGAAAGTTATAGGAATTGTTTGTACTCTGTAAAATTGAAATAAATGAAATATAAATGAAGATAAATCTGCTAATAAAAAGTCTTTTTTCCAATTTGAAGCTGAAATAGACGTAATATAAGTAAAATTGAACTGTAAGAATATTTACTTTTTTATTCCATTATTTATTGACACGTTTATTTACTTTTGCGTGGAACATAAATGAATAGATACGCTACGAACAAATCAGTTGTATCTCATGGTGCCGCGTCGCAGCAGCACCGCCAGTGGCCGTAAGGGAACAGAAATTCCGGGGTCGACTATATATACTAATAATTAGGCTCAATCTTGGCGTATAAGATTAATAAAGGTGTGCTGTACTTAATGCGGTGTATTTGCTGAAAAGTATGCTGTCCAACCTTATTGTATTTGCTCGATAATATGGTCGCTGAGCGAGTCTTACGCGCGTCGCGGTCGTACAGTTCAACATAAGTGTCGCCTATGTTTACGTACGTCTATATTTTCATTAAATTGTTTTATTTCTATTTTGTATACTAAATAACATAATAAATAATATAATGGCATGATATAATCATACTATATGAAATAAGATAAAGAATGAAGAAATGAAATAGATTAAAAGAAAATAATTGGATAAAATAATTTAAAAAACGGATGAGAATAAATATTATATGTTCTAAATAGGTGCTACAGAGTACCGAAACAATAAAGAATATATCGTATTCTTCAAAATGAGCCGATATTAGGGAAATACCGTATAACTTATAGTGCCATGGTTTCCAAGACATATTTCTGAGCTGGACAAGTGCTCTCGTTGCATAACCAAGTATGATCCAACAACAGATCCACGTCATCCGGTAAAAAAGATTAAGTTTTCTCTTTTTTTTTTTACAAAATTCCTGGACATATTTTCCCCTGTTACTAAAAATCTCAGGATTATCGTTTAGGGACACGGTGATGCCGCGTACATTGCTAGAAGGAAGTTTTTGAACGATCACGCATTGGAATATAGACAGTAAGTGTTGAATCCGTAAAGGATGTCCATAAAATATGTTTTATGCTTTTTTTCTGTGCGGGACATCGCGATTTTTTTTTCTTTCAGCGGTGATCCTATTCCCATAGTGGATTATACTGAGGAAGAGCATGCAACATGGAAGGCTGTTTACGAAAAACTACGAGGTCTCCACGAAACACACACATGTCTAGCGTATAGGTAGTTGACATCTGATAAATTAACGATTTTGGAGACTCTCAGCAAGAAAACATAAACCAGATAGGCACCTGATTTTAGAAAGAACCTCAAAATGTTGGAGGATGCAGGAGTGTTGTCGCCAGAGAGAATTCCACAGATAAAAGACGTGAACGTTTATCTTCAGAGTAAGCGTATTTGCTTATTTTAATAGCAAAGCAGTTTTAAATGCTGTTAAATAAATAGTAAATAAATAGTAATAATAGTAAACAAATATCGCTGCGCACAAATTATGGAGAAAATACCGTTTTTATTTTGACTAATGTCAATTTTATTATTATTATTTATTATTATTATTATTTAATTTCAAGATTTTAATTAATTTATTAATTGTTGACGAGTGCTCGGACAGCCAGAATACCTTAGCTCACAATGTGGAAATAATAAAATATTCTAAGTAATTTGAATAAATAAATAATAAATGATTAATAAGAATAAATAAATGATTAATTAATAACTAATTAAATAATTTTTTTTGCTACCGTCGATATCCACAAAAAAAAGGAGAAAGTGCGAGAGAAATGTACTGAAAAAGTATATACGTAGCAGTATCAAAGTATAAGTGAATCTTTCAAAAGTAGTACCAAGAAAAAACAAGGATTTCCTATATCTGTTTGATTTTTTCCATCAGAGTTTTTTTCTGTTTGACTTTTGATTTTTCTGTTTGAGAATCTGAATTAGTTCACCATTTTGCAACAGTTTATTTCTTTTTTTTTATGGCTTTTGCATGGTTAAACAATAATGGAATAATAAAGAAATATCAACGTTATCACAGTAGGAAGTTTGAAAAAAAAACTTACAAATTTAGAGAGGACAGGCTTCATTCTTCGTCCGTGCTCTGGTCTACTATCTGCTCGTGATTTCCTCGCAAGTTTAGCGTTTCGCGTATTTCAGGTATATAAAAATTGTTAGAAGAGTATCCCAGAACGTATTCTCATGCATAATTTCTTCTATATGTACGGGTGTAGTGCAGTGGTAAGAGGTCCCGGTGCGACTAAACGACCGGTGTTACGAGACTGCCTTGGTGCCGATCAAAGCATTCATCCCTCAGGAGTCAAAAAATTAGTACCGGATTTGTCTGGGGGCGAAAACATCAGATCACATCACACTTTCACAAAGATCAAACGATTCGAAGTCGGGTTTAACGGTATCACTCCAAGAATCTGATGTATGAATTTCCGAGGGTTTTCAAAGACTATACGGGAGCGTAGATTGCAAAAGCAGGTAGGATCTCGCTCATCTCCCCTTGCGTCACTGAAATAGACGGCTTCGGAATGCGGTTCCTTACGACGTCCCCTACTAAAACGCGCCATCCTTGCGCTCCGCCCCCGTCTGTGACTCGTCGAAAATCCATTCGGATGCCGCGATGGGGATTTAATTTCATTTCTCGAATCCATTCGGACTCCTCGATGGGGAATTCATTTCATTTCACCATTCACAGACGGGGGCGGGGAGCAAGGGTGGCTCGCTGCAATAGAGGACGTCGTAAGGAACCGCATTCTGAAGCCGTCTGTTTACAGTGATGCAGGGAGAGATGAGAGGAACCACCCCTGTGTTCATAATCCACGACCAGATATAGGTTTACTCCAAAGGAAATCCATTCCACGCCCGATTCGTGGGGTGATGCCCTTCAAAGGGGTGGCCCGTCCCAGTGGGATTCGACCAACGCCCAAGCATGTCATCCATTATAATTAGTTATTATCCTTTAGTTCCTTGAACCTAAGGTTATCACAATCGCTTTCCAGCTATTCCTGCTCTTAAACGCCGAAGGATATTGTGTTAGGCGTTAATCAATCCGCTTAGGATGCGCCAACGCGTTCACTTTAATTCAGAATCGTTTGGGGTTAACGAACGCGTGTCTAGCCCACAAAATGATTTGCGGGCTAAACACGCGTGCGGTGACGATGTGTCAGTCAGTGTTTCTTCTCTCTCAACCAGGTTTAGCGGGTGTTTTCCGGCACCGAAAGGATGAAAGGTTTGGTTGGCACAGGGGCTGTTTTGAACCATCTATCGATCGTGGCGCCACTGCGGAAACTCTTACCAACTGCGCTATACCCGCCTCGCTCGTGCTCTGATGCATATGTGTGTGTGTTTAAGACGACCACGTACCTACGTCATAGCGGGAAACCACATCATTCTCCAGAACCTGACCTGATCCACGAACTATTAGGACATGTGCCAATGTTTGCTGATCCTATGGTTGCTCAAATGAGTCAGGTTGGTTTTTTTTTCACCGTTTGTTGGTGCAACTGGTAAGGAAAGCAAAATTCCAATGGTGAGTCACTTTGCATAAGTTTTGAAGCAATTACCATTTCGATCCTGGCGTGAATCTCGATCTTTCCATCCTGAATGCAATCATACACTTTTCTCCTGCCTTTTTGACTTAGGTCAGCGACGGAAATCCTTGTAGATCTTAAGAATCACTTCTGTAACTACGTACCTAAGTCATGTTGAAATAATTACGTTTCAGGACATTGGCCTTATGAGCTTGGGAGCATCAGATGAACAAATTGAGAAACTAGCTACCGTAGGTTTTTCGACGGTTTTCAATCAGCTCCTTTGCACAGCTCTTTCCCTAACCGTTTCCAGGTTTATTGGTTCATAATCGAATTTGGTTTGTGCAGAGAAGGTGGCCAATTAAAAGCGATCGGTGCTGGATTAATCTCTGCTTATGGAGAATTGGAAGTGCGTCAGAAAATTTTTTTTCCAAAGACAAAATTCTGTTTTTCCACCTTTCCCAGAAGTTAGAGCTTGGAACAGGTGTTGTTGCTAGTTTGTTATTGCTAACTGTGCCATGAGTCTGCCATGGCTACGATGACCCTCTGGTCCAGTACTGCTAGGGACCAATAGCCCGTTACGCCCATGAAGCGCACTGCCCAACGTAGTCTACGGTTCCTCATGTACGGTACACACAAAGGTTCACTATCTATTCTACTTTCAAAAATACAAGAAAATATACTGCCAGCAGCTGCTGTACAAAAAAAATACGACTAACGACTTCCAGAAAGTTTACAGGAAGAATGGAAACAGAAAGATTGAGAACACTCTTGTTCAAAAAGGTGATCCAGCTAAACGTATTGCTCCCACTGGGCCTCCTTCCTTCGGTTTAATATTTCCCGTCTATCTCTTATATTCTGCCCATCTGATCCATGAAGTCGGAATCAATAGGATGAAAATGAACTCAGCTGAATCAACTACTTTACATTCATGGCACAGTTATAGATCGGCTATTGCACCAACTATACTGTAAATACAGATTGATCCTAGAAGTTCGTTGTCACATAGTCAGCACAATACTAGGCGGGCAATATCAGTTACAATGTTATAGCGGGTGTGGTGTAGCGGTTAGAGGTTCCGCTTCCTGCACGATCGATCGGAGGTTCCAATTCGCCCTAGTGCTCACCAAGCCCTTCATCCCTTCGGGGTCGATAAATTGGTACCAGACGTGTCTGGGAGGATAAAAACACTGACGTGACCCATCGGCTAGCCACCGCAAGTCACTGGATAGGCCAGTTACACGTTCGTGAACCTCAAACGATTCTGAGTTGAAATGGACGTGGGGGGCGCATCCCAAGCGGATTGATTAACGCCAGAAACTTTATCCTTTACTCTTTAATGTTGGAGTGGACAGCAAATTAAGGATGTCATCTATGGGGATGGCTGGTTCCGAAGTTGTGAGGAGCACCTGGCCCCTTGTGGTCGTCTTCTGGTCCTCCTCGGCGTTGCTCTCACTGCTATTTTATGCACGACGTTGGTTTCTTCGGGGCCCGTAATCAGCAGATTCCATTTCCGAATACACCGATCGTGCCCTGTGTACTATCGATCGTTTTTTGTGCTAACTCAGAACTCTTACAGCACTAATGCCTCACGTGTGCTACAGGTACTCATCGATTCATAGTACCAAGAAACGGTAGTAGATGCACCACTCTACGAGTAATGCGCTGCTGTACACATATTTTCGAGAAAACGGAGCCGAGATGGCAACTTATTGGAGTGGAGTGGAACTGGAACTGGAACCTAGCTAAAGTTCAGCGAGATCCCCGGCAAAGACAGTATCCCACAAAAAATATGGTGATGGTATCTCTTCACGAAAAAATAGGATTAGAGGTGTAGATCACGAGTATAGGTGCGAGTCATGCTCAATTCTTTCAATTCTTCTTGCTTGTGCTGAGAAATGGCGTGTGGGAAATAACATAGGAGTTCGAATCTTCCTACGAGACACCTCATAAGCTAACTTTGTGTGAACGCTTCGCTTCTCTCACTAGCCTGTCTATTTACTTCGGTCTTACTGGGACAGGCTACAAGAGGAACCTCACTTATTATCATCTACTGGCTAGTATATGTAGCACATGTATAGAGTGATGCGTTGTAAAGTGCCTGGTAGGAAAATTTGCACAGGATGACCGTTTCCCACGCCGTTTAAGAGGACATTTAAGGAGAATCAGGCGTGATCGCGCTCATACTTGTGATTAACACTTCTAACCCTGGTTTTTTGCTGAAAGGTCTCAAAGATCTTCAATTTTGTGAGAGGGTGCCCTTAGTAGGAGAGTGGTATTCAAAGTGGGCGTAACGTAGTGGTAACTGGGTCTTACTGCGATTGCGCAGCGCCCGATGGTTCAGCACCGCCCAGGGTTACCGAGCCGTGCGTTTCTCAGGCAAATAAATAAATAGCCTCAATAAATTTATCCTAGATTTACCTGGAAGGATTGAAACACTGTCCTTATCCATTGTTTAAAGGCAGCATACCACGGATTTAACGTGGTGAGGGAATCGACAGAAAATATAGAGATGGAGTTGTAGATTACGAGATCAGATTTGTTTCTGTTCAGCTCTCCCTAACCGTCCTAAAAAAACGGCGTGGGAACCGCATTATTCCCTACGAGGTACTTTAGAACGTTCGTCTACGTATAGGTTCTGGTCCTCTCAGAAACCTATTCATAGATTTTACTTGAATAGGCAGTCAAGGAGAGCGGAGAACTCACTGGCTTTCAAGCGCTACGCAGCTGGATGCGGCGCGTGTACAACTGTTAAGCTTTGCAACTGAAATCGTCATCTCCCTAACCGTAGTAAAAAAGGAGTCTCTCACGCCGTTCTCTACTACGATTAGGGGAAGATGAGCGAAACTATCCGTGATCCTGCAGTGTACGACCACGTATAGAGTTTACCCATCGGAAATCCACAGCAGTTAGGGATTTTTAGGATGATGCCTTTAATATCCGCAAATCATTATACAGGCTGCATACTCTTCATCCCGTAGTAAACTTCTGATACTCTGAAGTCGATGTCGAATGTGAAGGTGGATCTGAGTTGGTCCGGATCAATTCCGGACACCTCATCCTTTCTCCTCATTACCTTGCTAAGAAGATCTCTGCTGTTCAGCATGCGTGCTCGGATAAACCGGAACATCGTGATTTTGACCCGGTGACTACTGCTGTACAAAAATACGAGGATAGCGACTATCAGCCGTTGTATTTTGTCGCACAGAGCATTCAAGATGCTCTACACAAATTAAGGTCTCTGTTTTATTAGGACTAATTTCTCCTCGGGGTTGTGTAGAGCTTTTTCTTTCAGGCATTATGCACTTTCCATGGAACGTCCCTTCGCGGTCATTTATGATCCATTCACAAGAAGTGTAGAGGTTTGTGAATCGAAAA
Organism: Necator americanus; assembly: GCF_031761385.1. Classification (NCBI taxonomy): domain Eukaryota; kingdom Metazoa; phylum Nematoda; class Chromadorea; order Rhabditida; family Ancylostomatidae; genus Necator; species Necator americanus. The sequence continues at coordinate 6,093,765 of NC_087372.1, read as the reverse complement.
GAACTTATTAATAAGGTCATAGAAAAAAGTAGAAACTTGCTAGTTTGGTGTTAAAACTAAGAATGATCCTTAACTTGAGAGAAGATTTAATATTCAAAGGAAACATAGTAAACCCCTCTGTCTGAGGGAAAAAATCTCTCCAAAATTGCTGCGATAGCATTTACGGGTGTTGAATAGCTTTAACTTCGGACCTGCAAAGAAACACTGATTTTCTTTGCGTTAAGGGTAAGATTTCACCTCAAAAGAGAAGAAAAAAAGAAAAAGAAACTAGAGAAAAACCTAGAAAAAAACTTTAGATTGACTGATGTTTCTGTGCAGGAAGTAGACCATATTTGAGGATAAAACTCAAAACGTTTTTTTTTATTAGAGAGTTTTTTGTTTTCCTGTGAGTTGATGAGATTCGAGAAGGCTATTTTCTATTAAATGTGTATATTCTGCTATAATAAGGAAATACTATAGAGTGGATACAGTCAGGTGAGAACTACCTGTAACTACGTAAGCGCTCATTAGAAAACTCAATCTCACCAGAAAATAAAGAACTCTCTAATAGATAAAAGACGTTTCAAGTTTTGATCTCAAATATGCTCTACGTTTTAAAGAGAAACATCATTTTTTCTGAAGTTTCTTTTTCTACGTTTTTTTTTCTTGCTTACGCTCAGAGTGGCGTGGTAGGGCTTGCGGCTGCTGCGATCGCGGTGGGACCTTAGTCATCTTTACAGCTCAATTGTAGCAAGCGAAGGTCCCGTCTTCAGTCGTCACCGCCTGTTCCATCTCAGCGCCTCGAGCGCAGCGGTTCGGCGTCTGTCTTCTGCTCATTCTGACCCGAGGAAACACGTTTTCATTTTCGAACTCTTTGAGTCTTGACGAAAAAAAAAATACGAGAAAAATTTCCGAACGAATTATTGAAGCGTCCGAGAGTTATTGAAGCGGGATAGCGTAACATTACATAAATATATAAATATGTATAGCCAATTATATTGGCGAATACTTGGACTTATTTAGTTTCGAATAATTCTAAGAAGAGACAGAGAACCCTAAAAAATTGATAAATTGGTTCAAAATGTCACCATTTCCACAAATTGCACTTTCGAACGTTCTACAAAATATACAGAACATAGAAAAAGGATAAAATATCAAATAAAGAACATCTCTTCGACATTTTCTGATACTTTCTAGACAATTTCTGCAGTGAAAGTGAGCTTATTAAGGTCATTAAAGTACAGTATTCCACCTGTGTTGCGCCTAAGTGTCCGATTCGCATCCACACTACAATTTTGAAGTTTGACGGAACTCGATGTGTCTCTTTGGTGCAAATTCATTCTCCTCCGAGGCTATAGCGTAGTCACAGTGAAAATTTCGTCTTCTGGTCGTCCAGAGCTGCCAAAGTATCCGAGTTTTTACTGTAATAAATCGTATATTGTTGATCTTGGTGAACTGTAAGAAATTGCTACCGTGGTGCTGGTTCTGTACACATACAGAATTGAGGACGTTCCGCACTTCTTATAATTATTGGATGTGATTACTTATGTGTTCAGAAGAGGTGCTAGCGGTCAGCGTTCGCCTACTATTATTTTTATTTATATTAATTAATTCCTATGATTACAATATAATTGATTAATTATGATAATATTTAAATAAATTGGGTTAAAGTAAAGTTTGTAATGTTTTTTTGTTCATAATATTCTCTGACTCAGACAAAGTGTGTTCTACCTTTTTATCTTTCTTTTCTGGTGCATCGTTGGTGTATGTGAATAAATAAATAATGAATGAATAAATAAATAATTAATTATAATTATATTTTCATAATACTTAACTATAATAATAACTAATATAATATTATAATAATTATAATAATGAGTAATGTTTAGTACTTAATTTTAACAATTAATTTATCCATTTATTTTTAATTTTTAAGACAAATCACTTGTACTTAAATATAATATTTATCAATATAGTATATTATTTGTTATTTATCAATATTTATCAAGGGAAAAACCAAAAATATCAACTAATTTACTGTTTCAGACTATTCGCGACATTTCCGACCTGGAACCTGCATTTTCAAGATTTCGCATGGAATTTTCTGCAACCACACATGCATTCGATAAATTGAATCTAAATAAGTCGTCCAAGTAAACTCGATTGCTTTGTTTCTTTTTTTTTTGCTTTTCATGGAGATTTTTTTTTGTTTCGCTAGAAGAACTGAATTTAAGCAATAAACCCACTTATTTGGTGTTTGTTTGTGTTTCACATTTAAATGCTTAAATTTTATTTACGCATTGTATTGTCCTTCAAAGTTGTCGCATTTGTACAACAAAACGAAAAACACGTGTATCGGCGAAGAAGACCTGGTTGATGTTGAAAGTGGTCTAACTTTGGCTCAATTTTTAAGTTCATACTCTTTTTTCTTTTTTTTATGTTCATTTTTTTCCCATGAGGAGCTAATTTCACTACTTGTTCTGTTGGAAAGGAGTTTGTGTTGCGTTGCGGCGCATCGACTCCGTTGAACGTGACACAGAACGTGAGCAGCATGTTGGTGCAGTGCCGGCGGTAGGGGGTTTGGCTGCCACTTTACAGTCGATGGTTCTAGGCCGCCCTAGTGCCAACTAAGTCTTTGATCCTTTCGAGGTCGACAATTTCGTATTGGACTTAGATAATAACTTTTGGGATGATAACGAGACTGTTCAGACGCATCGTTCCCCCTCTCCACCCCCCCCCCCCCAGGCATCGTAAGGCTGCACACACACGGTTGCACACACCTGATCCACAATTTTGGAGAAGAACCCAAAAGCGCACCCTCATAGGAGTTGATAAAGAATCCTTCATTCATTCGTTTTTTTTTTGCGTAAGTCGCCACCAACGAAATCGAGAGATTATCCGAGATTCTTTTCTATGGCACTGGTCAGTGGGATTTTCACGCCTACCATCTAATAAAATCGATGTTCTGAGGCGGTTTGAACGTGGTTTTTGGAGGAATGTTCCAGGAAACTTCCAAGCACATGAAAACTTCTCGATTATCAGTGCGTGTATCGATTTATCTGCTTTACCAGGAACGAATTCTTGAGCACAGCCATGAACCTAAAGGTGGATATTAAAGATAGGAGATGAAGTGCTCGGCACGGATCAATCCCTGCTGTGATGGTGCGCCTTGGGATAAACATTATTCTGGGATTTTGTTTTTTTTCCAATGGATTGAAATTTCAGAAAGATATCGACGAAAAAAGGTGATTTCTGTGACAAAAAAGTTCTTAGCGATTCCAGAAAACTGTTTTTTTTTCTGCAAAAAAAAATCCCGTTTCAGTCTATCATTTTGTATCGCACCTGACTTTTGGAGTAGTTCAATTTCTTCGGTGCTGTCGGAGGTTCAGAAGGCGAGGCGGAAGCGAAGGAAACGAATGAATCGAAGTCCATTCGGAATCAATCCATTAACCACGTAACATATTTTGATCGTTTCACAATGATTTTCAAATAATTGGTCCTACGAGCTCGTAATAGGCTTTTTAAATAACGATAAACACTTTTCTTCCCCGTGAGCGACTTCAAATTTAAAAAGAAACCCCACTACTTGTGCATTAACATACTAGCTGTGTAAATATTTTTAAAAAAATTAAAATTTCAATCGGAGCAATGGTCAGTCAAAATTATAAAGTGGTAACTACGTAAACGATCACCAGAAAACAAAGAACGCTCTAATAGATGAAAGACGTTTCAAGTTTTGATCTCAAATATGCACTACGTTTTGAACAGAAACATCAGTTTTTTTTAAAGTTTTTTTTTCTGGTTTTTTTTTCTTGGCTACGCTCAAAGTGGAGTGGTAGGGCTTGCGGCTGCTGCGATCAAGGTAGGACCTTACTCTTAACTATTTTTTTCCTCTGAGCGACTTGAAATTTAAAAAGAAATGTCATTACTTACGCAAAAACCTATTAGCTGTATAAATATTTAAAAAAAAATAAAAACTTCAATCGGAACAATGATCAGTCAAAATTTTCCACTACAAATTTCTCTCATTGTTCTCGTGAACTTATGAACAACCGAGGGAGTTGGAAAATAATCACGATACGTGTAGGAGACAAAAATTTCGGCATTTTATCGTTTAATCCGTTTTATATACACCTTTTATTATGACAAATGTAATATTGATCTAAAAATTAACAACATTTAAATTACTACTGAAAACTAGAGACAATTTCCTGTAGAGAAAGAAATGCTCTTTCAATTAGCATGTTAAATAACCCTAAACTATCTCCAAGTCCTCTCTTCTTGAAACTTCAGCATTTGGAAGTGTATTTATGTTTTTTGTTATGCCAATGAGGTTTAGGAAACGTCAGGTCAATAAAAAAAGTTTCGCCTAAACCACGTTGGCATAACAAGAAAACATAAATAACCCTAAACTCTTTTTTTTTGTGAGGGAGATTATGTTTAAAAACAGCTATTGTCTACACATCAACCTATTAACTAACTTCATAAATATCTTTAAAAAAATAAAAATTTTAATCGGAGCAATGGTCAGCCGAAATTTTTCATCGCACATTTCTCCACACATCGTTTTACGAGCGTTTTGTGATGGCCGCTCCTTCGAAAACGTAAGTGGAGCCAATTAGGTGGTGGTCCCTGATAAAATTGCCCTCTAAAACGGGGCAAAACGAATTCATCGTACTGCATGATCTTTGCTTCTATGTGTCTCACTATGCCTTTTACAACAATATTATACTTCTTCAATTTTCAAAATTTTATTTTTGTGGCATTTTTTGTCGTAAGTAATCCATACGATGGATGTGATTAGTAACAAATATAGAATACCATATAATTGTAGTGATATGTAAAAAAAAGAAAAGGAGAGAAAAGAAAAAGAAAAAGAGAAAAGGGCACGGTATGTAAATGTGCCCAGTTTCTGCAGCGTTTTCTTTTATAACTCTCCTGAATATTTCTCTCCTTTCGAGAAAAAATTAAGTAAGAACACAGTACATATGCAAAGTTTTCTCTGCTGATTTTGATTCTCCTGAATACTTCACGTTTGATTTAAGTAAATAATTTCGGAAATTTCTGAGAAATATTGAAAAAGTTTGAAAGATGTGAGAAAAAAAGGTTTTTTCTTCTTCTATTTGTTTTCTGAGTGAAATCAAGTGGGTGAAACATCGTTTTTTTTATACAGTTTTACTCGAGCTTTGTGAAGTTCTAGTTGCTAAAATTTTTTCTGTTTGCTCTCATGTTTGTAGATGGAACGCGGTGATCGTAAATAAATAAATAAGTAAATAAATAGATAAAAGTAGGTTTTTGACGCGCACAGTCATAAGTAGATGTAGTCTCAAAACATTTTCCTGTGTTTATAGAGGTACTGAACTATGTGCTCTGCACAATTTATCCCTTGTACTATGAAAAAGCCTGAAAAAATTCCGAGAAACCGTCAGTGACTTCACAAACGTTAAATATGTTTATCAGAAGTCTTCAAGCAATCGTTTAGCGTGCTTTCTATTGTCCTTTCTTTCTGATTTCTAGGACTAAATAATTTCCTCAAAAATTAACAAATTAATGGAGGATGCTTGAAAACTAAAAAGAAAGTCTTAATTGCAGGTCCCAATGGGACATAGCAAGAAATCTCCAATGAATCTCGGTGATAAATAATCCTAAGAAAGACTGATTCAAAGAAAAAAAATTGTTATTGAAGACGCGATAGATTTCCTGAGTAACATGGTGTTTCTCTTCAAGTAATTTACATAGGCGTCTTCTACTTTCTTCCTCTGAGATTCACATCTGCGCCACAAAATCCCAGGAAGAATACCTCATCGGGATGATCCAAAGGTGGGACTCAATGTAAAAATCTTTTTTTGATTTACAAAAGTATTTTATTCTGGAAAGGAAGCTTCGTTTCGTCGTTATTACTACAGTACTACGTTAAACTTCATTAATGAATCAAATCTTTTTATCAAAGGTACCACTAGTGGGACCCAATTTATTCTTAAGTGTTCATGAGAAAGTCGACAGTGATCTCTTCTTTTGGGTGCAAAAAAACTATGTGCGAAAACCGATCCCACTCGCTGTTGTCTTCTCGTTCCTTCTCAACCATGACCCTTTAATCGCCGTTGACTCCGTTCTCATTTCCCGGTTCATCCATCACTCATTCTTCACCAGCGCTACAGACGAGTGTGTTGTTTTTAACGGTACCGCTTCACCTATATTCGCTAGAAGTGATTTTCTAAAAAAAAAATAAACTTCCTATCCTAATGATTCATTAATCTCCTGGTCATAAATTTCAAGGATAAAGGGCGATTGAAAGGATAAAGTTTCTGGCGTTAATCAATCCGTTTGGGATGCGCCCCCACGTTCACTTCAATTCAGAATCGTTTGAGGTTTACGAACGTGTAACTGGCCTATACAATGACTTGCGGTGGCTAGCCGATGTGTCAAGTCAGTGTTTTTATCCTCCCAGACATGTCTGGTACCGATTTATCAACCCTGGGGAATGAAATGCTTGGTTGGCGCTGTAGCGGATTCGAACTTCCGATCGATCGTACAGACAGCGGAACCTCTTACCGACTGCGCTACACGCTGCCGCTACCAAATTGTGTAGATGGGAAATTTCTGCACTGTGGTGATAAAGCAAGTGAGAATTATAAACGCGGGGGTATTCAGCAGCTGATCACCATTGATTCGTAACTAGTGATTGACGGTATGACCTTCGTCCTCGGTGCACAATCCTAGATCTTCATTCTCGGATTAACATTTGGAATCTCATATAAATGACACGAGTAAAATACGTGGAATAATTTCATCAACACTACGTTAAGTAAAATTTAGAAAATCTAATCTTGCGGCTTGTTCTAATCCGGTGTTTTTCATTTTAGCAACCATTGCTTCCACTTCAGTACTGCACGCAATAAAACCGCGCCCAATTTCTGGAGAAACCTTTAAAGGTATCACCCCACGAATCTGAGGTGGTGCAGATTTCAGGTGGAGTATTCGTATCCGGGATGGGAGACTATGGAGAGGGAGGTGATTCCGTCCATTTCTTGCTAATTGCCGTAAAAACGGCCCGGAAGATACGGCTTCATTCGTTTTGGCGCACCATTTTGTACAAGAGGTTCGATTGGAGCGCGCCAGTCTTGTGCGGCGCCGCATCTTCCGGGCCGTTTTTTACGGCAATTAGCAAGAAATGGACGGAATCACCTCCCTCTCCATAGTCTCCCATCCCGGATACGAATACTCCACCTGAAATCTGCACCACCTCAGATTCGTGGGGTGATGCCTTTAAAATTTAGCTGTTGAGCACTACAAATAGGCCTTGAAACACTACAAATAGGGCTTGAAAATTGGCCTTTTTGAGGCGATTTTTAGGAACATAGCCTTGCTCTGCATTGTAATTGTATTTTAATGGAATAATAGTATATGTGATCGCAGTAGTTTAACGTTCTATCAAGAGTTCAAGGTGCAAAACGGTCCTCTTTTTTAATGTTAATTCCGATCACTGCCACCTAAAATAATTAGTCGAATTTTACACATAAAATTTTTGACGATTTTTCTCATTTTCATTACAATAATTTTTTCGAAAGTAATTTTACCACAATAATTTTTTTGCAACTCACAATTAATATCAAGACAAATCCTTAAAAGTGTGTCACTCTTTCTATTTGGAGAAGGATCCCTTCACTATTTCTAGAGATCAATGCAGCTAATTATGGTTGTTTGTTACCCGAGAAAGTATCATTTGAGGATGTTTTAAGGATGTCCTGCTGATAATTTGAATCGAGGTATGATGTCGTCGACTTATTCCATTTCTTTTTCTGATGATCCATCAGAAAACGTGGGAAAAAAACATGGAATGGAATCTCCTTCTAAACGACAAAGGCATTTTGCTAAGAATCGGCGTGGATTACCTAATCGGCTTTTATTTAAAAAGAGAACAATAGGCCTAGGACTTGGAAATAAAAAGGAGAAATAGAAGAACTAAAAAAAGTGAAGAAGAAATAAAAAAAAATGAAATATTTCTTGGTTTTTTTTTAATCCAGGAGTGATTCTTGTTTAATCTTCCACGTTGATTAGGTATGTAGCGTAGGCTATTCTAGGATATTTAAAGATTTTCTATGTATTTCAACTGTCTATATTGAAGAATTTGCTCCGTAAAATAAATTTGTTGGAGAATTTGTTGTAAATTGCTTAAAAATCTATGTATCCAAAATCATTTACGCTTCTATCGAAAATGAAAAGGTCGTGAACGTATTTTTTTTTCTAGAAGTACTACAAATTGGCTATGGAAAGGGAAAAGATAGTATGGGATTTTATGATTTTTTTACCAATAAATACCATTTTTTTACCAATAAATACTATAGAATTGAAATACAGTGAAAAGTAGAATCAGTTTTAACGACAACGCATTTACTGTACTTTACTGTATGTCGAACACATTGCGACGTGCCTGACTGAAGCACAGTCTGCAAATGCGGACGTTGACGCAACTATGTATAGTCGAGTCAAAACATAAACATGAAGCCGGTTGCAGTTTTCTTTTCGATTCCTGAACCCACACACTTCACGTGAATGGAACATGAAAGACCGCATAAAGGCGCTCCATAGAAAGTGCATAATTTCTGGGAAAGGAGATTTACGCAAGTGCAAATGCACCACGGTGCTTCATCATGTTGTTTTGACCCTGGCATACTCTACAGGGTGCACCATAAATATAGTCACTTTTTTTCGCCGGGGTCATTTTTTTCCTGAAGCAAATCAGCAGCATTTCATCATGTGGAAGAAGTTCAGTAGATCAAATTAGAACTTTAGATCTCCCAATTTTTGTTGCCAGTTTTTATGTTTATGGAGATATTTCTCAAGCAGAAGCTATCCTAAGAAATTTCAAAGATAATTTTTTAGAGATAAGAAATTTTTAGATTTTTTTCAGCTATCTTAGGAAAAATTTCTTATCGTATACGTACAAAAAAAGTTGGCAGAAAAGTTTTTTCTCAGCATCTATTAAAGATTTATTAACTTTAACTACATCGAAACATATAGAAGGTACATAATTTCTGTGAACAACATTTATATCCAACACCATTTATATTTATATAATTTATACCTTAATATATATCTTTATATTTTATCACAACAGAATTTATATCCGGAACAACAAACAACATAAACAACTAACAACCCAGCGGTCCACCATAGAGTCCTACCGTGAGCGTTTGAAAGCTAATATTAGTGCCAAAGCCGAAAGTCATACTGAATAAAAACCAATTTTTCATGTTAATTAGATTATTTATAAATTATTGCCGAAGTTTTCCTGTTTCCTGATCAATTTCGAGTAAATAATTATTCGCCTTTTATCTAGGGACCATATTTATAGCGTACCCTGTACAATTCGAGCGCCGGTCCGGTACATTCCTGAGCAGAAAAGGTGATCTTATTTAAATTATGGTTAAGTCTGTTGTTCGTTCCCCCGTTCTTCTCCTAAATCCATAATTTTTCTCAATTTTATGGAAACCGACCCACATCGTTCCAAGATTATCTTAACTATTTTTCTGTAAATTTTCCTCTCAGGAAACAACTGTGCTACTGTTCCAAACACGTTTCTTCTGTATTTGTGTATGTGTTGAAACATCTAGTACTGACTGGTCGCTCTATCCATTAGGATAATCGTGTTACGGTGTGGTTAGGAGTTAACCGGTTACTGTATGTTGCGCAGAGAGTACATATATTTATTATGTCGGTACGAATCAACGTGGCCGATTTAATTTTAGATCGTTAATATGATGTATTGTTGTTGTTGTCGATATTTTTCTGTTCTCATGTAAAATTTCCCTATAAATTCCCTATTCCCCTATTCCCCCTTAGTGAAATACTGTGTGTTTGAGAAAAAAATAGCATAATGAATTTTCTAGTTTATTCTTTATTTTCATTGTTTGTTCTTTGAATTATTATTTTATTTATTTTTTCTATTTATTATTGTTTCCTTATTACATCTTAGACATATCATATTGTTATATTTTAGAGCTTTCTGATTATCGCTTCGTATTCCTGAAGTCCCTGGACGGAAATAAACTGAGGATTTGATCATTTGTGATCTCGTCGTCTCCGTCGAAGAGATTCTCGGATTTTTCTGTTATCCCCGTCGACATCGTAATTTATTGGCAGACTTCAAAGCGGCGGCGAAATTGTGAAAATGAGCAGAAAACTTTCCGGAAACGAATCCTTCCAGAAATCTTTTCCTTTGAACGAAGAATTCGTATGTATGCGACAAACGTCCCTCTGATTTGAGAGATCTCCGTAACTGGTTCCTTGTTCCCGAACAAGTAAAACAATCAGCTGATTGCGGCTTGGCGCTTCTTCTCTCTGGGCGGAGTACAAATTGGGACTCGGACTAACGTAAAGTGTAGTTTGTCCGTCCGAAATAAAACTGCTTTGGATATGGGGCCGGCCGGCGGCCACGGCCGGGATGGGGTGGTGGGGGGTCGTCGTGTCGGAGGGACTGCTGCGGCTAACTCAATTGCGCTCGTTCGTTTTGTTTCGATCCAACATTCGTCATTTGCTGCCGCCCGGTCTGATACACTTTCCAGGGCTCCTTCCAGTCAAGTTTAATTTTGATTAATGAAAATATATTAAAATATATTCAAATATGCATGTAAACTTATGTCAACTAAAGTATTTTTATACATGTCAGTTTTAGCCCAGCAAATTTCTTAAGACTTTTCAGTTCTTCCTACTTATGCAAAAAAAATTGTTTTTTTTAATTTTATTTTGTTGAAAATTTGAGTCTAACTTTTTATTTTTGAAGGTTAAGAGTGAATACTCCGTATATAATTTTACCTCTTACAAACTATACCTACAGAAAGAATGGATAGATCATGCTGACGGTCTTCTGGATCTGCAAATTCATTAAATTAGGATCAATATAAATCAATGGATGTTTGCAATTAGACTTTTTTCCGGCGAATTTCTTAAGACTTTTCAGTTTCTCCTACCTATGCAAAAAAAACTGTTTTTGTTTTGTTTTGTTTATTTTATTTTGTTGAAAAATTAAGTCTAACTTTCTATTTTTCACGTTTTGCGAGGATTTATTGTTACTCTGTGATTAATGAAAATATATGAATTTTTTTTTCTGCTGGTACTAACAGGTTTGGTTAAAAATAAATGTTTTATCCGTATATTCGCCTCTTTCGATCTCTACATATAGAAAAATCATGTTCATAGATCATGTTGTTTGTGTACAGCGTAAATAAATGTAAAAGTAAGTTCATTACAATTTAGTTGAACGAAATTAGACCTTTTTGGTGGATTTCTTGAGAAATTGCAGTTAAAGAAATTTTTTTTTTCTGAAAATTTAAGACTAAGAAAAAAAACTGTTGCATTTTTTCCGTTTCACCAAGATATATTAATACTCTGTGATTAGTAAAAATCCAAGTAAAAATGTCAGTATATTTCCAATGAAAAAAACATAAACAATAAGTATACACATAAAACAAAATCGATAAGAAAACAAATCAATAAGTCTAAGAAGCTGTGAAGGCATAGGTGTCCAAGAAATTATGGTTATTTTACACCGTATTTATAGACGATGATCTGGATTTAGTTAAATTATGTACCATCTATCGTATCATTTATTATAGAACATTTAGAATTGTTTATTAATTATTTTCTTTCTTTATTTGATTCACACTCTGTGAAAATTTAATCTAATTTGATTCAAATTTAAAACTCCTGTAGTTTCCCGAAATCAAGCGAGATTTCACTGCGCAAAATGTACAATATATATACATATACACATAATAATTTAATAATAAATTATGTAATAAGTAAGCTAAAAAGCACAAGAATAAAATATCATACCATTTAATATAGAACATTTAAACCATCTATCATGCCATTTAATATAGAACATTTAAAATTGTTTGTTATTTATTTTTTTTGCTTTATTTGATTCAAACTCCAGAAGAAATTTAACCTAATTTGATTCCAATTTAAAACTCCTGTATGTAGTTTCCGGGCATCAAGCAGGTTTCCATTGTTCCGCCTCTGAAGCTGGATTGAATTAGCATTGAACAACTATTCACCAGCGGATATTCGTTCTGCAGATATCTTTTTGTTATTATTTGTTATTATTATTTATGTTATTATTTTTTTGTTTTTTTTTCAAATTTTAGAAGAGTTGAACGCTGTTGTTTGTTGGTAGTCGTTAATTTATTTTAAAATTTCAAATTGGAAACAACTAAAAAGAAACAGTTATGAAGAGGAAATTGCGGTTTGTTTTCTTTGGGTTCATTCCTACTCGAATTCGTATTATTTTTTCGTAGTACTTCAATTGGATGAGCACTTTTCCACTCACTTTTTTCACGAACACTTCTTGGACTTTTCCAGTCGTGAAATATTTGGAAACTTGAGAGTCCTTGTTTTTAAAAGGTAAAAAGAACACATCAACTGAATTTTCTCTTTTCTTGTATACTGGTCAAATTTTTTCCTCCTTTTTTTGAACTATGCTACGGCAAATAAGTAAGATCAAATAATAAATAATAATAATAACAAATAATGAAATCCTAATAAAAAAAGGCCACCCTCACTCTCGCAACATGGACCAGAAAATCTTCTATAATTCGCTGCTATTAAGTAAGGAATTTCTTAGATAATCTAATCGTTTTCTCTGTACTTTAGGTCTATGTTCATTTATTTAAAAACTTTAATTTTATTTTAGTAAAGTGGTTAGTAAAGTCATTTTGCTGTTCCTGCGCGTTGATGGATGATACTCAGCCTTAATTCTTTTCTCACTAATTTCTTGGTATTTGAAAGAAATTCTTATAGTTACCAGTGTTTTTTCTCAGATTGAGTTTCAAAATCTCCTTAACTTACTTAATACCTCCTCCTTATCTTTGAACCTCTTTATCTCCAACGTACATTTCAATTCTTTTCGCCTCATCTCTCCAACAATGCTCCTCTTTACATTTTCCACATATTTCGACGCCTCTCCCATTGACCATAATGGATGGGCATCGTCAGCTTCAATGCGTTGAGACGACGAGGGAGGAAAAAAAAAGATTCCGACGCGAAGGCGTCTTGCCAATTGTTTTACGCCGTCAGTCAAATGTGTCAGTCTCCGGTGGATTTGGTTCGTCGTCGTCAAAAGAAAAAGTTATCTCTCCTCATCTTTCTATTGTTCTACGACAGTCTTTTGTTCTTGTGGATCTCAGCTTTTACACAGGATTTTATTTTACTTTATTTTTTATTTTCCTTTTTTATTTTTTGTTTTCTATAATAATACTTAATAATAATTTCTAAAATTTTCTGAAATTAATAATTTCTGTAATACTATATACTCGATCAGAATTCCTTCACTGGTGCACATTTTATTGAATTTCTGTAATATACCATATTTTTTAAAGATTATTTCTTTATTTTTTATAGAAAAAATTATTTCTGTAATATTTTTTATTATCTGTATATAAAATTTCATGTTTATTCTACAGCAGCGTGTAAGTCACGTGAACACTTTTATTTTAAGTTTTTTGAATCATTTTATTCAAAAAGCAGCGGAACGAAGAGATCACGTGTTTCTTTCCTTTGGAAATCTTCTGGAAACCTCTTTCTTAAATTTTCAAACTTCCTTCATTCGAATTTTTTTTTCGATTTGTGTAAAAGCACAACGGATCATCACATTCACACCATTCGTAAACGTACTATCATGAAATAGTGGAAAAAGTCGAACGTATTGAAAAATATTGATGAAATTGTCGTTGAATTGAATGTACAATGTACATACATACATATGTATTCGTGCACTATCTACACTACTACTATTACACGAATGAAACCACGTAATTCCCAATTTTATGAGGGTTTTCACCCGTAATTGAGTCCTAACGCAGGATGTCATCCGCACTTTCATGGATTATCGCAACACGACATCTCATTTCTACTGCTAACACAGTAATTTCTTCTTCAGCTGGCGAAAAAACGTTGTCATGTGAATAAATTGTGAGAAATATTACTTTATTGTAATATTGCAACTGTATTTGTAAAAATTTGTATTACAATTGTAAAATTATTTTATTGTAATTAATATTAATTACTTATTTCATTGTACACTTATTATTATTTTCTATTTAATTGATTTATTGTATGGTTCTGTTCACTACGATTCCACTTTACTATTTATATTGATTTTATTGTTGTCTGCTACTTTTATTTTATATATTATTATATTTATGTGTTTTATTATTTATTTTATTTATATTCTTTCTATTTTACTTTCTCCTGCTTGACTAACTGGATTTTTTTTTTACACTGTTGTTCGAGAAATGTTCCCGACTACTTTTTCTTTCAACTGTCCGCACCCCACACTTCATCAGTGCTGTCTAACTCTGTGTCTTTGACGTTGGTCTCTATTTCTCTGCACCCTTCCTCCCCGTGATCTCTGTCTATCGAAGTTTTGCTCCTGATTTAGTGTCTGATGTACTGTTTCCGTTCAAATTAACGCTTATCGTATTTTCTAGGGAAAGTATATAGTTTGTAGCAATTTTTTATCTTTAATTTCTAAAAATTTTTACTTTCAATTTTTACTATTGCTAAACTTTTTTGCTTGCTAACTACTATTACTATTGCTACTACTAAATTCGAATTATTTTCTAAAGTTTTTTCTCGGTGACTGTAACTCAGACGCAACAAATTTATTATTTATTATTTATTACTATTTACAATAATCAGCCGAACAACTGTTTTTCCGCAAATTTTGAGGATTTTTCATGCGAGAGTGTTTGATTTTCGAGGACAAAGATCAGAAAGGAACTATGTCCTTGTAATAAGTTGGCCGTCGTCAAGGCTATTACTATTTATTTTAAGCTGCTATTCATTTAACATTTATTATTTATTTATTCATTCATTTTTCTGTCATTTATTCATATTATCATTTATTACCTAACATTTACAGTCAACTAATTATTATTATTTTTTCTACATTTGTTATTCTGTGAAAGCAACTTATTTTAATAGATTAATAGGAGAAACTACACGATTCCTTGCATCCCTGTATTTCAATGTGAAAAAAATCATAATCATTCAAGCGGGACTCACAGATGAATCGCTCGGTCATCTGTGTCTTAAAAACCTTGACACAGCCAGCTCTGGATCTCGCATGGACTTGTTCTCATTACATTGATAAAATGTCCCATTTCGGATAGAGGACAACTTCAAGGATATTAAGTACATAGTTCTGTAAGTATGCGTTTATACTCACAGCCTCTTTACCTCCTTCGGATTGACAGCATTTCTAAGGCGAAAAACTCAGTGAATCCAGCTTTTTGGCTGACGAAAATGACGTCATAGGTTTCAAAAATATTGTAGCATTGATTATTGTAAAGTATTGATTGCTTTTTAAGATGCTAACTGTTCATTTTTGTTAAAGTGTCTTTTTTTTGTTTTCAAGAGGAAGTTGGAGGAAAATTCAATTTTACAGTAGAGATGACGGGGTTCTCTCTGGGTCCGTCATTCCGAAACAGAAAATGCTCTATTTTAATTTAATTTTTTTTTCGATTTTTTAATCATCCCTATTTCGCTACCAGTTCATGTCCTCGTATTGTAATCCTCTTACGTTATCACGTCGGAATTTGTTGCGTTCACATGTTAATCACGTACGGAATTGATTTCATTCGATTTGAAATCGGTTGGCAATCGATTTTTTTTTTTTGCATGCTAAACAATTTCTGACTTTGCATTCAACAGCCTTCGTTTTTCCTTGGATAAATTCTAGCTAGTAAAGATAATTCGAAAAGAAATTTAATTTCTCAAAAGCGGTTTTATTCCGGACTACATATATGTATTCAGATGCTTGCGGGGTCCATACAAGAGATTCACTTCAAGAGATTTTGTTAGCCCCTAAAATTAAGTGTTACAAACTGAACTCTGAATAAACATATATTTTATCTGTTGTGTTTTATATTTTTTGAAATTGTTTGTGGCTTACGCATTGTAATTCTATATGTTTTTATTATGTTATTATTTTTTATGTTATTATTATCTCACATTAATTTTTTAGGATTTATCCGTGAAAATTTCAAAATTTAATTATCTCTTTAGCCGTTTCAATGGAATTTTGTTGCGTCATTTTTCGTAAATACTTCGGAATATACCTGTAGCTACCACAATTTTGAGTTATCTATAATAATATATAGAAAATATGAACTTATACACAATCTCTTCCTGGAAAATATCCAACTTTAGGGAAAATGAGAGCCCAGCACCTATTTTTTCCGCATGATTTAGGATCAAATCTCTTTTTTCATCCTCTTCAAGATCATTTTTTCAGTTTTCAGCCTTTTTTAGTTTTTTTTTTGCAGCCTGCAGCCATTTTTCCTGTTGAGCTCAAATAATTAAATACAATTTTTCACGTTCACATCGATTTTTCGTTAATTTGGCTTTCATCATTGTTTTTAGAACATTGTGACCTTGTAATGTGTAATCGTTTCAGGAACACGATTACATGCCCCTTTTTTCATGAACTCCGTTATTCTTTTTTTTTCTTGATGCCTTTAGGAAAATCTCACATCGGAAACTATGAAAAAAATGAAACCTTTTCCTAATGGATGATAATATTTAGAACTTTTCTGGGCCATTTTTTTCACTACGATGAACAAGTGTGACCATCTCAAACAGGTTTTTCGTACAAAATAAAACATTTTTTCTCGCCTACTCTATATTTTTCCCTTGCACCCTAATTACCACTATCCAGAACCAGTTGGGATGGTTTTATAAGTGCAAGTCTTTTCTCTGGTGAGATAACCGTAATCCCAGCGAGGAATATTTTAAACTGCTGGAGCAAGGGGCGCAAAATTGTATAGATTTGACGTCTAGTTGATTTATTTCAGTTTATTTCATATCTTTTTTCATCCCTATGACTGTTGAAAAAACTACGGTTACAAGTAGGGGTTACAGTACAAAAAAATTATCCCATCAGAGGAAAAAAAATTTGTAAAAAAAAACAAGAACTAAAATACTAACTGACGGAACTAAAACCATTCAAAAAAGATTTTTTCTGAACCTATTCGTTGATATTCTTACACGATTTGAACGTCGCAGGTAGCGAATTAAAAACTGGTTCCATACGTGAATGTTTTAATTCCACGTAGAACTACACAACAGTTAATCCGCTTCGAATTGTGACTGCATTGGAGCAGCGCTTCGTCGTCGAATTCGTGCACCGAGGCGTTCACGATGTTCTTTCGTTTTTTTTTCTTACCGTACCACATATGTACATATGTAGATTTGCACAAAACATCTGGAATGTATGCACTATAATGATGTTTCTCCGTTAAGGAGCCTCTTATGTGGTGGCATTGAACAGAGAACGAGGGACGAAAAAAAACCATCTCGAAGCACTCTTCACGTATCCGCAACATTTTTGCTGCCTTCGGCTTTCGAATGAATGTTTCTGCAGCGGCGGCGGCAGCGCTGACCAGCCAGCTTTTTCCAGTTTTTTTTTCTTCTCATCCAAAGAACGATGAAGAATCCGTGTTTCATAAGTGTTTGTTTAATACAATATACGTAATTTGTGTGCTGTAAAAAAAACATACAACTAGATTTTTCTGCCTATTTTTATTACTAGTTTTTCAGCCTGTTTTTATTTTTTTTTCAAAAGTATATAATCTAGCTATATTTTCGAAACATTATTTTTAAAATATAGATATTTTCAAAACTATATAATGCAACCGTCTATTCGGGTCTAAAATACAATTTCTATTAGAAAAATTTTTATTAGAGCATTTAAAACAAATACTGCATTTTCTTTACCAACATGTAGTTATTCGCATCTATTTTACATTTATTTTATTACTTGCTTTTTGAAAAATTTTTTAAAAGACCGCGATTGCGTACACACAGCTGAATGTGTGTCCTAACTAGGCAAAATGTGCAAGTTCCTGCAGGCGCGTTGCGACTATCGAGGTGGACATATCTGACGCCGGCTATAAACACTCCTC
Source organism: Necator americanus (assembly GCF_031761385.1). Taxonomy (NCBI): domain Eukaryota; kingdom Metazoa; phylum Nematoda; class Chromadorea; order Rhabditida; family Ancylostomatidae; genus Necator; species Necator americanus. The sequence continues at coordinate 6,075,820 of NC_087372.1, read as the reverse complement.
CTCGTCTCATATATTTAATGAATAGGCAAAATGCTTATTACATGCTTTTTTAATCTTTAATTGTATCTTCACTTTTCTGTGCAAATTAAAAACTCATCCTTACATCAATGACAGGAACATTATGAAATACGAAATTACGATTACGAAAAATCCCCTTACAATATCCAGAAAACGATATTCTGAAGTTCTTTACCTAAATGTATGGGAATTGCAACATTTCGCTTCATTTACATTGACTCTCTATCCTATGTAACGCTAACAATGTTCTCTTAGTTGATCCACGGATAATACGACCAGAGCGAGACAAAGGGGATACGGTAAGGCTCCTATCCAGAAGGTGTGTCCGAAAAAAAGTATAGGAACGTAAAATTTCGTAACATTGTGAGATTTTTTTAAATTTATTTTCGTCAGACATGACATGTTGCAAATCAAAACTTTGCAATAGGAATATATTTGAAACGACATCCATATTCCTACCGACAATTTTTTTTATTCCTAGTTATTTATGAGGATGAAATGATAGAAAGGTAGAAATCAAGGAGATGGTAAGCGAGTAACAAGGAAAGAGGAGCGAACTTGAGATATTTATTTGGAAGTCTCAAGCGAAGTCTCAAGCACTAACTCTTAATTTTTGGAAAAAGAAAAAAAGAAAAAAGCATCAGCAAAAAAGAAAAGTGAATAAGAATGTGGCTTTTTCTGCGTACATTAGTAGTATAATTGAAGAAAATTGAAAGAGAGCAGAAATGGGAAAACTTGAGACGTGATTTCAGGAAGAATCAATTCTGACCAGGCGCTCACGGACGCTTGTTTTTTTGTGGGCGGAGCGATTTGCAACATTGCGCGCAGAGATGCGACTAGTTTCATTATTTGAATTCGTCTCATCTCCTACATTTGGTACCAAATTTGCTCCTGGAAGGTGCTATCCATAGGATTTCCCGCTAAGCTTTCATTGCTATTTAACGGCGTTAAAATGAAGTGCTTCCTTTAACTTATTAAGGAAAAATACTTTGATTTCTTACTGTTCCTTTGTACGATAGCCAGCTGTTTTGCTCTTCATGTGCTCCTTACTGACCTATCTTGCGTTGCGTTGCGTTGCGTCCAACGAATGGACCTAAACCGGTAGACTTGAGCGAACTGTGCGGTGTTTCACCACTTATGCATTGCTTTGTGCAGAGAAGCACTCGTTCAAATTGTAGAGTCCTTTGAAAAACGACATGAAGCGCGGTGCAATTGCGTAAGTGGTTGCGCCCGAAGCGGCGCGGTAGAGCGTAGCGGTTACAATCTAGGAGCACCACACAGCGCTAATACAAATCCAACCATCTTAGCACTGGAAATGTTAATCTGACGAAGAGACAGGAAAAAAAAGAAAAAAAAAGAATAGGTGCATTATTCACCGGAAATACGCCTACAGTAGAGTCAAGACGGTGCAGTTACGGAAGCGGTTGCGCTCGAAGCGGCGCGGCGGAGCGTAGCGGTTAAAATTTAGCGGAACCTTCGTTGACACCATTCTTCGCGGCAGTTCGCAATGGTCCCACCTCGTCCGCAACCGCTTTTTCCACCGTTCCGCTTCGAGCGCAGCCGGTTACGTAACTGCACCGTGCTTTATATCGTTTTGACCTGTTGTTATCGTTATCGTTGATATATTGATCATATTTGTATCGTTCACAGAATATTGTCAGATTGAAACTGTAGAACTTGCAATTAGGAAATCACTCATTGTTTTGTTTTGTTTTTACTATTTATTCATTTATTTATCCCAAAATTTAAGCCATCCTGAAGTCTCAGAACTTCTTTTTCACAAATATCTTCAGCAGTCCATAGTCGAGGCCAAAATTCTAGAGCCGTTTGACCGCAACGCACCTACCGCTACGCATGGAGATCCCCGCCGCATGTTCTTTCATCCCCTTTTGCGCCTTCCCAATTGAAATCGCATAAAGAAACGTAACTGAGCCGGGTCGAGACCGTAAATCATCTTCCAGCGCAGCAAAAATAAGCAATATTTGTTTTTTTTTCTCGCTATCGGAGTTTCCAGAAAAAGAGAGAAAGTTTATAGACCGCTTGAAATATGAAACTACGAACGTGATAGTGCATAGGTGTGCAATCCGATCAGTACACAATATTTGCACTAATAGTAAACTCTTTATCTTTATGGGACCTAACACACCAAATAAGGACGACATTTAACGACCGTCTGCCTCTACATAACTTTTTTTCCTATAATTTATTGCACACCGAAAACCATAGTATTCGCGAAAGCGGGTGCAGATTACCGTTTCCGTAAATTTCGCCTTCCAGAAAATTCCACTATAAGGTCCCCGAGCGAAACCCTTTTGCTCACTCGTTTTACGTTATCGATTTGTATTTGTATGTATAGTTTTGAACCGCGCTTAGCACTTGACCAACTATTTTGTTGTCGTTATTTCAATTGATGGATTTTTTGTTGTTCCCTATCTAATCTATCTTCACAAGGATTTTTAGTACATAGGGTCATATGGAGTATTTCATTGTCGTGTTCTTGTTGCTTGTTTTGTGTGTCGAACATTCAAGCATTCGAATCTTTGAGTTTCCTTGAATTGTTCGAGTATTCGAACATCCTCCAATTTAATATGTCGATTAGTTCGAATATTCGAAGATCCGAAATCTTCAGCTCGCTGATTTAGTTGAAAATAATGGAATAAACCGAGTTACTTGTTCATTGGTACCAGTGATTTTTTCAAGTGAGCGATTTCTTCCGAATTATTGATTGACTTGAGTTCGTGAGTCGCCTGGAATTTGAATTATTCTAAACGTTTAGAGTAGTTCATTGTCCCGTTTTGTTGCTACTTTCACAGCTCATTTTTTTTAGGATTTTTTTAAAATTTTCTTAAATACTTTACAAAACGACGATTCAATATGAATTCTCAAGTTCAGGCGTTTCTCGAACCTCCAGTATTTACCTTAGTTCACTGTTTCGTTAATCGTAAACTTCTTTATCCTAGATATTACCGTCCGAAATTCTTCTATTTATCTTTCGGTTTTTCCCCCCGTACACTAGAAAAACGGTCCGATTCATCGAATTCATATTGAATCGTCGTTTTGTTTACGAAATGGCTGAGCATAGTAGCAAATCTTTTGCACCGTATGTTTTTGTTTGGGAAGTGTGGAATAGATTCACTAGGCTCACTTCTCAAGACAATACCAATTAATTTTCGATGACTAGGCGGTGTGTTGTGATGTCAGATGTTGAGTAGCAGCGTAGAAAAACGTCTCCAACACGAATGTTTTGGATTCCATTCGTTTCTTTTGGTTCCTCTAACGTTTGACAAGTATCTGGCTTTTTTTTCAGTTTTTTTCTTGGTTATTTACGACATTTTCAGTTTCATTGAATTTGTTTTTCAGAAATGTTATTTATATTTCTTTTAGGAGATCGCTCGTAGTACAAGATATCCAGTTAATTCAAGGTTTTGGAATCTGTTCTGATGTGGATTGCGTTTGTAGCATCGTTAATACGTTCTGGATAGGTTTCCGAACGTGTTTCACTATTTTCATATGGTTTTGCTTCGACTTTAGCAGTTCATAGTTCTCTGCATCTATGTTTCCCCAAGCGACCGCGGCGCGTCCGCTGACGTTCAGGTCGAATATTGACCTGCCAACCGACCACCTCTTACGCCTTGAAGGGCTAGTCTTGTTGTGTAAAACTTAGGCGAATTTCTAGTTAGCTCTGTTCCATCTTGATTTTGTTTTATGACACACCTGTAGGTATTTTCAAGAAATAAACAAAAGAATAAATATTTGCAAAATATAAATATAAATAAATTAATATATAAATATGTTGCGCATTAGCGCGTTTAGAGTTGAAATCTGCGCGGCCGGGCCTTCTCTCAACTCCGCCCTCCGGATGAAAACGCGAAACGCTAACTGCGCTACGATGCTGCGCATGTGATACGCATGTGTGCGAGCGATGCAGAAACCCAACGCAGCCGCTTACGCTATGTCGCCACATCGTGAATCATGTTATTTTGGCTGGATTGCAATACATTTTCGACACAACAAAAACAAACAAACAAACATCCTTTCTCAAGTTTTCGCCCACGTAAATCGGCGCTGCAGTTTTCAGCTCAGGATAGGGATGAATGTGTTTTTTTTTCTCTTCTTGCAGGACGAATCGTTCATTTTCTCATATTTGTGGTGATCTTAAAGATATTTTTAATACAAAACTTCAAGCATCCTGAAAATCACGAGAAACCAACGACTTACGATAATCGTATTCCTATTGGGACCTACTAATTAGACGCAGAGGTTTTTGCTTTCGCTATCTGCTCCTCTAAAAACAGCACACCTTCAACGTTTCAACATTATGTACTGTAGTGCGTCGAAGGAGCAAAAGGTATCCTGAATTGAGAAGGAAGACATAAGTGCTTTTTGTGTGAGGAAATTATCCTAGCTAGTTTCTTTATTTGTTTTTTTTTTAAATGCCATGCTTTAATCACACTGTTTTTCCTCTCTTTTGATTTCCACTCTTTCAATTTCTTAAATTTCTAGTTTTTCAACATCTCGCAACTCTTTTTTCCATTCATTCTCCTCCATCTCTATCTCTTTTTTTGGTATTTTTTACTCACAATAGATTCATTTCAAGGGAAAAGTATGTTTCCGTTTTCTTCACTTTTACTTTTCCAGGCATTAATTTGAAACTTTAATTCCTTAAAAGTCCTCAACTGTTCCCTGTTTCCTTTTTACGTTCTACCCGTTGTTTTTTTTTTTGCTCGTTTTGTATTTTCTGTACTAAGATCTATTGCTCATTATGAATTCTTTTCAGTCCTCTAAATTTCAAACAAAGGAATTTTTAATGTCGTGAAAACTCGTACAAAGCATGCACAATGCCGACGAACACAGAGCTTATTCCGGTGAGTTTAGTTGTTTGCTGGGTGTTCTTTTTTTCCCTTCTGGAGATCTTTACAAATACTTCTTTGTTTATCTGTCACTTTTCTGTGTTTGTTCTATGCGGATTTCTATAGAATTCTTTTCGATTTATGTGTTTTGTACGCGTCGTTTGGACGAGTTAGCGCTCTTCTTTGTGTGTTGTGTGTGAATGTACACGCAAGATTCCAGATGGAAATTGATATGTTTGACAAGGCAAACACGGGTCTACAAAGTGAGAGCATCACGCTATTTGAACGTGACTCTTGACCTCCATCCAGCTTCATCCTTTTAAAAATGTATTTGTTTTGTTCTCTTACTTAAATTTTGGATTTTATGTCTATTTGTTTTTATTTTTGGATCTTTATTTTATTTTATGTTTTCTGGGATTTACTCAACTTCACTTCGGGAATCTGAGTCTTCGGGAATTTGGTCTGAGTGTGCTTTCCAAAACTTAACATCTCGGCTGTTTCTCGAGTGCAGGAGAAAATCTTGGAATTACTCGCTATATTTTTCTTTTATGTCTTTTTTTTTTTGAAAAAGGGCCAATCCCTAACGAGATTCTGGTGTTTTTAGAGGAATCATTTTTAAGCGTACTAGTAACATAGCTTTACTGTAAACATAACCTTCGGATTGCCTGAAAATAAGTTTATTGCCATTCTACTGCGGATGGTATCATTTCTCCTTTCGAAATTCTTGTGGTAAAACGAAATTTCGAGTATTTTGAGTTTTTTTTTTGCTCACAAGAAAAAGAAATCCATAAATTCGAGGTAACCGGAATCATTTTCAATCGTAGTGTGTCACAATATTTTCTGCAATTATAGGGCAAGGTCTAAGGAATAGATATGTGGTTTAAATTTTCATCCAATTTTCGAACTCTTTCAAATAACAGAATTTCTCTTCACCGGTCGCGAAACTTCTTTTTATACCTCATTTTTCCGGCACATCTGGTGTTTCAGATAAATAATTTTCAAAACGGTGAACGCATTGTAACGCATCAACATGAATCTCTTTGAAAATTTCTAGCAGCATTGAAGAGAGCACTCACACTAAGATTTGCTTCGTGGATTCGTTTTTTTTTTTTTTTTTTTTTTGAAAAAGAGAAAAACGACTTCTGTTCCGTTTCATATTTGGAAAACTGATTAATGCGTTCGTTGTTGCGCAATGAATTTTATCGTTAAATTTTTATTTGATGGTGGAAATGATGACTTTTCATTGTTATTTTTTTTAGTTATTTATGATCAGGATTTCAGGAAAGGAGATTCTCATAACTAACAACTCACAAATGATAATTGTTAACTTTAACTTATTAACTTTAACTCACAATTGATAATTATTTATCATCGGTGATTTAAAAGAAAGAAAAAAAAGAAAAGATTTAAAAGAAAAGAATAAAAGGTGAGAATCCCCTTTCCTGAATATGAATTTAACGTATAGCTCTGATTTGAACCTGACGCGACAGCGTTTCGTGATTAGTACGTCAACACGTTCCTCTCGTATCCATTGAGGATTAAAATCGGCTCAACGTCGCTGGTCGCCCGGTCCCGGTGCCGAAATTTCACCAACGCCTCTCAATCGCCGTAAATTAACGCCGGGAATCACATCAGAAGAAGAGCGGGTGGGGTGAAAATGTGATGAAACGATGGTGAATGTTTCTCGGATATATGTATAGTGAAGTTTAGCAGAGCAGCTTCAGCACGATAGAAATTTCTTTTCCGCTTCTCACCTTTTTCTGGCTTGCTTTGACCCACATGGGTGTGAATTTTAATTCATCTATCTATCCATCTCTGGGACCCACCCTCTTCCCTCCGGCAACACAACCCCATTTACAATGCTATGTCATCCGAATCGGCTTCGGAAACGCCTTCTGTTGAGGAATGTGATCGGCTTTTTCCGAAATGATTCATTGTTTTTTTTTTTCCCCGAGGACGAATCCGAACAAAGGAGTCAAAAGAATTCCCTTGTGAGGTACTTAGTCAACAAGTTGGAGGTCGAGTTGTACTAGATTTGTACTTGAGATGGTCGCTAGTGAGTAGTTATATGTGAGAGTTGTGAAAAATGTGCTCGATACTAACTTCTACGTTCGCCCGGGGATTTGTTTTGGTTTCCCTGACGTCTTCTTCTTCCGATAACGTCCCTTTTTATGGATAACCATAACTCGCAAAGCCAGATTGACTTCCTTCACCAGAAAGATGCGCGGAAAGGGGACGTCGCTGCTGAAAATTTCCTCACAATAATAATTTCTTTTTAAAATTAAACCTCTACGAGTGGCTACAGTAGTAGTATTAAGTGATGAATGTTCTGACAGTGAGTCATCACCTCATCTGCTGCCATTGGAATGTGTTGGCTAGTGCTTATAGAACTGGAAAAGTGTCTGGAAATTGCATCTTGCGAAACCGAGCCACCAAATTTTGTTATCGGGGAGAGAAATGGGTGGGTCAAGTAGCGAATTGAATAAATACGGAATGGCCAACGTATGTGTCAACCGCACAGCGGTTTTATTTTTATGGAATATGTGACCAGGGCGTTATTTTAGATCTCTCCTATTCGACCTCGACCTCGTTGGTTGTGCTGTCCCCGGTGTTAGTACATTTGTTTCGGCCCTTTTCTTCTAGTTTTTGGCTGGGTTTCCATTTTTTTTTCGTCAAAATATGCACAAATATTATTATGTACGTGATTGCGTACTGCACTATGCCCCTAAATATGTATTTTATAAATATGTACTGTATCCATCCTTGGATCGGACTACCGCTAGTACATGGATTAATTAAAGGCTTTGAAGAGCTTAATTTTGAATTAAGGATTTTGATTTTAGAGAAATAATATGTAGTTCCTAATTTTCTGGAAAAAAATCATTCCGATCATTCTTCTTGATGGAGTTTCAGACGATTTCAACACTTCCAGAGTTTCACGCTTTTTTTTAAACGATCGATTGCAGCCATTGGAAGATGAAAGTTTCTTCTAACAGTTTGAAAATTTTTCCTCCGAATTTTTATCAGACTTTTTTTCTAATACTTACCTCAGATCCTCCATTTTAAAAGAATATTTTTTAAATATCTTTCTAGAAATGTAAAACGATCTTCTAAGAGCAGAAAGCATCAAGCAACATGAAAGTACCAAAATATCTATGATATTTTGATCCATAATTGAGATCGATTAGGATCTAAATGTTTGAAAATGCCATCAAAACACTATCGTCAAACTCGAAAACTAGTAAAGCAGATATAATCTCATATTTAAAAAATAAAATAATATTATATGTGTTTAAAAATTGTTCGTTGTGGTTAGTTTTTGAGTGAAAAGTTTATCTATTAGACTCAGTAGTGCAGGAATGCATCATCCGCAGAAGCTATGAGGTATTTGTTACAGTGAAACTCATAAAGATCAAGGTGCCTCTTTCCTTCGAACATTTGTGATCATTTAACGACATCCGTTAATGCAGCACTCAAAATTTTCACCAAATTCCTGACGTCTGAAAACTCTGCTGCAAAACCGAATTTCTTCCGGCTCTTCATTTTGCCGGATCCGATCAAATTACACTGGCGAAGAAGTGCGTAAATGACTCATCAACGTCAACGACCTCGTTTAGCTGAAAATACTGGACTGCATCCATTAGTGCTTTGATTTTGCATCTTGCCGGCCCGAGAGTATCGTTTAGATCTCTATATTTGAATGAGTTGAATGGAGGACTCACTTTATGGAGTCTCACTTTATTGGAATCTCAGAATCCGGGTTTATCCGGGTGAGAACGGTGGTGATGGGTCATCAGTAGCGCGAAATTTTTTTTTCAGGAGAAAAATGCTCCAAAATAGCAGCATTTAGGTTAGGAATAGATCACTTGTAGTGGAAATATCTCCAGAAAAAAAAATTGTTTCAAAAAAAGCAGCTACTCCCAAACTTAAGTCGAGAGTCAAAAGAGCTGAGTATAAGAAGAATATCACTGAGTAATTCAACAAAATATCATTAGAACAGTGTTGGTGTTGTTGTTATTGTTGTTGTTATTGTTGTTGTTATTATTATTGTTGTTTTTCTGGTGGCTGCTGTTACTTTGAAAATAAGTAAACAAGTGCTTGCGACAAAAATTGCCACATATGTAGTTCTCTCTCAATGCGAATTGACGCATCCTGCGGTCTCCCAGCCGCTGACTCAGATCTAAATTCTGGGATTGGAAGCATCCAGTATAATTTATCCTACTGCATAAAAATTTTGGTGTCTATATGGGCGTGGCTTGGATATGCAGCTTCACAACGGTTATAATAATGGACGTGTTTATCCAGAATAACGCTTAGATCCTGCAACAAAGTGCCATTGCACTGAGATTTTGCTGGAAAATCAATCACATTGGATTGTGTGGTTACAAAAGAGAGGGGCGGATGGTTTCATTTCTTTTGCATTTATCCAGCCAGGAATAAATGTTTTGGGAATGTAGATAGCAGTTTCCCAGCTGGACATTTTGTGCATTTTTCTCATACTCTTATTTATTTATTTATTTATTTTTATTTATTTATTTATTTAATTAATTTATTTTTTTCCATTCTCTTCTTTTTCAATTTGTTTTTTACATTTATTTTCTTTGTGTACTTTATTTTCACTATATATTTTTTTCTTCATACCATGATTTTTTTTTTGAGATTTTCCCTCTTTTTTGTTGTGACTCGGACAAGGTGCGTTTTCTTTTTTAGTTCAGCATTGCTATATGTGACTAAATAAATAAATAAATAAAATAAATATGTATATATTTAAACGAACAAACAAATATGGAGCTTCGAAAAACCTAAAGTCTAAAATCGTAGCACATTTATGGGGCCTGTTTGAGGCGGAATGTCACGACCGCGTAACGACGTTAACCTTCCGCTTTCCGTCTGTATGCTGATTACCCTATTGCGTGCAGCCGCCGCACCAACACAGATGAAGACAGCCATAACATCGCGCATGCATTTGTTTCGGAATCATCCTAATTATGCATACCAGTGCGTAGTGTGATCGGAGGGAGAGGAAGAAGCGGCAGCGGCAGCGGCGGCAGCGGAGGAGGAGGAGGAGCAGCAGAATAGCTGTTGAAGGGGTTGGTTGTGTTGTGAAGAGGGGATGGTGAGCATGCTAATTTTGTCAGTGCAGCCAGCCAGCTGCACCGACAACAACAGCAGCAGCAGCGGCAGCGACGTCGTTGACGGTAGCGGAATGAAGAGCCGACCGAATGAATCACATTCGATAGTCGGCAACAGCATCGACCAACGACTAGGTCCGGAAGCGGTTAAGGTAGGATGGCTTGGAAGATTTTTACCGATAGATTCTTAACTTTAAGACCACCTACAAGCATCAGAAATCAGCTCCGGAGACGAAAATCTGCAGGATTATTTTTGACTTTAAACGTGATATCCTTCAGTTAAATTACTTTAATTTCCCTCAATCACCTCAAAAACAAAGAAACATCAATAGTCAGCCGAGAGACAGAGGAAAAAAATCGAGCGTCATTTGTTCATTTTGAGACCTCCCACCACATGCAGGTGGCTTTCCGGTTCCTCCCACAATTTTTCATTTTCTTCTGTGTTTTCCCCCGAAAATTTGTGCCGTCCACATCCGTTTGTTCTTTGGTTAGAAACTGCTTAGATTCCCGCAGTGCCGCATCCATTGCAGTAAAAATTCCAATGTGCAAAAATCGACAAATTTCTTATTTGCATCTGCGCCGCTAATTCCTATTTCTCCTAGAGATTCTCTAATTCTCTCTAATGAGAAACTCTTCCCCGTTCGTCTCCAGGGACATCACCTTGCATTCAGAGTAACCAGCGGTCACTCCCTATTAAGCGAGATTGCCGTTTCACGCTGTCCAGCCTGGATAATTATGGAACTCTTCACTACTAGCAACATACTGACCTGCATACGTATACGTTAAAATAATCTTTTTTTTTTCTTCGGAATTTTCTCACTTTCATTCACTATTCTATTATCTTTTATTGATAGTCAGTGTTTTATTTTTGTTTGTTATTTATGTCATTTTTACGTTTATGTCTATGTGTTATTTTCTATTTTTTTATGATTACGTTATTTTGAATTTACTGGTTCATCTTCGAATTCCATTCTAGTAATTAGTCTTTTCTATTATTTCGAAAAATAGATAAAAGATAAAAAAGTATAAAGTAAATAATAAGTAAGTAAGTAAATAATAAATAGTAATAATAATAGTAATAGTAATAAGTAAACAGAGAGTAAAATAACTAAATATAATATTGCTTAAAGTAGTCGCTGTTGCTTTTCAATTCAGCTTTCGGACTGCAGTTTTCTTTCAGGAAATAATTTTGCGGTAGTTTTTAAGCTTTTATTAAAAAGAAGTATTCGGTTACATACTTTTTTCTAAAAGTTTATGTTTGTATTCTTGTTTATCTGCTTATATTTGTGCTCTGAAACATCTTTCATTCAATTACTTTACCCTTCAATCCTTATCCTATCCTGACAAGTTTCTAATAAAATTTCTTCGAATCCTTCGAAAATTTATCTTCATTGAATCCTTTTAGAACTTATCATTCATTATCGAAGTGGAAGTAATGTTCGGAATGTTCCCGAGACTACTGTAGCTCGCCGTTCTTTCTCTTTTCCATCTTTTTCCCCTGAATAATAGTGATGTTTTGATATTGAGCGCTTGTAGTGAAGGTCCCGTAAAAAAAGTGTGGTGGTTAGGAAAATGGCGTGGAAAAGTGTAACAAGTATGCGATAAAAAGTCCCGTATCGTTCTTTTCAAATACGTTTGCCGCCACCGCCATGTGCTTCAGCATACATATTTTCTGTGCTTTTTCTGAAGTCAAGAGCTTTTTTATTCGTTTTGCATGGTTCCGTGGACAGGATTTTTGTGTGTGAACCTGAGATGTCAAGGCGTGGCTAATACGAGGTTCATTCCTTCACATGGGTTGATAGTGGTTCTCGAATTGTTCCAAGTTGAGCCGTAGAGTGCATATCTGGGGCATGGATCTTACATCCTTAGCTCTCGAAATCTTACAAATGAATTTTACATCCTTAGCTCTCGAAAATTTCTGACAAAATTCTCTCTGGATTCTCTCAGCTCCAAAGAGGACATCAATCCTGATTATTTGTTGGGATCATCGTTTTCCTTCCCTCAAATGTTGTATTTACCAAATTGAGGTCTATGAAAAGATCGTCGTGGCGGGAATTCACGAAAAGATTGAAATTGAATTTCTTTTCCAAGAGATTCTTCGTACTATAGAATACACTTCCTCATATATTATTCTATGTATGGTGAAGAATAATTTATGAAATTGTTATTATTGTTAGAATTATTTGAAAATACCACACTATTTTCTTTCCCTCTTTTCTTTTTTATTTTTTAGTCAACTGTATAAACGGTGACCATATTAGAAATTATTATTTTTATAAGAATTATTAGAAAATACCGAAGATTCATTTTTCATCGATTAGAATCTGAAACGGTGATTTTTACATTCGTGAGCTACTGTGAAAGCGTAACGTTTCTTCCGAAAAAATCAACCAAACCAAATCTACGTTTCGATTCGCATTTAAACATGTAATACCAGAGAATTAAGTATTTATATTTCCTTTTATATATATTATTTATATTAGTATTAGTATGTACTTTTATGATCACTACATCTTCCTGGATCTTTTTTTCGTTTTTTTTTTCTGTTTTTCTGTTTAATCAAGGAACCAACTTGAACTTTTGTTTCACCTTTCTTGAGGTTATTCACCAGTTATTGGGTGACCAAATAAATAACACTGTAGTCTTAAATTTTTATTTATTTTTTGAAATTAGGATGAACAGAACGTTTTTGTGTAGTGAGTGTACTCTCCTTCATTTTCTCTTTCATCTTTCTGGCCGACTTTCAGAGTAGCTTTCCCAAAAACTCGTTTGCCGGTGATGAGAAATACTCTTGCATTGCTGTTGAAAAAGATAACAAGAAATGAGAAAAATAAAGAAGAAAAGAAAAAAAACTTATGACATGACTAAATATTGTTTTTATTAGGTTGAGATCTATCAAAAGATATTCGTGAAAAAAAATGAAACCTGGAGGTTAAAATAGAATTTCCTTCGAGAAATATTTTTGCACTATAGAATACATTTCCTCATATATTCTATGTATGGTGGAGAATAATATATGATTTGAATTCCTTCTCATTCGTCCCCTTCAAGGAATCTACGGCGAGACAATCGATTTGATTTTTGCTTTTCAGTTTTTCCTTGCTTAACGCTCATGTCAGAAGTGTCTTTTTTCTTTTTCAAACAATTTTTTTCTCGTTCCATTCCTAAATGCTGCTCGTTTGCTTTGTGAATGGCGCTTATTTAACGCCATTCCATTCTCGATTCTCTTTCTTGTTCTTCTTTCTTTTTTTTCGTTCAGGATTCATGGCGCATCAGGGACTTTTGCTTCTAATAAAAAAAAATGTTTTGGCCATAGTTTGGTGCTCAGGTCACCAAAATGCGCAGACGAACACCATAAGGCGACTATAGAAATAGGTCCTTAAAAATCTCGAAAGTCTAGGAAGAAACGAAATAATCGATAATTTTAACTGTTTGCCTCTATATTCGTTTATTCTGATTACATTTTAAAAATCCAAACATTTTTAGTGGAAAAAGAAGTCAATTTCGGATAACTAAATGAATTAGTTAAAATTGTTTATTTGTGTTTATTCCGTACCTCTTTGGCACGCCTTTAAGCGTAATAAATAAATAAAATAAATAAATAAATTGGAAGGGATTCGAAATCTTCAGAAAATCCACTGATCTATGAATCCTTTCGGAACTCACTGCTGCAGGGTGTAGAAAAAGAAAACTTAGCAGTTTCCGACGTCAGCGAGAAACGTGGTCCTGGTGGCTGCTTGAGCTCAGCTCAGATGGCCCGCTCAGCTCATCGCTTCGGTTCGAAGCGTTTGAAACCAAATAACCAGATTTGGAGGATTTTAATCGACTTTAGTATTTTTCTGGAATGTAACCTATATAATTAAGCACAGAAATATTGTCGAAGTCTTTAAATATTATATTTTACTCCTACTCTATAATATTACTGTATTATATTTTATCCTTGAAATATCTTAAAATACTGTAAATTCTGCTTGTTTCTTTTTCTAATAGACCTAAAAACTAACATGTCCCTTATTATGTCAGAAGACAGGCTATAGGCTGGAGACAAACATACATACACATTTATCAATACTCCAATCGTTCTTCCAACAATTCCCGGACGAGTTGTTCGTCATCTATGGAATATGTGCTTGTCATATGCACTCGATAGTCTGGGGATTGATGTAAATGACACATGCGCAGGCTTCTCACACATCATAATGAACAGATTATTCGTATTCGGGGCGAGCGAGCGGGCGGGTCCGACTCATCTCTGGCCGTCGGCGACCGACGGACGCAGACGACCACCCCGCCGCCACATATGTCCTTATAGCGTCAGTTAATCCGGTTTCGAGATGCTCTAAGAGCACCAGATCGTAAATAGGCAGCGGAGATGAGCTGACAGCTCAACAGGCTTTGCATATGATGAACTACTAGGTTGTCCGGAAAGTAATGAGACACTGCCAGAAATCAGTGGCCTACCTCCTGGATAACAGGGTTCCAAGCCTAATTATTCTCGCATCTGGGAAAACATTCGAGAACCTTCCACGGGCATTGTTTGAAACGGCAGTCACGCTGCGCGTAGGATAACTGTAATGGAAATGAATCCAGGGATCGAGCACCACTAGTCGTGCCACCGTATCTCGCTGGTTCGCTCACTTCGCCTCGGAGGACAGTAGCCTGAAAACTGAGGATCGCCAAGCTGCGCTGAGCCGAGCCGACGATGCTGTAGAAAGAGCTGCTGTCAGGCAAGGATATAGTCAACGCCGAGGTATGCATGTGTCACCTCTGCCACCTGGCCGGAGCAGTGCAGAAAAAGCGGCAATGACGTACTTGTGTTGTTCTCCTCCATGACAAAACCTTCCAGCTTCGACCATTCTGAATGGACTCGGCTGCGAGCCTCAAACTCCACTCACCTTGTTCTGACATAGATCCCTCTGATTACCATTTGTCCCGTTCAAAAGAACTCCAACAGGCGAAAACGATCTAGAAACTTTGATGGGCTAGAATATGAGCTCGAGTCGTTCTCTCTGAGTTGCTGAACTCTGGATTTTTGGCGGAGGGGATCCGTTCTCTCTCTGTGACCGATGGCCATGAACTGTTGACGTGCATGGAAAATTCTCTATTATCTAAACTTACTTCTGCAGGAAACAAATTTTAAAAAAATTAAAACTAAAAAATCCGTCTCTTATTACTCTCCGGACAACCCAACTTCAATTATAGCCGGGTTATGCTTGAAATCACCTTTGTTGTTAGGGATTTCCGAAATCCAAATCTCTCGAAATCTCAGGAGAACTTCTCAGGAAACTTGCCACAAGCCTTCAATCACAATGAACGCCGTTGTAAAGCCGTGCGTAGAGAGCGTTTCGTAATTTACTGCCGAATCAACATCGCCGAAACGTTCGAGAGTTTGATATGGGTCTATGGTGTATCATTTTACGGCGCCGACTCTCTTCAAAACTCAAATTGTTCGAAATTTAATTAACACTTTTGTAAACGATTTGTAAGGCGGGTTTTAGTGCTGCAGTATTATTTAATTAAAGCATTTCATGGATATTTTTCATCCCAAATGTGCATAGGATTAAACTTTGATCCTGTTTGAAAGTTTGGAAGAATTTTCTCGACTGTATGACTTTTTTATTCAGTATAGAAGTTCTGTGTGTCATATTTCAAGTGTTTTTCTGCTGCGCTACGAGCGCACGACTCAGCCGTTATAGTTTGCGCTGAGTAGACATCGCAATAATTCTCTACCCAGAAGCCTATATTCATTCTATTTCACTAGGGGACTATTTCTTAGTGTTCAAATAAAATACAAAATAAAAATTGTTCCCTGGAGAAAACAATCCTGCGCTTATGAATCCTAGAGATTAATCGCGCCCCTAAAAGCTGGAGATTAAATATATGCCCTTTGAAAAGTATCGGTTTCATGATCGTAAATGAAACTTCTGTAGTGCAGCCACTAAGTCAAATAAGGGATCAGTAGATCACTTAGGAAATGCTGCTTTGCTAGATTTTCCTCAAACCATTCTTTTTTTTTGTAGAAAAAGAAATCTCAGAGTTACACAGCAAAGACAAATGAGACTGCTAAAACATGAAAATCCATGCGTTCCCTTTGATTCACTGTTAAAAACAGGATGGATTGGGGAGAATTGGAGGTGAATGATAGCTACTAGGTAAGAAAAACCATAGTTACACACAGGTATACACATAGTTTTTGAGTAATCATAGTTTCTAGTGGACTCCAGAAACAAGCCAGTGAAGTATGGTTTAGGTGCCCTTAAGTGGATAACTTGTTTTAATAGACGAAACGGTCGGGTCCAGGCAACTTCCGCCATTGCGTCCTCCAGAAATTATTCCTATAAGCATTTGTTTCTAGCTTAATTTCCAGGAAGCTTAGTTCTATTTTCATTTCTACGGGTATCGAGAATCATGTGGTCATAAATTGTTTGGTACATAGTGGGTCCCATTTTCTTCTACTATGGATCATTCTTTCTTTTACTAAGGAGAACTACAATGGCGCCGGTGGTCTCAGCGCCAATGGCCACCGGAAAATCCAATCATTCTTCTAATCCTTGATTTTTTTTTTCGGAGAACAATGGTTTTTTTTTCAATCCAGCTTTCTTTATGCTAGTTTTTTGTGTGACGACGGTGTTCTTTATTTATTTGTTTATTTATTCAATTTTTAAAATTATTCATACACACCAATGATGCAGCAGAAAAGAAAAAGAAAATAGAACATCACATACTTGGTCTGAGTCAGAACATTAAAGAAATCAGTTGCTCCTGCTTCCTCTTTTGTTTCTTCTTTCTTTTTTTTTTGAAAGCAACTTCTTTCTTCATGGATCTAGCGATACATCTTAATTTGTGGATGAAATTTTCGCTACACATTTTACTTTCTGGATAAAATTTTCGCATTACACTGAACAAATACTTCTCTATCACCATTGAGTGATCCGGTAAACAACTAGGGTAGGAGCAGTAAACGAGTAAAATTCCTGTTGATCCTGGATGAACAGCAGGTCTTGAAGCTCCTATGTCCTCTCGACCTCGATCCTCGTGTAATGTAAGCGAGTCTAGGCGACAGTGCTGCGATGAGGTATAGCATTTCACCGACTCCTCCTTGCTTCTGCCGACGGCCGAGATTGTAATCAGTCGACCGCATCCGATTCTATGCCACATCGTTCGCTCTTCCGACAAATACATGGAATGTCCTAGAGTTGTTCGGGTAGGTTAACCTCATTGACTCATTTTGTAAGGTTTGCTGCCTCGATTATTCGGTTCTGGATGCTAGTTACCTCCATGCTCGTATATGTGGAGGGAAACCTGTTATGGAAATCGGAATGAGCATGTCAGCGCTGCGCGGTCTGGCAGTGATCATTTTTAGAATCGGTGGTTGAATGGGGATAGGGTTGTGGATGTGTTTCCGAGGCTCAGCGAGTTTTCCGTAGTTTTCGTGTTCATCTTCAGGATTCGGTACTCTCGGGTTAGCCCTGCTTTTATTTTCGTCAGTTTTTGACCCATTTTTTTTTCTCGCTACATTCGTCGCTGTCACAACTACAACACTAGGCTTTTGAAGATATTTTTCCAATTTTTTTCTCGTTTTGCAAGTACACAACACATGTACGTCTCACACATGCTCATCTATCATGATCCACGTCCGTTGAACATATGCTCTGGATGCTCATATGTCGCAACAATTTGTCCCCATTAAACACTTGAGAGAAATGAGAGAGGTTTTTCGCTATGAGTGGGGTGGTAGGGCACTAGCACCACCCAACCAGCAATGATGAGGTCAAGCGCAATTAGAAGAATAACATCGATGTCCACTTCATAACGGGATCATCATCGAAGAAACAGATGACGTAGTAATTGTTGTTGTTGTAGGGCTTGATTTAAATTAGTTGATGATCTCGACTTTTCCTCTTTTCTTTTTGAAGTTTTTTGAAGTTGAAAATACACAACCATTGTTGCTATTTCTAAGGTTTTCTAGGTAGGGTCCATCTCCCGTGATTCTAGAACTTGAAAATTGTCTGTAATCACTTCAGATATACTGTACCTCAATACTATACTGTACTTAGGTCGTTAGGAGGGATTTCTACTTTGCCTAACGTGCTAACATTCTGAAATGATTCAATCGTGGACCTATCATATATAAAGCATAATATTTTTTCATAACTGTACAAAAGTCATAACAGTAAAAAAATCCGTGGATTTCTTAGGGTTTTGAAGATCTTTTCATGATTCTGATTAATGATATTGACTTTTCCTCCATGTTTTTTTTGAAGTTTTTGACTTGACCGTATAATTTTTTTCAAAAGGAATCTTACCACATTCAAGTAAATTACTAAACGGTAAGATACATATTTATATTGAAATGTATTTAACTTGAATTTCAACTTTTATTTTGTCTTCTGTGGGCACTTTACCATTTTATTTGTATTTAAATAAATGAAGATGTAAAAAAAAACAAATTAACTCATAAAAGGATGAAATGTGTAGGAAAAGAAAATACCAGAAAATGAAGTTTTTATTCACGACAACTGAGGAATTAGCCAAAGTGTCCGTGCGGAACTTAGCCTCAGTCGCTTCTGGATTATTTTCTGCAGATTTTCTTTCGTTCTGGAATTTCTGGAAATTCTACGAATGCTATCATTCTTTTTATTTTTCAGAAATAAAGTTAGAAAGAACGAGAAGAAAAAAAAACAAGATACACATGCTTTGTATATTCCTATCCTCTTACCGTGGAAAGAAATTTATCCAGAAAAAGATGGTAGCGAAACTTGCCTTCTTCTGGATATCTACAAATTAGGAAGCAAGATATTAAAATATGTAGATATTCAGAAGAATTTTTTTCCTAATTTTCTAATTTGTGGATATTTAGAAGAATTTTTTTTTGTAATTCAACGTTCAAATGCAACGTTTTCTTTTCGGGGGAACTCAAAAACAAGAAATAGGTGGAGTACTTAAGGAGAGAAGTTCAAGTAGTTTGCCCTCTTCACTGCCTTATTTACACGTTTCTGTTCTAAAGGACAGTTGTTATGACCTTGTAGAAAAATTTTCGAAGTCCTTTGAACTTCGCTTATCCACTCTTCCGTTTAGTGGTTATGTAGTCTTCACGGAAATCGTATCGAACTGTCTTGTGTGAACTGCGTGTGTGTTCCACTACGTTGAATAAAAGGATTAATTTTATCGTTCGGGTCAATATATGTAGTCGCAATAAACTGGCGCTGATAGCGTTCGATTCCAAACACCTGATGCGGATGCGCTCGTAGACGATAATAATATAATCTTCTTCTTCTTCACAGCTTTAAATTCACTTCCACTTCACGAACGCCACTATACTATGCACATCCTGAAAGCATCCCGAAGGAACTGTTTTCCAGCAAGGAACTGCTGTCAGCACCTCTTTTTCTAATTTTTTCTTTCTTTCATTCGACATCCTTTCGTTCTTTTGACCTCTTGTCCTCAATTTTGTTTAGTTCTGTTTTCCTTTCTTTTATACTTTATTTCAGGATTTTTAGTATTTGTAGTGTCAGCTTCGTTTTCATCAAATAACTGGCTCCTTTGTTTTCTTTCTTGTTTCTTTCTTCCTTTCATTCATTCTTTCGTTTCTGTTTTTCTTCATTTTGCATTTCAATTTGGAATTTCTAAAATTCTGAATTATTTTTATCATCAAAGTTAAGTCAACTTAGTCGAGTCAACTAATCAAAGTTTAGTTTTCACTGTGTTATATAATCATTGTACATTCAGTTGTACATAGTGTATTTTTAGTATTATTTTTATTTATTTCTATTTTTATAAAGAAGGACAATTTAGCCAAAAGTTAGCTTATCTCAGGTTTTCTTTGCCTATTTTAGCAATCCGCCCAGTTCTCTGCTGCTCTTCCGGCAATTTCTCTTTAAATAACTTTTTGTTCTTTGATTTCTGGAACATTTCAAGATCCGTTTTGGAGAATTGCTGATTTTTTTTGTCGCTTTTGCACCAACAATATGATCATCGTTTAGATCTACACCGATTGGGTGAATCGATATCTCTCAAAGGCGCCAAACTACAAACCGATCGACGATATCTGCAATGAATTACGTGATTACCGTCTGGTTGCGAAGTTAATACAAGTTGTCGGTGAGTATTTAAATAACTCTTTGTCTGGTTAACTCTTTGATGTCGGTAGCGCAGCTCCGGTAGGTGGAACGTACACTTTTGCGGTTATTTTTCACGATTTCCTCATTTTTTTGGGAGTTTTTTTCTGTGTTTGATAGGTTTATTGTCTTTAAATAGTATCTTGAATGTGATGTACTAACATAGTAATAGTAGTCCAACGGGCCAGATTTTCAAAAAAAAAAAGCTGACGTCAATTTGTTAACGATGTTTTTGAGCACTTTTTTCCTGGAAGCTTCGGATTCTTTACATTCCTCCAACGAATCATCTCTTATTTGAATGTTAATATGTCGATTTACATTTCCATTCAGTCCGATATTCCTGAATATGTACAAAGGACCGTCGATTGCTTATTTGTAGTGCATAGTTCTGCACTCGAATCTGTCTTTTTTTTTCTCGACGCTCGTAAAGTGTTTCTTAAGTGGTTTGTTGAGGGGATTCGTTCCCAATAGTAAGCAACCTTGGACTTATTTTTGCTGTGATAGCGACGTCTTCGTCGACGAGTTCGGTACCAGTGAACCTATGAGTGGTTCCTGGTTTTTTTTTCCGTGAGCACGTAGCTTTAGTCGAAGAGGCTCAGCGCAGGTGATTGAGGTCATGGCGGCACTGTATGTACGGGATAGTTACTGAATTTCCCTCTGATTTTGTACCATCAGAATGAGTGAATATTGATTGATTTAAGGGAGGAATCAATGGGTCAATGCTATGGGTTAAGTGAAATTTTAAATGTTTTTATTTTTTTATGAATGAGACAGCTGAATCCCAGAAAATTCAAGAAATTTTAAAGGAGGGGATCTTTATGGATAGTACAGACTCTTCGCAACAGGAATGATCGTCTTAGATGGAAGAATCTTATGGATGCGGATGGCCTTTGGGTTTATCGAAAAAATTGGAGATTAATTTTTGAATTATGTAGTGCTATGTACGTCGTAAGAAATCAGAACATCATAAGTAAGTTTACCTCATCTTCAAAGCTAAGGACTAATAAAAAAAATTAAGTTAATTACCATAACTTAACTAATTAAAAAATTAAATTCAAACGTTTTTCAACCGTAACCCTTTTAATAAGCGTGATAGCCGTTGAAAGACGAATAAGCATCTTTATGGATCGCCGAATTATTACATTTCTTTTCCTGAGCACCTTGAGTCGAAGGAGTCAGAAGAACGATTAAGGTAGGGGGTCAGCACTAGATAGGTAGGGGTAGGTGCCGAGTTTATCTCTGATTTTTTTAATCTTTATTTATCTTTATCTTTTTATCTTTTTTTATCTGATTTTACTAAAAAAGTACTGATTGAATTCTTTCATTTTTTCAATTTTCAAAAATTCTTTCCATTAATTATTTTTCTTTCAATTTCAATTAGATTGAAGTAAATTTCTTTTGATTCTTTGCAATGACTCAAACTAGAAAATTTATTTTTTTTTTTCGTTTTTAAGAAATGACTCCCACAAATCTTATCGCTGAAGCTGTTTTTTACCGGCACAAATCAGGAAAATTTTGGATAGATAAGTTTTTCCTGAACAGAGATTAATGCAATCCGGATTGAACAAAAAAGGCTTAGGTGTTTAGAAGTTATAACGCCGTGGACACGTAGTCCTTAACTTCAAAGCTAATGATTTAAAAATTCAAATCTAAGCGTACATAATTTAATTTTAATCTCATTAATGAGATTGCAATCCATCAAAAGGTGGAAAATTCCCTACAACGATACCGTATCCGAACTGCCCGAAAACTCGGACACAATACATTGAAATGAGCGTATCCTCATTTCGAAGTCTATTGTTGAAAGGATTGCAAAGTGTGAAGAAAAAAGTAGTTCTTCGGGATCCTTTATCGCAGCGGAAGCTCTCTTTGATCGGATTTCGCAGTTTTATCGAAAAAAAAGGAGGGAGAGGAAAAACGTCGTAAACCCATCTTTATTAATGGTTATACATCATATTTCGCGACCCGCTGATGTCTGTGATGAACCGACCGACCGAGCGACCGACCGACTGACTCAAATGGCGGCTGTTCGCTTGCAGGTGCGCCGATGGCGCTAAATCTGGACGTTGCGATCGCTGACTGCCTGGCTCGGGCACAGTTGGCGCGTACGCCGGCCGTACGCCAAATTTATGCGCTTTCACTCCGACCGTCTGTAACATCGCGTAATATGCTTTGAACTCCCCGTTCCTATGGTTATGACAAAGTTTTTTCTTCTCCCGGAACAGCTCTGAAATTCCGTCACTCGCCATTTTTCTTCATTATGCGGTTAATCCGCGTTTCCGTTGACGAAATTTGAATGTCAATTCCCCAGGATTTCTCGAGATTCACGTGCTCTTCGAATTTTTTTCTCGTTTGAGATAGTCGTTTTGTCACTTCTGTCACCAACTGTCACTTTTCTCTCTTCATCGTGTGGTAGTTCCGGATTTCTGCAGGCAAAACTTGAATGAGAATTTTCCAGGATTTCTGGAAAGCAAAGAGTTTTCCGGTAAACACTTTGATTTTTCTGAGCAACAAATTTTCTATGGATTTAAGTGAACCTATTAGTATTGTTGATATACTGACTAATTTTATATTTTATAATTTTATTATTCGTTTCGATTTTCAAGCTTTCTTCAAAGAATGGGTCTCTTCCAGTAGTTTTCAACAGCTTTTCCCCAAAACTTTGGGACAAGGAATCCTCTTCTCTCACACTGTAGACCATCCATGACAATTTCGGCTTATTTACGCCTACGCGTGTGGCTCATTCTCGACTCGACTCGGGCATTTCTGGGTGTGATTTAAAGCTGTCGCGCAAATACTATACGCTAGAAGATAATCTGTTGATAACTTAATGAGGAAATTTCGCCTCTAATGATGAAGAAAGTGACGATCACACCATAGAAGCTAAGTATGTTATATAATTAATTGATCAGAGAATTTAATTCGTGCGTTTTTTTTTTTGACTCGTTACCTCCTAGAAGTTTTTTTAATGCACTTAATTTTACTTAGCAAAGTCTTAAGCTAGTCATCTGTGATCACCTCTGTAGATATACTCGAAGCAAACAAGCAATTAAATATTATATTTGTACAACTTAGTATTAGCCGTAACATAAAGGTTTTTTGAAATAACCTTTATGTTACGGCTAATTATTAAAATTTCCTTTATGCATTTTTTTTTTTGAAAAAAATGTCCTAACTCTTCAGAAGATATGTTCTCTAGCGAATCATTTTAACTGCACCATGAATTCAGATCCATCCAGCCCTCGAAAATATGGTTCCATGCAGTTATCCATAGAAAAAGAAAACTATGCAAAACTTTTTCTAGCAAAATTTTTGGGTTGCAGAGTTGAGCACGGGACACTGAATTCTGGAGAAAGAATTCAAAAGTTTTTGCATTTTCTTAAGCAACAATGTGTATTTAGTTATTATTTATGATTTAGTTATTTAGTTTTATTTACGAAACTTAATTGTAGTATTCTTTCTGTTGCTGTCATTATAATCTGATTGATTTTTTAAAATTTTTCTTAAAACCTGGTGCAAAACACATTTCAAAGTTCATGGATTGTTCATAAGCGCTTGTGGCAGGATTTCGTCAGCAACGGGAAGATTTTAACTAAGGAAAAGCCATAGTTTTACACAATAGGCGAACTCGCGAAAATGTGAGGCGAAAAATAATGAATCAACAGAAATTCTATATGGTTCCTTCTAACAATTTTTTTTGTAATTTTGAGAAAATCTGAAAATTTGAGTCCTTGAACATGTCTCCAACTACTAGTTGAGATTGTAATGTTAGGTTGGAATGTAATTCTTACTTCTTGGCGAATATTCGACTCGGTACATATTTCGCTTTCCTCTGAATGGTATGCGAATTTTTGGATAGTGCATAGGAAGAAGAATCGAATAATCTATAAAATTCTCTGGAAACATTAATGCTAGAACACCGCCACTAACTTCAGCCCCAAAATCTGTCGCAAACCGTCGGAATTCTTGAGAGTGAGCAAAATTCCATTTTGAAAGTAACATTCAAAAGTAAATGAGCTGCTCATTTCAAATAGACGTCCAAAATTTAGTTTTGATAAGTGTGTGGCCTTAATCCTGCAAAATTCCCGCAACCTTCGTTAATTACTTTCACACCTCTGCAATCCTGCCGTTCGCATATTCGGCGGATACATTTCTGTGGCAAGGAAGAGGTGTCCATAGGATTTGCGCTAATTTCAAGAAAAAAAATTGAAAAAATGTTTACTATGTGCGTTTTTTTTTATTTTTGTATGAGTACGGTGCCGTACCGCCACCGCATTCAGCGTCATTTTTTCCATTTTTATGGACTGATGATTTTCTTTCAGTACTTCTTGACGTAGTGTACCCGGGATGTTTTTGGATGGGACCTTTATTAACTAACGTTTCGGTTTTTTAGCTGTTTTCAGAGGCAAAAGTAGAAGTTGATTGAAACAATCTCATTTTTATTGCCAGTTCTTTAGCATAGACAGGAATATCCCAAAATTTCATCTAACGAGAACGTTTAAGCTTGTATTCTTTTGAAATTTTTGTTTCTTCTGTCCAATTTCTTCTTCTTTCTCTGGTATGGTATGCTGTTTAATATAGGCATCACCCCACGAAATCTGAGATGGTACGGATTTCAGGTGGAGAGTTCCTATACCGAGTCGTAGATTGTGTAGAGGAGGGTGATTTCGTCCATTTCTTCCTAATTGCCGTAAAAAACGGCCCGGAAGATGCGGCGCGTGCACACGGCTGGCGCGCTCCAACCGAACTCTTTGTAGAAAATAGCGCACCGGAACGCACGAAACCGTATCTTTCGGGCCACTTTTTTTCACAGCAATTAGGAAGAAATCGACGGAATCACCCTTCTCTCCATAATCTACGATCCCGAATACGAATACTCCGCCTGAAATCCGTACCACCCCAGATTCGTGGGGTGGGTGCCTTTAAGTCAAAGGGTACTGATCTTTGATCTATTTCTCTATTTGATTCTCACCTCTAAAATAAGTATCCTATCTATTTATCTTCCTGGATATATCCTTATCGTCGGTACTCAATCGCAACACCTTTCGCTGTTCACCGCCGATTGCGCGTATGGAGGAGCGCAGCCGGCGACGATGATTAGGCAAACATAATGTGAAACTCAATCCCAATACATACTATGTAGGAACCGTCTGTTCCTCGTGCTTTCCCGTGCCGGAAATGCTATTTGGTCGGACCCTATCTGGTCTGAATTGCATGACCTCTTTTTTCCCTTGTTCTCTTTTCTTGGATTTCTTGCTCTTTTTTTGATTCTTTCTATTCATTTCTGTCTTGACTCCCTATTCTTCTTTCATGTGGAATTTCTTGTTATTCATTTGTTGTTATTCTCAACATTTGTTACTACATACCTGGATCCAGGAAATTTCCAGGAAATTCTTGAAGTTGTTTTGCTTTGTCCTCTGTTTGTTGTATGCACACTCAGAGCTTTGCAAGTGACTCAACCGCTCAATAGTGGATATTTGTAGGCGAAAAGGATCAAATTCCGGGTCACCTAGCCGAATTTCTCTGGAACTACGAAGGGATTTTGAGGATT
Organism: Necator americanus; assembly: GCF_031761385.1. Lineage (NCBI taxonomy): Eukaryota > Metazoa > Nematoda > Chromadorea > Rhabditida > Ancylostomatidae > Necator > Necator americanus. Next base: position 6,050,151 of record NC_087372.1, on the reverse strand, counting down.
TTGCTTGACTAGAGGAGTACCATCTCCTTAGTTGAAATTTGATACGATAATTTTTTTCAAGCAACTCCCCCGGCGGTGAACAATATTTCCGTTGCTCGATGATTCCGTCGGAGGAAAATTGAAAATTGTGGTTTTTTCATACTACTAGTGGATTTTTTCCTTTGAAAGAAATAATTTTTCTCTTAAAGTTGATTTATTAGACAGCATCGGAATTAATTGTATATAGAAAGAAATTGGCTAAAAAATTTTAAAAAACTAAACTGACGTCTAGTAGCCATCGTATGTAGTGCCACCACCGTAGACTTGAATAAATTCCTTCACTTCTTCTGAGATTTGCTTTTTTTGATCTGGAAAAAAATTAATAATTCAAAAATAGAATTAGGAAACATTCTTCATTTTCTATCGTTTTTCTTTTTTTTTTTGAGAATTTTGAAGTGCTTTCTACCAAATTGTTTTTTCTTCATCTTTCGATAGTTCACATTGACCGCTAATTTTTACCTGATGAAATTTCATTACGTAAGCAGTCAGAATTTTATAGAACCTCGGAACAAGAAGATACTTTCTGGAAATATTATGATGTTTTTCCCCAAGTAATTTCCTCTTCACCATGCCTGCTTTTTTCGTTTATTCCATGTCATACAAGAGATTATTCTACTTTACTCCATTGAGTCATACAGTAGGAACAAAAGTGCAAAAGTATTCGTCAGCGTTCATTAGTCCTACACTTCATTATTCATTCGAGTCCGTACCATTTTTAAATTCTAAAATTTTCCGATCGTCTTCCTTTTCGTATGCTTGATAAAATAAATAAAAACACTAAAGTAACAGTAAATTCAACAATAATAGTAAGTAGCGCTAGAATATCGGTGAGATGCTTGGTTTCAGGTTGTAATTAAATCCCTTTAACTAGAAATTTCTGTTACTTTTCATTTTAATGATTTTTTTAAATTTAGACACTTTTTTACAAGTGTTTTTTTGTGATGTATGCACATTATATGCGAAAATGCATTTATTTTTTTCTTCTCATCGAAAATGACTGTTTTGATAGCAGTTTCCTGAAAAAACACCATTTCTTTTTTCTCTAGTTTGTAAGTTGATTTTATTTATTCAGTTTCAGTTTATTTTAGTTTTTTTCTTAGCTTTAGTTATTTTTTTTTTTGTATTCTATCTTGTCTTTTCTGAGCAGTACTCAAGTCCCTCGAGTTTCTGTGTTTCTCTCCCATAAAATGGTTTTTCTTTTTATCTTTTTTTTCTTCTTTTTCTCTTTTCTCCTTTTTTCCAAATAAGCCCGGCGACATGTTAAAAATACTATGAATAATAATGATAATAATAGTAATAATAATAATAATAGTAATAATAATAATAGTAACAACAATAATAATAATAATAATTAAATACGGTAACATGTTAATACTAGAATAGCAGTTAGGTTTTTGATTTTAGAAAAATTCATCCCTTTCCTCCTAAGAATTTGTAAATATTTACCCGAGTTTTCCAAATTTTGCGCCATAGATAAATTCTCCCATAATTGATATTCTTATTTTATAGGTCCACAACCTGTGGCAGTCCAGTTCTTATTCATATTGTAAGAAAAAAAAAATCAAATTTTTAGAAAACAGTGCGTGATTGGAGTAGTTTTTGAAGTGGAAACTCCGTTATTAATACCTGTATATTCACAGCATTAAAAAGTATTCAAAAGTATTGTAGCTGAATTTAGAAAAAAAATTAAAGTTTTGTATTAAAAAGTGAAGATTTTCACGCGATTTCACGCGTTTCAACGGAGGCAGATGAGTCGAACCGTGATGACTCCGCCGTCGACGCACGACATCTTACGCGCATTCCCTTTCTACTGATTTATGACGATTGTTCAACTGGAAAGTGTCCGAAAACGCTTCAATGAACACTGCAAACATTTCTTTTTGCCGCTTTTATTCCTATTCTTAGTACACCTCTAAGATCCAAGAAATTTTATTGTAGAATCGCTTTGTTTTCGTTGCAGAGCGAAAAAAAAAGAATATTCGTTTTCAAAAACTCGTTTCTCATAAGAAAGCGCGCCTATCAATGTTCATTTCTTATTCCACGATGTTTTTCATCGATATGTGGTAAGGATTCTGTTTTCTGGAATATTTTACTAGGCGCTTGAGCGCTGAGGCAACGTGGGAATGCGGCGGTCTTTTTTTTTTCTTAAGGTATTCTTATAAGATTCAGATTTATAGATATAGATGAATATTATATTTGGAAGTAGTTTTATTCCTAGAAGGGTGCAGTGGTAGATTATCAATTTCTTTTTTTTATTGGGAATTTATTTATTTAAAAAAACTAAAAAGAATTTTAAGAATTTAAGAGAATTTTTATTTAATTTTGAATTTGGTTTTTTTCGTTCAATTTTTGGAAAATATTGGAACTTTTTAAAACTAGTTTATTTGACTATGAAAAAATTTAATTGAGTCATGTAACATTTTCTGGATGTTTATGATTTGAAATAATTGTAAAATGGATTTTGAAATAATGTCACTTCGTTCCTAAACATAGAAATTGTTGTAAATTAATATTTAATTAGTTGTTAATTTGTAAATTGTTTTTCTCTTAACTTACATAATCTTACTTTTCCTGGGATTTTTTTTTCGCTGTACTAAATGCGAGCAATGTGTTTACTCTTTTCAACCATTTGTTCGCGTTTACTGTTGAGTTTTGAAATAAAATCGGAAAATATCCACCTTTCTCACTTGTTTCCCTTCCCTTGGTGAGAAAAAAATCGTCCATGGTTATAGCATGCTTCCCATCAATTACAGCTCAAGTGGCCGAGTTTTTCGCTTCGATTTTAAACCGCAAGCTTTTTCATCCGTTTCTCCATATGATCGTCTTTGCACGAAGCGGACGTAAAGTTTTGCGTTTCGTGGATTTCAAGCACTTAAACAGGTCCTGAAATTTCGTGGAATTTTCTGGACTTTCTCGAAATTTAATTCAATATTCGCTAAAGGACAATAGTTCGATCCTAATTCCCAAAAAACCCAAAAACGGCCCGGAAGATACGGCTTCGAGAAGCCTCCGTGGCGCCATTTTCTACAACGAGTTCGATTGGAGCGCGCCAGCCGTGTGCACGCGCCGCATCTTTCGGGCCGTTTTCTACGGCAATTGGGAAGAAATGGACGGAATCACCCTTCTTTCCATGATCTACGATCCCCTATACGAATACTCCACCCGAAATCCGTACCACCTCAGATTCGTGCAGTGATGCCTTTAAGATAAGTTCTGTAAGGTATCGAAGGCAAAAAAAGGAAAAGAAAAAGAAAAGGTTTTTTTTTCTGGATTTAGCCAGAGAGTCTACGATGTAGCATGATTCTCTATTCAATTTGCATACCGTAAGGGAAAATTAGCGTCATTCGGGTCATCGACGAGACGGGATGATGGGAATCCCATCTGGTTCGAAATTCGCGAGCACTTATACCCATTAAATGAGACAGAATTAGTATTCATTGTTTCCATTCTCATAGTGTACGTGTTTGGTGTATTTGTGGGTGATTTTTTTCTCATTTTGAACGTTTTTCACAAATTTTCAGTGTAAATTTTTACGAGATCTTAGGTATTTCTTAGAAATCTGCACAAGAAGATCTAATCAAGAAATTTTCTTTGACTAAAAAAAAGAATGAAGAGTTATTTGTGACCACCATAACCGATCACTCATCATAACCAACCTATGCACATCTGTTATTTTCGTCGCCGATTATTACTACTTGCTTCTCGGTGTACAATATGAGGCGTTATGGATGAGCGCTAAGCGCTTTTCAATGGAATTTTGTTTCTTGTCGTATCGTACACAATTATTTATACCATCATTTTGCCATTATTTTGAGCGATTTCTTAGTTCTTTTTTAAAATTTTTAAACGCGTGTGCAAAAATATTCCTTAGCGATATTGTTTTGACCGCTTTTTTTTTCTGGAGATTTTATTTCTCTATTAATTTTTCTGTCATTCTTCTTAGAGCCCGAAAATTCTTTTTTTTTACCGTAGAGGGCAAGGAGGCGAGCGCATTTTTTTTTGCTATAAGTTCCTACAATTCCCGTTGTTTCAATGAGTTTAATGGTTTCTTGAACGAATTTTTCATAGTGTCCTTTTTATTTTTAAATTTTCCTCATCTTTCGGGGGAGGGGCGGAAATGTGAGGAAATGAGGTTGAGAGGGATAAATTACATATGTTTGACTCGTTCCCGTGTTTGTTTCCATCCAAATCACCATTCATTTGCACTATCCACTACTAGTTTTTATTCGTTGTATATGAATTACTTACTATGATTGAATTATTAACTATTATTAATTAATTGTTTATCTATTTATTTACTACGAACAGTTATGTGCCAAGAAGAGCATTACTGATTGTTCTGTACGGGAAATATGTATGGTAAGGACAGTTATAAAAAAATGCAGTAACTAGAAAGTAAACAAGTTATATTTTTTGACCACCATTTTTATGCAAATTCTGGTTTCTTCATTTTCAATTTTTTTTTCAATTTTTCATATATCAGATGCAAATAGATTGAATATCTCTGTGTATGTATGTATGTGGATTCATTGCAAAATTTCAACGAATTTCATAGTGTTGAACTCGCTTTGTTTTTCTTTAAAGTGGATTTCTATCTTCTAGGTGACATTTATACTTCGTAGCCACTGCTCGCACGCAGAATACGTTCAAGCCACGCGATAAGAGTGGAACATGAGAGGGAGAAGCTGTATTGGCATTATCATAAATTATGTTTTTCTCAACCGCATCAGTGCATATACTTCCTAAAGATTTTTTTTTAAAATAATAACTGGTCAGTCCTAGTCTAACTTCCAACTCTTACAACATAACCGCAGCAGTGCACATCCTTCCTCTAGATTTTAGAAAAATTTGGGATTTTTTCCTTGAAGATTGTTGATTAGGTCAGTGGGTTCTGTGTTGGGTTCGCCTCGAAAGCTTCTTTTTCTTCTTTTTCTTTCATTTTTCGAATTTTCTTTTCATTATTCCTGATTACCATTGGTGACTGCTTCAAAAATTCATGTTATGATGTATTCTAGAAGTTTATTTGAAAAATAATTTACTTCTCGTCAGAAAAGAAAATTCGTTTCAGTGCCCGACAACGCGAACTCGCTGCAGTTCACGTCACATTTGTCTCGAGTCAATACTAATGTGAGTACTTTCTGCACGTTTTTTTCTTCATTTTTTTCGTTTCCTTGAAGTATTTGTTTCTATTTTCCTCGTCGATGTCCTCTGATCGAATTTTTCTTCAAAACCTTCACACATTTGATTGGTGCGTGGGTGTGTGTTAATGTGGCTAAAATCAGATCCAATAGTTTTAATGACTATATGTCAACAATCCGATTGTAATGCAGCTCCGAACAGCTGCTGGTCAATGTTTGTGTGTGTGTGTGTGTGTGCCTACCGTCGATATGTTAATGAGGTGCGCGAGAGGCAGATTGTATTCGAGCATTTGAGAGGAAGAGCTCATCAAAGAGCACCACGGTCGCCTTGAGGATCCTTTCTTTTTAGGTCCCGAATTTCAGGTGAAAAAAAAAGAAAAATGAGAAATTCCTAGAGATTATCGTTTAAAAACAGGAACGTCAAATTCTGTATGGGAAAAATATCGTGTTAAACCCGACCCATTCACACATTTATCCATGAATGTGTGAAGACAAGCACGGGACCTAAATCTTAGCTGTTTCTCCAACATTTACATTAATTACAACAAATCTTCACAGTTTTTATTTATTTAAATCTCCTGAAAATTTCTTCTCAAATTCAAGGGGAAAAACTTAAATAACATTGAAAATGCCGACTTTCTTGGTGGATTTCTTAGTAACTTACTGAGGTTATGTCATCAGAAAGGCTTGACATCGTGGTTGGATCTTCGGCTCGACCAAGTTTCATTTATTTATTTGGTTTTAGAAAAAAACGTTTCGGATGTTTGATATGTGAAAATAAAATAATGGAAAATACTGTCTCATCAAAGTAACTTAGAGGATTTTCGGGCGAAGTTTTCGCTTGGAGGATTCTGCCTATTGGAAAATTGCTGTGTTTCTACATCCCAGGAAATTATAGGAAGTTCCAGAAGTTTCTTCTTTAAAAATATTGAAAAATACTGTGGAAGGCGTGCTGAGAGGACTCGTGGAAACGTGGATGGACTTTCTCAGGAGTTTCGCTGATCGGCGAAGAAAATGGGAAAGAAAATAGGGGAAAAAACTACAGAAAAAGAAATGGGAGAAGAACGATGAACTCCGTAAATTTCATATTCGATATTCGATTCAATTTCATATTCATATTCGATGAAATTATCCGTACGCGTATTTAATTATGCACATTATTCTTCCAGAAGTTTCCTGTTGTTTACTCAAGCGCACATCTTCAACGACATAACGGATGTTTCTGATTCCCGGCGCTAATTACCTGCTTCGTAAGGCGATAATTGGCGTAATTAACCGATGCGGTCGGTGAGCGTGCGACATCGGCTGACGGACGCTTAAAAGCAATCAGTACCTATACATTCTCATAAACGTTCGTACATACATTAATTATCGTCGTCATCATTAACGAATGCTAGGGATGCTGGGGATTTTGTAGTTACATGTAATGAAGTGCCGGCGTTGATCGGTTAAATGAGTTATTGATCGGTGTATTGATTTCCGCCGTTTCTTCGTAGTTTCCCTTAGGATATGGGGAGAAATTTCGCTGCACGACGTTACTACATCCGTAGCGATTTCTCGTCGACTACACCTAAAAATAATCTCTTGTCGCCGTCCGCTGTCTTGACCACCGTGTTGTGTTTTACACAACTGAAGCCATTGGATGCCATTCAGTTTAAGCACCTCGACATTTGGCCGGAGGGGAAAAAAAACAAACGTGCGGGGAACAAATTGTATATAATACTATCGTAAATTTTTCAGAAGTTTTTTTTTCAGAGCTAGGTTTCGAAAACTGGAACTGGGTGGAAGTGAAGTGTAATAGCAGTAATTTGTGTGACTTGTGTGTTTCAGTAGGATTTCGTGAGGATTTCTGTGGATTTTTCTTTTGAAGAGACTCCTGGATATAATTTATGGTAAATAAGCATAGATAATTAGATAATTTTTATAGATAATTCATAGTAAATATATATTATAGACAATATATTGGTTATGTACAACTATGGATTATCGATTTATTGTTAATAGATAGGTAGAAAAATAAAAAAAAAAGTGTGAAGTAAAATATGTAATGTGTAATAATGAAATAGAAATAAAAATATGATATAGTGTAGGTGAAAATATACAGAAGTAAAATATATATTGTATATTAATTTATATTGTATATGATGGGGGACCCCTTTTTTGGGAAAAAAAAAAGGGAAAAAAATGAAAAAAAAAAAAAAAAAAAAAAAAAAAAATTTTTTTTTGGGAAAATATTTTTTTTAAAGGGGGTGTTGAAATAAATAAATGGAGCACTCACGACTTCTGCTCCTCTGCTTATCTTCCATGCTTCTTTTAAATTTTCTTTCATTGTCACATTAATTCCATCTTTTTCCAAAATAAATTCAGAATTTTCTTTTTGCTTACATCTTAAAGTACAAATTCGTTTTTGTGTAATATTTAACTTTTGATTAGATGTATTTTCTTAGCAGGCGAGTTTTTTTTTTCTGGAAATTTCTTCAACACACGTCTATTTACTTGGAAAATTTGCAGTGAAGTGCATTTCATGTTTTTCAAGTGTTTGATGATTGAAATACAAAGTGGATTTGAAAAGTGGATGATGGAAATTTTTTTGAACACGGAAAAATGATGGGAATTTTCTCCAATATGAAGTCTAGGATTAGAATCGTGCTTTCTTCTTTGTTTGAATGAAAATGTTTTCTTCGACACAGGATTTGAAATGAAGCGCTGGAAATATTTTGGGAAACGTCTCGAATATAATTCCCTCCGATACAGGCGCTCAGAACACTTTTCTTTCATTGTTTTATTCGGCTTAGTCAAAAAGAAACAGGTTCCTGGAATATTTCCTGATATTATTTCCGTAGACACATGTTTTCTCAGGGGAACATGGATTTATTTCCGACAAAAAAAAGCTCGTAGTGCTGAAATCATGCTGGATGAGCAGGTTTCAAACACGAAGAAAAAAAAAACGCTGGGCCACATGTGTTGCGGTTGGAAATCCAAGAATAACAATTTTTACCGCTAGGATTACGCAATTGTGCTTCTTCCTCTCGGTTGAACTTATTTTCTTTTCTTTTTCAATTTTGTTTTTCTTACCAGTTCACATAAAATGAGGAAGGTTGAAATTTTACTAGTAAATTAAGAGTTTGTAATTAATTTGTCAATAATAATTTGTAATAATTTGTCATATAATATTGATTTTCTGAAATTCCTTCCGATGTTCGGGGATTTCTTGCTTTCTAAATTTACAAAAAATTTAGAAAAATATTTATACGTTTCAATCGTAAAAAAGAACAATTCATCCCTCGCTTTTAATATAAAATCTTTTCTTTTCCGTAAAACTTTGCTATGTGTCAAAATTATTAAATTAAATTTAAGTTAAATTAATTATTCGTTAATTGTTAGTTAAAAATTATTCAATTCAATTATTAAACTATGAATTATTCGTTAATTATTAGTCGAATTAATTATTCATTTGAGATTTGTCGACTCTAAAAAGAAAAGAAATCAAAATCAACTAGTATGATATCATTTCTGGAGGATATTTCCCGTTTTTAAAACTTCGTGGTGCACATTTTTCTCTAAATTAACTCATTTTACCCTCAACCATGGTCATTTTCCATTAATGTGGTAGTCATTTTGAAATGTTATGTTGTTGTCCTTTTTAGCGGACGACGAAATTAATGGGGGCTCGTAACCGGTGATGGTCAGTCGCAAAAAGAGCTAAAATAGCATTCTTTTTTTGGTGGGGTGGGGCTTAGAGTCGATAGCTTGTATATAATCCCATTATTACACATCTTTATACACACCGTGTATCGTACACATTTGATTCTGAGTTGAAAAATCCATACACACGCAGATCGCTTAAAACAGGGGAAAAATGGAGAAATGAGTGGAAAAATTGGTGAAATTCCATTAATTTCACAGAGTTTTCCTTCAAGGAAATCCCTAACCTTACTTTTTCCTAACCATCTTAGTACGTATAACATAATTTATATAATATTTTATAATTTTATATAATATTTTTATTTAATATAATAATTTAGCTTCTCTTAACTATTTAACGCCAACATAGTAGCGGCAGCAATGGACACCGCTCTTCCCCGTCGCCATCAAGCTACTCGGATTTAAAATCGTGGACACGCAAACATGAATCCGAATTTTCTAATCACGTTCGAGCTCACCTGCTTGAATTTGAGCCCACGAGACTGGGACCATTTTTCTCGGTGACTTTATAGGTTCATATATGCTGAGATTATACATAAAATATAATATATATATATATATATATATATACCTGATGTTGTTGGATTTTTCCCGTTGTTTTTGTTCGCTCTTCGTTAGTTTGTATCGCGCTGCAGCGGGTATTCTATGTCTTAATCTCAGCATATCCGAGCATTCGCTTCCTCGGGCTGCACTTAATTGTTTACGAGGTGGTCCTCGTACATATAGTGTTAATGAAATTACAACGCAGCCACCGAAATATGTCCTAATCCCCGTCCGACGGTGATGTGCTGCTGATCGTATCGGTCACCGATCCGAAAGAGGTGGATTGGGTAAGGGTTTCTCAGGAAATTTCAGGATTCTCCTTTGGCAGTGCGAAATTTTAGTGGTGACATCGCTGCGTGAATGTGAAACTTTCATCTTTAAGCGAATCTAAAAAGAAGAAATGAGTGAATAAATTGGTGGATTTTCACAAATTTGACGGAGTTTTCCTTCAAGGAAATTCCTACCTTTACGTTTTTCTAACTATCTTAGTACTGAATACCTATCTAAAAAAATCTTCTTAAAAATCTAAAAAAAAAAAGGATTTCTGCAGCTGCGGGTCTAAGTTTTCCCGTCATTCACATTTTATTTAGTCATTTTACTTGAATTTTTATTCAATCAATAAATACTAAAGGTTAAAAAGTTATATGTACTCTTTTTTCTGACATCAAATCGTTGCTGCTTTTTTTTTTCTCGTAAATCCGAGAGGTTTTGGAAGCGACCGGCATTTGTTACTGTTATTTCTATGATTTGTCGACTACAGTTCTTTTTTTTTATTCGTGTTTCTTAGTTTTTATTTTCTTTCTATTTTTTTGATGTATGGGAATGGGACCAACTTTTTTTTTCCAGATTGACGGACTGAACGTATGCCTGCAGTATTTGGCGCTTGCTGGAGTTGAGAGCAGCAAGGTCACGTCTAGAGGTGAGCGTCAACTCACCATTTTTTCATGTTCTTCTTACTGTAATACATCGTATGTACCATACGTTTACACGCAAAATTGTGGTCGCAACTTGTGGGAATTTTTTCACACTTTTATATTTGGAATCTACCGTTATTTCATTTTCTCTTGAGGATTTATTGTACTCTCGACCATTCCCGTGACCAAAATTGAGCCGCAGAAAGACCTCGCAACTCTTTCTACGACACTTACGATCTCACTTTTAAGTAATTATCTTGTCGCATCGCAGGTTTCTTTCCTCCGTCGTCAACATTTCTAATTCACAGTAGCCTGAATTTTTTAGTCAAAAGGATCAATGATCCAGCAAATTGATGGACGAAGAAAACTGTACAACTCTGCTGACTGTTTCTATCGATTAAAATTTTGTATGGTCGTTGGGCAAAAAAAAAAATACCGCAAAGGTTGAAAAGGAACGTTTGGGCCGACCTAGTACATACTTTGTTTCCACTACAAACTAGTTCTTCTCGAATCTTCTTATCTTCACTCAATCTCAACTCGATGTTCCACTCTATTTAGCAAGTAGCTCCTCAAACACACGTGAAGAAGTCCGTTTGAGAAGTTATTTTCACTTGATGTGACGGTTTCAATTAGTTTCAATTATTCCTGAATTAGGTTTTTTCCAGATGAAAAACAAGATTTAATGTAGAAAATTCGAAATCACCTTGAAATCGATGATCAGCTGATTGGGCACTCCGTGCACGCTTTTTTTTTGCTTCGACGTCTGTTTCTGGAAATCCCACTATTGCGCTTAGAAAAGTGTAATGAAACTTTCGTAATTCTTCCTACCTTTGGAGATTGTTCTTCTAACTATTCCTGAATTCTCAAGTATGCATAATTTTACTATAAAACTAAAGGTCTAATAATCAAAGACCAAATTCAGCAGGATCTTTTTAAAATCAGCCAAACTCTGGTTTATTTGCTCAAATAATAATGTTTCTGCTTTTTGCTCCTGCATGACAGAAATGGTCTGATGAAATAACGATGCCGAGGATAAGATGAAGAAGCCTAGGATTCTGGATATGCATAGATTTGCGCTCTGAGAAGTTCAATGTTTTTATTTTCCAAGTTTCCCTAAAAATTCGAGAAAAAACTTTCTTTTCTATGATCCAGCCTTTTTTTCTCGGAAAAATCCTAGTGATTAAATATTTAGTGATTTTTTGAACTATTTGATTCATATAAAAAAATAGAGACTGTTATTTCTATGTCATTTTTGTCATTTTCCATGTCTGAACCGATTTAACCGTGATCAAGAGCATCTTGTAGGGCCCATTAAGTAAATTTCGTGAAATTTCACTGACAAAAAAAAAATTGTTCAATTTCCCGACTGCAAATATGGATTAAAACCTGTTGAACACGTAGTGCACTTTAGAAAACAAATTAAGTTAAATTACAATTACATTTAAGTTGGGCAAACTGTCAACAATTTTCTTATTGTTTGTTTACCATCGATCATGTCATCCAGAGGAGTTGCCGACTCAGCACTGTACGTGCCTATCCCCGGCGAAGACGTGTGTTGTCAGCAAATAAAGGAATTTGAGCCTAGGCGGGAATCGTCAATTCTTTTTTTTTGCCGGCGGAACTCCTTCGTGTCTCTTTGATTTTTGTTCTCATGAGGCTTTCGGAAACGTAGGTTTGAAATACAGTTTATCGTTTTTTTTTAGTTTTTTTAGAATACGGAATTTTTACACATTTATATTTTATATTATATTTCTATTCAGTGTTATTTATATTTAATATTATATTTATATTCAGTTTTTTTATTTTTGCTTTTTTCAATTTTTTTTTCAAATTTTTCTCAGGCGCTCCGGTTAGTGCTTGTCACCAGTTCCGGTACGCTTTAAATTTTTGGAAATTTCCCGTAATCTCTGCGTTTATATTGCCCTTGTCGTTATCATTTAATTATATTTACTACTACTTATTTATATTAAATTTTCCACTGGAGTGGTAGTCGTTTTGAAAAGAAATTAGTACACTATCACATGCGGTATGAATTGAATTTCCGGAAATTTTGGGTAATTTCTGAGTTTATATTGGAGTGGTCGTTCATTTACTTATGTTTCCTATGTATTTATATTTAGTTGTTTAAAATTATATCTATATTATTACTATAAAATTATAATTATTATAATTTATTATTATAAAATTATAATATAATATAACTTACTAATTATAATAAGTAAAAAAAATATCCAGTCTAAATATCAGTCATAAGTTTTCTTCAAACCATAACGCGGCTATTTGTTGCTATTTGTTGACATAAGACTGCTATTTATTGCTGCTTACCTTGGTATTTTCATGTTTTTTTTTGCAATTAAATACTTCTCGTATTTTCATTAATATTCAATTCAATTATATTCAAAGTACGCATCTATTCGTTTTGGCCACTGAGTCATCAATCAAACGCTTTTTTTAGTCGATGCAAAATTTTCGAATCTTTTCTAAGCGATGACTAACGCGGCGCAAATCACACTGCAACGATGACGATCATGAAATTCTAGTATGCATCGTCGTCGAATGTTTGATATTCACGACGAAATATGTTTTTTTTTTCAAAATTGTCGCCGCTCATCGTTATGAACGTTTTGTTTTTATGCAACGAAATTTCGATTTCGAAATTTGAATTGTACGTTTGTGTACGGTTTTTTTTGTAAGAGGAAAAAAACTCGGCAACATATGCGTAACATCCGAACGTTTCTTGACTGGTATGATGTCGATCTCCTTCCAAAAATGCTTACACCTAGATTTGTGCCCTATGGAAACTGTACTGATATGTAGATGATATGTGTTGCGAGAAAACCAACAGAATTAATTGTTTTGGGGATTAAGGTGGTCTGTTTTTTTTATCATATTTTTTTTACTATTATGTGTTTACTTTACCTATTTTATTTACCGAATTTTCGTACAATTGTTCTTCGAACTCCGTGAAAATAACCTTCTAAAACTAATTGGAAATTATCTGAAATTTACTTTTTTTTTCTTCTCCAGCAAAGTTGGATTGCATTTCCGCTGCTGTTCGTGCTTCTTAGAACCTCTACACCTTATTGTAAAAATATTATTCTTTATTATTATTATTTTTATTATTTTTATTTTCCTATATTATCTTAGAAGTCCCCAAAAAATAATGTCTTTTTTGTTCTTCTTTCTCCATCCACCGGATTTGGAATAGCACATTTCTTTTCTTTTTCTGATTAAGGACCATCTTTACCGTACAGATCCGAATTTGGAAACTTGCTAATTCGTGAGGATCCTGTATGAATGGGATAATTCGTAATTAGGTTTATAATTTCCATGACATAGAAGGAAAGAGATTAGAAAAAATTATCTTGTTCTAATTTGAGAAAAGAAAACAACATTACTTTTTTGTAGGGATAATAGTTATACACAGATTTGATAACTTTTCAACATTAAAAGGTGAACACACATTATACTTTACAATTTTTGGCTAAGAGGTGCAATTTTTTTGTCATTTTGTAGATATTCCCGTAGGTTTCCGTAGGAGATCAATCCCTTATCTCATCTCATGTCCCTACAACATTCGTTTACTTTATTTCGCGGATTGAGGGGAAAGAGAATAGTGGATTCAAAAATAAGAATGGAAGGTTTCAAAGAAGAAATCTGCGTTGTAGGAATAAAACCATCTGAAATGTTTTGTTATTTATTTATTTTCTGTTTATTTTATATACTATTCATTTATTACTGAGTATCAGTATTGAGAAGCTAATCATTGTTTCATCAACTACTACTGACGTTAAAAATAGCGAAATGCGAATTTTTATGTTTACTTTCATAAATATTTAATATCCTACTAATAGAACTAATAGATAGAATATTGCCGTGCACGTTCAAATATTTCACATGTTTTGCTCGTTTGAAAAGATTTGCCTGAAAATTTGCCCTTTCTTTTGAGCCGTACTACGTATTCTTCCTAACAAAAATCTATGAAACAAGTATGTAGTTTTTTTCCCCAAGATCTGTAGTTGATATTTGCTAATTTTCTGGAATTGTTCTCGGGAAACAGGAAGAACATTGGAATTATTCATTTCCTCTAAGTTTTTCATGGTTTGCTTTTTAATTTGCTGCGGAAGAAATTCACAAAAAAAATCTTATTATTCTGCTAGGATTCATTGTTAGATTTCATCTAAATTTTGTTTTTAATATTTAAAGTTAGTATTTTATTTATCCTTTCTAAGTTTTTAATCTTTTCGAAATATTTTTTCTTAAAAAATTGTGCGCTATTTTTTAACGTCAGTAGTTCTTTTATTTTTTATTTATTTATAATATTTAATTTATAATTTAAGAAAACATTAAAGGATTACAAAAGTCGATCAATTCCTATCTCTTACACTGCTCCTTGAAATCGAGACTGTGTAGATCTCTCGTGTTTTTTTCTCCTCAGCAGTGGCTCGCCTTCAAAACTTGCAACGTCCTCAATTTACACGAAAATCATTCAACCGTACATACAAAACGTCGGTCAGATGTCAAGATTGACGTCGTAATTACAGAGGGACGACGATGACGACGTGCTCAGTCAGGCCGAGCGTCGTCGTCCTGCCGCGAAAGTCAGAGGAATTGGAGAAAAAAAAACACTAAAATTACACATTTTATTCGTGAAAATTTCGTCGTGTGAATCTAAAATCTTTTTCTGTGTGTAATTGCGGACTTCGCTCACACACATCCAGCACTAGGCTTTGGCTACAACGCTAATCACGTGTTTTTTTTCTGCGTTAATTGCCCATAATTATCTGTACAACCGTCTTGGGAGAATCGCTTTTGCTCATTATCGATCCTAACGATCCCGAACGAATGATGTCATAAATCATTGGATCACGATTACCGTATGCGCGTGACCGTATTCACAATCAATCATAATCGCTAACGTCGACCGATGCGACGCGCGGCTGCAGCAGCAGCAGCAGCAGCAGCAATATGGCGCGTGCGCGCTCGGGTCCCGCGAGAATTTTCCCCGCCCCATCATCATCGCCGCTGGCAGCTTGTCTCGTAAAAATAACTCGTCCGCTAGCTAGGATGCTATTTTTTCTAGTTTTTCTGGGACACAAGGCCCACTGGACTTTTTTAGGTGGATAAATTTGTCTAGAAATTCTAGAAATTCGCCATTTTCTATGGTATTTTTCTTTGTTTCGGGTAGTATCTCCAGTAAATCCAGTAATCCTATTTTTAATAAACCTGATTTGTGGGTTTTAAGTGCTATTTTAGAATTTCATAAATTATCATTTTTGTTTTTTTCTTCCGGTGAATTACCTTTAAATTCATTTTTTCTAGTATCTTTTTTTTGGAAAATAAGAGTGATTTGTGCTTTTTCAGCTGCATAAATTTATCCATGATTTCCATAAATTGGTCATTTTTTACGAGATTGTTCTTTGTTTCGAGTAGGATAACCACTAAATCTATTTTTTAGTTTTTTCTTAAGAAGATAAGAGTGATTTGTGCTTTTTTCTGTTGCATAAACTTATCCAAAAATTCCATAAATTCGCCATTTTCATGGCTTTGTTTTTTTTTCGACTAGGATTACCAGCAAATTCGACATTATCATTCTTTTTTGCATCATATTCTGAGTTCACGATTTTCGAATGACTTGATGTTCAAATCGCATAGTCGAGTTGATTTCGAATTACATTTGCTCGTACTCTTTTCGCTGTTAGTTATGACTTACGACGTTTATTTACGTATCTACCGTAACAACCGTCCCGGTCCTTTCCTATCCGAAATCCTGGGGGTTTTTCGGCCGTCTTGGAGGTTTTTCTTTCATGTTAGTTTTACCTTGACGATGCACTACAATTGGGACGTGCTATCGCGCTTGAATGCTCCTCGACGAAGTGAATCCTTTCAGCTGCACAGTGAGGGGTTTTTCTTATGCATTTCGTTCGTGTGTCAAACTTTTTAACAACTGGCACATGACGGCGCCGCGCCACACACACACCGTTCACTCGCATCTGACATTTGTGGCTGTCATCGTTCGTTCGTGGCCTTCTCAGAATTTCTCCTCCTGTCGAAATTTCTCAGAAAATTTACAAGATTTACACTTATATATTTCTTAAACCCGTTCGAGAAAATTATTATATAGACTGATTATATTATATAGATCTTTTTCGTCCATAGTCTTTCTTAAGATGAGACCTGAGCATCCAAAGAGTACTGTAGTTGATGATGAAAACTTCAATTATGTAATTGATCATTGTTGATCAAGTTTTGATGAAATTTCTGCGAAAAAATTTGTTGGTCCTTGAATGAAAGGAAGAATTTTTGTGGCTACATTGTGAAGTTACAATCGTGCTCAACTGTCCGAATTTATTTTTATTTTATATTATTATTTTTACTTTTATTTTTTTAAATTTATTTTTAGAAATTTATTTATTCAAATGGGTCAAGTAAAATCATATTGGCTCAAGTGTTGGAGATGTGAAATATCCGATCTTTCAAAATTCCAGAAGTGTTTTTTTTTGTGAAAACTTTCGAAAATTGGAGAAAATACTATGATAAATATAAAAATGTAGACCAGACTTCTAAGATATGGAGTGCTCTCGCGTATGCGGTTGGTGTATTTTTAAAATATTTAGCATTTCCCAAATTTCAAAGTCTTTCAACTTTAAAAATTCAAGAATCGAGAATTTTTCAAAATCACTATCTTGTGAAGCTATAAAATAATGGCTATTTTCTTCTACAAAGGTTTAGCAATTAATTTTAATATTTTATTCTTTTATTTTTTTTTCATTTTGGGTCCCCTAATTGTATTTTGATAAGTTGGTCCCGAACCATAACCACCGTAACTCTGGTCTACTATAAACTTCAGTCTACTATAATTTGATGAGAAACAATAGAAATTTATTTTCAATAGAAATTAGAAATTAGGATTTTTTTTCAGTAGAACTTTCTGGCTATTAGAGGACTACCATTCAAAATCTCTTTATCCGAAAATACGGACTGTATGTACGTGGGCTTATTGACTGAATAGTGCAGATACTGATTTGTGCTGCATACGATCGAACGATGCCTGTACAAATATGTAATGTAGGGGAGTAGACAGAAAAAAGAATGCCTGAATAGAATGCTAAAAGCTCTTCATTGTACTTTTTCCCAAAATTTCCAGTGGAAACTGTTCTCTATCTGCAATAATTCAAGGATTCGGCAATCATTTTGTCATCTGCTGGAACATTCCGCAGCTATCCAGCACTTTTTTCTTTTTTTTTATTTTGTTTTGTGCTATGTAGTTGTAGTTATCAATATACATTATTTATACTTTTAAAATACTAGGCACAAATTATTTTCTTCCATTCCAAAATAAAAATGTTGATATGAGATATGGAAGCCCAGGGGGAGAATTATCAAAAATGGCGGGTGTTTCATTAAAAAAAAGCGTAAATTGTTGAGCTCAAGTTCAATATTTTGCTCCATTGTGAAAGATGACGTCATGTGGGAGAAAGAGATGGGGGATTAAAATGGATTCTTTGGCAAACGTTTACGTACATACGGCGCTACATGTAGTTTTTCACTAATTTAAAGGCATCACCCCATGAATCTGAGGTAGTACGGGCTTCAGGTGGACTTCAAGTCCATTTCTTCCTAATCGCCGTAAAAAACGGGCCCGGAAGATGCGGCGCGTGCACAAGGTTGGCGCGCTCCAATCGAACTCGTTGTGGAAAATAGCGCGCCGGGTCGCTCGAAACCGTATCGTCCGGGCCATTTTTTTACGATAATTAGCAAGAAAAGGACGGAATCACACCTCTTTCCATAATCTACGATCCCGTATACGAATACTCCACCTGAAATCCGTACCACCTCAGATTCGTGGGGTGATGCCTTCAATTATTTTCCTGAAAAATAACAGTTATGGATGTTGGCTTCGAAATAACCGCTCCAAATCTCAAACGATTAACAATCAAAAATATGTTATAAACTAATTTTGATGTGAAATTTAACCAGGAAAACTCCACACTTGAAAGTGCAACATCGCAGTTATTCTGGAAAAAGCTGTCGTGAATTCGCGAAGGTGCTCGCAAGAAGTACATAGAAAGAAATTGTTCTCGAAGCCACAATTATATAATGTGGTTGTGGTCCCGGTAAGAAAATAAAACCGTGAATAAATCAAAGGGTAAATATGCAATCAATAAAAAAACATTATTTTAAATCCTCTGTTATTTTATTATTACTTGAACAATTTTTTCTTTGTTTGTTTTAAATATTGTTTTTTTTTTCAAATTAATTTTTACAATTAGTATTATTATTATATTATTTTTTAAGTTAATTTAAGAATTTTTTTAAGTTTTAATTTTTTTATAATAGTAATTATTATTATATTTTTTTTTATTGATTTGATGATTTCTTCACTAGGTGAATTGCCGCCGAACCATTATATCATTATAACTATTATATCATTATTATATATTATAAAGAACCATTATATCGCGTTTTCGCTGGAACCAATGTTGTTTTCAGTGTTGATCGTCACAGATCTGTTCAGATCAGATTTAGTGAGTGAAATAATGACTCATATCGGCTGTGTGTGTGTGTGTCGCTTCTTTAATGATTCCGCGCGAAGATAAAACTGTCGTGACAGGTCGTCAGGAAAAAATTGTGACCGTTAGCGATAGCTATCGGTTCGGAAGCGAAATCGTGCAAAATTCTCACAAGAAAAAACTTTTTTTTAGTTTGTATTTTTTATCTTATTATTTTATTTCCTTTCAGAAGTAAGGAAAATTAATGTTATTCTATAGTTTTATTTATATTTTTAGCGTATTTTTTGTGTTCTCATAAATATCCTTTCATTTATCGTTCCCCTTCGACCTCCGATCTTGTGTACTTTTATCGGGTAGGCGAGGAAAAAATCACATTTCTCATCATGTCGCCCTCACCACCTCAGTCGGGCTCGACTCGGCGCTATTATCGTGGTGGTGTTTTCCCTTATTTGATTCCGTATTGTACGCAATTGTATGATGTGTTTTCGGCGTTTTCCTCTCATTCGGTCACACTCACTCGCTCACCTCACTCCCACAACGCGATTTGGCTTTGATGTTTCGGCACGAGGGTTTTGTGTGAGAAGTGACATGGAGAGTGCACATGGCATAGTGCCAAAAAAAAAACTGCTCCTTCACCTCCACACGACCATCGCTGCAGCTATGTCACTAGCAATTTTCCTCGAAAAAAATTACCCAGCGCCCCCGAAGAATTCCATGATCATTCCCCAAAGGTGCCACTTTATACTATCAAAAGTGCCAGCAGTGCGCGAAATAAACGTGTCCTTGATGCCCGGCCGAGTCGGACGAGATATCTCCCCAGAGATCTCTCAATCAGTGCTCTGCTGCCCACCGCCACCACCGCCACCACCACCGCCACCGCTACCATCGCATCCGTCTGTGCCGTCTCGACGACGACGTCTTTTCCGTAGTCGTATTTTTCCGTGGATGATCGGCTATTACAGTACGCGAGACTCGTCATATGGTCATACTTTGCATTTTAATAGCGTCATTCCACGTCCGCGCGACATTTATGGCGATCTTTTTTCTTCGTCTCGTTCAAGATTTTGCAACATTTCCGGTGTAAAAGGTTGATGCAGCATTGGAAATGGTTGTTTTTGATTTGTGTGCCTAGTTTTTGCAAAGGTTTTTAATTGTCCTTCCAGATTTACAGGGCAAAAGGACTTGTTATATTGCAGATAAAAAAGATTTTCCTTTTTTACGAGTTACAAAAATTTATGACCTTTAGGATAGCATTCCTCTTAGGTGACTTTTAAGTTTTAATTTGGTCACTTTTTTTTGCAGAAAATTTTCTGCTTTTTCTTTTAAAAATCTGATTTTCAATAGCGATAGCTGTTTTCAAAATTTTCACGATTAACTTTTATTTTTCTTCTACCAACATTTGCTTATTTGACGTAAATCCATCAAAGATGCAGGAAATAAAACTCTTCCGATTAAAATTTCGAAAGTGGATGTTTTTGAGGTTTTTAGTTTTCTACTTTTATAGCGAGAAAACGAGACATATAGAAATTTCTAGAATGTGATATTCAAAATTTTAACACTTGAATACAACTGATCTAGGTCTCTATTCAAATTTCGGCAAAGATTTTAAATCCAGGTTCTTTTTTTGGTTTTTTTCTGTTAGAAATTGTGGTCTGTGTTTTCCAAAAGTTTTGAAAACGTTTGAATTGTTCTCTAAAATTTAGGATCTTCCAGTGCCTGTGGTTAATATTTGAGTTGTTGAATGTTGAAGTAACTATAAATTTTTAAATAACCTACATACATATGGTGGTGATAGATTTATGTATTTGTTCAATTTCCTTTAAATCTGGAAACAGAGTTTACATCTGTCTCAAAAATTTTTTCAAGAGTGAATACTCATCACTTTTATTTCCAATACATGATGTGCCGAAAACATGGATCCACATGAATCACCAACGACATGGGTAGAAGTTTTCAAAATTTGAAGGGAAGAATAATTTTCATCCTTAACTCCGTTCCCTTACAAAACGCTTCGTTACACCTGTGCTGTTCGTTCTTATCAAAGTAATTGGCTTCGTTTAAGGAATTCTGAACGTTTTCTTGTACAGCTCAGATTCTGCCTAATTTTCTTATTCTTTTTATTCGCCTGTTCAGAGGAATTCTGAATTTTGAGCGCTCTCTAAATTTTGAGTTACATTTCCAATTGGGCACAGGTTTCGAGGACTTTTATGTTGGATCTCATATATTGTAAAGAAAAGTAAACAAAAGTAACCAAAGTAGATACTCTGGGTTTTATTTCTTTAAAATTCATGTTTTTATTCATTCCTTATGTAGGGATATTTTTTACGTGTGCCTAAAACGAGAGCAAAATAAGCAGATAAAAATAATAAAATAAAATAAACAAAATAATAATAGTAAACAAAAATGATAAGCATAAATTTGATTTTGTACTGCTTTGTAAAATAGGCGGAAGTGATAGATGTGCCCCTTTATGTACGAGATATCTATGAAAAATTTTTTCTTCACCTTGGCTCATCCAGAATGACGGCTATAAAGTCATAATGGTGTTTTTGTACCAGTTTTACGTACGAGGTTTCAGTTTGGTGTCAATGCGGTTCCGTTAAGCTTTTAGTGAGGTTCGACGACCTCGATTTTATCACTGATAGGCCAGTTAATGGAGCCAGGAGAACTAGTTTTTCGTCGTTGAGGTGGTTCATGGGCATAGATAAAATAACGAGACGCTACGAGTGTTGTTCCGCGCAAGGACTTCATTCGATGTTCCGCGGCGATTTTGATGGGACCTACGCGTCC
This sequence comes from Necator americanus, assembly GCF_031761385.1. NCBI lineage: Eukaryota > Metazoa > Nematoda > Chromadorea > Rhabditida > Ancylostomatidae > Necator > Necator americanus. Next base: position 6,028,509 of record NC_087372.1, on the reverse strand, counting down.
TATGGTTAGCTATCCACGCGGAATACAGGTCCCATACATATGTAAGTTCCTTAAATGCTGAGTGAAGCTTTTGCTAAAGGGAAAAAAGTCAGGCAATTTTAGTTTTTATCGTAGAAATTTACTCAAAGTGGTTTTTTTCTACGCCAAGCAGCTTCCGACGACTAGACCTTTTCTTTTCCGCTGTAATCCTAGATCTTTTTCGGATGTGTTGAGAAGCGTTTTTCTTTCTCTTTTCTCAAGTTTTTCCCACCACTTTTTTCCAAAAACTCCATCAAACCGCCAAGAAGTTTTTATTTTTTGACATTTTCGTGAACGCGACGTTCCTTCGTGACTTTGTGGTGGTTTTACTGGGATTTTTTTATTGCCAAATTTAGAAAAAATAGGATTTCGCGATGGTCGTTCATTACGTGATGAAAACTCTGCTTTTTTCTGCATTATTTTAGTTTTGCGCTAGTTCAATTGGAAGATATTTGTAAGTCTTTCCGGAAATTAGAAGAGAAATATGATATGCTCGGTTTCCGGTCACTAGAATAATGTTAGAGGATATTTCTCTACAATTTGGTTTGAACAAGGAAAGCTAAAAGTTTTTTTTAGCTTCAGTGTTCAAACCAAATTGAACGATGGGAAAGGAAAAAAAGGAATGTCTTCTAAAACGTTTTCCAAAAGCTAATTTTTCGTATTTTCTTTTTTTGGGATGCTTTTTTTGGATAATTCTTACGAAATTTTTGATGAACGCGCTGAATGTAAATGTTTACTTAGGGTCCATTTAACTCGGCTTTTCTCGACAAACACCTCAGTCATCTGTTTTTTTTTTGTTGTCCTTTTCAGTAGTTTCACCTACTTCTCATATAATAATGCTATTTTTTTCCGAAAATTTTCAGCACTCATTATTTCATCTAAGTAAAACATCTACTCAACCCATTAAGAAGTGTAAATATGTGTCTTTTGCGTGATATTTTTGTTTATATTTTTTTGTGTTTCCTGAACTACTTACAGAAAAAAATCTCATTAGATTTCGGAGTTTTCCTCAATTTCCTTGGGATCATCCTAGAAATGAACGTGGGGGCGCATCCCAAGCGGATTGATTTTAACGCCAGAAACTTTATCCTTTAACTTTGTCCTGGAATCCCCTTATCCCTGTGTTTATTCCCTAAGTTTTGCTTGACACTCGTCGACGACGATTCTCCGCCTGATCCTTAGTCGACTGGTGAAGCATCAGCCTTCAGTCTCGCAACCATTTCTCATTCGGGATGGATTGCGAATTTCGTGCAGCTATCATGATAAAAACGCCTCGTCCCGCTCCGAAACTTGCTCGTACAACGATGTTCTCCGGAATTATGTATGGAGATCCTGGAAAATTGAATGAATTCGAAGTAGATGCGTTTGGACGAAGAATTTCATAATTCACGCTTTCTTTTCTAATCCATTCCATTGTTTACTCTAATGACTCAACGAAAGATACGCTAGTTGTTTTGACGCATTGACAGCCTGCACTTATTAGCCACCTCCGGATTCCTTTCGGGAAGAAGTGGCGCTAAAAATGTGATAAATCATGGAAAAAAGTGGGTTCTTCTATGCCAGCATTCTAAGCTTTAAATTAGTGCTTTTTTCTCGTAGGAAAAAAATGCCCTTTGCCATGAAGTTCTGATATTGTCGCAAGTGGCCTCGTTTCGAATTTGGCGTATTTTTTTCCCCCGAAAACTTTTATTTTCTCCTGCCAGACAGTGGATATGTGGAGAATGGATAGGAGGAGAAAGGGATTTAGTGATAAAAATTTGGAATAGTTTTTTTTCCTGATTTTTTTGGATGGATTTTTTTTTTGGAAAATTTATAATTTCACTGTGTTTTTGTTTGTTTATTTTTATTATTATTTACCATTTTCGTTCAAAAGACACGCTCTATTGCTATTGAATCACTATGCAACCATCGGGAGAAATGGCCACTTACATCTGGAATGTTCGCAAGATTTCCGTGAGAACTCGCAAATTATTCTGGAAGAAAATTCTGCACTCTTAGAAAAGTACATACATGAGTTTCGTTTTTCTTCAGCTAAATATATAAATATTCTAATACATATGTTTTCGTTTCTGAAAAAAATTTGAATTCTTCGGAAACGAGTTTTTTTGGAAGTTTATTACCAACAACAGTCGGAAGATGTGTATGGATTGATGTTTTAATCTATTTTTTTGTTCCCAATTAGTGGTATTTTTTGAAGATAAATTTAAATAAATAATACTAACAACTAATAATACTATATAAATAGTAATGTTTTGAAAGGCTAACTCTGACCTCCTGCGGAAATTTTCGCTCAACTGTTGTGTATCGTTGGAACCATCCCAAGTGTTTATTTTTGCTTATTTTCACTCGCCTCGCCGCTCTCGTGGTGACTCCGGTTTTCTTCGGCGACAACTTCGCAACCGGCCAAATTAGTCACTTCGCAGCTGTATTCTATTCATTGTTGCTCCCTATATGTTCTCTCCTTGAATGGGACCCTTTTTAGCACTGTGTGTTATTTTTCTTGTATTTTTAGATAGTTGCTATTCTTGCTTGGGAATTTTTGCATTAAAATGTTGTTGCAACTTGTCGATATTCAATTCAAAGAGATTCAAGATTTAAGGAAAGTCGAACTTTCGCACTTCTGGAAGATGTACCAGCAAATTTTGTTGATTTTTCTTCAATTTATAATTTTAATTTGAAATTTTTAAGAAATTTTTTACTTCTATTTTTTTTTGGCTTTTGTACTTCAAAAAACAACAAGTAAACCTGTTCACCTTTCTTCAGAAAGTTTTTTTCTTTTTACATACCAGTATTTGTACAGCTGTGACCAGTGAAAAATTTAATGATTATGGAATTCTTCGGAAGCTGTGAGGAGTTCCTAAACATTGAAGGCTGGGTATGCATGCTAATATTATGGAACACAGGATGAGCTAACGGTTCGAGAAGACCTAAAGCAATCCGAGAATGATGAACAGAATATGAAGAAATTATAAAGGATGATAAAACAATACAAAAATTGATTAGACAATGGTTTAATGAAATTAATTAGTTTGAATTTACTAGTTTGTATTAGTTTGATTTTTTTTCTCCACGTAGTTATTGTCATATTTCTCAAACAGTTCTATGTTTTATTGCAAGAAAATGACCGTAGACCATAGTAGATCACAAATTTCTCTTTCCTTTTGCGATAACTCCTCACTTCTTCTTTATCTTTATATTATACGTAGTCATTTCTGTCCAACCATGACGATCCTCCAAGACTCCAATCCTCTAACTGAACAATTATCGGTTCCTCAAATGATTTTGAATTTGAGATGAAAGAAGAGCGCGTTAAAAAATACAACAAAAGAGAGTTTGGATTAAAGTTTAAAGTTTTAAATTCATTTCTTCTTTCCCTTGATTTTATTTCCGTCATTGTACATTTTATTAAAAACTACATAGTCGAGCTCGGGACTGTAGTAATTCTGTTCATTAACCTTTAATAGCGATTTTTTCTTTCCGAACTAAATGTGAATCATGAATACCAGGAAATAGTTTCAAAAAATCATATTATTAAATTTAAATTTATCAAATTTTCTAAAATATATTTAAAATATTTGCTGGTACTCGCGAACGTTGATTTGTGTTCTTTTATATATTGACTACTTTTATTATTATTTTTAGTGTTTATATATGTATTTGTAGTCTCTACGTATGTGTTTTTATTTTTTAGCAGCCAATTCCCTAGAATTGCTTACTTTTTTTTTAAAAAAATATCTCTTCGTATCATCCACTTTCCATTTTTCTTCTTACTTTCTTTTCTCGGTTTTTTTTTTCAAATAAGCAGATGGATTCCTTGCATAACATGTTTGATTTTCTGTACAGGACCCATTTCCAGATATCGATACTGGTCAACTAGCCGCCGTACTACAATTGCTGTACGCACTCTCGACGTTTAAACAGCAAACACGACAGAAAAGAAAAGAAGAACGACTGGAGAAAACGACGACGACGACGACGACGACGACAACGGCGACGACCACAACTACAACGACTAATATTATGCCGCCGAGTACAGCTAGCAAGTATGTAGTTTATTTGGGTTTTTTTTTTGCCGCTCTCATAGCGTTTATACTCCCACGCTATCGATTTTTTAGCGCTAGAGATCAATCGTATAATATGAACGTGTGAGAACGTGTATATGTTATCATGAACACATGTTTCGATAGTATACATCTCGTGAAAAATGTATCGGATTGTAAAAATGTGCAAAGGTTTGCAGCATACGGTAACATACAGGACTTTCGATTGGCCCACGGACCTACTCTCCAGTTCATTTTTGACCACCGTCGATCGATATCCGCCGCTTTTCTAAGTACGATTTTTAATGAGATGCTGCTCTTCTTCGAATGTACGAGTTGCGCCGTCTATCGTTAACATACGCACATACGCGTCGTAGAAGAAATTTGATGCGTCAAATAATTGCTGTCGATCGCCAAGTGTGGAAAGAGTCCGAGAAATCCACCACGCGGCCGCCGGAGTGTTTTCACTGACAATTAGTGAGAAAAAAAGGGGCTAAACCCGTGTTTTGTTGATCGTTTGTGTTTTATGGGAGTTAGTTTTTTCCACCCACTTTTTTTTTGAGGTTGGTGCCGAAATAAACTCAGCAAAAAAATTGGAGACTTTCATCCAATAACGAAAAGAAGAGGGCTAAACCCGTGTTTTGTCGACCCTTTGTGTTTTGTTAGAGTTATTTGCGGAGTACTAGCAAACATTCATATTTTCACCGCTTTTTTCCCTGCATTTGCTTTCGTTCATTGGAATAAAATACACTTTTTCCATTAATTTTCGGGATTTCTCTCTAATTTTCTACGTACTAGCGGATTTTTGTGGTAGTGAAAAAAAAAACCACGCTCTATCTTCCAAATCAATTCTTTTCGCGTTTTCCATCTCCTTCCCGTTCCTTCCCATTCTCTCTGCTATTTTTTTAAAAAGAGATATGTTCTATTTCTCATTTCTCATGTGTTCTGTTTTGTGTAAACTTTTAAATGGCATCATCGTCTTGGAAAAAACTTGTCTTGCACTGATAAACGATCGGAGAAACTGGGAGAAAAGAAAAGAATGCAATAGAAATCTTCAGGTCTACATGATCAGCGTGCTTCACGAAGGTCCGAATGATCTCAGTATGAAAAAAGTTTTTTTCTTGTAGGATTTCTGTTCTTTCTTATTTGTGAACAATTTCCAATTTTTCTGGAAAGCAACTTAAATTGTTCTATTATCCACACATATATTATTTGCTGAACAATTATTTATTTGCTTATTTATTATTTGCATATTTATTTGCTGAGTAATTGTTCTTTTCACATTGGGCGTTTTAGAATGGGAACAAAAAAGAAAAAGAATTCGGGAGGAAAAATTCATTTTCCGGAAATTTGATCTGAAAAAAAATCCTTTAATTCTGAAAATTCTAAATTTTTTTTTTAAATTCTAGATAAACAAATCTTTTGGGGAAAAAGTCTTAGAAATTCTCCCCAAAGAATCTGGAAGTTGTGATGGCATCTTATAGCTTTTTAATTTCTTTTCGTTACTGTACTCAAAAAACAACCTTCTCTGGTATGAGTAACTAAAAATGTATCGTGTACCAAAACCAGTTCTATCCGATATATGTACATGACTACACATTACTCCGCTACAGTAATATACTATACGCAACTGCTGTTATCCAGTGAAATGAAGCATGAATGTTGTACGCATGAGAGCGGCAAACTAGTCGTACACCTTCGCTATTTTTGTCATTTGCCACAAAAAAAAATTCAGTAGATTCGGGTTTTGTCGTCCATTTTTTGCATTTACTTAAGAATATTGTATAAGAAATTTCATTTCCCTCACTTTCTTCTCTCCCACTTTCTCTCCAACCGCAGTAGGAAGGATTCCGCCGATAGAGCGGTAGGGTTTGGGACGAGTTTTTCAGTTCAATCTTTAATAGCTAGAAAGAATGGAAAATTACGTGAGCAAATACTAAATGAGGAGAAAAAAAGATGTTTAGAAACTAAAAATATTGTGCTCTAATTTGAAAATGTCCTCAAGGAAAGTTTTTCGTCGACGGAGACGGTGGATGGGCTTCAAAAACTGTAGTAAGCTGAGAAAAAGAAGTACATAGGATGAGAACGCTAATAGTGGTCCACGAGAAATTTTCAGCGGAAAATTGCAGTAAATCAACTGCAGTTTTTTTTTAAATTGGAAATTCGATGAAACTCGTGGAATTCAGTCATTGTGGTCCGCTTATTTTTCCTAGGAAAATTACGAAACTACCTCCAATTGATCTCGCCGAATCGATCTTGGTTTTTTTTTTGGTTTCAGTAAATCAGGTGCGCTTTTTCATGAAAATTTAAGGGAACTCGTGGAATTCAATTTTTGTCGGTCCTCTTATTTTTCTTATGAAAATAAGTTGCTTAGAATTAAGAAAGTTAAAGTTGAAAAATTACTTCCAATTGATTTCACCCGATCGATCTCGTTCAGGTTTTTTCTTCGAAGGATTTCTCCTTTCTTTTCAGTGATCATCCAATTTTTAACTACACCACCTTATTTCTTTATTTTTCAAATCTACTCGCGCTTATCTTCAATAAAATGTTATTTGTGCCAGAAAAAAGTGAACTTGAGGTTTTTGACAATTCATTTTTTGATTTTTTTTTTACAAATAAAATACTTCAATGAACGTGCCCAGAAAAACTTTGTAGACCTACAGCTATGGATGCACAAATATTCATTGTGTAGAAATTCCCTGGATTCAAATCCACACGGACAGCAGATTTTCATTGTGAAACGGTTGTAATATTAATGTTAGTGAAAGCAAGCACAATACAACGGGACGACATAACAACGAGCGGGAATACAAAGTCTGTATTCACACACACACATCCTCATACCGTAACGTTTGTTTTCATTGCGTAACGTCACGTTGTGTTCGCGTAACGACCACGTTCCAGCATATCTATGTATGTTTATATGTTCGAACGGCTATTAGAGCGATCTGAGCAAATGTTTGTCGAACGCACTCATTCACGCTTGCGTTCGGGGGGAGTTTTTTTTTTCCGTCGGCCGGCCGTCGCCCGTTGTGTGTCCGACATAAGCCGATGTTGATGATGTTCTATTTCCGCGCATGCGTATTTGGTCCGTTGTATCCGAGAAATTCATTGGTTGGATCCAGTTGGGAATAGAAGTATTTCATTCGGGAGTAGTTTCCATCCGTATCCGCTAGCCACCTTCACCATTAGCCACAAATCCGCCCTTAGTATAGTCATTTCCGCTGCGATGGCGGCAGCGGCAGCAGCAGAGATCGCGCGACACCGCACGCGGCGTCGCAACGCGAATTGTATGGATTATCTCTTTTTTTCTGGAAAAAAGTACGGTTCGTTTTTGAATGTTCATTGTGGTTTTATGGTGTGAATGTAGTGGATGTATGAATGTCATCGGATCCGATCCACCCCAGCACCGTCGTCATCCACGCTTACAGTACGCTCACGCGAGTCCGTTGTTGATTTTCTGCTGGTGGTGATCATCGTCGTTGTTGTTGTCGGAATCGAGTTGATGTTGTTTTTTCCCCGATCCGTAATGTTCCGTAATGCTTCGTTTGTGCAACGGCCACATTGTCGTGTTCCGCTCAGCGTTTCGATAGCGATTTTCTCACTGTCCAGCGACTTTTTTTATTTGTTCGAGGGTCCTGTTGGTTGGTTAAATTTCTATTCCAGGTAAAAATAAGAAAAAGAAATAGGACTGGAACTTATAACTATGACTATTTGTTAGTTACAGTTACAAGTTCCAGTTCTATTTTTTAAAACTAGTTACTAAGTTTTCTAGTTAGTTAAATTAAAACCCCATTTGAAACCCAATTAAAATTTTAATGGTTTAATTTGAAAGTTAAACCATTAAATTAAACCATTAAAATTAATTACTTGTTAGTAATTTTTCATATGGGGTTTTAATTTTTTTATCGTTTGACGGAAGCCAGTGAAAAAATCCCTGAATATCATGTTTTTAATATAAAGTAGTTCTTCAAACAGCAGGAATGTTTAACTTAATTTAATTCAAATTTTTGTTTTGTTCTGGAAGGATACAGTGATTCTCTCAAAAATCCTTAAAAGGGTTAGATAGAAATTTTAGGACTTCTCATCCATCGTATGTACACACGTATAGTTATAGAGATATTTTGAGCAATTCTTTGTTTGTTTACGAAAAAAAAGTAAATAAATCCGTTCATGGTTGGCGTATAGTATTTTCTTCTTCTTCTGGTCAATCTGGGCTTTTATATTCAATTACTATTTCAAGCACAACCCTTTCCTTCTTCTTTTTTTTTTGTTCGCGCCAACCATTTCCCAATTTTTAGTTCTTGCCAAAATCAAAATTTGATCAGTGTTTTGTTAGCGGATCGTTGTAAATTTGTATTTATACATGATCCTCCATCGTTATTCAATTCTCATGTAAACACCCATGAATAAACATCGTCCCATGGATTTTTTCCAGGTACTTCCTATGTTGACCTGAAATTCGGGAACGATATTGCAATGATTATGCAAATTTTTCTTGTAAATCCTTCGATTAGGAGGACATTTTTTATTTCTATTCAAAAAATCAGAAATATAAATTTTTATTTTGAAAATTGGATTTTCCAGATAATTGGGAAATCAGTTTTTTTTATCTCTTTGTATTTTAAGTGTATTTTTTTTCCAAAATTCTAAGATAAACAATTTTATTCTTGTAGAATTTTCGGGCGCAATTTCTTTTTTTCGGACTTCCAGGAGTATCAATGTCAATATTGGCACATCCATTGTGTGTTTTTTGCGAAAATATTTTTTTTCGAATCAGAATTTTTCTTTGTTTTCAACATTGGTGTCAGAATACAAAAATATTTTTGATTTGAATGTTGGAAAATAGTAATGTAAAGTAATTTTTCACCTTTCTCCAGGTTATCTGCTTCCGTGAAGGGTTCTCTTCGGATTTTCTGTTAGGAATTGCAGATCGGCCGAACATCAATAACGATGAAGTGTACTAAGTCCCGTGTAGCTCACCCCATAAATTTCCCCTACACACTTTTCTCGCCCTTTAAATAAAGGTGATTCGTCAAGCGGGCTGTATCATATGCGATATGAGCACTGCACCTGATACAAATGTCAACGTTGTAGGAGAAGGGAAAAGAAAATTGAGGCGTTGCTGCTGGAAGGAGGGGGGAAGAACCGAACGGCCGACGAACACATACAGCTGTTTCATTTTCTGGATACTTGTGGATTGTGTTCCAGTGAACTGGAATCTTTCTATTCACTCAAATAACTCAAATACTGATAATGTCCCTATCGCTACCGAGTCGACCAACCTACGTTCTGACTGAGGAGAATGAGAGAATTCTGATACTGAGGTACGGTTAAAATTACCGTAACGTTTTTTCTGCTACGGATAAATTATTTACATCCCAGTAACAAATATAAAATTTTAATTACTTTACTTATTTTGGCCGAAATTTCTTTTTCGTTGTTCCTGGCTACATACCTCTTTACCGTAACTTTTTTCTGCTACGGATAGACTATTTACGTCTCTAGTGTGTGGATTTTTTTGAAGTATTCTATTTTCGTGGATAAAATGTTCAATTAACATGAATAATTTCAAAGGAAAGAGATAGGTAGCCAGAAACAACGGAAAAGAAATTTTGGCCAAAATAAGTGAAGTAATTGAAATTTTACATTTGTTACTGGGAAGAAGGTCGTAGCTTTTAATATTTTGCAGGAAACTTCTGTAGGACGCGAAGGCAATGTTCCAAAACATTGTGAATATCCGCTTGAATTCAGAAAAAAATTTCCTTTAAGAAATTTGTGAAATTTACCACTGATTGATAATTGAGCACCTTGCAAAGTAAATAATAACCAAAATTGGTCGTGAAAAAACGAAAAGAAGATTAGAAATTGATTGCGATCCATAGTTTGCCGCTTCTTCTTTTTTTACTATGGCCAAGACATAAGGTAAAACAAAATACAATAATCAAGAATTAAAATTTAAGTAATTAAATTCAAGTAAAGGAACTCATGTAAAATATAGTCAGTAGTAAAAATAACGATTTTTTTAAATGAAAAATGTCTGTGAAAAAAATCCAAAAAACAAATTTGTTGCATCATTAAAGTGGAGAAATTGTTTTGATGGTTCTTAAAAAGGTATTAAATACTCCTCCTCCTCCTCTTCTTCTTCTTCCTTCTCTTTCTCTTCCTCTCTTCCTCTTTCTCCAATATGATCCTTCGACTAAATCTTAAGCTCTTCTCATCGTAACAATTTTTTTATATCCATTCCATAATTCGCATACGTTTGCTTTTTTTGGGTTGTACTATGTACAATCCAAGATTCCTTTTTTCCTGGAACAAGAGCTAGGTATCAAGCAAAAGAAACGGTTTGGATTTCGTTTCACGTTGCTACTGGAAATTGACGCAATATTTACACAAGAAAATAATTTCCGTCAATAATCAGTTTTTTTCTGCTGACCGCACTACCCGCTCGACTACATGGCTTCTATACGATTCACGGGCTTCCGCAACACGTGTTGAAGTCCGTCCGGTCGTTGAGGTCTTCGGGGGTGGCCTGGAAGCCTGGAAGCCCCTCAGGAAAAAAAAACTCCCTGCAAAGTCACTAGGGTTTTTCTCGCCGCTGCCGTCGACGTCGCCACGAACACACACACTTGTCCATCGTCGTTCGTTCGAGGCTCACTCAGTTCTTTATTGATAATTGCCTCACGAGAGCGCTTTCAAGCACCGCCGAAAAAAAAAACTTCTTAGAGGTGACCAATTGTGTTAGGAATGTTCCCGTTTATGTTTTCGATGACTTCCTAGAGTATTTCCTAGAGTGAGGAACGTGTTGTTACACAGATTCTCGTTGATAAACTCTTCTCTTCTGCTGATAAAATGTCCACATTCGGGATTCATTTTGATTTTTGATTCATTCGTAATTTTAATTTCTTCAAAAAGAGCTAATGCGTTCTTTCCCTTTTCCTCCGTTCGTTTGAACAAGAATATTCGATTTGGAATATAATATTTATTATTACTATTATCATTTTTATTGAAGAAATTTTATCACAAGGCAACAAATAAATTTATTTAGAACGAAATAAAAAACTGTTTAAAATTTTCTATAAAGCAAACTAGTAGAAAAAGTTCTATGTATTACTTTCTAGTATTTTCGGATGAAAATATTTATTCTCTTAAAAGAAAAACGAAGTTGTGCTAAACTTAGCTCTATTAGTTCGTCTATTCTTTTCTGTTATTGTTCTGAAATTGCACAGGTTTCAGTGGAATAATGAAAAATCTCTCGTAAAAATTTCCAACTGTTTTCCAGACTTTTCAAACAACAACCAAATTATACTTAAGTTTCTGAGTAAAAATTTATCCGATGGAAAATTTGTTTCTACATTATTTAACATATATATTGGATTTTTTTCCGTAAATTTTTAGGTGGTTTTTGCTAACAGCGTAGAGTCCTTTTCGTGGCTAGCCCTAATTCTCTTTGTGTGCAGATCTGCGTTTTTTTTTTTGAATCCTGAAAATTAATCTTCTTCGGATCCCTACTATCCAAAAATTTCTGCAACTGTGCGGCAAAATTTTTGGATAATCCAAATGTTTTGCCTTCGTATAGCCAGAATTTCGAAAGAATTTTTTGAAAGTTTGAGTTTTTCTTTTAATTCAAAATTCAGTTCGCATTTTCATTTCTTTTTAACAACCAAAATAACCGGCTCCACTGGCATTTAATAACTTTTCCCCTTTTTTAGATCCATTCCTATATTTTTTGTTTATATTTATATATTCAATTCTTCACATTTTTCTATTCAATCATTTATATTTTTATTTTTCTACATTGTGTTTTTTTTTCAAGCGAATTTTCTCATCGTTCACGATTGAATTGACGTGGACGGAGGACACCTATATAGGGAAGGGAATTAATACATCATTTATATGACATTGAAAAATACCTCGATCACATATAAGAACGCTAGGTTGATTAATACCGCGGACAGAATAATGATTTACTGCTAGCAACCGGAGTTCCAGGTGTTGACTATATGTCCTCAGCGGCAGCTGTTCATCACAACCAAACCAAACCGAAAATTCCTCACTTTTTATTGAAATTTATGTCATTTCCTAGTGTTGATGCGTTTCTTCGTTGTAAAATATTTGCCCCCTGCCGTCGTCGTCGTCCTCGTCATAACCGTCTCATAGCAATACCGATATAATGAAAAATAACCCCCCCCCCCCCTGTGACGATGAATCAACACCATAAAAGCGGCCCGTCACTCGCAAACACCTTTGAACTCACATATTTTGAGTAAATAATCGACCGGTTCCAGCCTATAACCTTCTTACGTAAGTAGTTTTAATGCACTTAGAGTAGACGGACAGGGATGGTGCGGCCTGGAAAAAAAATTCGCTAAAAGAACCCTGAAAAAAAAAACATTCCCCGAAATGCCCACGGTTTTAACGTTGTTTTTCTCTCCGGGGTCCCGAGGTGGGTGGAAAAAATTGACAATTCACGCTATGAGACGAGCGACGAGCGAGTGAAAATGGGATGTGCGAATACGGGGGGAGGCGTAGGCCATAAAATTGAGATATTGCCCCTCCAGCAAACCAACCGCCTGGCCGGCACCTCACAGGGTTTTGATCGAAAGTGCAATTCATTTATCTTTTTCGGTCCACTGTACTTTTCTTACTAAGGATAAAAATCGTAAGAATTTTAAGTCCAGTTCTAGTTAATCTCTTTTTTGGGTTTTATAGAAAATTTCTCATTATTCCTACGAACATACTTATTAGGATCAACTTGTAAGGATTTTGACCAGTTCTAAGCGAATTTTTCATTGATCTCTTAGGAAATTTCTTATTATTCCTGTGTACATACTTCCCGCGGTTATGACTATTTTACGCTTCTATTTTTCTTTACTTTCTGGAAATCTATGAAGTTTCTGGAATTTTCTTTTGAACATCTTTTTTTCTGAACATATTTTATATACTTCCTGCAACCATAGCATTCTATAGTCCTAGCCTCCTTCACTACTATCCTGAAATTTCTACTTTCAAATTTAAATTTTAAATTTTTTTTCAAATTTCTCAAATTTTTCAAATTTACAATTTTCCTGGAATTTCGACTTTTCTTATTGGGGCATTTAGATTTTTCTACTATTTTTGTATATTTTATAAATTTTCTGCAGCTATGGCATGCTACACTTCTACTCTTCTTCACTTTCTAGGAATCTATAACTTTTCTGGAATCTATATGTTTTTTTTGGAGAATCGCCTTTTTTCGGCCGAGTGAACCTCTTCGCTAAACTAAACTATAGACGCTATATCCTTTTTAATCCGTAGAAGTTTTTAAAAGAAAAAAAAAACTACTTAATTTCCTTTTTCTACCCTTTGTCTCCTTTTTAGCGTTCTTTCTGTTTTTACTCGTCTTTCTTCTATTTTTTCCTTGCCTCTGTGCCTCGGACCCATCGTAATAAATGGCTCGTTCTGCACAAATCACAAGAGAATAAGAGTAACTTGCAAAAGTGTCCGTACGAGTTTCCCCTGGAGACGTTTCCGAGATGCGGATCGCTGACTATGTGTCACGTAGATAGTCGAGCCGTATTTTACCTCATAAGAAATGAGTGTGGCGGAGCCGATTCGCTGAAAGTTGTCCCATGAGAGGTCAAAGAACCCTTAATAACATCACACAATTTGATTGACGTGTCTAGATCCACTACAGTTTTTTTTTTCTGTTCGGTGATTCTCATGAAATTCACTTTTTCGTCCGCTACCGGAGGAGAACTTCCTCCACCATCATTTGTTTCCTAATAGGATAGATATTCCGAATGAATCCTCAATATTCATGATTTTCCTCATCCATAAGTTTATTTGGGGAAAACTGAGAAATATTCGTTCGTATTCAGGCTGCCGTCCCCATTGCGATCCGTTACCACCACACAAGCTTCAAATGTTGTTGTTCCATCGTCAGGATCAAAATTGTTGCAACCGACAAGGATAGCACAATCGAGAGGTACGCGGTTAAATCCAGAAAGCAGGAAGTGCTGAAAGTTGGCAAAGCTTCGCTGAAATGTTCATACTTTTCTTTTTGAGTTCTGGAAGAGCTCTGTTTGGTAGAGCACACGTAGTTTTCTTTTTGTTTTTTTTTTCTGGAAATGGATCCATGACTGTGTCCAAAATTTCTTGATTTTTCCGCTAGATAAGGTTTTCAAAGTTCTAATCACATGCGCTCTTTGTAATATCAGTTCAACCGAATGGAATTCCTGACAATTTTAAGAAACTCAAAATCTTATACAAATTTAAAAAATCCAGAACGAATTCATCAACTTTGTTTTCAAGAGATTAAAGACATTAACATAATCGCTTTAGTGGTTCAAAAGGAAAAGAATTTTTTATTTTCATAAAAGAGTAATTAAAAAAAGAAAATAAGGTTCACATTTTTAGAAGTCCGTATTTAGAGTTCTCACCAAGGAGTCATTGAAAGAAGAGGAAAAAGATGTTTACATTCTTAGAAATCCGTAAATGTTTCAATTGACTGCAAACGGGAATACGTGTTGTCTACAAATCGTTCAATGAATACTATAATTAATACTTATAATACTTATATTATAATTTATACTTATAATTCATATTTTTTATATTTATATTTGCTGAAAAGAAATCCATAGATTTTTGAAAAAATTATCGTTGTCTCTGAAAAATCCTTTTGTATACGATGATAATGCGATTATAATTTATATTTATAATTTATATTTTTATATTTATATTTGCTGAAAAGAAACCCATAGATTTTTGTTGGGAATTATTGATAATGATAAAAATAATTTAACAAAATTTGCCACAAATAAAGGCAACAATGCAAGTAAATTTGGGTAAAAGAATAGAAGAAAAAAAATAAGAGCTGAAATAGAAGATTAAAATAAGATGAAGTAAGCATGAATGTAAATGTAAATATAAATAAAATAGAATTAGGATAAAATAGAGACGTTTTTTTTTTTAATTCAACGTTCAGAAGCCTCGATATTCGATTTTACTAACCCACTTTTTTTTCGTCTATTGCTCTGCGCAAATACATACATTCCACCCTCCGCCAATAATTCTTGTAACTTTTTACGGAATTTTTTTTCTCTTTGGAAACGTGTTTGCTGCTATTACAAGGAAATTGCTAGGGAAACGATTAAATTTTCTCTCGCTTTTCGTTCACTTACGTCTATGTACATAATTGTTGCAAAAAACACAATCATCGCAGCCAGAGAGGTACGTACATACATATTCATATTCAGGTACATAGTACATATTTTGAAAAGAATTTCTGGGATTTTTTGGTTCGTAGTGACGGCAACAGCTTTTTTTTTGCGGATGGTCAACTCTAGCCCCCTCCCCCATCACTCCTAGAGTATAATCGTATCCTCATGTGAACGAGCGCACCCGTTTCGGATTAGGTGTATAATTTCTTCATTTCTGACATGTTGAGTGTAGAATTTCATAATGTTTACAAGGATCCGATGGGATTTCTCGGGTCATCCGATAGAATTCTTGTTTACTTATTTATTTCATGAGTCATAAGCTGTCATAAGATTACTAGTAAGTACAGAAACTACATATCAGTGTACCTGATCCGTTAACGATCGTACATACCTGAAAATCCACGAATCCCAAATTTAAGATTAATTTTACAATTCCTGGAATACCGGTACAGGTGCTATATTATTCATTTTATTCGAAATAATAATAAAAATAACAATAATGAGGACAATTATAATAATAAAGATAATAATAATAATAAAGTTAATAATAATAATGTAATAAAGATAGTTTTTTTTTCTTGCCTAAGCTGATGAGAACAAAAAAATCTGCTCCATGGGTTTGTATTTATTATTGAGCTTATCCCGAGTAAGTATGGGAACCCTCAGCGTATCCATTCTAAAATCTCAAAACTCTAAAAATCTAGATAAAAAAAATCTAAATAGTGGAGATAAATAATAATAAATAACAATGATACATAAGTTTCCGTTATTTGTCTGGCTAAGGGTAGATCAAATGATGAACCCGGCCGATGGGCTTTGGTATCATGTAGGTCTGGGTTCTGACCGTGATGCTACGATCATCCACAGGTTTCTGTTGACTCCTTTCCCGGGATTCTTCCAGAAACCTTAACGTCTCCGTATCTCGGTAGGTAGGAAAGTGCTATCGATGTGAATCTCACCTAATCGACGTTGTCGACATCGTTGATGACAAATTTCCGGCGGTCAGCATCGAGCGCCGTCCGGCGGTCATCGGCCGGGTGGACATACCTCCACTTCTCGTGTTACACACACTCATGTACAACATGCACACAAACATACACCGATCCGATTTTCTGGCGATGTGTTTGCTTGTTTGTGGATCGTTCGGATCACGATTTTCTTTTGCGTGGATTTTCATCCCCTTTGAAAGCTGATCCAGCATCTTTTTTAAAGGATAAAAATTTGAGATTTTGAATTTCTTCGTGTCCATCTGAGAATGTTCTTCAGCCAAGCAAACCTCTGCTCTATTTTGACCTCCTCACCATTTTCGAACCAAGCAATATTTCTCCTTTTTTTTTAAAGGAAATACACTAATTTCATTCTTGAAGGTTTTTGAGGTTTCGCTGTTTTTTTTTCCCTGCTAAGTCTTCATGAAACTCTTGAAATTAACTTTTTTTTAATGAAATGATTTGGTCAAACATGTAATTTATGTACACTTTTCATAATTCGGGTTGTGCTATTTTTAATTAAATAATCCTGTTAAAAATTTGTAATTCTCGACTTTGATGACTTATTTCATCGTTTGAGGTCCAGAAAACCTTGATTTTGGTAAAAATTTGTGATTCCTGACCCTATTGACTTATTTCGTCGTTTGAGATCCACAAAATCTTGATTCCCTTTGGTTTTACTTGCTTCTTTAAAATTTCTCTTGGCTCTACCGAGTCACCTTTCCCTCCAGAAATTTCAATGTAGATCAAAGAACAGTGTCAATTTATAACGATCAATGAAGTAGCAGTCGGCACAAAGATGATGGTTTTTCCTGGCTGACATTTTGCAGGTTTCATTCACCCGTAATTTACTGTAACGTCGATCTTAATCTAATGGTCTATTCATATTTTGCAAAGAAAAAAAATGACCAGAATGTACTGAAATAATTATCCGCGAATAATTTTCTCGGATATTTCCGCTGAAAGATGTTCATTCATTTCTTCATAGCTGCACTTTTGCCTTCGAAACGATCGCATGCATGACTTGCATTCGTAAAAGTGACGAATCTGCCATTTCGATTTGAATTTAATGGATCTTAAGCATCCATGGCTTTAATATATCCTCTCCAGTGTCGCCCATTGACCTCACTCGCACACTCACACACACGCGCGTACGCGCTTAACCGGCTTAGAATCACGCGAACATGTGTTCGTCTCGAGTGGAGCCGGAGTCGAGGTGGTGCTTAGCTGCCCCTTCGGTCGCGATCCCACGGCAATCCGAGATTTCTGGAACATTTTCTCATCTCAAAAAATCGTTCTTCTTTTTTTGCTCTAGGTGGTCATATGATTTTCTAAAAGTTTCGCATAAACTTCCTTCTTCGCTGTTTTTTTTTCTGACTAAGGTTGCTTTCGAATTTCCATAATAAAACGATCGATTCCCATAGATCTCATAGAGCCATTTTATGTCTCATTCCGTTGCTGTTGTGCAATATATGGCGATTACGCGATTGTGGCGGTGTTAATTACGTTCCGTTTTTAATTATTTACGAATGGTCAGCAGTGAGCCGCCGTGGTGGTGACGGATCGCTCTCTTAATTGCACCCACCGTTGATGCTGCCGCCTTCTAGCTGGCGGATATAAGGACGCAGCTAATATTGATTTATTTGTTTTGATCTCCAATGAGCTTCTATAGATGTTTTTGAGTGGAAAAATCTTTTCACGGATCATACGACGAGTTGGACTTCAAAGACTCCAGAGCAAAAGGCTGAACGAAATCACTTAAAACTCAGAATTTCTCGTTTTTTTGGGTGGTCTAAAGAAATTCTGCTTATCTTCACTTTCGCTCTGACCCCTTTCTTCTCGGGATGCCGTGGAGTGGAGCGAGGGGGTGAGTGGGACCTTGTAGATGTTAATAATTGAACAATTAACCGCCATAGACCGACTGAGCGTCGTGTTGAAGTGTTTCTGGCGACGTTCCCCAGGGCGGCATTTCCTCTTCCGAATCATCCCAGCTTCTCATCAATATTAATGCCGCAATAATGTCCAGCTCCTCGTCCTCGTTAACCCATTTGTTCTTGACCCTTACGGGAATAACCACTTTTTTGACTTATTAATTATGTTATGGCGAGTTATTAAAATGTTATTATTAAATTATGCATTATATTAAATTTTTGCAATTTTTAGGCGAGTGAGTTCAGAAAAAGATATTTACTAAAAGATGGAAGAGATTTAAAAGGTAATATTTATATTATCCTATGCCAAATACAACTTGGTACGAGTAAAACGGTTAAAAGTTGGTGTTTGGCGATTCGTTAACATCGCTGAGTGATTTTTTCGTCGAGAACATCCAGATTTCGATTACGGCTTCGGCTGGATCTTTAGTTAAATTATTGGTCACTGTTCCAAGGGAAATTTGGATGATTTGCGGGAATAAGTTAGATTTTCTCCGAATTAGAACGAACCGAGAGAACCTGAGGGTGCATTCCCTGAGGCTATGCTAACTTTTTAGCACGAATAACTAAGTTCTTAAGGAAGCGCGCGTGGTGCTACCTTTCTAGTTTATTTTTTTATGGTGCGTACGTTTGCTAGAAATATTCGGAACTTTCACACTCTTGTTTTTTTTTGTGAGTAGTAAGGACTAGTTAGGCTACTTTCTTTTTTTTCCCGAACCGACATTACGGCGCATTACCTCCTTTACCGCAAATTAACTCTGTAAACAAGGTATATGCATGCAAAGTACGGCTGTACTCACTCACTGCATACCTACATTTGTACTAAGTACACCTCTGCAAATTCTCAGTAACCATAGCTCTCAGCATACGAAAATACGTACGCCCTTTAAAAATTTATGAATATCCTTGAGATCATTTCTTGTTGAATTAGTGCTTGAGATTGAGGTCTTCTTAGACTGATCTTGGAGATTTTCCTTTCGAATCCTTACAAATCACAGTTTTCTTCGAGATTATCCTCAATTTAATCCTCCTTGTAGTGTTCTAACCTTCTCAAGCGACGAGTTCTCGTTTCTATTTTTATTTGACGTTAGATATCTATCAATTGCATGAAGAGAAAAAAATGCGTAGAATATTAACCCCATTTTCCAATGTTTCCTCACAAAGCTTCTTTACACCAATTCTTCATATTAATTAAAGAACACAGCAAAAATAATTAGAATATGTTTTCTTATTGAATCGTTTCAATCAGATCAAGAATTTAGCCATAAAAATAAAGTCGTTCTTTTTTTTCTAAAAAAAACACAAAGTCGTCAAAATCTGCTCGGCCTTAACCACACAACGGATTTTTTTTTTGAGCTTTTGTTGTGATCAAAAGAATCAAACGTTGATAAATAACAGTCGAAATTTATTGGTCTCTAATTCTTTTCTCCTGTACTTCTTTTCATAGCTTTTTTTCCAACAAATTTCATTAAGTATATGTATCATATTTTCTGATTACCGTACTCTCGAAAGTATTTCTCTCCGAAGAGTATCGAATATTCTTGTACTATGTACGTTCTCATTATTTTTTGTTTTGATCGACTAAGAAAAGCTACATTTTGAAGTGTGAATTCTTAGTCAAAGCGAAAAAAAAGGTTGATATACATGGATGACCTTCTACCGTAATACAAAGACTATAATTTGCATCCGGATACAGCGGGAAGTATAGCTTTCGTTCACCGCCTGGGAACTTTTTTTCCTTTCAGGTTTTCTTTCAGACTACATATTCAGGGTTAGTGAGATGAATTTGAGAGTGGAAATTTTCTTCAGTCCTCAGCGAGATCTTCATGTTGTATGCATGAGAAGAAATGCATACTCCTTCTTTCGCTTATTTATGCCCATGGAAAAGTTATCCGAACGTAACTTTAGTGGAATTGGCGCAGAGGGTACAGGGGTTTCTTCTTCTAGGTAGTAAAACAACCGTCAACATTTTTTATGTATAATCATTTTTTATTATTATTCATTATTTGCACATGTTGCATACATATCTTTTTGAACATTACTCATTTTTATAATATATTTTACAATATTGTTTATTTTGTAGTAGTATATTATAATTATGTGACAATAATATATTAGTATATTAGTTTTATAATAGATTAATTTTTATACGAAATTATTTCATACTATTATTAATTGTTTTTACATATTGCATAGAGATTTATTTGTGCATTACTCATTTTTCTAATATATTTAAGGACATTATTTATTTTTTAAAATAATATATTATAATCATGTCCAGAAGATTTTCTTCCTATGCTTGGCGCTCTTTTTTCCTCAAAAAAAAAATCTAAAGGAACAACTGCAGGTGTTGAATTTTCCGGCTCCTTACATTTTATAGAAAATCTCAGAAATTTTTCACTCCCTCACATATTTTTTTCTGGATTTTGAACTCAGCCCTACGTATTTAGCGTCACGAATTCCGCAGAGTTGCTGAAACTTGTAATTTTACACCTTCTCCAGCTCTCCTCAACTAGGATACTATTCTTGTAACGATTTTCTTCAGCCAAGAAAAAAAAACTCTTGCACTTTTCATACGCTAATAAACTATTCGTGGACTTTTAGTGAATTATTTTCTATACGAATTAAGTGGCACTCGAATATGTGGCTGAAGAATTTTGCTCTTTCCAGCGATTCGTACAATTCTCAGCCCTCTAAAACTATTAGTCGATGTTCTTCCCGTCTCATATTTATTACACAAAAGCAATAGATAAAAAATAATTGGGTTGTTGACAATTTTCTTGCTGGGACTGCATTGTCGTCGTACGTATGTATGTACATACACCTGTCCAATAGATATTAGTCAGGTGAACAACATTTCAACTAAGATGATGAGCTGCAATATCGTTAGTCCCTAAGATTCTCGTGCTAGCACCGCCCCGTTAGCAATAGATCCTTAGAGTCGTTACGTTGCGCCTAATTCATCGCTTTTCTACGCTACGCCGCCTACGGTACGACGACGTCCATTCCGTCAATTTATAAGATTGCTGCCCCGTTCGGAATGGCTGTCAGTCGCATATGGATACGAGCAGCACGAGAATTGACCCCATGCACCACCGCCGCATGCAATCCGCTTGTATCCGGAAGCTGCATCTCTTCCTAGAGGGTCCCGGAGTCTACCCCCTTGAGGGTCCTTTACTTTTCGTAGAAGCGAAAACTCGATGGCATACTCTTTTTTCTAACGCTTTTCCTTTTTTTTTAGTATGTTTTTCAAGGTTTCAAAGAAGTAGATTGAAACCATTATCGCATTTTCTGAGGAAGATTCTTTATCACTGTACTGAAGAATATTCTAGAATTTTTCTGGAAAAGAGCAGTCTTCCGGCGGTGTAGGCCATCCCATAATTTTTCTTTTTATGCTTCGCACTATTTTTGGTGGAATACAATTATTTCGATAGTTAATAGGTGAACTTTTTTGATTCTTATTTAACAAGAATTGGTTGCACCATGCACTAAGGCCTATATTTGGGAAATCATATCAAAATTGATACGAAATTTCCCGTTTCAGCTTGAATTTCTAAGGAGACCCAAAGAAAAACTGGGCATAAAGACCCATTCGTCAATCCTGGGTTCAACTTGGAAGAGTTCTCCTTAGTTCTCGAGGTCTTAGGAGCCTATTCGCCTTCGTACTTTTTTAAGTGACTAAAGAAATTTTTAAAAGTGATTTGAAGGAGAAAGAAAAAAAACTTTTCATCATGGTCCAATCCAGTTTTCTCTCCGTAAGATTCCGACAATGTCATCGGATCAGTCAGTCCTTTGAGGTTTTTGAGTCTTCACCACTCAGCTCCTACAAAATATCTCAAAACGTCTAATTCCTTTTTGAAAAATGTAGAAATTTCCAACTCCTGTTCTTTATTCCCTTCTTTCTTTTTCTTCTGAATAGATTTTATTGTTTATCTCGAATTTTTCCATAGAGAAACCCAAAAAATAGGAGATAATTAAAATTATTTCAGCCTAATTATTTTCTTCTTTTTTTGCTTAAATGTATCAACTTATCAATATCTACTAATTTTATACAAAATATTTATCAAAATCTGAAATTACCAAGTACTAAGAAATCGTCAAGAAAACAAAAAAGTAGTTAAATAGTCATTTCTTTCCCTAAAGTCACTTAGTTCTCTTAGTGGAGCTCTTTTTTGGTGTCGTATTGTTTACTAAACAACAACACGTATTTATTTTCCTTCTTTCTAGAAAAATACCTTATTCAATCTCTTTAAAATTTGTGCTTTTTTCAGACAAACAAGGACTGTCACCCGGTCGAACGGCGGGTTCTGGTGCTCTACGTCCGCCTAACTCAAATATTCGACCACCGTCAAGAGGGAATGGGTAAGTTTTACGGCTACGTTTAAGTTCCGTTGCACTAAAGCTGTGCTACTTTTTTTTTCTTTTTGCTTTCGCCAAGCAATTTTTGTCCGAACGTTGACCAAAAGCATATAAACGATGATGAACGGCGTTCTTTATGGACTACATAGCCGTCATTTTATGGGAGCAAAATTGATGACGGGGGATCTTTTTTTTTTGTCCTTAATAAAATCTTAGGATTGAAGCCCCTATATAGTACAGGAGAGTGATTTTGATTGCCATTATTTTTTCCCCTACAGGAACAATAATGGCTCAACGTTGAGCTCATCGAACGCCAGTTCCATCGCATCATCGTCGACATATCAGTCGATTTCGGACAACAATACACCAAAAACGAAATCCACATCAACGTCACATCTGAAACCGGCATCGTCCACAGCAAATCTGAAGACCCCGTCCATAGTTAAACCTCGACAAATTCAAGCATCAGCAAAGTCACAATTAGCACCATCTAAGACTACCATTACGAAGCCATCAGCGCTTAAGCCGCCCGCCACCTCAACGTCCGCAGCGGCGTCAGGTTAGTGATTTCATTTTACGAGTTGGTTCCGGGCATCGATATGTACAATTTGAGTGTCCAAATCCCTGGATTCAAAAAAAAATTGAAAATTCAAAAATTAAAGTAGAAAATACATTTTTAGATTTTAGCTGACAGGTAAAAACGGAAGCGAAACGAAAATCATGGAATCCCTTAAAATTCTATGGTTCCATGCCTTCATATGTACAATTTGAGTGTCTGAATCCCCGAATTCAGAAAAAAAAAGAGAAAAAAATTAAATTGAAAAAGCTGGAGCAAAAAAGGCACCTAAAAAATTGTTTTTTTCCTGTTATTTAAACAAATCCCAAGTAAATTTGCAAGTTTTAGCTTACAGTTAAAGACGGAAACGAGACAAAATCATGGAGTCCCTCAAAATTTCGTTGTTTTCGGAAGTCCTACCAGGAATTTTGAATAACAGTTTTCTAAGTGTTGAATTTTCAACGGCTAAACATTAAAAAAGTGGGGCTTCATAAGAGCAAGGATTAAACTTTTGCAAATTTTAAGAGCCAGAGAAATCTTGAGAAATCTTGAAACTAAGTGGGTTTTT
This sequence comes from Necator americanus, assembly GCF_031761385.1. Classification (NCBI taxonomy): domain Eukaryota; kingdom Metazoa; phylum Nematoda; class Chromadorea; order Rhabditida; family Ancylostomatidae; genus Necator; species Necator americanus. Next base: position 6,004,850 of record NC_087372.1, on the reverse strand, counting down.
TATTTCAGGTAACACAGTAAATAAACAGTTAACCATGTAGTGGTCTCGAAAAATTCTAAAGCAACCTACTGAGAATCAATGTCCTCTTTTTCCGTTTTTTCACTCGTTTCTTTTCTAACCTGGCTTTCTCTCTGGAGTTTGGGACCTCGCTGCCGGCTCTGGAATACCTCAAAAACCTCAATCACTTTTCTGTGCTAAGAAAATAGGCATTTAAAAGAAAATTTTAGTCGTTGATCTCATTTAGGATTTTCCTTGCCATCATAATGAAAATATTCTCGACTATTCTCTTTGCTCTTTCCTCTCATTAACTATTAGAGGGATTTTTTTATCTCTACAATTTGAGACCTATTAAGGCAAAAATTTCTCGGATATGAAGAAATCTGAAAATTTGTGGAGATTAACTAAAATCGTTTTGCGATGTAATATAAAACGATTAACAAGGAAAACCATTTTTGAAAATGGACTCCTCTGAACTTCCATCGTTCCCGAAAGTTCTACCAAGAATTTCGTATCAAAGACTTCTCTTTAATATTGTCAGTTCTCATTGTTGTCAAAATGAAAAAAAAGTGTGAAGAATGACTGAGAGAAGATTTTTCCACTGTCGTTATTGTCACTGTGTTTTTCTCCTCACCTCAACGTTTAACTGCTACGCTTTCAGTTGCTGACTCAACAAATCAATCGAAAATGTTGAAGTTGAAATTATTTGGTGGGAAAGAGAAGGATAAAAAGGACACCAACACCACCACCACCACCGCAGTCACACCAGTCTCATCGCCTGTACCGGTAAAATCATTCAAATTGAAGGTTTTTTTCCTGAGAAAAAAATCCAAGTGGAGCTCTTAGTTGTCTCCTTTAATTTAACCTCTGAGTTTTCTAGGTAAAAAAGTCGTCAAACTTGGCACCGCCGAGATCGAGTGCGTTGGCGAAACCGAAAACGGCGAACGAGTTGAAGGTTCCGTCAAAAATTGCGGCGCCAAGGAAAAAAGAGGTACTGTCTTTGGACGCTTTTTTCCCTCTCTCTCTCTCTTTCTTTCTCGGAAGCATACGCAGTGAAATTATCCGAATTCTTTCTTCCAACTACTATTATGCGGTTGACATTTCCGCTAAGGCGGCCTACGACGAAGGACATTCTCGGACATCTCGTCCGAGTCGCTCGTCGTTTTAGGATCGTTTTGTTCGTAGTTCGTCGTTGCCTATACACATAGTCTCCATCCGACAAGTTCCCGCAGGGGAATTCTAAGTTATTTGTCAGTGTCCTTGGACGTTCTTGCTGAGATCACATTATGTGATACGCCGGTGCAGCCGTGCCGCCGTCTAGTACATTATATGTATAGGCCCCGTCAGCTATTCTTCATTATTCTAGTTCCTACATACATACATATGTCGAACAAATGGGGACGAGTTTTCTTTGTACATCAGGAATTCGTTATATATATACATGCAACGCTGATACTTGCTCGCCATTCCGATAGAATGGCGTTCGTGGATCAGATCTGTCCGTGTGTTCCAAGGAGAGGATTCAATTTTTCTTTTTTTCTTGTTTTCCAACCACTATTATCTACCATATGTATGTATGTACGCCTCGTCTTATACGGTACGATAGGTCTTTCAACTTATACGGTTTCTCTGTGAAAACTTATGAACACTTCCGGAAGATTCTGGAAAATTTGCTTTGTTTTCGCCTTACACGGTACGATACGGTCTTTCCTCTTATACGGTTTCTTTGTAAATACTAATGAACACTTCCAGAAGATTCTAGGAAATTTGTCTAGTTTTATTTTATAGGTGATACCTCTCAATTAAGTTAGGAATTCTCTTGGAATTCGTCCCTGTTCCAGAGATGATTTGTGTGATTCGAATCGAATTTTCGAGAACTCTGTACTTCGCTCGGAACTGGTTTAGTACAGTGCATCATCAATCTGAATAATGTACTCGTAATTATGAGGTGCTGGTTTCGATAACGATGATTTGAGAGCTGGTAGTTTATTCTTGGTATTTATCTACTCGATTGTTCTCTATTACATACCTCTCTCCACGGATTTCGTGTTAGGAACCCTGGGTCATTAAATGAGGACAATGAACAGCAAACATTGTAGCTGACCTATGCTTAACGCTATTATTAATATATATTCTTTCTGCGACTAGAAATTACGGTAGATTTTTGAGCGCAAACAATAAAAGAAGAATCAGACCTTTGGCATATCTTCCTTTGTGGATGTGGATCCAATGTGTGTTTTATTTTAAATATTGAACAACTCAATGTACATAATCATTCGACTGAATGTTCGAACGAGTTCTTCAATTCGATCGATCAGGTTCTCTTCGTATTCAAACTATTCGAAATTTTGTCCAAAACATCGTTTTTCTTATCGCTGAACGTTTATGTTTATATTTTTAGGTTAGTTTTTTTCTGTTGAAAATATTACTAGGAAAATTCTGTGCAGGATTTTTTTTTAGGGTCAAGTTAAGTTATAGGAAATTGTCTTATATACAATATTACAAAGTGATATACGTAAAGATGTATTTAAGCGACAACATACAAAATTAAACTATGGAACTATATTTTAACTATATTTTCAGTCTACCGCTTAGGCTCCATGCTTATGCTTCTGATTTCTTTCCCTTCTTTTTTTTAAACTCTTTAGAAAAAATATGAAGGAGAAAATAAAATAAAAAAGAAGATAAAATATACCGATATTGTTTAGGTTTCCAATGAATCCTTCCTCGTTAATCCTGGAATTGGGTTAAAGGCATCACTCCACGAATCTAAGGTGGGACGGATTTCGGGTGGAGTATTCGTATACGGGATAGTAGATTATGGAGAGAGCTGTGATTCGGTCCATTTTTTCCTAATTGCCGTAAAAACGGCACGGAAGATGCGTCGCCGCACAGGGCTGGCGCGCTCCAATCGAACTCGTTGTAGAAAATAGTGCGCCGGAACGCTCGAAGCCGTATCTTCCGGGCCGTTTTCTACGGCAATTAGGAAGAAATGAATGGAATCAGCCTCCTCCCCATGATTCGACCTCGTATACGAATACTCCGTCGGAAACCCGTACCACTCCAGATTCGTGGGGTGATGCCTTTAAGAGATTTTGGAATACGAGTTAAATTTTATATCGAGGCTATCGATATCCATTTATGCTGTGACTCCAGAAATCCACAAACACAACGCGTCCACTCCAGAAGTGGCGCGACTTTTATTCTCGAAAAAAACTAAACTATTGCTTGAATGAGTAAAAGAGGTCTATTTAGAGATCCTCATTCCAAAGCGTCGTTTAGTAGTAAACAACCAAAAATCATAGGAATCCTTATATAAAATTCTAGCAGTCCGATGACTTCGCTTATCGTAAACAACAGTGATTCTCACGGTATGCGACTGGATGGAGCAAACCGCCACATTTCGTTTCGGTCAAAGAACAATCCGTAAATTTACGTGCGAACATCCCTCGATGGATGTCGTGACCAGTTAGGAAATTTCCAAGCGTAATAAATAAATAAATTTATTGCTGTATTTCCCGGAATAAAATCATCGGGTGTGAATCGAAAAAGAAGAGCTACTTGGAGGCGATAAAATGTTCGTATATGAGTGAAGGGGATTTTTGCGTGCGGATGCGATTCGCTCGCTCGGTCGGTCATTATTTATACACACGTAGATACGGGGGCGCCAGCTTTTTGACTGACCGCAAGATGTCGCGCGCCGCGCGCCCCTTCGTCCGCCGGCGCGCGTGTGTGGATGTGTGCTGGAATCGTCGAAGATCATTTATAAGTGCGTTTTCTTTAGTCGGCTCCGTCTACACAACGCTAACGGGACGACGAATCGTTTTTACAGCATCACAGAGAGCACGCCGCGGAAGTTGTAACCGCCGGCCCGAACCGCCCCTCCTAAATGTGCTCGTTGATTTCCTGGAGAATTTTAAAGCCAAATTTTATTGCAGCTGCGTAAATTTCCAGAGAAAAATCGTCGGATAATGATCGATAATCCGCGGAGTTTCTCTTGCACTTGCTCAGAACAAAATACCTATCTCTTCTATCCGACTTTTTTTGACCACATTTTCCCACAATTTTTAATTTTTTCATTTTTTTCAATTTTTAATTTTCTTGAAGTAACTCTGAAGTCTGTCCTTCCGAAGTCAACATCCAGGGTTTTTACTTAATCGCTCGCTATCGCTAATGCTGGCTGTACTTGTGTGCGCGTGCGTTTTTTTTTTGCTAAACAGTGCCTTTATGCTGCTGCTTTATGATCGTTCCATTTATCTGTTTATTTTCTGGAAAAGTAGTAAGGCTCAACAGTACATTCATCAGCAGCACGGACGGATACTGTAGTCATATGATCGCCGCGGTTTTTTTGAAGGCCTTTTGCACATATGATAAACGTTGTTTATAGTTTGGATCCATTCTGTGAACATAGTTTGGCGAACGAGAAAAAAAAGATCCAAATGCACAGTTGAAATCATTATTTAGTTGTTGCGTGTGTCATTTTTCTAGTTGTCTAGTTCTAGGATTGAATTTTACTGCAGTACTAGCGGTATCTGTGACCATACAACTCCAAAAACTCAACTAAAATTTCTTCTTTTCCCGAATTTGATGTTTCTTTATGAAGCCGTAGATGTTCTTTCTTCAGTGTTTAGACTTTTTAATTAGGTTTCGTATTGATTGTTTTATGAACTGTACATGAGATTGCTATTTTATTTTATTTTATTTTATTTTATTATATTTTATTTTATTTTATCTTGTTTTATTTTATTCCATTTTATTTTATTTTATTTAAGGTCATAAAAAATCAATACGACATCGTAGTATCCCGAGGTTCATTGAAAGTCGGACATCTCGACATTTCTAATTAGATATTCTGCAGAAAGCCCCCATTTTTTTATTAAAGTTAAGGGATAAAGTTTCTGGCGTTAATCAAACCGCTTGGGATGCGCCCCCACGTTCGCTTTTCCATTTTTATTATATTTTTTTGAAATTTATTATTATTTATTATTACAGTTCATTACAATTCCTGTTGTTTATAGTTTTTCTTACTATAATAATACAGTAACCATAATATGATGATTAATATGATGTCATCATATAGATTCAAACCTATCGGATGCGGTTTTCTTCCTTTCTCGGATTCCACGGAAATTCGTCGTATTTTATGTTTTGCTCAACGTCGTGCACCTATATCACCACCATGGACACAACAAAACAGCAGCGGTGGTGTCTCGGGAGGGGAGGGGGGTTTTTTTCTCGCCCTCCTCTCCGTTAAATGCATCACAATAACCGCAGCAGTAGTAATTTGGACGACGACGACGTTACTTTAGCCGTAGTAATATCTTTGTGGCTGTCACAACATCAAAAAGCACCTTGGCGCCGGCCTGTGTGCAGCTGCAATTAGAACGGAAAAGACTAGAGAATTCTTACAGGAAGCTTTACATTTTATTAGTTTTTTTTTCGTTAAATTTTATTGTTTTCAATTGAATTCTATACCAAGCTGCGTCATGTCGCCAGTCCTCACTCATGTATGTAGCTAATAAAATTTTGTTATTCACCAATTTTTACACGAAAGCCTTGGCTATAAATTTTTTAGCTGAAGCATTACGGTATTTACTGAGATAGTTAACGATTTTACTGAAAATTTAAAGCGGGAACAAAACGAATCTCGTTTTTTCTGTAACTCCTACAATCTCGTTGTATAACTGGAAAGAAAACAATGTCTGAGATATGTAAGGGATAACTTTTAATTTTTAGTTTTGATTTTTTAATTTAATTTTTCTAGTTTTTTAATTTTTTTAAATTTTAATAATTGTGGTCATCCCATGCCCCATACATTTTGTTCTCTTATTTTCCTGTTCTTGATGCTCTTCTTGCATTTGAAATGATCTTTTAACGATTTTGAACTTCAGCAAATTCTGGAAAATTCTTTGGTTAGGAAGGTTTTGTTGGTGCGATTTAGAGTTCAAATTTTTCCTACCGGATCCGAAAACAATTTTTTCTTTATTGATTTGTTAAATGAAACGTGAAAATATCGAAAACTTGTGACATTTTGAAAACTGGAAATTCAAGTGTTTCGAACCATTTTTGCCTTCCCATGCTAAATTTGTTTCCATTCGCTCTTAATTAATTTTTTTGTATGAATTTAGGATTAAGATTAAGGATTAAGGATTGTAAGAGGAGTCACCTTTTTTTTTAAGTATTTTTATACAATGTAAAGTGAGTGAGAACTGAACTAAAGGTTGTGGAGGGAAAGGACCGCGGTAGTTTTGGTCAAATCTGGGTGTTGCTTTGGAAAAAAGTATTTTTTCACGAAAATATGCTAGGAACGTTTAAAAAAAAATGGAAAAACTGTGAAAAACATAAACAAACTATTATTTATTGAATTTCCGCACCGTCTGAATTCTGTTGCGAGGTAGGGTGATGGGACTTTTCAAGGAAGGTGATGGGGTATTTCAAGGAATACGTCACTCCCATGGCTTTGACTCCTCCTTTAGGCTCTGACTGCAGCAATAACGCAGAAAAAGTTAAAATTTCAATAAGGCCTAGCACCAGTCTTGCCCATAATCCAAACATATCCATAAATTCCGCGTAAACAATTCCTTAGTTTATTCGTAAAACTGTCGATTGGGGAAAAAAAAACTTCTGGAAACGTTGACAGCGAATAGTTTTCCTAATAGATTGGGACTATTTTCAAACTCTCTCTCTCTCTCTCTTGTTCCTTCTGTTTCGATCTCATCCTCAATGTACTTCTTTTCTTCTTCTTTCCTAATTAACCGACGAAGAAACCCGTTATCCGGGGTATTTTTCTCGGCTAAAAGAAGCAATTCGATGCGCCATTACTTATTCTAACGACTTTTCTCTATGGTCAATTAGTTGAGCGTCGACTTGCTGCCTCAACAGCATTGTAGTGTTCATTTAATCCTTGTACTCAACCCTTATGCACTATTTTTGACCTCATTTCCCGAATTTTATCTTGAAAAGCTTTCATTTCTCCATTGAGAAAAAATTATATAAATATTCATGAAATGGTATGGTTGGGTTTTATAGACACAACACGTGCAATTTCGTGCGCCAACAATTAGACCGCCGCCCGCGACGACAACGACGTCGACGACGACGACGACGGCTGCCAACGCTGATTTTGCGTCGGAGAAGAAGCGGTACGTCTACTTCTTCGGGTTCAGAAGACACATTTGAAACGTTTGAAACTTTTAAAATTGGCTCCATTCTCCTTCAGTGGTTCTTTTTTCTCTCGTTTCAATTTGAAATTGAAGTGAAGCGAAGCTCGTTTAAAATCCCTACACGTCCACATCTTTTAGCACCTCGAAAAGCAGTGAAGAGGATTCAGCTTACGCTGGTTTCGGCAGCACAAGCCCTGCGTCATCCACACAAAGTTCGATGAGCCTGCAGTCAACTTCGTCAAAGGTAAGCGATGTATTTAGTTGATTTTTCGTTTTTTCGTCCTGAAAATGTCTTCGATCCATTAATATAGAATTATTTCCAAGCACTGCAACTGTGAAACTAAGCTAGAGATTTGTTATTTAAAACATTAACAGAATTTTAGAAATTTTAGAAATTTTAGAAACTAGAACTAAGCTAGAGATTTGTTTCTTAGGTGAGTGGTAAAAATTAAGGCTCTTAGTTAGCCAATGTATATTGTTTTAAATAAAATTTTAAATGTTTTAAATATGAGCATTGTTGGATCTGTTAGATGAAATCCTGGAAATTGACAGATTTTACTAATGGTTAGTGTATGCTCGAAGTTTATAAAGCAAAAATGTTATTCTAAAGCTTCATGTTAAGTCAAAATTTAATAATTTTCCGAGTGAGACCATTATCTTTTTTCTCCACATTTTGTTTTCCAAAATTTTATTATTCGATTTTTTTGGTGAACGTTCCACTATACTTCTCAAAATGAGTATTGGAGAGACTTTTTGAGAAATATTGAGTCATTTAGAGGTTTCTCAGAAAAAGTCGATGATTTTCGATTTTTTTTTTTTGGTTGTAGAGCTTCACCGGTGTAGGTTTATTGTCGTTTTCTGGAAAAAGTTTCCTAGTTCAATGAAATACGCACTTTCCTTTATAGATGCTCTCAAATCTAGTTTCACGAATTCCCCATCCCCCCGAAATAAATAAATAAATAAACAGTAAACAGAAATTCTCTTGGATTTACAATCGGTGTGTTTTTTTTTCTTAGCTGAAAAGGAATTCAGGAAAATTCAAGTTGAGAATCAAATTGAGAAGGAAAATTCAAATTGAGAATTGAAAAATTGAGAATCCAAGAAAATTGAATGCAAAAGATGAAATACCATATTCTCACTTAATTTCATCCGTCCAAGACCGTTCTTCCCGTAATTAATAATCCACATTGGAATTTTCAAGGGCTCGCATGAAGCTGAATGCTCGACAGCTCCACTCGTCGAGGAGAAGCCTAACATTCCGGAGCCGACGATGAAAAGACGAGGCAGTGATAGCCAGGTTGGGATTTTCGAACATTACAGGACTTTAGAAGAGCCCGTGGCGATAAATTTCAAAGCATATTTTTTTTTTAATTTTTGATTTTTCGAAGTTTTCCCGCCCACCACTTGCGTTTTTTTTTAAAGGATAAACCAACAATGGCTGTAAAAGGTATGTCTTCAAGACTTCCACCAACCACTGAGAAAAAGGAAACAGAACTGGAAGCGGAAACACCGAAGTCAGATATGCCGGAAACGAAGAAAGCGTTGCCGCCAAGTCCAACGGTTGGTGTGGTGAGCCCGATGCTAAGTCAACGACGTATGGAAACAATAGGTCAGAGATTTTTTCTTTGCTTTATTTTGGCTTTAGTAAAATTTTCTTTGCTTGGCGTGCCCGTTTCGGATTCTCGCTCCTTCCATAAAACCAGCTGTATTCGATTTTAGCAGTTAGTCAAAGTCATTGCTTTCATGAATATTCTAGCAAGTTTGCAAGCGACTGCTGCAGTTTTAATGGAGAACAGTGACGAGATTGTCGAAAAACACTACAGAGATGTGTTCTATTTTAGGACTAAGGGATTTTAATCCCTCTAATTCATTTTTAAAGTTGATGTGTGGCTCGAAGAAATTGTGCGGAACTAAAATTCAATTTTAATTAATTCTTTTTGAAAATAATCCAGTTAAATTTCAAGTAAATTCATTTAGATGAAAATAAAACAAAGATTTAATTCAAAGATTTCAAAGAAAATATATTTATATTATTATTCATTAAAATATTTATTTCATATATATATATATATATATTGATTCAAAGAAAAGAGCTAAAATTTAAGTTCAGTAAATTTTTTGAAATTTTGAAAATTTGTGAAATTTAACTTCATTATCTAATCTCTTGTGTTGCCATCCTGACAAATGAAGCGGGGACTAATTTCCTCTACCAGTTTTGTCTGGATTAACTGCGCTTGAAAAAAAAAGACATAAATATTTGGAACTGTAATGTAAATGGTTTAAAAAATGTTTGATATCATTTAGTTTATTTAGTTATCATATTAACACTTTTTGAATTATTTTTTATATTATTGATACTTTTAATATTCTTTAAAAATCATAGCCATCACTAAAAAATTTGAAAAAAAAACCTCTTTGGGATAAAATTTCCAACTCTTTTGAAATTTGTTGAGGATCGAGCAAACTCAGTATGTAGGCATAGAGAAAATCCAGTTTCCCATATAAACTACCTCAAATGTTGAAACGTCGGAAACGGTAACAGTTTAGTGAGAAAAAGCGCAATACCACACATGGGATTGTTAATTGCTCATAATTGGGACAGTTATGTACATCCGCTGTTCTTTAACAGATCAATATATTGATCCACTATTTCAGAATCACAAAACCTTAAACCAGCTCCAACACCTGTCGAATGTGAACCATCATCGTCAACAAAACCAATCGAAAAGAAAGCACCGTAAGTTTTACGCCGCTACTTCGCAGCGACATTTAGCGAGAATAAGCGACAAGCCATAGTAAGCAATTCGAGTTCAGACCTGTTCCATGTCGTTCTGGATCACGTGTGGAGACCACATTTGAATGTACACCACCGGCAATGCCTCCAATACGGCAACCTCCTGCCTATCAACAACTTGTCGATCAAGGAAGGATACATCGTAGTCGGCTAGGTATGCGCAAGTTGCTTTGATAGATATCGATTTTATCGGATTATCATACATTGAAGTGCGCACCGTTTGAAGGTTTCTGGCACGCTTTTTAACAACGGCTCAGTTAATTGGATAGAGAGTTGGCTGATTAGAAATCCTATTACTGTAGGAATCTATTATTACCTTCTATTATTACCTTATTTAGATATCATGCTATATTAAAGGCATCACCTCACGAATCTGAGGTACAAAAAATATAAAATATAAAAATATAAGTAACAATATAAAGAAATATAAAAATATAAATAACACAAAAATAATAAAAGGGATTTCTTTAAATGGAAGAAGCTTAGCTTTTTAAAACTGTTGCTATGTTAATTTTTATGTATTATACCCTCATGGAATCGGATTGGATACCGGGTTTTTTTTTCTTCCAGAAGAGATATTTCTGTCTGGAACGTGTCCCAATCCCGTTATGCATGAGAATTTGTTAAGTAAGGTGTTACAAGACTTATTTAAAGACATCACCCCACGAATCAGGAGTGATACGGATTTCAGGTGGGCGATGCCTATACTTGGTTATAGATTATGCAGAGGAGGGTGATTCCGTCCATTTCTTCCTAATTGCCGTAAAAAACGGCCTGGAAGATGCGACGCGTGCACAAGGCTGGCGCGCTCCAATCGAACTCCTTGTAGAAAATAGCGCGCCGGAACGCTCGAAGTCGTATCTTCCGGGCCGTTTTTACGGCAATTAGGAAGAAATGGATGGGATCACCCTTCCCTCCATAATCTACGATCCCGTATACGAATACTCCATCTGAAATCCGTACCATCTCAGATTTGTGGGGTGATGCCTTTAAGGAGATATATCCAGGTATGTCCGGATATTTTAGGATGAAAAGTTTCTTCTGCTTAGAGAAACAATAGTTTTTTTTTCAATGATTTTATTTATGTAGTTGTCTATGTCGTGTTAATCGCCAAAACTCTGCTCGAGCACGACGCTATGGCGTGCCAGTCACGATCGAGTGAATTGAGGGACGAAAAATGTGCTGCTGTTAGCGTAGCGAGTACGTAGCACCCGTTTAACCTCTCCCTCTTACGCACACATTTTGTTTTCGTTCGGCACCCGATTCATTTCTTACCATATGTTTTGAATCGAAAACGTTCAGATCGGCTAAAGTTCGATTCTTCAAAATGTTCACATCTTGGGAGGTCGTTTTCGAGGCATAAATTTTTTTTTCGGTTTTTTTTTCGACGGAAAAATCGTGGTTCATTCATTGTACCCTCGAGTGATTATTAACGAGTTGTTAAATAATAATCAATAATTAATCGTTCACTTAGTTGTTTATCATTAATCGTCACTTATTGATTACTAGAAATGTATTGTATTTTGTAGTATTTTGAAGAGGAGTACTGAGAGATTTTCCTTTATTTTTGTTATTTTTGTATTTCCGGACGCTTCTTCACGTATGTAGAGTGAAACGGATCACTTATCGAGGAGCAAATTTCGAAATGGAATTTTTAAAATAATTCCTCACTAATTTGAATATTTTGACAAAAATCTTGGGTTGGCCATTTTACCCACGAGTGCTCATCAGTTACCAATAATTTTGAATCATGTTGAAGAAATGATCAATCGACCAATCACCGTTTTTGTGTACTTACGTACTGTACCCTCTCTGTAAAAAAAAATGGGAACGGATCACTTATCAAGAAGTCAAAAATTGCCAGAAACGTCTGACTTACTATGAATTTTCTACAATTTTTCTGGCTTATTGTTCTATTTTGCTTTTTTCTTCTGAGGATCATGAATCATTAGCGAATTAGCTTATTTTCCGAAAAATTTTTGTGTGTGTGTCAAAGAATATTAGGATTTTTTCCTGAAAAATTCTGAGAAGAAAATTCTTACCTGTTTTTCGCTCCGAATTGCGCTCTTAATCTCCGCGAACCATTCTTAGCTACATATATGTGTACGCTTACCTCTATTCTCTTGTCTTGGTGCAATTTCAAAAATGTTTTGGCAACGTTTTAAGGAGTTTCCGGGATGTTATCGTCGTTTTTATGCACTTTCCTTTTCTCTTAAAGTATATTTGCCCTCTTTTCGCTTTTTCTGCCAAATTTGCCAATTTTTGAGAATTAAGCGAGCGCACTAGAAGGAAATTAAGCGTACGGTTAGGCATTTTTCTCTAATTTGCTCAAATTTTCACATATACTTTGATGTCGCCAGAAAGATGGTGCGAATTGGCGGTTGTGGCATAATGTCCAGAAAAGAAAATATTTGAGGTCTTTTTCAGGATTAGTTATTTTCTCCCAAAATACATAGAACCTTACTTAGTAGGTTACTGTCTCGTGCATCAAATAAATGTTCCCACTATGCCAGACCGGTTGCTACCGTATACCTATAAGATGTTTTGTTATCGATGAAAATTTTCATGCAATGTGAGCACTGTCTGACATGAGCGCTACGAAAATTTCCTTCTATGTAGTTTTTCCAGAATCTTTTCCTATTTCTCCTATTCTACGTAGGTTCCTTGTTGTTCCAGGGCGGGATCCCTGGAGAACTATTAGCGTTAACTCAGTTACCGTTATTAGAGTAGTTGTTCGTACGAGAGATCATTGTACGCGGAGAGACGCAGAATGTTAGAATTCGTTCAGTCGTCCTGGTTATGCCGGATTACTTCTTTTCATGCTCCTTGGTCGCTTTCAACGAATCATTATTTTGCATTCTAGAAACTTCTGTGCCTAACAATTTGTATCTTTCTATTTGGATTTCAATTTTTCGGCGCTTCTGGTAGCAGAACATTTATTTCAAAAACATTTTCAAACAAAAAAAAACTCTCAGTATGCAAAGGCAACAGTTTTCATTTCAGAAAGAATTCATATCTCTCCTTTCATATAAATTCTTCATTTTTCGAAATCGGGTAAACATAAAATTTATGAAATTTTAAAAGTAAAATATGGAAAATAAAAATAAATAAGCGGAAGAAGAGGGAGTAGTAGGTCCCATGTTTTCTTTTTTCTATGTGTGACGCGCCTTTTAGTGTACATTAATAAATAAATTAAATTAAGTATAAGTACTTACAGTAATAAGCTCAAAAAATTAATAAGATAAATAATTTGAGTGAGTCAAAAAATGTAGATGTTCTCCTAAAGTTGCCAGTGGACAGCTGTGAGAACGAATTGATGCTGCTTTGATTTTTCTCCAATTTTTTTCTGGATTTTGTTTCCAAATTTCCCAAAATTGAAATGCTAGCGGTAAGAGACGAGACTAAGATCGAGGACTAATGTTTTTTTTTTCAAAAAAGGCGAAACCACCATTCAACGAATGAATGAGGCAGATGTTTGTCGGGGCTATTAGCGAACCGCCTCCTAAAGAGAAATTCGATGGTTTTAATAGGATTATTGGTAGTGATTTGGTGCGATTCGATGCCTTTCTCCTGATTTTTGCCCGAATTTTCACGTTCTTCTCAAGAATCATCATGAACGATTTCAATCCACATCGATTTTTTTGGAGATCAAGGCACACTGGCAGCCATTGTCCTACCGTAACCTGACATGCTCCGCACAATAACTTTGTTTGCGATCGCGGAAGCGTGAGAGGTCATTAATGCGTGCATGGAGAGTGTGTTAACGTAAAAAAAACATTACTGGTAATTACTGAACGCTGATGCTAATCATCTCCTAGTTCTCCCGCTTTCTGTACCCCCCACAGATCCAGAATCGTGCAGTTTTCTCGTTTTTTTTAGCCGCTAACTAGGAGAAATTGGAAAAGAGAGATCATCGAATACTTTAGAATCGATTATTAGAATCATTACTATTATACTATTTATTTATTATTATATTATTTTATATTACCTATGTCCTAAGATTAGAATTAGAAGGTCCATTCAAATTTCTATTATCCTTAAATCCCATAGATAAGTGTGCTTGACAAAGTGAGTGCTATCAGTCACCGCTCTCGGTAAATTGTTCAACTTAGTTGTTTTTATTATATGTTATTTTTTTTTAAATTTTGAACAATAAAAATGTTTTATTGTTTGAAATTTTGAAAAAAAAAACTCGTTAGAAAATCATTGTTAAGCAAAAAAGGGCGAAAATAACAAAAAACCACGTGTCTTTCCGCAAAAATGAGAGCGGACTTATTCGTGGGATTTAAGGATATTTCAATTTTAAAAGGTTTAATTACTATAGGGGTTCATTTTAAGTTTGAGAAGTCTTTGTATTTTTTTAATCTCTTTTGTATTTATATTCTTATATTTTTCTGGACCGAAAGGGTCTTAAAAGGCCACCAAATAATCATTCAGCTATTGTATCCGCGAATATTTACGTAAGGATCCGGAAGAGAAGCAAAATGTTATGGTCATAGTGTTGTCCAGTTGGCCATAAACTCGTTATAGCATCATAATCACCTAACCATCATCGCTAGTATAATCGTATTATGTTGAATGCTGCTGTTAGTGTATGTACGCGAACACACAACATCATCTACCGAACGCTTGTAACCTCATCATCGACTGCGGTAGGACCGAAATTTTCAGCTGTTCACTTCAAAACAGATTGGCGTTCCGTTTCCCATCACAATTCTCTTCATTTTTTGATCGTAACGCAAAAGATTGTATGTCCTTTTTCTTGTAGGTAGACGTCTTTAGTGCTAAAATCCATATTTTTCTGGAAATCGTCTTTTTTTGCTCCTCTGGCAGTCCTTCCCAGCAAAATTTTCCTGGAATGATCATTTTTCAAATGAACGGTAAAAATCGAGGAACTGTCTCCCATGAAAAAAACATAGCTAATATTTGCAGTTTGTGAGCTACCTAACCATAATTGAACCGAAATGGAAATAATAATAATAATAATAATAATAATAATAATAATAATAATAATAATAATAATAACAATAATAATAATAATAATAGTAATAATAATAATAGTAATAATAATAATAATAATAATAATAGTAATAATAATAATAAGAATAATAATAATAATAATAATAATAATAATAATAATAATAATAATAATAATAATAATAATAATAATAATAATAATAATAATAATAATAGTAATAGTAATAATAATAACTAAGTTTTCAAATGACCGGTTAAAATCCAGAAAATGTCTTTTATCAAAAAAAAACATAGCTAATATTTGTAGTTTGTGAGCTATCTAACCATAATTGGATCAAAAGTGGAAATAATAAAAATAAAAATAAATAAATAATAATAAGTGAACCTGTTTATAATTTAAAATGAAACTATGATTTTTTTCCCATGACCTCTCCAATTTCCTCCTGTTTCCTCCTCCTTTCCATCCGCGTCCTCCATTCCGACCATCCTGTACTGATCCTGTCCGCCGCCGCCGTCGTCGTCGTCAACCAATGTATTGTTCACCACCGAGTCTATAGTCTTGCGTAGTTTCCATAGACAAATCCGTCCACCCGCGATCGAACGGAATAGAGACCACCTCCGTTGTCGCCGGCATACAACAGACCTATTCTTCTAGCCTCACTGTCACTCATAACATTCTTTCCATTGACACCCCTACTCAAAATGTTCAAGAATGTTACTCCTTCCTCCATCTTAAAACCTTCGATTTTTACGGAAATTCTATCTATATATAAAATATTTTGTATACAACTATTTTTTTTTCCTTTCACTAGAGGAAATGATTGCTTGAAAATGATATCTGCACAAAAACTCGGAATACGTTTTTTTCTCGTAATAAACTCGTAAAAATCAGAATTTCATACTCGATGAAAAAGAAGGATGCTTCCAAAGAAAAAAATCGCTAAAAACACTAGTTTCCGATGGTTTTGTTGGGGTTCGTGATGATCACCGTGGTTAAAGCATGTCTTTTGGTCACGTGTGGTTTGTCAAGGCTCCTATGCATAAGACAATGTTCAAAATTTTTCCCGTATTTTTTCAGGATTTTTCTAAAGGTTCGCTTTGACAAGAGAAAATTAGTTCGATCCGAAGAATACTGAAATGTCCATCTGTGTTAGATGACTTTTCGCCCATGTTATAATGTTAAAAGACGAATTTTGAGAGTCTTTTTTTGAGTGTACGATTTCACTTTTAAACTTTAAACTTTTAAATTTTACTGGGTTAACTTTTATGAAATATATTCACTTGTATATGTGAAAAAACTGAAAGATTAAAAAATTAAATAAAGCCACTCATCGGGTGTAGAAATTTCTTATTCATAAAAATTTTGTTGAGAAGCTCTCGGCTCGTCTCAAAAACGTTGTGACATAAATAGTTTCTAGGAATTAAGTCGTTTAGAAGGAATATTTTTAAGGCATGATTCTATATTTACTTTTCGATCCAAATTTCTCGGTTCCACAGTTTGTTTTGCAAAAATTTACGACTTCCTAATGCGCGCCTTAATTTGCTTTAGTGTTCTACTCTTCCGTTATCATACGTACACGTGCGTACTAACCTAATAAACTCTTGTAGTGTTTTTAACGTTCCCATTTCCTCCTGGGAAGTTATGCACTTCCGTACATGTATAGCGGTTTTCTAGGCGTACACATTTGCACTATAGCCCAAAAGCGTGTGTAATTTCAACGTGCACTTTTGATGGAAATTCTGGAAAATTTTACGCTTCAACAGAGATCGACCGAGATGTGTGATAGGCTTAAAAGTCTCCTGTTTTTAGGGCAATTCGTGGATTCGTCGACAAGTGAGGATTCGTTGGATTCCGTTTCAACCACGATTCGTGTTCAACCTTCCGGATACACTTCCGAGGGGAATACGTTGGATCGTAGCGAGCGTGCTCGGACTATTGGTACGTTATGGGCGCTTCACTTCAGTCCTGACTGTTTTGTTACTGTTTTGTGTGTTGATATTTGCATTATATTAGTATCTTTATAAAATATTCTACTATTTATATTACAGTAGTAATTTTTAATTTTATATCTACTTGTTGTGTTACAATTATTCAATTAATTTTGATTTTATATTTATTTTATTAGTATTTTTATTTATTTACCTTTTATACTCAATTGATAATTCATTAATTTCAATTAATTAATTTTAATTTTTTTGATAATTCATCGTTTATTGACTTATTGATTGATGCACCCTGGTTTCAACAAAAAATGGGAACAACCTAAACAGTTGAAATAAGGATTGTGTGAGAAATTGTTTGGAAACATTTTTGGATTATTATCCGGATCAAATTAGATTAAACTGAATCATAAAATATCAATAAAAATATTTTTAAAAAATTTATTTGAAAAGAAAACAATGGCAATTGATAATTTGTCGTTTATTGACTTATTGATTAATGCACTCAAAGTTCTACAAAAATTGAGAACAACTAAAACAGTTGGACAACTAAGGGTTGTTTGAAAAATTGTTGAAAACATTTTTGGATTATTATTGATTAAATTGGACTGCACTGAATCATATAGTATTATAAAGAATTATTTTAAAAGTAAAATTTAAAAAGAAAACAGTGAATCTAATCAGTATAAGGGTAGAAAACAACCATAAACAATTAGAAAAACTAGAAATGTTATTGTTATATAAAAATTTTTGTTGTTATCGATGTTCAATCATTGTTATGTTTCCTTGTTGTTGTTTTTTTTTCATCGCTCTTAAATAATGTCCTTCATTTTTCCTTTTTTTTTTTGGGGGGGGGGAGGGAGCTGGGCGAGAAATCTCTCACATAAAAGTGCAATGTCATTAAGTTCGGGGGGTTCCCGTGCTTTGCTTTCCCATTTTTGTGTTGCCAAACATCAAAGGATGTGCCGCGCAGCCACCGCCACCGTCCCGGTGACGGTGGCTGCACCGGTCCCTGGTTCATTTGCTGAGATATGCATCTAAACGATGTCTAAAAGATGCGCGCACAAACCAGACGTACATATGTTTTAAAGTTATATCATTTTCTACATATATCATCAAATGGTGCTTCATTCCATTCGTAACACACTCTGCGTGGTGCAGGTTCTGCATAGGACCGACACTGCATCCACATGTGATTGTTTTCCGTTTCCCAGAACTCTCTCCCCCCACCCCCCAAACCTCGATTACTACATAAGAAACCTACCCCCATGGAAGTCTTGTTTTCGCGATTTCGAATCCGAGACAAATGCGACGCCGGCGATTCTTCCCCAGGAGTATCAATTTTCTTGCTTGTGTACATATGTACATACGTGTACACGAGTAGGTCACGTTATGAAAAAAGTGCTCTGTTACCATATCCGGAAAAGTCAATGATTATCGGGAAAAAATGGTTAAATAAATAGTCTAGATGAAAGATCGAAGGGAATATACTAGTATTCAAAACTTGGTACTGTAGGTTGAAAAAATTCGACTCTGGACAACCTCCAAATGGTGAACTTTTTGAGGTTATTGAGGAGTCCTCAGCCCTTTCCGCGAAAATTTCCGTCGAACCTATGTTTTCCTTCAGAACTTCACCTTCCCGCTAATTTTTTCGTGACAGCATTATTTCCAGATTTTCTATTGAAGCTCTGAAGAAATATTGTGGAATTGGGTGTTTTTATTATTATTATTTTTTTTATTTTTTTATTATTTATTTTTATCGCGGAAAAATGTTCCGCTAGAATTAAAAATTTGCATAGAATTTTTACGCTATACTTGAAAAACATCTGTGACAATTATTCACTAACATTTTTCCCGAAATAGTAGGATTTCTGAAAGCGCTCTTTTCTTAAGATACCACTCCTATTTTGGAAGTTTTCTGCTGACTTCGCTGAATTTTCTTCTTGTTTCTTTTTCATAAATTATAACAGATCCCACAGTGGCAGTGGTATGGATTTTCCGGCGAGCTAATTTTTCAGGCAATACATAAGAACTTCTCTCAAATGTTCTATTGTTCCAACGAAGCTTCCAGTTTTTGTGTAATTTCGCGTGAAGGTAGGACTAAACTAGAAGAATAAAGATTACACATCTCTTTTGTAAATTCTACTCTTAATCTTCATTAGTTTCGATTTTTATCTGCCCACGTCTCTTTTTGTTTCGGGAGCAATGATATGTAGTGGGTTGTGTGACGATTACCCTTAATTTTTTATTTGTTTATTTGTCTATTTGTTGGTTTGTTTGTTTGTTTGTTTGTTTGTATTTTATTTACTTTCTTCCACCTCAATGATAGAGTCAATGTGAGTCGCAACAAAACGAAACGAAGAACTTGCTAAAAGGAAGAAATCTCAACGAAGAAAAAAATCTCAGTGATTTGCTGCAAAAATTTCACTGACTTCAAGGTGGTAGGTCAAAAAAAGCAAGGTTAAGGCATAGCTCGAATAGGTTGAAGGAAATAGATAAGGTGGAAAAAAATTCGCTACATTTGAAACAAATTTACCTCGCTCTAATTAGCAGTTCAGGTTCCTCTCCAAGGATTTTATTTAAAACCACCTTTAAGATCAGTGCTCATTATTTTAAGGAATGATCGATTTCCTCTGCTCCCATATAAATAGACATTAAATTTCCTCGTTTTTGAAATTGAACGACTTCTTTAGATACATTAAATTTTCACCTTTTTGAAATTGAACGACTTTTTTGAGTGCGAAAAATTTTAATTTGTTGAACTACTTAAAGTTTCTAAGCTGGAATTATGTTTTGAGTTCTTTTTTTTCACGAAAACTCTTTTTACAGAACCATCCGGTTACATCTCAGAAGGTGGCATAGCGATCTACGAGAAAATGCAAGCAAGACTACGAGAATATCGGGATAGTATGCGTCGAGGTCATCTGGATTATAATGACAGGTTTGTTTGTATGTTTCGACGGTGGAAAGTAGTAGTTATAGGCCTCGCTAATCGTTCCTAGGTATGTGTACGTTTTCCTACGAAAATGACATGTGTGTGGATTTCATTTGACATTTTTTTCCCGATAAAATAAGCCATGGTATTCGACGTCGCCCCCTCGTCGCGGACGGACACTCCCGTTCCATCACACTTCGCTGCCATCTCCTTGTCCTATAAATATATGCGCGAACGTCGCAATTTGCTTATGAATCGGGCTTACATTGACTGGCATACATCCATCGGAACTACGCCAGATAACATCTCTATCGTCGTCGTCCACGATTACGCATCCTACGGTGGTGCATCGGATGACTAAACGCTTCGTCGATGCCATCCAGCGCGTGTATTTCGAAATTTCCACCACCACTCTTATCTATCTATCTACAGAAAGATACGTAGATATATCGTAAGCTACAGTAACCTCTGTACGTACCTCTGTGGAGACGGTCATTAAATAAGGTCTAGGTTGAGGTGTGTGTGTGTGTGTCCTCGCCACTCACCAGCACATAATTAACATCTGCTCTTTCCTATAGTAGACAGAATTCTGTCTATATACGTGATGGTCTGTCTGTCATTCCATACGTCCTCGTCCTCGTCCGCACGTCATGGATGTGGAGCCCATTCGGTCATTTCGGCTAGTACTTTTCTGGTTTTAGAGGCTTTGAAGCACAGTTTCCTGTAGTCATTTCTCATTCTCGTTATGTCTATATGGATTTTAATGATGTATTTGGATTTGCTGTGCAATGACTGCAGAACAGCTGCTTTTCAGTTCGTTTTTTTTCTCTTCCTCCCTGAAATCGCTGTTTTTTTTTTTTTTGGGGGGGGGGTCTTTTAAGATTTTATTGCACTTAAAATATGATGTAGAAAATTTAGGTAGGGATTGAAGATGAGGAAAAAAATGTGAAAAGGTAAGGGAAAGGTTCTAATAGAGTTTTTCTGGAACGGTTTTGTCTCAGCAAATATTTTCATTGGGTTACTGTAGAGCCGAGGATGAACAATTAAGTAATTAACTGATTAAAACTATTAGAAGACTACTATATCTGTTAGAAGACTATTACTATCACTAAGAAGATTTATTTTTATGCTCAAATATTCATATTTTCACCTATGGAAGTGATTTTTCTCCCATCTTCTTGAGTTTTCCTTCCTCATCTGACACTGGACTGAGTTTTAAAAACGTTCGTATCAGCTGAAGATGCAAAAAAAACAAGTTAAAAAAACAAAAACTGATCGTTCAAAAACAATTGGTTACGGTAGTTAAAGCAGAAATAAATTTTAAAAAAATAAGTAATAAATAATTGGAGAATAAATTAAAACATTTGAGCTTAAATTGACATTAACTCCATATATCTACGAAACTAGCAACTTAAATAGTTTTACAATCGATTATAGATCTTTTAATTCTTCTATAAGATTATAATTTTTATTCTAATCTTAAGTATTAGGTCGACGGCGCTTACCTTGTGAATTTTTTTCCTAAGAAACATCTGTGCGCTGCTTTAGTACACCGTTTTTTCAGTTTCTCTAGTTATATTCTACAAAAATTCATTTCTATCGTAAAATGGAGGATAAAAATCACTTTTTGTCGTGGTACTGATTTTTTCAATCCTCGTCACCTATCTGAACTCGAATTTTTTAAAAGTTTTTGGGCTAAATTAGGCCTAGGATGTCCAGAGATACCCTGAATAGTTTATATCACGGAACCCACTAAACGTACCCGGATACCCGAGTACATTACGTTCACAGAATTTCCACAGCTCGCTTACTGACTTCAACCAATTTTTCTTCGCCACCACCGCCACATGCAATGCCGCTTTTATTACGAGCGTAGATCTGATGGCAGCAGCTGTCCGAGGGAATGTAAATGTGAAAAACCACGAAATGCAACATAATGTGGACCCGTACGTCACATTTGCTGCGCGACACTTTTGATTAGCCGACTTCGGATGCGGCCGGGAAAAAAAAGAGTGAAACAAAACAAAAATGAGAGCGGAAAAAATCTGTGAAAAGTTTAGGAAAGAAAAGGAAATTTTTCCATAGAATAGAATTGTATGAGGGATTGAGGACGTAGGAATTGAAATTTAATAGACCTCCGTTTCGCCTCTACCTGATTTCTATTCCTCCTTCATGTGAGAGGAAGAAAAAGGAGAAAATATTGAAACAAATAGGAAAAAAAAGACAGGGAAATATTAAAATAAATATGAAAAAAATGAGGAAATAAGAAAAGAAGGAAATTTGTTATTATTTTATTATTATTTTATTGAAGAGATTTTGCTACTATTTTGTTGCTAGGACGGGTGTAAAGAGTTGTCTCGTTGAGTAAACTGGTCAGTCTGGTAGTTGTGGTCCTTAAATTTCCTTAATTTGAAAATGTTTCTTTTTCTATCACTCGTAAACGGCGTTCCTTATCAATCCGAACACAAAATCGAGAACTTTGGCTAATGCTACCTTTAAAAATTAGAAATTTAAAAAATCAAAAAAAAATGTTTTAAAATGAAAAGAAATGTGAGAATTTTTAAAAATGAAAAATTTGTAAAATGATTCTTGAAAGGAACTTTTACTCGAAAACTTTAAAGAAGTAAAAAGGAAACCGCGGATGTAAAGGTTCGTTAGGAATTCGTTCTAGGACCTGCTTTAAATTTCATCGCTTCTATAATTATACGTTATAGCATAGTGTTTCCAAGGTGCTAGCTGGCTAGGTGCTATTGTTGTTAGGCGGGTGTGGGGCTTTGTGTGTGTGTGTGTTCGACGAGCCGCTAGCCCCGTTAACATTCAACATGCATCCATCATTCACAACTACTACTACTACTACTGCACCCCAGGTCGTAGCTGTTGTACTCGCCTAAGACCCCAACAGCAAGCAGCATCCACCTGGATTCAAACGATTCGTATTCAGAATGTCCTATGTGGATAGATTATTAGCAAAGAAACGATTATTCCTAAGGTAAATCTCGTTTCCTCCTGCACACGTGACTCTAACTCTGCAAAAATTCAGTTTTATGCACAACCTCAGCACTATGTATGTAGCAAGAGGCCGCAAATCCTGGAACGGGGGAGGGGGGAACTAGAAAAAAAGAACTGGTTCACTTTAACCCGGTACTCAAACGACGATTTCCTGACCCTGGAACGGGGGAAAAAAAACTGGTTTCACTTTAACCCGGTACTCAAACGGCTTCAGCTTCGTTCCGTTTCAGGAATTTGCCGGACAAGTTTTCTTGAGAAACTGCGTTTTTTTTTTGTCTGCCCCTCCTACAAACACTTAGTGAGATTAATCGTTTCAAGTCAAAGCAAACTCATTGAACAGAAATCGTGCACGCGTGTAGTTTTTTTTCCGATTTTTCATGGATTTCGACCAGTTCTCGAGTGGGTCACTAGGATTTTATTCGATCGAAGCTAAGAAAAGTTTCATAGTGTTCAAAACTTTGTAATAGTCTCCCCGAACCTGAAAAGCAGCCTTGTAAAAGTCGTGTATGTATGTAGTTTTATTGTATTATTACATATTTATATTATTATCTATTTTTTATAATTTTTGTGTTATTTTTTCATTATACAAGTATAGTTCTTTTATATCATATTTCTAGCGTAAGCCTATCTATGTACATAAAAGAGAACTTTTCTTACTACTCTCTGTGGAAAAAATGCTATTTTAATTATTTTCCTTTTTGAAAATTCTATGACGGTTGATATAGGGAGAAAGATAAGTGATTTTTGAATAATAATTCCAATTGAATGATCTCTAGGCTGCATTTTCAGAACAGTTTAAGTTGTATTCTTATAAATTTTTTCCTTTCGTTCCAGAATTTTTTTCAATTCCATTTCAGAATTTCCTTGTAGCCCCACGTGTTTCTTTTATTAAGTGGTCTTACTTGTATACGTTTGCTAAAAGATGTACTTTTCCTAACAAAATTAATTCTTCGCGAAATATCTTGTTTGTCCTTGGAAATGGAGTTCCAGCCATTAGCGTGTCGTTTTTTTCTGCAATTCTATGTTAAGCCACTTACCGTAACCGCTTGAAGTTGACAGTTTTTTTTGATTGTTTACGACGTTAAGTTATGTTTTTAGGGGAGAATTTCTTTTTTTTTTTTCAGTTACACGAAAAAAAGAATGTAAATGGATTGAGGACAATAAGAAGTCTAATTAAAATTACATACATACCAGTTCCCTGGGATTAAAATATAGCTTTATCAGCGTGTAATTTTTTTTATTTTTTTTAAATACTTGACATTTGATATTTTTGATATTTCACATTTGATTGTACAATTGTTGTTCCGCTTAAATATTATTTATAAAATTTTAAATTCTCCGAAAGAAAAATCTTCGGGAAGAAAATTCTCGAGATCATTTTTCTGTTAGGGGGGAGAAACACTTAGTGCAAATTCTTAACTATTTAATATTTAGTTGCGCTTCAATTTAATTATTTTTTAAAAACATACTACAACATAGAAAAAAAAGCAAAGCCATAGTTTCTGGCTCTTTAACTTCTACAGTTTTGAATTCACAAAATTTTAAGTTCTCGAAAAGAAAAATTTGCTGTAAGAATGTTCTCAAAATGTTTATTCCATTAGGTTCCAGAAATACTCCGTGCAAATTCACCTCTACATATATTTTCTTCTCCAATGGGCTAAAAAAAGAGCCAGAAACTTCTTCAAAGCTACAATTTCCGTTCTGGATTCTAATGGATACACTGAATTAACTGTCAATTCGTCGGGAAGTTGTTCTGTTACCAGTATGAACCACATCCAGTAACCTTCAGTGACTTCAGTAAATCCCAAACGACAAATGTCGTTCGTCTGCCAGCAGCAGCCGCAGCGCTCAGCACACACACACAATTCCGACAACCATTAGGCGGCCATTCCGGCATCCTTTGATCCTCGGTTGCGGTCGACTATGTACAGATGGTGTTATCTAGCAGATTAGACATTCACCACCGAGACGATGAAACGGAATCAGATCCGATTCTGTCACGGAATGACAGAGATTAGTGTTCCTTCAAGAGATCCTCTTGGATTGGGAGCTCTGGACGTTCACTAGCTTAACTTTTGTGGATTACAATTTATCCTATTATATTAGAATTAGATTGAATTTAAAATTTTGTATCCTTCTATAGGATAAATTCTGAGATTTTTCCTTCTCTATTAGTGTCCCAACGAAATTTCCCCAAACAAAACCTTTATTAGTCTTTTAGACATTAATTCTATTCTATTATTATTATTACATTTGATTTCCCTTCGAAAGTTCTTTAGGCGAAACTTTTATTAGCCTTTGAGACATTTATTTTATTTTGTTATTATTTTATTTTACTTCATTATCTATGAGGCTTTTATTATTATCCTTTTTCGCTATTTTTGAAGTTTAAATAAAATTTGACTGGAACAATCTCACGCTTATTCCGTCAAGTACCAAACTACCGAAAGGTCAGGGTCCCATCTAAAAAAACTTCCTAGGCACAGTAAGATAAAAACACAAAGAGAAGTATGCCAGGGTTCGAAGACCATGGCATACTTCTCTTTGGGTTTTTTACCTTAGTGTGCTTTTTTACCTTAGACCCGAGAATATTTGAACTTCTGGATTTTTTCTCCAGAAAACCAACTCTACGGCATCCCACTATAGCTGCGGATGATTTGCCGCCGCCGCTCCTAAATGAGCTCTACAAGATCACCTCCTCCTTGAATATGCTCCTAAGGAGATAGGCACCAACTGTGACAAACGGCCCGTGTAACTGGATTTCGGGCCCAAGTCCTTCTTTGCCTCATACATATGAGAGTAAGCGGCTGACGACGAGACTTCACAACTCACTTAACGATTCTTTCAGCGAAAAGTTTTTCCCCGACACTTTTTTTTTCGCACACTTTTTTCTCAGCGCACTTCATCAAGAGTCCCAAATGCAATCGAATGAAATGTGAAAGACAGGAAATCCATGGAATTTAGTTGCTTAGTTGCCTTCTAAGTACTACGATTTTTTTTCCTGAAGTTGAAAAAAGAGCAAGTTTCATGTCGGGAAAAAAATTCATCTCAAACAATAATCTTCAAATATTAAAATTACGATAGACTTTTCATGGGACTCAAATTAATTTTTTTTTCGCTTTTTTTCGATCTTATTTTTTGGTAATATTCTCTTAACCCTCCAAGGAGTACTTTCCGTTTTTTTTTCGAGCGGTTTTTTTCGAACCACGCCATTTAATATCCATCACGAAAAAAAGTTAGAAAAGGGTGAGATTGGATTTCCGCATCAATGGCACATTAGCAATTTTTTTCGTGGATTTCCACGTTATATAGGCTTCACAAAAACTCTTAGCTCTAGCAAAGTGCACTTTTCTTGGGTTTTTACCATCTAACGATTGCATATATCTTAGGATTAAAAAATTTTTCAGATTATGATTCAAAAAACTATTTGTTGACATTATTTTGAATATTATTAATGGTAGAAAATCAGAAATTTGTGGCGAGAAAAAAAAAACTTAGGAATTCTCAGTTTTCCAGCTCCAGTCAGAATCTTGAAATTGTAGTAACTCGTACAGTACGGATTTCGGTGTCCGAAAATTGTCAATCGATCAATAATAAGATTTAGAATGATTCAGTACACTTCAAATAAAATTATTTAATTGAAAAAAAACTTTACTTTTTTCTGAGTTTAGATTGTGGAATCGATCTATTGTATTGTTTTTTTTTACTTTTTATAAGTAGAATATGAACATACTTTTATTATGTAATTCGTCTTGAATTCGCATGAGGATCCTTTTTTTAATTCCGCGGACTTATATGTAGGTTTGGTTACGCGAACTAGTAGGTTTCTAGGAACTTCTCCGGAATCTGAGAGTTTTTCTCGGGAGTACGAAACGAGGTTAAGTAGACATCGTTGAATTTTTGCGTTCTTTAGCGGTTAACGCTTTGCGTGGTGACCCAGTAGTTGCGTAGCGTGTTTTTACACGCGGAAGCTCATCTCAGTTGAGGAAACACTCTTGACCTTATCGGTACGTGCCGGCGTTTACATTAGTAGACGTTACCTACATACATAGATCCGTTCTTCTCCAAATTTTCAGCTCCCTTATTTTCCAGAGAAAATTCCAGGACGCTACCTGCGAGTTATTCTTTTTTAGTGTAACGCAAAATGACTGACTACGGTATCAAATATCAATAATACCATCAAATACATCTATGTTTTCTTGTTATGTTTATTTTTATTATTTATGTTTTTTTATTTTCTTATTTTCTTGTTCAAGAAAAGAGGACTAGGAGATTGTTGGACACCATCAAATACAAATATCAGTATAATAATAATCAATAATTTTTTTTTCATTGAGTACTAGGAAAGTTTTTTCTGGACTCACTTTCACTTCCTGTTATTTCTGAACTTTTATTTTCTACACCTACATGTTTATGACACATCTAACCTCAAATTTTCTTTAATAGCCGTGGCCCACAGAATTTTAAACCCAAACCTTTTCCAAAAAATTCATACATGGAGGTATTTTACTACGGTTCAAGATAATCAGCTACGGTGACAAATAAATAAATAAAAATAATAAAATAAATATAAATACATATGAGTAAATAAAAAAGCAATTAAAACGATTTCTAAGATTTGTTTCCAATTTTTCTTCTTCTGGAGTTTTTTTTTTCGACACTTTTTTCCACTTCTTTTACCCTCATATGAAACATTTGACCTCAAATTGTCCGTAATGAATACTTTAGAAATTCAATCCAGACTTTTTACCTACATTAGTCTTGGTTTCCGTTCCTATCACCATCATCTTAAAAGTACACCGCCTCGTTGCCTTCCTAAGTGTGCCAAATACTCTGGAATAGCACAGAGGTATCGATGGTGGGAGTCAGACATGACGTCCAGGAACAATGCCATCCACCGCTTTATTTGTTTAGGTGTCTTTGATGCTGCGGATATGGCGGGTGCGGAGTTTGTGCAAAAGGAGGTCTTGCAAAGAACAAATAAGCGCGTCCGAAGCTGACGGGTCCATACGTTTGGAATCGCAAGGATTCATAGGAGTCACTTCGACTAGAGTTCTTTCTGCCCTTAGCTCTAAGGAACCACTTCGACCAGGGTTCTTCCTGGGAATCTGGTCCGACGTACACCTTAGTACAATCAACGTAGCTACGCGTAACGAAATCCTAGTTCCTACTATGGGACCGTCCAACTCTTCTGGAGTGCACTTAGAGCATAAGTGCGCGTAAGTATGTGCTTCCGAATACGCGTTATTAGTCTAGGCGGTGGTGGTGTGTGTGTATGTGTGGGCTGTGTCCAGGATTCCAGTACTACGCCGGAATCTACTAAGCCGTTGGGCTATGCTAACCATTTTCACCCCTAGACCATAGAATTGCTTAAAATTTTAAATATTTCTTCTCAATTTTTTTTTTATTTTCCTCCCAAAGTCGAAGCCTCTAACTTACCTTAACGTTGTTCGCACTAGTCTACATACTGTTGGCATACTTCACAGTTACGTATTTATTTTTGCTTAATTTATTTTTATATTTTATTTTATTTGTTTTTTATCATCTTATCATTCCATGAAAACCTGAAAAATCAAAAATCTGACTTTCTGAGAAATTGATTATCGTGTAGAAGCAGGGGAATTTTGATAATTTCAGTAGAATTCTTTCTGATTTTTTTTCTATTTTTGCTTTCTTTTGAATTTCTGACCACTATTTTCTCTTTTAGGTAAGTATGTAGAATCAAAAAAAGGAAAATTGTAAATTTCCTCGGGAGCTTTTGTCTTCTTTGCTTCCCCGGATTTCTTTTTCCACCATTTTTGCCGGGATTTTTTTCCTGTTGCTCTTTGTTGAAGTTTCTTTCATATCATCCCGTTAACAACCGATTTCAAGTCTACGTTGGCACTAATGAGAAGAAGAATTTCAGTTTTGAATGTGAAATTTCAATTTTGTCACTTAAGTTTTGAAAAACGTTCCTTTAAAGAAGTCTTTTACAAAAATTAGGATCGAATTGAAAGGAGCTTTGTGTAGAAAATTCTAGAATTCTAGAATGTAATTGGATTTACTAATTTGATTCCCAAATACCAAAAATATAAAATCCTCGAATTCGTACCTTTTTATTTTTGTTTTTGTCATTTCGTTCTCCTTTTTTTTCTAAAACGGAACGTTGATGTAATTGAGTCACGTGTGAATTTTAATTGGAAAAGTTCGTAATAAATTTCGGGTAGTCCTAAAAGGTTTCAGTTCCACAGCTGGAATTTTGCCAATGTTCTCTCGTGCGAGACTAGTTCTCACGGATATTTCGGAGGATTTTTCGGCTTTTTTTTCGTTTTTTATTTGGTTCAAGTCTCTATCCCATCTGTTGCTATGTTTGACGTCCGTCCTTTTTTTCCTCACATCAACGGAACTGCGGATTTTTTTCCCGCCGCCACGATATCTGTCCACCATAGATTTTCACGTTCACGGAACTCGTCATGATTTCGTCAGCACATGGGGTCTCCCCTATGATCCTCTTGTTCCTCCTATCGGATCGGACCGTCACCGCTATTCACTAGCCCCCATGATCTTGTTTCTCGTAAATCCCATCGCGTAAAGTTAATCCTGCTATATGGCCGGATCATTTGTGGAAATCCAGCCGTGACGAACCCCTGAATCTGCTCCGATATTTTCCCGGGGTTGTTTTTCGGATTTATTTGAGTTTACCTTTGGTATTTTTACACATTTTTCTACACTTTAACCTTCAATGACCCAATTTGTAGTTAAGCAACCAGTATTTCCGGGAAAAGTTCATGTGATCTACGGTAATCAATCACACACATGTCCTTAAAGCATGACTATTAGTAATTAGTGAAATAGAGCGTTCATTATGCGTGTTACGCAGACCGTAGCTGTCCATGTCACTCAAACCACGCTCCACGGTCCCCCCTCTCGCCCTCGCCCTCAACCCACCCCATACCCCTATTCGCAATCGCGGCCACGCCTCCTCTGTCGAAGCCGCACGCAATCCTATACGTATTTCAGTTTCGAGGACAGTTCGTCGATTTCCAGTGGAATTTCCGAGAATTTTGACGACATCTCGACGGACGATCTGAGTGGGACGTGAGTGACCTCATTTATTTATTCTTATTATCTCCTAAAAAAAAATTTCACTGAAAAATTTCGTCTAAGGACGTTTAGTACGTGAATCGCCTCATTTATTTATTCTTATCAACCCCTAAGAAAAAATTTCTCTGAAAAATTTTGTTTCCGGACGTTCGGAGTGTGGAAATCACCAGAAATTCAAACGGTTTCCGCGAATTTTTGCATTTCTGGATTTTTTCTTCGCATTTCCTATAGCTGCACACATTTTTTTCCACTAAAAAAATTCCTTCATAGTTCTGGCAACTGGTTCTACTGGCTGAT
This sequence comes from Necator americanus, assembly GCF_031761385.1. Classification (NCBI taxonomy): domain Eukaryota; kingdom Metazoa; phylum Nematoda; class Chromadorea; order Rhabditida; family Ancylostomatidae; genus Necator; species Necator americanus. The sequence goes on along the minus strand of NC_087372.1, from coordinate 5,974,654 downwards.
ATCCCCATGTGGTAAATTTTCAGCTATTTATTAGCTCTTTCATCTACTTTCGCTTATTCGGACCAAGATTTTTCCCTCTTTTTTCCAACAGCTCTTATTTCTGTCATATTATTTCCTGAAATAAAATAGTAAACCGAAAAGTTTCTTTTCTATAGGAGTGTAAATTTTCGTAGTATTTTTCTAGGTTTTTTTTTTGTTTCTTAAATTAACATTTGCACAACCTACATCTCTCTCTATCTCTAAAATTTTCTATTTGTTTTCGAGTGAATGAAATGACAAGTGCAACTGAACGTGTCAATGAGAACGTCGGGAAGAAAATAGTGAGGAAAAAACTGTTCCATAACACAAGTAGCGCCATCAAAATAGTCGGTAGAGGTGAATGATTTCCGTTTTTTGACATTTTCACGTGTTGCTTTGGGACAGAACGCTATAAAGGTGCATTATTTTTTTGTTTTATTGACGTAACGAAAAAGGGAGGTTCACAATGTTTGTACTAGATCTGAAGCTAATTAAATTGAGTTAGTCGTTTAAGCTTAATTATGCTAATTAGGTCGAGTTAATCATAGAAAGAGTGGGATTAACTTGAAAAAAGATGAAATTAAACCTAGATATCGTTGAATCGTAGAATTCTCTTATTATTCTGATATTCATTGGCGGTTTCTCACAAATCCGAGAAAAATAGGCTGTTTTTACAAACTTTTTTCTAGCTTTTGTATTAGTTTTACCTTTTCTTTGGAAAAACATATTATAAAGTGAGAAAAATTTAAAAAAAAAAGATTGAGGAGGTCTCATATCACATTGCTTATGTTCTACTTCTATTTAGGCTGTTCTATTTTTTTATTTCGAATTTTTCTCTTACCACTCTATATTCGTTTTACTGTTTCCTTTTGAGAAAATATTGTTAAATAGTGAGGAATTGGAGTCTCACCGTATTTTATATACCATTATATATAAACTCGTGATGGATTTTTAGGTCCTGCTACGAAAAATTGACTGAAAAGCTTCAATATAAGTGCAAATAGCAGCCTATTTCCATTCTATCGCCGCTAATCCTAGGATTAGAACGAGGTTCTGAAATAAAAATGTGTTCGCGTGCCCTTAATTTCTTCTCGAACTTTTTCTTCACGATCTAATCTTTCTCATTTTCTACTGGCTTTTCTTACGCTACGCTTACGTTCATACGCTCTTAAGAGTTCACTGAATAGTCGCAAATATTTAAATCACTAAAAATTTTTCCGAATTTCCTCTTAGGAACATTGAAAAGAATAAATAAAACTATGAAAAAATATTGAATAAAATAAATATAATTATACTATAGGAATTTCGCTGTCGCCAACGGGTAATTATGGGAATTATATGAGATTAGAAAGATTGCTTAAAGAATTATTGGATTTGAAAGAGCCTATCGTGGTCCAACGATTCTTTTTACTCATTTATTTATAGATTTATTTTTTTACTTCATTTATTTTTATTCTTTTCCCTCTGATTTATTTTTTTCCATATTTTTAAAAGGCTTAATCGAGTAAATTTGTTAACAAATAGCTAAATTAACTGCACGACATTAATTTATTGTCATAGCCCGTAGCCATTTCCTATATTTCTTCTATATTTCATATGTATTGTATTTGTATTATTATTTTATATAATTTTATTGTATTTTATGTTTCATACATATATTTTATTTTTACATTGGGACAAAAAATATTCACTCGAACTCTCCGAAGATGATTTGTAACCACTAGTAGCTATTAGATACATGATCTGCCCTTATCCAGGAAATTTCCCCTGAAATTATCGATCTCTACCTAACTGTCCTCTAATCGATAAGCACCTCTTAGCTTCTCCACGAGTTCTTATGTATGGCGTTACGCTTGAAGAGAGTTAATTGGGTAATTGTTCTCGAAATGGAGTGCGTGGGTCGGTTGGCCGTTCCGGCCGCCGGCGCGGGCGCACGTCCACCGAGCAGGTGGTTGCGATCCCAGAATGCACTTAATCGTATCCCATAATGTTTCGTACCGCCACACTATACTACTTTCTCGAATCAATAACTTCAATCAATATTTTCAACGAAGAGAAAAAATTCACCAAACCCTTGTAATCCTCAATTTTCACCTAAAAACCCGTGGTCGACCGCAGCGTTCGACTTCAAAAAAATCAATAAGTAAGTCTAATTAATTAAATCTTCAAAAGCAACATACGCTTTACAGTGACCATCCTATGGCTACCGTAGCAGCTGCATACGGTAAACTGGGTGACTATCAGCATTTCACGAGAAGCACATTGAAAGGTGAGCGCATGTCTTTACTTTTATTTTTTAATTTTCACTCCTATTTTTTTTCAATTTTAAACGTCGATTCGTTATTTTGGAAGTAGCAAAGGCGACGTTTCAGTAGGGAGACCATTGTCAATTAATTTATTGCACTTTTTTTTTAAGAAACATCATCAAGAATCTTTTTTTTTTTTCAATTGAGGTTATAGGCAATACATATTTCACTCATTTCTTCGTCTTTAACGTTTTTCATTCAACATTGGCACAATTTTCACTTTATCATTATTTATTTGCTTCTTTAATAAGCTTTAATATACAGAACAATTCGATTTCACGTTGCTTGGGGCTAAATCCATTGGGAATCTCAATCCGTGGCAATTTTCTTACCAAACTGAAGTGGTAGCAAGAATTTTTCTTTCCGGGCCTAAAATATATGCTGAGGTTAGACAGCAGAATCGGTGACAAATGAATTTTAAGAAGGAAAAGGAGAAAATTTCTATATTCTTGAAAATAAAATATGAAAATAATGCCTAAAAAATTCAACTTTAACTTCAAGTTTTCGAAAAGAAAAAACTGATTTCTATTTATTTTTTTTTAGCACTGAGCTTACTTGACTGTAGCACATAAGTGAAACATTCCACCTACTTCTCATTTCAAGGGAATTCTTCCGGATTTGCCCATGTTTGCCTGTCTTTGAATGACTATAGCTTTGAATTTTCCAGGCTCTGACAAAGGCGATAACGCCGAAACGTTAGCTATTGTTTAATGAAGACGATCAATAACAGTTTTGGCTACAGCTCAAGAAAATCAACTAAAAATTTTCTGGATTTATTTAGTACATGTGATGTAGCTATGTATGGGATCCTCCAGCCTCTTCCTAAGGCTTATGTCGGAGTCATCGTCAACCCACACAATGAGCTATGAAATACGTTCGTATTAAATTACGTGTGCAGCAATGGCAAAGGGCATCGAGTGTCCGCATAGTATTTCTCCACATTTCAAGACCTATATGTTTAGTTTAGAATTTTAAAGGGATTTTCAGGGTTTTGACATTACAAAATAAATTACTAGTCAATTTTAGTTGGTCTCATCTTCAGTAAACTTAGCCACGTTATGTATCCTGACCAGATTGTAGCTCTTATTTCTTTTCTTATCTATCTTATTTTAATTTTAATTTAATTTAATTTAATTTCTTTTTATCCTGGATGTAACGTTTGCTTTTTTTTTCCTTTTCACCGTCTTTCCCACCACCTTTTTTTTTAACCGAAATCGACAAAATTTTCACCATCACGTCAGCTCCCTATTATCCAGCCTTTATCCATCCAATACTGAGAGGTGACTATCATCAAATTCCCTTTATCGCCTAGTGAAGGTTTTTTCTTCTGCATTTTCCTCTTCTCGGATCCTTGAGGAAAAAAGGAGTGAAATTATTTTTGCACGTTAGATTTTTCACCACTTTCCTTTGATTCCATTGTTGTTGTTCTAGGGAGTTTGTTTCCGTAGCTTAATTTCCCATTAATCCCTTTCTTTACCTCGTACAACTCGTTCAGCCCGCTGCCTGTTGGAATCAATCAATAATTTTTTATTTTCCAATTTATTTACTGTTAATTATTGTCATCGAGGAAATTCAGTCGTTAGAAGTAATAAAAAATAAAGATAACATAAAAATATCTCATATGAAATAATATATAACAATAATAATGATAATATAAAATAAAATATAAATATCTATAAGATAATATAAAAAATATATCTATAAAAATCTCTTTCAATTATCATTTTTCTACTTCAGCCGCTTTTTTTCTTGCTAGGGACCTGGCTAAATTCCTGTCTATGACAAGTTTTCCATTTAGGACCGCGTTCCTCCTCCTCAACCATCGACAGTCGTGCGAAACGTATCGCGGAACAGGAGAACATTCATCAACTTCTTCAACAATGCAGAACAAGTCAACGTGGTGCCGCATGCCAGGTGATCCTCCACTTTTTCCCTTCCTGAATGAATGAAGAAAAACCGGAAATGGCGATGTGAGGAATGTCACGATCTCCATAGCGATCTTTTACGAGGGTCAGATGGGCGCTGAGTTTTTGTTAAATTAAACTGCGTCTCTTCGTTTTATGCACTCTCTCGAATTCGTGCAACAGTTGACAGTCAGCATACGCAGCTGGTCATACACATAGATGGAATTATCGCCGCCTATTCATCCTAATCGTGCCATATGATACTGTATGAGGAAGAGTAGGAACAGGGCGAAATATGTGCGACAGGTTGCCTGATTCCCCCCGTACTCCTCCTCGAATTCCTCGATTTCTCCGTGATCAATGCTTTATTTTCGTTTTTTTTTCTCCCCATTTGTAGCTGAACCACGAGCTCCAGTGTTTCTTTCTGGATTAGTCACAGGGTTCAGGATTTAGTCCAGTCAACTGAATTGTTGGTTGGTTAGCCGCCCGGTTTCGAAAGAGCCGACACTTCAAACGTACACCGAATGAATTAATTATAGTAGTTGTGGACCGCCTATCCACTATCCGTCATATGTAGGTGGGACCCGAATTATTGCGAAAGGTTCATCTATTACCTGCAAATAATATCCTTACTATTTGGATTTTTTGATGTCAAGTCAATAAATCCTCTTCACACCTCCTATCCATAGTTTCCTCCCTTCAAGAAATTCTGACGACTTTTCATACTTTTTATCCTTTTTTTAATCGAATTGTTTGTTGTTCCCGCATTGTTTTCCGAATTCTTTGTGAAAACCTCTTTCTTTATCCTTTAAAAAAATTAAGTTAATCCCCTAAAATTTTTCTTAATTATTTTGTACCCTAGTGATTTTAAATGGGTTTTTTTTTTGTTCTTTTTAATTACAATGAGTATGTACGCTCAAACGCAGAAAACTACTATTTCAGCGAGGAAAAAAAATTAGTTAAATTATCCACACCTTTTCGTTGTTTTTTTTTTGGAGGGGAATGAAGGAGAAATCAAGGAAAAACACAAAAAGATGGGAGCACATAAGCGCTGTCTGAACTCCGAAACTAACATTCCGTCAAATTCCGCGATTGAAAATTATTATTTGGAATCTGTGACTGTAAATGAAACATCTAAGTTTTTATTTTTGAGAAAAAAAACTTTTGCAATGAGTTTTGTTTGTGTTCAGAAGTCAGCTAATCGTAAGTTTCTGGTGCTTGAACACTTCTATCGCACTCTTGAGACTTTTCATAAGAGGTAGATATAAAAAAGGGCAAAATTACATTTATATAAGGTTGAAAAAAGGGTTTTTTTAAATCTCTTTCCTAATCAAAATATAGCAGAAGTATGGGAAGTTAATCTTTTTCCTAGTATTTTTCTAGTTTCCACAGGTGTTTATTGAATAAAATACTAGTAATTATTGTGTATTAAGCTACCAAGTTTATGAATTAAATCTAATGAAATTTGGTGAACTTGGTCGCTACTTGGACGGGAATTCCTCCAATATTTTTTCTCGTTAATTGGTTAATTCTAGCAGGAAAACTTTTGTAGAATGTCGAATAACTTTAGTTCCTAGTGCAGCTTTTTAGGAGCTGGTGCAGCCTTTTTGATGAGGTGAATTCTAAACAGGTCTCCGATTTTCTTAGTGATACACCTGATTTTAGCGCTACACTACAAAGCTCTTAGTTGTATTATTGAATTTTCGAGGATTCTTTCCACTAAAAATCTTTTTTACAATCTTGTATTTTCTGGATATTGACGTTCTGGAAGGAAAAAAAACAGATGAAATCTCTTTTTTCCTTCTGCGAACACCTCAAATAATTCTTGATACTCAGTTTGTTTTTTTTTTCATCATTATTCTATGTTCATGGATTTAACAGTAATCCATTGATTTCCCTCTCCCCTGTCCTAAAACCGTGTTTTTTCTCTCTTTTTTAGAATTTGTACATAAATTCAGACAATTCAAAAACGCGTTGTTTTTGTTTAGCATTCGACGGCTATGGATGATGCATGAATAGAGCGTAATTAATTGTATCTGTAGGATGTTGTTTTCATATTTTTCCCCCCGTCCATCCTACATTAATTTATACTCAGCGGGATAGCAATTGTGAGTGACGGAGATCTACAGGTACATAACTCTGAAAGCGTCGTCTATTACTATTCATCGGACTCCACTTCCCTTCTAAAATCTCATTAAACCAGTAATTTACTCGCAATAAACGTCCATTCTATATATTCGACTTCGACTTGACCTCCAACGTACGAACGAGGAACACACACACAAAGGAACGAGTCTAACGCTGATGTCACTGAGAAAACAACTGTTTTCCATGCATTCTGATTGATGTACGGCCGGACCTCAGCCGTGGTGATCTTCACTCGACACCCCGTACGTACACGGATGGAACGGGACGGAACGGAAGTGATGGTCCCATGGTCTCCTACGTCTCAGCCAGCTATGGTGGTTCCGGTCCAAACATCTTCCGAACACACATACACAGCAACGCGGGCCGTAAACAAGCCAATAATAGGAGGACGCGGCCTGCGTCATGTGCAAAAGTCATCAATTGTACGAGAAATTAGAGCCCTCCGGAGATTCGAACGTGGACCACTAAGCCGAACGACATAGCCTTGAAATGAGTCACACCGATGGGAGTATTAGGGGTTCAATGGGGTTTTAGAAGGTCGAGTGGAAGGAAATCTAACGTCTTGTGTTTATTTTAATCTCTGGCGTTCGTATAAGGAATAGAACGCTGGTCAACAATGAAGTAGCGAGCGCTCCAAAATTTTACTTTCTTTTACTTACTTTCTTTCTGTTTTGTGAAAGGGTTCTCGTTTCGTAGGTCAACACAAGACCAGAGAAAGAAATAAGAAAGAAGTATTTGAGAAATAGAAGGAATATGTAGAAAAAAGAAAGAGAAAGAAAGAAGTATTTGAGAAATATTTGAAATTTTTACTCTTTTATTTTTACTCCATAGGTGGCACCGGAAGTAGAGAATAATAAAATGCTTTAAGTAAATATTTTTCTTACATAGTTTTTCAATTGATAAACGAAATTCATTCCTTTGTCTTTTTGACATTTTTTTTGCAAAAAAAAAGAGGAATCGGTGAATCAAAAATTATTCCATATTCATTCTTTTGTTCCTAAAAGGGATTTCAGTTGTCCTTTCACTCTTTACTTTTTGTTTTATTAAGTTTATCCGAATAGATTGAGATCAGCTCAACTTTTTTTATACACCCTTCTGAAATAACCTCAAAATATTCTCGAAGCTTCTCAAAAGGTCTCTGTTTTACATTATACGTGCTCGTTTACACCCGGTGAAAGCAATTTTCTGGATTTTCCTTCGAAATCATCTGAAAATGTTTTTGGAACTACCAAAGAGCCTCTACTCTACCTATTATGCGCATATTATGTGCACAATTGCATCCGATGGAACAATTTTCTAAAATATTAAACGGTTTGGAATTAAAATACATAATTTAAAAATAATAAACGCATAATTCAAATAAAAATAAATAAAATTGGAGAAGTTTATCTGGATCACATCCAACCTATGTACTAAAAAATAACGTCTGGATAGTCATTTGCATTTTTTTCCAGGAAATTATTCCTTACATACATCCGAGAAAAATTACCGCCTAATCCTTTGCTTTTGTTGCTTATCGAGCCACGTTTATTGTCTGTTTACGTTGTTTTTAGTGCGAATGCGGTGTAGGTGATTTTAGCGAGTTGTGAGTATGTGCTGTCTAATGATGAATTATCCGAGGGCACTGTCAGCTGTTTATGGCGCAGCCGGCCGTAAACAATTCCTCCACCAAATCTTATACGAGGTCGAGAGGGTGTCAGGAAGCGTACCACCTTAGCGTACCTTTTTTTCTGTTGTTCTCCGGTTTTTTTCTTCTCTTCTCCATTTTCTTTCTTTTTGTTTACCTATTTTTGCGCTATCGATGTTATTTGTCTTACTGCTTTGTTTTCCTCCGATTGATCCGTTGAGGAACCAATTAGGGAATGCAGTGAGCTCAGTTCCACCTCTGTTTTTTTTTTCTGGGAAATTATGTGAAGTCCTTGTCAGTAACGCGGCTTTCCTGGTAATTACACCATTTCAGCCGTTACGATCGCCAGGATACGCTACGTACGGACCACAACTTGCTTTGTCGGCCGATGGTGACACGCTAAGTGTGCATTCACGGAGTTCACTACGCGTCACGTCGAAGAGACAAGACCAAACCAGTAGGTTCATCCGTTCAATCATTTCACTTCACATCATTTTAGAAGAAATCCGAGATGACGTCGATTGCATGCACTTTTTTTTCGGGATGGGAATAAGCGTGCCAAGCAACCATTTAGCGATTCGGATCGCTTAACGTTTTCTAATTGGGGTGTCAGTTGACGCCAACGTCAACTAACACGCGATGTTTAGCGATGCGCGAGAACTCGGGCTCGGCCGCAAAAAAAGACAAAGCGATTCGTCCGAGTTGCTTTGAAGTGTCAAAGCGTATCATCATGAGACATGCAATGGGAGGGCTAACCGTGGACGCTTTCAATAACAATCGTTGTCCTTGAAAATCCTGGAAACTTGCGTTGAAATGATTCTTTTTAGTTGTGGGAAACTGGTGATGTAATAGGTGCTCAAAAGTGGGACCCATTTGATTCCGCTTTGGGTTTTTTTTTGTTTAAATTGTGATAATAAAGAAAGTATTTCAAGTGAAGAGTTTCTTCCCCAAAATTCTACTTGTTGAAAGAGGAATTTTGAGGAAAAAAAAAACGAAAAAAACAGTCCATGCTGCATGTTTCACTTCACATAGGAATTATAACCGAGAAAAGAGAAAAAAGAAAATCCATACATACCTGAGTCTATCCAGGGGAATAATTTTATAAAAAGGAGATTGAATAACAAAACAATGTTATGAAAAAGAAATGGTCTTCCGTATTTTTTTTTTGAGATTTTATTTTGTTTTTTTTTCTCCTTGAAAACTTTGTATAGTAATGAATATTTTGTTTATGAAATAGTAACAGTATTCTTGATTTTTTTTTAGAAATAGTTAACAGTTTTTTAGTTAGAATTGTACGTACGTTGATCCTACACAGATTCCACTCTGATAGCTGTACCTTCAAATTTGCAACACAACAAAATTTTTAGTTAAAGGCATCACTCCACGAATCTGAGGTGGTGCAGATTTTAGGTGGAGTATTCGTATACGAGATGGGAGACTATGGAGAAGGGGGTGATTCCGTCCATTTCTTCCTAATTGCCGTAAAAAACGTCCCGGAAGATACGGCTTCAGGCGTTTTGGCGCACTATTTTCTACAGGGAGTTCGACTGGAGCGTGCCAGCCTTGTGCGGCGCTTCCGGGCCGTTTTTTACGGCAATTAGGAAAAAATGGACGGAATCACCTCCACCTAAAATCTGCACCACCTCAGATTCGTAGGGTGATGCCTTTAAATGTGGCTGTGCGAGTTGTACTTGCGTTTTGAATTTTTTTTACTTCTCTCCTTTTTTTTGCGTGCACTTATAACGGATCTGATATTGAAGTCTATGAATGTTCGGAAAATGAAGGTATCCAGAAAATAGATGTCGGTCGGACCGTCACGTTCTACTGAGGATTGGGAGGAATCCGAAATTTGATTAGAATTTTGATTAAAAAAAAACAAATGTGTCGGCGTAGAAGGATGATGTTCTTAATTATCAGTGATCTGATGAAAGCTTTAAGGCTGTGATTAACATCAGCCTTAGGGCGAACAATATGGATATGCCAGGAAGGAAAAATATACGAAAAGGGAAAAATTCCTTTGAAATTGGTTTGAAATCCTTTTTAAAATTCCACTTAAGAAAATCTCTAATGGTATCAGAGATAAAATAAAATCAAACTATTCCAACAGTCTTTTTTTTTGGAATGACATCCTCTTTCATAGATCATTTTCCTTCCGGATCCATCCTTTGAAAATAATGTCGCATATTCAGCAGAGGTGGCAGGTGCGCTGATAAATACTTCATAAGAAGTTGCTTGAAGAGAGAATGCTTAGCCCCGTATTAGCATCGTTCCAGAAAAATCTGATCAAAGCGAAAAACAAAGAGGGTTTTTCCGAGGACTTGCCTTCTCTTTTTTCTAGGCAACATTTCATATTTACAGTCAAAATTTCTTTTTCTAAAGCAGCATGCAAAGGTTAGGAATGGTTCTAGGTAGTTCTTTGGGTTTGTAAATAATTATTTTGTTTATAAAAAAATGAAAGCCGTTCAAAAATGGTTGATTTTTAGATTCATTCTATTCTTTTCACTTTCTTATACATAATAGCGAACAAAGCTGCAAAAAAATGGTCACAAATGGATTTTTTTTGCTAATTTTTTTTTCTGGAGGATACGTTCGAAATCTTTGCAGTGAAAGTCGTTCTACAATAAGGAGGAGACGTGTAAAATTCTTTGTAGGCTAAGCACCGTATTCATTTTATGTTTCAGTTAATGGGACGTATCTTAATTTGCAATGACGAGTGAAAAAAAAAATACATAGAGAGACCGTGACCCATATTTCGTGAAACATTAAGGAAGTGAGGATTTACCCTTCACGGTCTACTGCTCAAAATTATCTTATTATGTTTAGTGGAGTGAGTTTTTTCTTGGGGGTTTTATGATAAATTCTGATTATTATTAGCGCAAAGACTCTTTCTTTGGTTCTGACTTTTCTCGGATCTGTAGAATAACTTTTCCAAATAAATCTCCTTGCTCAGATCTTTGATGTAGGATGGAGGTTTGTTTTAGAGCTCGAAAACAGGTTTTTAGCGATAAAATAGCCCCAAAACTCAATCCTATATGATTTATATTAAGCGTTTTTTTAAAGGATATTATAGGTTACGATAGACATTTTTACGTAAAATATGTGAAGATGGAGTGAGAGAAGATAAATTATTTTCTAAATTTTTTTTTTTTTGAGATTTTTGTGCAGATAAATCATATACAGGACAACATTCATAGCTTATTAGTTGGCCTCCGAGATGTTCCAATGATGCTTCCCCGGTTTGTTTTTTTCTCTAGACATTCTAAAAAATTTTCTATAACTTGTTGTTGTTTTTGTCACACACTTCACGCGCTAATCGGTAGTGAAACAAAGAGAGAAAGTAAATTCGGTTCAAATTCGCATTCGTTTACCGACGGCTACTAGGACGTATTATTATTATTTTTTATTAAAAAAGGACGTACAATTGAAATTGACTCTAGAACATCTTGCTCTATCTTGCTCTCTAATGGGATATTTTCGATTTTTTTTATTTGCACGTGAAGTTTCTTTCCGATTATTTGCTCAAAATATGAAAATTTGAAAAAAAAAATTCAAACCATTGAGAAAAATGTTGTTAAGAGAACACTATGAAAAATCTGTTCTTTTTTTTCGTGACTAGAATACGCATTACGGACGAGCGTAATTTACAGCAAACGACCTTTTTTTTCTGCAATACTCCGTTGGTTCTCTAGTGGATTCTATTCAAAAGGTAAATTTTTTCAAAGAGAAATCATCAAAAAAGAGCTGTAGCAGAGGTGGAAGAATAAATTCTGTTCCGAGGCTGGCACATCCATACTTTATTGCGATATATTGCGCAGTATCTTACGGGATACGTGTGAGAATAAGTGCCGATGCGCTTAGGGGGGACACATTTTATGCCGTTGCGTTAACGCAGCCGATTGCAGCGCTTCACCGGTACTAATCCTTAGGGTTGTTACTGGATTTGAGGGTTTTTTGAGCTGTAGTCCTTTTCTTCGCTGTCATAGATTGGATTAGGAGTGGATCCGAGGGCTGTATTTTTGGTAGTACTAGTACAGTACATTACAGTACAGTTTACCAGTAGATGTCTTCGATTTATCAATCAAAATTCCAACATCCTTTATCCCTGAACTTTTTACCCAGAAGCGGAAGCAGATATTTTTTATTTATCAATCAAAATTGCAACATTTTCTTTTTTTTTCTTTTTTTCACACTTTTTCCTCTCTGAATCCAACGGAATAGTCCTGTAACAGAGAAGAAAATTCTCCTAATAAATTTCTCTTCTTTTTCTCTCTTCTCTTTTGAAATCTTTTCTCTGTTGAAATAAATTTCCTTGAGAAATTTTCAGAGTCTTTAGAGTTAGAGACCTTTACTGAGTCTAAGAACACCTCAAATTTTCTTGAGTTATTCCAGATCTTATCGAAATTCTCTTAGAGTTCATTAGTCAGTGTATCCTTTCATTTTTCTTCACAAACATTACAGCTAACTTTCTACAGGAAGGTGAGGAAATTGCAGGAAATTTTGCATATTTATGTTTTTATTTTTGTTATCGCATTGGACGTAACCGTCTACCGTATACTTGCTTTAGTTCCTTTCGCAAAACTCTTTTTTTTTAAGTTACACTTTTTTTTGGTAGTCTTGGAACTATAGCTATAGTCCCTAAATATCTTCGACTGTACAATTGTTTACAAAATAGAATATCCATAGGAATATTAAGAATATCTAAAAATAAAAATAATAAAAGTATTAGGAATATCTAAAAATATAAATAAAAATCCTGTTTAAAAGAATTCACTATGAACGTTTTTGAAACTTTTTTCTTTTCTTTTTTTCTTTTCTTTTTTTTTCAGCGCTTTCTTTGGAAATTCCCATCACCGTGGAATTAATACAATGGAAAATTAATTGTATAAGTAAAAACTTAGCAGTTTCATGATTCTGTTTCATTTCAGTTCCATCCTTTGCCGGTTATCATTCTTTGGATCGCAAATCTCATCTATCCGAGTATTATCGGGAAAATTCTCCGAATAGATTGGGTGTATTCGATCGAACAGCTATGGCAGCACTGTTGAGCCCACGTCGAATACCACAACAACCACCAGATAGTATGCAAAGACATAGTGTTAGCGGTAAGATACACATACATACATTCTCCTGCATCGTATTATCAGGTTTTCTTCTCAGGACCGCGCAAGTCCTTCTAAGAAATCCCATAGTCGTTGTTGTATGGTGGTCGTGTGATGTGATGTCGATGTGTTGTGCATGTGCTTGTCCAGCTTTCCGCATGCTTCCGCTTATTAGAGTTTAGAACCTGTCATGAGGAAGGGAATGAGCGCCCTTAGGCCTTGAACCAACCTAAGGGCAACGTATTGCGAAATCGATGTGGTAGAAAACCCTGGATAAACCCCGGAGTTTGGATTGCAGATTACAGAAACACGTCTGGCGCCGCTTGTCTTCCCCTTATTGTCGTAAAACGTAGAGTGTGAGAAGGCGTTTTTTCCTACGAATTCATTCCTACTAAATCAGTGGCAATGCGTCACTTCAGCGCACTCGCCGCGTTCACGAGCGAGCGGTCCAAAATCGATAGGGTCTCTTCAGCGGCCCAATAAATGAAACCAACCAACAGGTTGCTGAGGGGACCAGAACGTGTACAAGAGTGGGCGTTCTAGTGTACGTCGTAGGATATAAACTGATTCTCACGCCCTTTCTGTGGACGACTACGGGGAATTTAGCGGGGCTGCGATCGTTTCATTAATCTTCAGCCCAACTTCTACGTTTTTCCTGAGGTTCCGTACCACGTACCTCACTCCATGATACGCTGCCCTTCAATTTTCCTCATGACATGTGTATAGGATAGTGCAATTTTGCGTGTGCTTCTTCAGCTGCAAGAGCTTCACTAAATGCGATGTCCGGTATGTCACGATCTATGGTACTACTCGAATCGATGGCTGCCGCCACTTCGCCGGCGCCTCGGGCGCGACGAGGCGCCAGCCCACGCCATCAACAACGTCTACAGTTATCCGTTGCAAGTCCGACAAATCAAAAGGGTAACACACTACGCTTTCTCTGACCCATCTATCACTTTCCTTTTCTTTCGTTTCGTATATTTTTTTCCTCGTTCATTTCCTTCGCTTTTAACCATTCGCTAGTACGGTTTGTTTGGTGTGTTAGAGACGCAGAGGGTTGTGGGTAGTACAGAAATACTTTAGTGTTTTTTTTTAGTTTTTTGATTAATGTTCATTGATCTGGAATGCAACTCCTTCATATGTTCTTTTTTTTGTTCCTTTTGCACAATTTAGTACTATTTAGTGCATCCTGAACCATTTATGTGTCTTGTTTATTTATGTTTTTAAGTACACAGACCACAACCTGCTTCCCTGCCGTCTTACCTATTTATTTTTGAATTTTTCGAAGCTTGCCACAGGGTGGCCGTGAGAATATTTTTTCCGTTCTGCGAGTTAGGATAGTAAAATTTGCCATAGGAAAACCAGCAATTAGCTTTGAATGGAAAAATTTTCTGAGGGCCCATCGTTTCGTTCCTTTATTACGGTATCTTAGGATTTTTCTCTTAGGATCGCTGTCTGCTCGTGGATCGCAGAACACGGATAGAATCTATGCAAATTTCCGTGACGGTATCCATTTGCACCGGCTTGCGGACGAGTTATCACCCAGTCATGCACTTAGCAAGAGTGATGGTTAGTTGTCAACTGGTTTCTTCCAGAAAAAAAAATTATTCGTTAGCTAATTCGTTTGAGAAAATTTCTACAAAATCAAATCTAATCGTTGGATACAAAAGAGCACAACATATTCGTCAAATTTACTAGAAATTAGAAATTCTGTAGCAATTTCCCATAATAGATTTCCTAAAAACTATCTAGTTTTCTTTCCGGGACTTGAGTTCAGAAAATCCGAGAAAAAAGTCGGGGGAGAGCAAATTGTCTCGTTCACCTGATCGTTTCGGGATTTATTAATCGATTTTTTATTTCAGGTGCTGATCTGTTGGGTTCACAAGCTTCTCTTACAAGTGGAACTTGTAACTCGGTAAGTTTCTCATTGTAAAATTAAGGAAAATCTTTGAATACCTGGAATTTCCCTCGTTTTGAGAGGATCCTAACGTCCTAATATGAAATGGGCAATTTCTAGATTTCAAGGGTTTTTTTTAAGACCTTAGTACTTTTAAAGAACGACAGAAGCTTAGTCGTTTTTTTTTTTTTAAATTTTGATTTGGGGATGCATTGCTCAATTTTGACCCGTCCTTTTATTATGACAATATGTTTTTATTATATATTTCCATACCATTCTCGTATATTTTCCATATATTTTTTTCGATCGGAGAATAATTCTCAATTTTTTTTTCGCATTTTTTTCCAATTTTCCAGAACCTTCTTTTTATCATAAGCTATTGGCGTTTTTTTCCAGCTCGGTGACAAATACGAAGCTGATATCCGTAAAATGGCACGAGAACTCGAAGGATATCGTCACACGATCAGCAAACTTACACGAAAACAGGAGGACTATTCCCATATTATGGAAATGTTCCAGAACAAACTCTCCCAACTGAGTAAACAAGTGGATAAATCGCAATTAAAGGTTCCGTTCATTGGTTTATTGGTTATTGTTGGTCGTTATTACCGTAGGAACAAATTTTTTGGGAATTTTATGGATGCGCGGGCGCGCGGATTGACATGCGATGTTCGCACGTCAATCAGTTGTCATCTATCCTATCGATACCGTACATACGTGGGCGGACCCATAACGAATGCATGATTATTCGCGTATGCAAATTATCGTAATGAATAGGTCCCTAGGGTGGAATTTGGAGTGTGGAAGAATTGTGTGTCCTCCAGCGGGTGCTTAATGTTTTCGAAAGAAAAAAAAAAACTCGGAAACTTTTTTTGGACATCTGAAAGAAAATTCGGGAATAATCTGAAAGAAATCCTTGTTCGATTCGATTTTGCACTTCTTCTTCATCTTCTTCTCTAAGATTTTTTAACGTTTTCTTTTTTTTCTGAAAATTCAAGAACGATTGATAATTGGAAAACAGTAAAGTCGTGGCCTCTTTCATAAATTTTGAACTAGTTTTTTTTTCACGGGAAAAATTATTTGAATTTTCATGCTTCTCATTCGGACCCACTTCCCTGGAATAACTCGATTGAGAGGATGAAATTGCTGCGAAGATAGTGTATCTCGCTAGGAAGAGAAGTGAAAGGTGAAGGGAAATGGAGGAAAGGACAAAAAGGGAAACAGTAAAAGGATAAAAGTAACATTTGATGCGGACTTTATGGCAGACAATCACGGAGTCGTTTCGAAATTGTTAGCAGGAGTTCATAGAATTTAATTGGATAGTGAATAAATCCAGAGAAATGTGTAAATGTGCTTTCTAGAAGATCGTAAAGAATGTTGTGAAAACGTTTATGAAGAAATTCATCTGTGTGGCATTGCATTGTTTTGCTAAAATCCAAGAAATATACAATATTTATTCGCGATAATCCATCGAATCCTTGGAAAATCCTCCAGAATACTTCGAAATTAAGGGAGTACTTTGTATGCAATCCATTAGGTTGATTATTAATCATAAAGTACATAAATATTAATTGGAAAGGTTGCTGATCAAGTAGATTAGGTTTTATTAGCTTATAAAACTTCCAGTCTAACTATTTTCTTTGTACTATTATTATTCAAGGCTGTTTTGACAGAAATCCAGGAATTCTTTGAATTTTAACTTATTGCTATTGCGGGTGTGTTCTGTAGCGAATTCCCCTGGAAGTAAAGTTGCTGGACGACGAAAAATTGAGAAACTCGGCTCGGGAGAACGATTTTTTATTTTCACATTTCGAATTCCAATTTAATTTTCTCAAGGTTTTACTTCCTTACCCTAATATGCTATTTTTGTTTAATCTTTTTGGACATAAATAAATAAATCCCAAACTTTATTAATTTTACAAAGAATTAGAAAAAGCTGTGCCCTTTTTTGTTCTTGTTTATGGTGGTGTTTACAGCGGTGAGTGGTTTCAAATAAATAAATAAACAAACAAAGAAAAGTTAGTTGATTCCCGATACGGCTGCCCAAATGTCATTTCAGTTTGACGACCAGCTGTTAATTAACTACATATTTGAGACAATTTCATTCTTATACGTTTTGGAAATTTTTTTCTGTAATTTTTTGCAATATTTTTTTTTGCAACGAAAAAATTGCCCTCTTTTCTGAGATGATCATCATCGAAGCACTAGCTATTATTCCGTTTTCGGAGAAGCGATTTTCTGGAAAATTATAAATTTACTTGAGTAGAACCATTCACTAGGATGTTTTTCAAAAATATTTAGTGCTGAAAAATCCCATACATCGAATTGGGATGGGTTGAAAGCTAAACGATTCCGGAACAGTAATCCTTAGCCCGCCTCAGCATTGGTAAATCCACTCCCAAAGGGTCCGCTCACGCTTATCTCAGGAATCTTGAATGACAATAGTCCAGATGTCGATTGTGCTGTTATAGTATTAGTAATGGGGCGTTTACTGGATTCTTTCCACTCTATCCATCAACGGCTACGACCATTACTTGTTATTATTACTAAATGGACCCTATTCCGGGTACAGTATCCTAAAACTAATCGGATCTGGTTTTAGCCTGACGACATCAATAAACTTCGCCAAGAAATTGATCAACTAAGACTTGTTAGTGGACGATTAGCACAAGGAGGTGATGCGAAGAAAAGCATCGTAAGTTTTGATTCAATTCAAATAAAAAAATATATAATATAATAGAATAAATAAATAAATAATAATAAATAAATAAATAAACAGTAAATAAAATAATAAGTAAATAAAAAGTAAAGTAAAATACTAAAAAAATAATAAAAATAATATAATAAAAAATAATAAAAACAATATAAAATTACAAATAAATTTCAATGAAAATTTGAATTTCAATGAATAAGATTGCAAATGAATTCTCTTCTCTTCTTCTATATTCACTTAGAATATTTTTTTTATTATTTTTAGACGTATTTTCTTCTATATTTACTTAGAATATTTTTATTATTATTTTTTGGAAGTATTTTGTATTTTTTTATTATTTTTTATACGTATTTTGTATATTCTTTCTTACTTTCTAGCCGCGTTTCATTTTTCATTTTGTCAGCTCGAAGCTGTCGTTCGAGAAAATTTCTACGAAATCATCAAATCTAATAGTTGGATACAAAAGAGCACAACATATTCGTTCAATTTAGGAATCGTAGGGAAAAAATCGTAGGAATTTCTCTGTGATTGATTTCCTAAAAACTATCCAGTTTTCTTTATGAGACTTGAGTGTAGAAAATTCGAGAAAAACTCAAAATCAGAAATGTTTATGTTTACAGGAAGGAGCCGGTGAGTTACTGAGACAACCGTCATTGGAATCGGTAGCTTCGTTAGCCAGTCATCGTTCCTCAATGTCTTCATCGAGTAAATCCAGTCGAACCGACAAGAGCAGTTTGAATAGTTTTGGAAAAACGAAGAAAAGCTGGGTACGTTAATTTTTTTCTCTTATTTCTCTATAAAAACTCATAGAGTAGAGAATTTTCGGGAACTCCTCCATTTCCATATACCACCACTTCAATTGCGTAGAGGAATTGTAGCGAGCTTCCATGTTTTTACTGTCATCATATCCTTTTTTTCCTCTTTTTTTCCTTATCTCACGATTTTTTTTCATTTAGACAAATGGCGTAGATGTTCAGGTAATATAGACGTTGTCAAGTGTAGTGGATTTGTTTAGTGATTGTGAATCTGTGACGTATTTTTAAAGATATTCCAGAAATAAGGAAATTTTCTATATTGAAATTTTTTAGAATATTGTAATATGCTGTGCTGTATTATTTTAGATCCGTTCATCCTTGACAAAAGCATTTTCTAAGAAAAAGAATAAAAATGGTGGCACATCGGACACGGAAAGCTCACCACATCATGCGTTGAACACCATTAGTGGATCATCGAGCAGGTAAATATTTTAAAAAGAAAAAAAAAGAGGAAATTCTCCTCTAGCAAATTCATCTGAAATTGGGAAAATCTGGAAATGGATGTGGATGCTCAAGAGGTCGTAAACGAACGTCTTACACTTGAGTAATTTGCATAACCTGACAAAATCCTTTTATTTGCAAGTATTTTCTACTATCTTTCTTTACGAACGTAATTTTGGAAAAATAAGAAATTTTTTTGTTTGGTTCAAATAATTAGCTGGGAGGAGTTCAAATCAAACTATTTATGAATCAATCAATATCAATTTTTCTACTCGTCTTCACTTTTCCTGAGCGTTTCTGCTCTTCGTTAAGCAGGAAAGTTGTCATTAGCTATTCATTGTATGTTCGCTTATGTCGTTCATATGATTCCAGAAAAAAGATCGTCGAGTCATAAGACAAGCGTTCTTTTTTTAAATTAAATTCTTAATTTTTCAATGGGAATTAATTTGCAGAATAGGTCTTTGTTGACTTTGATTGCCATTTTTTAAAATTTTCCGTCAACAGTAGGGAAAATGTGGTGAGGATGAAGAAATTTCTATAAAGGATCGTACATTATTTGAAAAAAAAGATCCTATACTAAAGGTTGGATGAAAATGAATTATATATTCCTATCGTTTATTACTATTCCTTTATAGAGTATGAATGAGTGAATGAATGAATGAATGAATGAATGAATGAATGAATGAATGAATGAATGAATGAATGAGCGAATAGACACACGAATAATGGAGTGAGCTAACGAATAAATGAATGAATGAATGAATGAATGAATGTCTGTTGTTAGATTGGACGAAGTCGAGGTGGATGAATTGAAGAAAAAACTAGAAGATCGGGATGTGGCGTTGACGGACATTCGCCTGGATGCCTTGGACAAGGCTCGCGAAGTGGACATACTCAGAGAAACTGTGAACCGGTTGAAGGTACGCTGCTATGTGCGCACTACGCTACCGTATCCTCTCTAGTCAAGTAAAATTGTATTCTAGCATGAAAACAAGCAGCTAAAGAGCGATATGTCTCGGTTGTTAGCCGGTCGTGGATCGAGAGCATCCTCTCAGGCCTCGATTCCTATGCTTGGAGATGAGGAACCTGTTTATGAGGCACCACCGAGCAGTGCTAGTGGCAGTTATTCGAGCAAAAGTGGGTTAATCTTAGTTCCGCAGGACTCCACAGGAAGAGCTAGGTAGCATCTGTCAATATCGTTTCAGGATCATCCGGTTGTAATTCCGTGAAGGTTACTGTAAATGTCGATCTACGAGGAACGATCAGCAACGCGATATGTCCCGATAATGAGATAATCATTGGATTCCTGGCGATTCCCGGCAAAGAAGCCACTTGGGAAGAGCTGGATCAGCAGATTTTCACACTTTTCGAGGCCTACATTGCTCGTATTGATCCGGATCACCATCTGGGATTACATTGCACGGAAAGCGTGATAGGCTATCAAATGGGAGATGTGGTTCGTGAGAAAGGTGCCCCATCACCGGCTCAGGTCCCTGGTGAAGTCCTATTACCGACAACCACAGTAAGGATGTTCTTAAGAGGTGAATTTTGAGGAATTTCCCGGAAATTTCTAAAAAAATTCCTCAAACAACCGATATTTAGGTGCTGCTCAACACGCTGTTGATTCGTTGGTGCTGGAATGTCTCTTCCCACGGACAATGCTTGAACAATTGCTGAAATTTTTGCTTTCACATAGAAGATTAGTGTTGTCTGGAGCAACTGGGATTGGAAAGGTGAGCACGACGGGAGAAATTGCTCTTTCTTTTCAGTAAATATGAAAAAATACTCTCGAACTTGAAAAAGTATTAGATAAAAATCTGAAATTTGTTGTTATTCATAAAGTAAAAGCTGAATTTTATGGAATTTTAACATCACACATTTTGTTGTTAAGTTCTAACCATGCTGTAGAATTGGAAAATTCACAACTCATCACATTTAGAATGCAAAATTTTGATTCTGGGATTTCTCCCATTTTTCCACGCTTTGGAATTTGTTGGGTTAATAGATCAGTAAATAGAGAAAGCAAAAATTGTCCCAGTCAATCCGAGGAATAATATAATTCTTCGCGGAAATTTTGTTGAAAGTTTCTAAAGGTCACCATGCGGTCACGAAATTTCTTTCATTTTTTTTGAAAGATTTTCGTTTTTTTATCCGGTGCCTTTTAGCCTATAGATTCCTCAAATTATGTTCTCCTTTTCTTCTCACCGTAATTTGAGCACATAATTTAAGGAAGCTATGCACTAAAATGTACCGGATTAAAAAGAAAATATTTTAAAAAATAAAAGAAACTCCGTGACCGCATGGTGACATCTAAAAATTCTTAATAAAAATTTTCCGAACAAAAATATTATTCCTCAGATTAACTAGGACGATTCTTGTTTTCACTTAGATCACGATAGAAGAGCAATAACGGATGAACTCTCAATGAATTCTCCCCAGAATTTTCCAGAAGAATCAACAATTTCATGGTTGTGGCATTATTTGTTAGAAGCAATTTTCACCGCATTCTTGAAATTTTCAAGAATTCACATCTCACGCTACTATAGCTATAGGATTGTTTTCGTACAAAAATATTTATAATATTCTCAGAGTAATTTGGCTCGCCAGTTAGCTGCCTACCTCTCCGTTCGTATTGGCTTAGACAGAAATGGTGTGGTCGATGTGAAAATACCAGAAGATACCAGCGATAAAAGTATTGTTAAGGTAAGATTTTTATTTTAGATCTTATTTTGTTATCAATTTAAGTTGTTACGGTAATAAATAACACAAGAATAAAAAGGGGGATTTTTTTTCAACGAAAGAATCTTAGCTTCTTAAAACAATTCCTATATTAATTTTTATCTGTTAAACCGTAATAAAATTGAATTAGATACCGGTTTTTTTTCTTACTTTCAAAAAGATTTTTTCTCTGGAACGTGTCCCAAACCCGCTATGCAGGAGAATTTTTTGAATAGGGTTACTAGACGTATTTAAAATTAACAAAAGTTATTTGATTCACCTTCTGTAGAATTCTGTATCGCAGAAGCGCAGATTGGTAGCTTTATTCCTTCCCTCTGAATCAATTTTAATTCCTGGAAACTGATTTCACTCCCAAGTTTTCGACTCCCGTCATTTTAGACTTTTTTTTCCAAATTTCTTTAAATCTTTAAAAATCTCGCGACGTGGACGTGACGAGCGGAATCCGAGCATATTTGAGGGGAAATTCAAAACCATGAATGTGGATATGTGTAGCATTAAAAACCTCGGGAGATTTTTAGGGCTTTGATTTAAAAGACGAATTTCTCGAAACGCTTAAGGCCATAAATAAGGTTTCACCAAAACCTCGTTGACAAAACAAGAAAAACATAAATCTATTTCATAATGCCTAGATTTCAAGAAGAAAGGACTTGGATCTTTCCCTTTTTTGAAGTGAAGGAGAAAAGCTTTCAATAGAATGACTGTTGATTGACTGGCGGGCTTTTCTTATATGCTTCGGATATCAAAGAACGCGAAATGCTAATTTTCTCGGCTCGACAGCTCTATGATCTCTTGGTTTTCAATGAAAATCCGCACGGAGCGCTCCGGATTTTGCTTAGAGCCGAGATATAAATAACAAAATACTTCAATAAAGTGATTCATACAGAAAGATCTGAGAAGGAGATAATTCTCATCGATTATGACGAATTTCTGCGAACTACTTTAGATCTGATAAGCTTGGCTCCGTCGCCCACAACCTAATCTCTCCTCGGATTATTTTTATCCGGAGCAAAGCGGCTGAAATTTATATATTTACTTACTTTTCCAGAAAAATCGTTAAAGGAAAGGAAAATTGCACTCACACGCACTTCTCAATATGGTAGATTTATATGGATTCCTTCATTATTCCATAAATTTAGTTACTGGAAGGGTTCCAGAAAGATTTGTTTACTTGGGGAAATTTTTCTGCAAAAAAAAACAGTTGATGACTTCATTTGGTCGTGCTCGGAATATTCCCCCAAATTACAATTTATTCATAGCATTTTCAGTTCTTACATAGTTCTGGATTGTGGATAGTGGACCATTATTTTGCTTCTAAACTAGCTTGATGCTAATTTCAGGTCGAAAAACAGCTGGAAAATTTGCTAAGATCTCCGGATCCAGCCGTAGTGCTCATCGACAACATTCCAAGGCATCGTATCGCTTTCGTCTCTTCCGTGTTCTCATCGGTGGAGCTTAGCCATGATGGTATGTTTATATTTCCCATTTGTTTTGTTTCTGTCTGGAGTTTCATGGAAGAAAAGAAAAAAAAGTTGTAATCCTTACAGTTCTTAGAAAAAAATAAGAATCTCAAAATAAACCATATTAGATGGATTTAATTACTTATTCTGACATTCAGAAATCCGTGAAAAGCAGCTTATATGTCTTGTAGACATGTCCTTTTCTCCGTACCTGGAAGTCACCTCAGTCTTCGAGGAACGAAAATCCTCATTTTTTTTGCTAATCCGAATCCCGTAGTGAATCATTGGCGTATGTTCGGGATAATGGCAGCCAAAGACGACGGATATGTCCGAGTTTCTGCCGGAAACCACCAATTCAACGCCGCCTATTGATAGAATACGCGCTGCCAGCCAGCCAGCCAAATCCAAAACCACTGCTCTGCGTTTCTCGTGACTTACTATTTTTTCCCCCGGAATTTCTAGAAAAGGCATGGATTTTTTAAATAGGTTTTTCTCAAAAAAAAGTACAGATATTTTTTACTTTTCTGTAAGAGATTTGGCATGATCTAAATGCCACTCATACCCCAGCAATATTTTCTACTTTTTTTAACCGAGTTTTTATCCAGAGATTCTTATGCTAACCCGCCTTGCTAACTTACAGACATCACGTACCGATTAAACTTACATTCACATCAAATTATTTAATTTATTTTATTTTGCCTTATTTTACAAATACCTAGGACTATCAATGTCTACGTTTTTCTTTGTTTCTCCAGCAACTCTACTACGACTTTTGTCCACATGATATGGGCTCGGATTTCATCCAAAATCCAAGCCAGGAATTCCACGAGATTTGCTTAACGTTGCGGAAACTAAATTCCCAAACATTCCCATAGCATTTGTTTTTTTTCTCAGGGATTTCTGCTGACGTTGCATTTAGACATTTCTGAAGTTCTATGGAGTTATCGTCAAAGGATTTCTTTCAGAATTCTTAAAAGGTCAACCAAGGATTTAGTTACTGGAGGGATTTGTGGCAGATTCAGTCGATGTGAGAAATTCTTTCATTCTTAACGGCATCACCTCACGAATCTGAGGTGATACGGATTTCAGGTGGAGTATTCGTATACGGGATCGTAGATTATGGAGATTCCGTCCATTTCTTCCTAATTGCCGTAAAAAACGGCCTGGCACGGAAGCTTCGGGTGTTCCGGCGGGCTATTTTTTTTTCAAAGAGTTCGATTGGAGCGCGCCAGCCTTGTGCACGCGCCGCATCTTCCGGGCCGTTTTTTACGGGAATTAGGAAGAAATCAACGGAATCACCCCTCTCTCCATAATCGAATATCCAGTATACGAATACTCCACCCGCCTGAAATCTGCACCACCTCAGATTCGTGAGGTATCCCAAAAAAAAATTAAAAATTTAAAATAGTGGGTGTTGACTGAATTGGTCACGGTTGGAAGAAGTTACAATTTTTTCCCCTCGCATATTCGGAAAATTCGTGTCTGAATCATTGGGAAATCGTGGACGGAACTCATGCATTTTTTTTAACCAATTTTTTATCCTATACATGCTTCTGTGAAGCTTTTGCGGCTGCAGGTACACTAACATTTTGTTACATATATTAAAATTAAGTTAGTCGTATGATCAGCGTAAAAACTTCCGATATTCTTAAGACGGCGACTTCTGGTACCAGCGTCTAACGCAACAGAATAGAAAAGTTCCTTTAGATTCCACAATAGCGCTTTCTTGAGCTAATACCTACGTTTTATAACTTTTTCCTTGCTTATTTTTGTAGAAAAAATTGAAGAGCACCTAAAAAAACGTTCGTGATATGCTAAAGTTTTTATAAAAGCTGATGAATTACGAAAGATGCTTTTTGAAGTTTCAGTTGAAAATTACGAAATAAATAATAGCGATGGAGCCAAAAGCAACCGTCCAGCGATTAGCAAATAATAATTTTAAGATTAATTGAAGAATAATTGAAGATTAATTTTAAGATTTTGAAATATCGATTAAATAGTAAAATTTTCCCCACTTATGAGACGATCATTTTTATTTTCCTCGAGTTAATGTCTGTCATTATGACATCAGTTAAATGGATATACGCTAGCTGAAATGAAATTAGATTTTTTAAAAAAAATTCAAAATGCCTCATTGTGGTAGATTTTTCTTTCATTAGACACGCATTCTTTGTTCCCGAGAAAATATTCGTGGATTTTTTTTTTGCCGTCATGTCAGGAACTTTTTTTTTTCGGGGCGGGGGAGG
This sequence comes from Necator americanus, assembly GCF_031761385.1. Taxonomy (NCBI): domain Eukaryota; kingdom Metazoa; phylum Nematoda; class Chromadorea; order Rhabditida; family Ancylostomatidae; genus Necator; species Necator americanus. The sequence goes on along the minus strand of NC_087372.1, from coordinate 5,949,244 downwards.
AGAGGGGGGGGGGAATTGAGGAAGTCTAGTATATATTTAGTGTAGTATTTCCTGGAAGTAGGGAAAAAACTCGGAAATTACTCATACTTATATTAAAGGCATCACCCCAGGAATCTGAGATGGTACGGATTTCAGGTGGAGTATTCGTATACGAGATCGTAGATTATGGAGCGGGAGTGATTCCGTCCATTTCTTCCAAATTGCCGTTAAAAAAAAGGCTCGGAAGATGCGGCGTGTGCACACGGCTGGCGCGCTCCAATCGAAATCCTTGTAGAAAATAGCGCGCCGGAACGCTCGAAGACGTATCTTCCGAGCCGTTTTTTACGGCAATTAGGAAGAAATGGACGGAATCACCCCCTCTTCATATCCTATCCTGTATACGAATACTCCTCTTGAAACCCGTACCATCTCAGATTCGTGGGGTGATGCCTTTAATAATGTATGTGTTCAATTATATTGGGCAGTGAGCTGCTGCCTACGCACAGTTGTCTTCTTCTTGAAAAAAACGGCGAAAAAAATAAAAACATTTGGAGAAAATTAGGAAGGGAATGATGCTGAGAAATTTTCTTCTCAAGAGGTAACCATAAATTACAATAACTCTTTTGTATGAATTCGCTCTGCTGAGTTTCACAGAGTTCCCAGTGATTCCAGTTCCAGAATTTTCTGGGAATTTTCTGGGCAATCACGACGGATTTCTGCTTGCCTCAAACGAAGCGCCATTTGGGAGGCAGGCTGATTAGGAGGAGGAGGAGGTCTAGGAAATTTTATGCGAAACGTTGGAATTCTCGATTTCATCATCAGCAGCACTTTTTCTCCCCTTCGCCAGCTTCAAATCGTCAGAGCGGCGGAGGCGGCGTGTGTCTGCAAGCGCGCTGAATGCGCACATAATGATGACGATTGCGCTAAGAGTAGCCGTCACCGCCCCCCATTTACGTCCGTCCGCTCTTCCGTCCCGCCGCCGTCCGTCCCGCCGTCCGTCCATCCGTTCATTGCATTGGTTTAACACGTGTGCACATATTTCTAATGGATACGTTATTAGTTGTTTGATCTTCGGTTTTTTTTGGTTTATTGGTTTCTCTGGGTGATAAATTGGATTAATCCACGAACCCATTTGACGACTTAATTATTTCCACTTTTTTTCTTGCTATTTCTTGGTGAACAGCTTACGAGGAAATTCCCCCGAAAATTTCCCGCGATTCTTTACCTCGACGAATTCACATGAATCCCAGAGATACGTGAAAACGTTGTTCTTGTTGTCCACGTGTTCTCTGTGTGGATTAAAATAATTTTTCTTCAAATAATTCTTCACTAATTTCAAAATATTTATTTCTACTGGTAAGATCCATGCAAAATTTTGCTTTTTTTTATAACGTAGCAAGAACTACAATGTCTCCAACTTTATTATATTATATGTTATTATAATGTTTAATTTTACTTCTATTTTATTATTATCGTTTAAAAACTAGTTTAGATTCTGAATCCATAACACGAATACATAGATAATAACTATGGAGAAAGTAACCTAAGGAGGTAATGTACTGCTTTTTTTTAACTTACTTTCTTCTCACAGGACTCGAGGGTGAATCGCTTCCGGGGGGATGGGACCCTTGGGCGACGAGCCCTCAGGGTTCGAAGGGGCTACACCGCCATGTAGTGGCTACCTCAGCGCGAACCCCTCCAGATCATAGACCATCGGCTCCGGGTCCTGTGCCCATCGATGCTTGCCCGCTCCTCCTTGGAGCGGATCCAGGGACGTGAAAAAAGTGGTCGCGCCTGCCATAGCTCATTTGTCGCATTTTATTGCAACATATTCGCACTTGACGAACAAAGCTTCATGGAAGTTGAATCCTGAGTCACGTAGTTTTGTATCATTTTCGGAAACGGTAAGCTTACTGTTGTTACGGTTTCGGTGTGGCAAAATAGAAGATAAACGATGGAAATCATGTGTTCTTTCGTCTTAAATCTTAAATTCCACGCGTATATCTCACAAAATCCTTGAAATCATCCTTCTATTAGGGGTTTGAAAATCTTAGAGAGAAAAAGAAGAACATTACCTTTTCTTTTGCGACATACGCCTGAATTAACAAATTTCACATCTTAAACGTTGCTGCATCTGTACTTGTAATTACATCCATGACTTCATCTGTTATTATTCTGTTGTTCAGAGAAATGTGCAAATTTTTCTGCTAACGTAATAAGATGTTAGTCGTGTACTAAATGTCAGGATGGAAACATGCAAATTATCGCTTCGAGTAATTCTCGAAAACATACACGGGCGAGGAGATCCTCGCCCACGTCGCATCGAAATTTTCCTAGGGCTTTTTTTTTAACGCTTCGCCTGAGCAGCCCCTGAGCGACCATTACGCCTTCGACCTCGGACAAATTCGTCCGGCGTCATTCAAACGCTGGTAACTGTTCCTCTACTATTTTTAGCGTTCTGGATCTGGGTAGAAGAATTATATGTGGAATTTTCCTCCTTTTCTTTGGCAGAGGTGTATAACTTGTTATTCCGACACGGAAAGTGTGAAAAACAATTTCTCTCTGTTAAATTTAGGCGAATTTTCTCTTGAGCTGCCTTCTTTTTTGTTCTTGTTTATTTATTTATTCATTCATTACATGTTTACCCATGTGGGACTATCAACGAAACATACAAGGAACAAATAACGTGAATACATAATATAACATAATATAATGCATAATATAATAAATGATTAGTTGAATTACGTACATGGATTATTCAATAAATGCAAAAAAAAAAACATATTGCACATCTTTGAATGTTTTCAATTTGTCAATAAATATAATAATTTATAAATATAATAATAATAATTTTTTCAATAAATTTGCAACGCAGGTGCAACGCAAGTGAAACACACGCGATGCATCCCTGATCTCTGCTCACTTGGATGCAATCTTCAATGTTATAGGACATAGATATTTAAAAAAGACCAACTACTCAGTTTTTCTCTCATAATAATGCGTTTTACTGGATTGTCGAACAAGTCGTGGTCGTTTTTTTGTTTTCTTCAAAATAAAATATGCACGTTGTAATGAAGTGCATATCTATTTTCATATAAAAAACAACACTATACGTCACTCGAATAAGAATTTCCCGGTCCATTATCATTCCATTATCATTCCATTATCATTATTATTATCCATTATTCTAATTTTTTAATTTTTATTTATTCGCATTTTTTTAAGATTACTAAAATGAATCTAGTAATGCATCTTTCATGCTGTCTCTTTGCTAAAAACAAAAAAAAAAGTAAGAAGAAAAGGAGAATGAGCAGAGGGAATGGAGACGGAGGAAAAAGAGAAATTCCGTCTTCTTTCTATAGAATCCAGAAAATAAACTTAAGAGATCGACTATTCATTATTTCATTTTTTATGCTCTTAAAAAATCAGAATAAATAAAAATTAAAAACGCAGAATAATGTAATGTTGTAGATTGGGAAATTCTTATTCGAGTGACTTATAGTGTTCTTCTTCGTATGGAAATAGAAATGTTTTCTATTTCATTTTATTTTATTTTTACTCAATCATTAATTAGTTCTTTAAAAAAAAATTCGAAAAATACGCACTATTATGTCGGTGTTCTCACTTCTTGTAAACTTCAGTAGGTTGATTTGATCTAATTGCAACTCAAACCCGTAAAATAAACGCGTTACTGTTGTCGGAGGAGGAAAGAAGTTGCCGAGAAATTTGAACTTCTCATTATTTTCCCGTCAAATACCCCGAGAAACATTTTTAAAGCTCATATTTGCTCATTATCAGCTCACTAATTAACTTTAATTTTTTTCAGATGGTCCATTTGTGATCTGTACGGTGAATCGTGCATGTCAGTTACCAGAAATGCAAGTACATCATAATTTTAAAATGTTTCTGCTCACAAATCGAATGGATGGAGTGAAAGGATTTATGGCAAGGTTGGTTTCAGCTCGTATTACGGCTTTTTTCCCACCGAACGTAGTGATGTCACTTTTGTTTTGTGCTGGGTATTCTTTTTCTTTTCTTACGTATGAACGGCCACAATTAAATACAAGTTATTGTTTTCATTATCGTCACGATATTATTTATTTATCTATTGAAGGATTTATGATGATCTACTAAGCATAACTAAATTCTACACGTACATTTTAAAATAAGTAAATAAGCCATAGTAATAGTAAACAATAAATCTTACAGATACATAGGAAGACGAAGAAGATAAGTAGGTAAAAAATAATTCATAGTAAAAATTACTTAGTTATAAGAGTGACTTAGATAAAAGTAAAAAAATAGTAGTAAAAAATAAGTGTAGTAACTAAATAGTAAATAAATAATCGTATAATATAATAGTAATAATAGTATATATATGCTAGTAAATAGGCTCTTTTGGCTCATTTCGCCCATTCATGCGTAGAGTGAATCTTGCAAAAATCGACACAGAGCACTCGTGACTCCATTATTCGTTTCGTTGGCTTTTCACGGAGAGGAGAAGCAGGAAGCAAAAAAAAGCGAGAAATTGTCTCTTGCAAACTTCTCTCTTTGTCGTTTCACGTCAACTTTCTGGGCTACTGTATGCACAATTTTGTGAGAGGAGAAAATTGAATGAAGCAATTTTCCATCTCTCTCGTCAACATGATGATTGCATTTCTCTTCGTGAAATTAATTAATGGAATTAATTGCAAATCTCCAAGTTTTTTTATTATTGTGCATTGCAATCTCGATCGCGTGCACTTTGATGTGATTGTGGCTTGTCTTTCCTCGACTCGAAAAAAATGACTTAAAGGTATCACCCCACGAATCTGGAGTGGTACGGATTTCCGGTGGAGTATTCGTATACGCGATCGTAGAATGTTGAGAGAAGGGTGAATCCGTCCATTTCTTCCTAATTGCCGTAGAAAACGGCCCGGAAGATACGGCTTCGAGCGTTTCGGCGCACTATTTTCCACAAGAAGTTTGATTGGAGCGCGCCAGCCTTGTGTACGCGCGCATCTTCCGAGCCGTTTTTTACGTCAATTAGGAAGAAATGGACGAAATCACACTCCTCTCCATAATCTACTATCCCGTGTACAATACTCCACCTGTTATCCGCACCACCTCAAATTCGTGGTATGCTGCCTTTAAGAAACGAAAGAAGCGAGACCACTAAGACAGATATTTTGGGCCGATTAAAGCCATCACCCCAGGAATCTGGAGTGGTGCGGGTTTCAGATGGGCTATGCCTGTCCGTAGCTTAGATTGTGGGGAAGAGGGTGATTCCGTTTGGTGTCTTTTCCTAATTGCCGCAAAAAAAACGGCCCGGAAGATGCGGCGCGTGCACAAGGCTGGCGCGCTCCAGTCAAACTCCTTGTAGAAAATAGTGCGCCAGAAAACGGCCTGAAACCGTATCTTCCGGGCCGTTTTTTACGGCGATTAGAAAGAAATGGACGGAATCACCCCCATCTCCTTAATCTACGATCCCGTATACGAATACTCCACCTGAAATCCCTATCACCTCAGATTCTTGGGGTGATGTTTTATAGAGATATAGAGAAGACCTTGAAATGCAATATGTGATGTTATATGCGTGAAGTCAAGAGAAATTCTTTTAACTGGTAGGAAAAAACTTAATTCGTGCATATTTTGAAAGAGAAGTTCTTTTAACCGGTACGACAAAGAATTTAATTGGTGCATATTTTATATCAGCTATCATCTCTCCTCTTTTTCATTTTGCATTCTTTTCTCTTTTTTTCATAGCTTGGCGTTCAGGAATATCCTATGATGGCAACAAGAACTAGCGAAGACAATTTTATGTAGAAATTTCCATGATTGAGATGTAACCTAATTTCATATCTATGTGCTAACGCAATCAGTGGAACTCTGCAAATTTTCGTGCGGATATGTTTTTTCGGATTTCTTTTCAACCTCCATCTTGATATCGCTTTTTCGACACTGAGATTCGAACTAGAACAGCTCTCAAAAACGTCTATTTTTTTCTATTAAATTTTCTCAATAATTCCTCTTCCTTCCCTTCTAAAATAGAGGATTTCTTGAGTGTTATTGATTCGAGTCAGTCACCATCATATTTTTCAGATTTTTACGCCGCCGTATTATCGAGGCTGAATTCCGACTTTCACGTCAAACTCCACCTGAACTTGTACGAGTTATACAATTTCTGCCTATTGTACTTCAGGTGTTGTTTCTTTTCATCATTACGCATTCTTTTTTCGTAGCTTACATGAAAAATCGTAACATAGGACTTTATTGAACACTTACTAGTGTTCATTTCATTCCATTTCATAGGACAGCATTGAAAGCATAACTCCACGAACCTGAGGTGGTACGGTTTTCAGGTGGAGTATTCGTATACGGCATAGCAGATTATGAGGAGGAGAGTGATTCTGTATATTTCTTCCTAATTAGCTTAAAAAACGGCCCGGAAGATACGGCTTCGGGCTGGCGCACTTTTTTCTAAAAGGAGTTCGACTGGAGCGCACCAGCCTTGTGCGCAGCCGCATCTTCCTGGCCGTTAGGATTTAGCAACTAGAAAGAATTGCACGGAATCACCCTCCTCTTCATAATCTACTATCCCTTGTAAGAATACTCCACCTGAAATCCGTACCATCTCAGATTCGTGGGGTGATGCCTTTAAGTATTTTTTTCAAGCAAAAATCTCATCATAACCTTAGAATTACAATCAATCAGTCCAGTTTATCCATTTTACTAAAATCTATTTATTTTAGGCGGTTAATTCATTTATTGAAAAAGCTAACTCACTTGATGTCACTATTGGACCAAGAATATTTCTACAATGTCCACTTGGTGTTGAAGAATCACGTGCATGGTTTGTACGCCTATGGAATCAAAATATCATACCGTACATGATCAAAGTGGCAAGAGAAGGTGAGCCGTATTTCTTTCACACGTTATCGTATATCTTATTCAATTATTCAAATAATCCAAGTATATTTTTTTCTTAATCAAATACATCTTTTGTGAATTCTCTAATTTTCTATATCTATTGGTCTTTATCTTATCTTATCATATTGTCATATCATATTATCCTTCTGTGTATTTTTCTTCAGATAGTACTCGCACCACTACTCACATTTTTTATCACTGTGCGCTTCATTTCTTTATTTTATTCGACATGTATGAACTTATTTTATAAAGCTGTCTTCCGCTTTTTCCTTATATCTTCGTCGCCAAAGTCGCGTCTGCTGCTTCGTTTTCCGGCTATCTCATACCTTTCTAACTTTTTTTTTTGGTCTCGGTAGCTCGTGGTTGTTCGTTGTTTAATTTTTGGATGACTTCTCTTTTTCCTTCCTTGTTCTTCTCTACCCTTCATTTATTTGCAAATACCCACTTTTATACATTCCCTTCTCATCTACATATTTGTATTCTTTAAGCGTCTCTAAGAGTTTTTTTTTTGTGTCCTGTCTCAGATTTATTTTTTCAAGCTGTTTTTCTTCCCTTTCTAATAAAAATTTGATGAAATTCCATCAGAAATATGGATCTATTTGTTGATTTTCTGTGTGTCTTAGGGAAATTAGTTTTTTTCTTTTCTGTTTACCCTTACATTTTTAGTTTTTCGACTTTCTTTTCACTACACCTACTGTACATTTTCTACTATTTCTTCCTGAAAACAAGGGATTTAAATAATTTGCCCACATAAAATTTCCTTTGGGAAAAGGGACAATTATCAAACTAAAAAATTAAATTAGAAATCAATTAAATGAAAAAATAATTCTGTAAAATATAAAATTAAGAATTACACTAGCATTTGATTAATTTTTATATGATTCTCTGTTAACCTATCTAGAATTTTTTGGGATTGCAGGTGTAAAAGTCCTCGGACGATGTGGTTCATTCGAGGATCCGACGGATATTGTCTGCGAACACTGGCCGTGGTTGGATGGTCCTTCGGGAGAGGAGTGTCTACACAGGTAAACAGTTTGGACAATAACATTTCTGTTCCGTTTTATAAACCAGAAAATTGATTTCTATAATGAGGAAATGATCACAGTAACCCTAAGATCGAAAAACTTATTAAAACCGCTGTTTGGATTGTCGGTTGATCAACTATGATCCCATCATGTTCCAGGCTATCGATCAAGGAAACGATTGGACAATCGATGCCAAAACAGCCGTTTAATCCGCTGGACACTCTGATTCGACTACAAGCCAGTCGAAATGCAGCCGTTGATAATGTTTAACATAATGGAATCAAAAAAAAATATCCACAATATAACCTTTATTACTAACCCCCGCAGTGATTCTAGTCAATATTTTGTATTCGTTTTTGAAAACGGGTTCTACTCACCATCCCTCGTTGCTCTCTCTCACTCACTAAATGTCCCCGTTTTCTTGGAACTGTGATTTTGCAAATTTCTCATATGTTGATGATTTTTTTGTTCCGGTCAAGAAATTTGCAAAAAAAAAGATTTAGTCACAGTAAATTCTATCGTTTTTTGAAGTGTTAAATTTATCCCTACTTTCCTATTTGCATTATTCTATTACGCTCAGGCGCCTCAACAGACAATTTTACTGTTGTAACTTCACGAGTCCTTGATTTTTGTCATTACATATACTTCCAATTGTTTGGTGTTCTTCAGACATTCATTCATCTATTCCTTGGGTATATTTACTCGTTTTCGCTTCCAACTTTTTTGATTTTCTTAATAAAAATTGTATCAATATTTTTGCAACACCTTGGCAAAACATGTATTCAAGGAAATTCTGAGCGTGGTGTGAAAAACTTATTGTAACATATCGAAGGTATGGTTTATGCTACGGTAATTCAAAAAACTAGTATCAACCAGCAGTACTTCCTAGCGGAATACGGATATTGCGCACAGACTTCGCAAAAAAAACTGTATATACGCGAATGTCACCATCTCTCACGTCGCTTTTTTAAAATTCTTCAAATAATATCACAATAAACTTCTGATGCCATCCTAACTGGAGACACCATCAATGAATGCCGTGTCTTCGGATCACCCTGGTCCAGTTCCGGAAACTCATCAATGTCTGGGTCCCGTGAAGAACTAGCATCGAATCCTAACATCCCAGCGATACGACAAAGTGGTGCACTTGGCTAGAGTGTACTCACAAGTTATCATGGCAGCCCCTAGACCTGCATCCCGCATTGATGGTTCACCCCCTGTATGCCGTATGACGCGGGTCACTACTTGGAAAGCCATAAGGCTACCGCCGTCTTTTCTTGCGTTTTACCCTCACTCTAGACTCATGTCAGCTCGTACAGCACTTGCTCTGGCACTTGTGAAGATCCGCACACCGCCACCTTGTGGGCGCTCGCAGTCGGGCTCGTCGAGCCCCTCGAGAATACACATACATATATAAAGCATACATGTTGATTCCCTCACCACTCTCTTGTTACTCCTGTGTGCTCGACTGCATACAGCACGCGCTGAGTTATTACTCAGTCTTCATCCCTCATACATCCCTCACTCTACACATATGTACATACTACAGTACTAAACATACTACAGGGCCTAACAAGCCACTCACTGCGGGCCTGGCAAGCACAAATCCGCAAGAGTGAGGAAAGTTTGGATCCGGGAGCGTGTGCTCCATTCTGCCAGACAGCCTCAGGGACGCCGGTTACCTCCTGCTCGTATGAGCTCCTCCTCCTCCTCCCTTTTGGCAAATGGTATTGCTGTGGTTCGTATTCAATCACATCCGCTCCTCGAGTCCGTTCCGGTTACCGCTTTTCAGGTGACATATTGATGGAATGAATTTCGAAACACTGAACGGCCCCTTTTATAGAGGCGAAAGTGGGCGGTGCGTAAAGCGCGCAAAACGGAGGAGAGCTATGGGACTTTGTCGCGTCCACAGCACGCGTCCTTCAGATGTTGTGGAAAAGAGTCGCCTGGAATCCGTGACAATGAGAGATTTGAGTAGAAAATGAAAGGATATTCAAGGATGAGATTTAGAGAAATGCCGCAGAGGAGAAGATCCTTGGATGCTATTGTAGTGCTCATCAATTGATGGAACATCAGCGATCCTGCTTCGTGGCCGTTAATCCGATAAAGTTACTTTCCTAAATAGGTACTAAAGGTGTTCTCCACGAAGAACTACGAATGGTTGCAGCTCGAATGTATAGGTACATGTGACTTTATGGGAGGTTAAGCGAGATCCAGGTGGAACTAGCAGAGTTATTGCGGAAAACAGATGTGGAGCCAGACAAGCTCCTCTTTTCTTTTGTTTCCAAGAAAATTCCGCGTCGCGAAGGTTGCGACAAATAGCTTTCAGAAGGGCTCGAAAATGTGTATCAGGTGTGAAGGAAACCATTTGGGAGATGTATAAGGATGTTTAAGCCTAGGGGCAAAAAAAGTACGTTTGGGTAAGAAGTTTTTTGGTGATACCTCGTGCCGTTTTTTTGTACATCTCACTGGGTCTGCTCTGGAATCCTTCATAATGAGCTACGATTATCTGGTGGCAGGTAAGGAGGATCCGATAAAGTAAGGATAAGGTATTCGGTAAGGTAAGGAGGCGACTAGGAAAAATGAGCGGTATCCCGGTAGGTTTTTGAGCATCGATCATGTTTTGTCTTAACAGTTTGGTATTGAGTGAATCCTGTGGAGATTCAGCGTAGTTGCTACCTAAATAACTGACTCTGCGCACCTAATGCTAATCATACAATTCATCCCTGTCTAGGATGTAATCCACGAGCTACTAAATTGTTTCAAAAAATCGGGCACATCTATAAGATTTTTTGCTGAAATTTTTGTGCAGAAATATTGTAATTTGAGGTGATTTCAACAGCACCGGATACAAGAAAAATCCTCACATGAAATATGGTAAAACGATACATCTAATAGCTTCAAATTACGCATTTGAAAATTCTCGTTGAAAACAGGGCACGTAATATCTTTCATAAGTAATGGGGATGAGAATATATACTAATATCCTGTATGTCCCGAACTTTTTGTAGCCTAAGATGTCTCCATGCGAGGAAAGCAGGTGTTTAAGAGAGGAACATTCCGTATCTCTGACCTCTTCGAAGAAAAAGAACTCATTTGATAAGATTTCTAGACTACCTGAAGGTGATACATGGACAAAATCTCCTCTTTCTCTTTCTTTTTGCCACGCCACCACACAAATTGTCCTGTATTATTAAATAGTAGGCGGGTGTTGGGGAGGCTCGGCGGTGACACCACGATCGATCGTTGGTTCGAAAGCGTCTCAGTGCCAACCAAGTCTTTCATTCCTCGGTGGTCGATGAATTGGTACCAGACTTGTCTGGCAGGATAAAAACACTGACCTGATACATTGCGCTAGCTCCCGCAAGTCACTGTACAGGCTACACCCGCATCCGTAGACTACAAACAATTCTGAGCTCAAGTGGACGCGATGGCGAATCCCAAGCGGATTGATTAACGCCAGGCACTCACTTTATTATTCTGAAGATTATTTTTTAAAATTAATTCAGCATTTTTCGCTACTCCTACCATTCTTCTTCTCATATTTCCTCGTAACTGTGTAGTTTTTTTGTGTTTCTTTTGACAGAAGAACATCCAAAACTGTTTTCTGTGTCTCCATGAACGACTAGAGGATGGTTTTATTGTTATAGTCCGAGTTGTTGTAATTTCTGTTAAAAGAAAGTGACTTGAACCTTGAAACACGAGAATTCGTGCGCCTTGCAATGGTTATCAAAGGTACAATGGCATATCTGCACCAAGGAATCGGGGATCTGTAAATCTGAATTTGCGGAAACACGAGAGAATCAATGATCGTCGTGTATGGATCAAATTAGAACGGTTTGAATAAAACTTGTGCTCCTCTACTGTACGGAACTACAAAATTGACAAACAAGTACTTATTTTAATTTTCTTCTTTTTTTCTTCTGAAGCAAATACCTGTGACACTTCTGAAGCATGTACCTGTGACAATACATCAAATATTTTAATGCAAATAGAGCCTAATTAACTTGTAATTACTCCTGGGATGTACGAGAAATTTGCAGCCCCATGCGCCGCTTTCTTAATATTGATTAAAACACAATACACTAAGTAACAAATAAATAAGTATTTGTTTTAGAAATTAGCTATATAAATCTTCTAATGCAACAGATTTTTCTTTTTGCCTTCATTGATGACTTTGATCTCCTTGACCCCCTTGTTCGGCGATTTGCTTGGACGGGTGCCAGTAATACTTCCACTTTTCCGGATTGCGTGCAGGAGTCGTCCAGTGGTTTCTCCTTTCGCAGGAGGAATACGAAAAGTATCATATTTTTCTTTGAAGAAAATTAAACAAGTCAATTAATTTGATTAGTATATTTTTTAGCCTTTCTTTTTAAATTTTTCTCCAAATGTGGTCAAAGGATTCAATTAAGACCAAATGCAACTGGTTTTTGTTGCTATATGTCACTGTTTCAAAATTAATTTTGAAAAAAAGAGAAAGGATATTCTCGAAAATAACTGAATAAAAGCGTATCTGGTAGTGTCTTCCTTTTTTTCCAAAGATTCATCGCATAGCGGATTTTAAAAAAGCGATGCTGACATAAGTAGACTTACAGCCGTTTTCAGAAGGTCTGTGCACGGCAGTTGTATTCCTCGAGAAAATACAATTATCTAAATATTAGATTGGTGCAAAAATATTGCGTGTTTTCAAACAGTAATTTGGGAACGCTATAACTCCCCTCAAAATCAACTTTATGAACTGAAATACTAACCGTTACATTCCACGCGTCTTTGCCAACGAGAAACAGGTTCGTTTATTTCCGCTGCTTAAATGTCCGACTTTTCGTCCGAGAACTTCCGAAAGTCGTTTTCTTGATTTTGAACTTACCAGCTGCCCAGATATTTGGAGAAGTGATAGTCCGTTGGCGATAAATTTGGCGATTACGATAGGTGAGGCAGAGTCTCGTAGGCTAGCTCGTTCAACTTCAGTAGCTTCCTTTAAAATGTGTGGCAAGGCATTGTGGTGTAGGAGGATCATGTCTTTTCTGTTCACTAACGCCGAGCGAATAAGTTGGAGTTTCCGGCGCATTTCGTCCAGCTCTTTGCAGCGTTTCTCTGCGGTGATGGTCTCGCTAGGTTTCACGAAGCTGTGGTGGATTACACCTGTAGCACATCACCACAGAGTCACCATGGTCTTCTTCGACTGCATGTTCAGCTTCGGGAAGCGCCTGGGGGCTTCATCCTTGTCCATCCATTGACCGGGACGCATACCGTTGCCGTGTTGGAAAATTGCGGCCTTTCGTTTGCGAACACAACCAGACAACATTAAAGACTAGAGACTTGGACTCCACGAAGTTTTGAACTCCAGGAACAGTGCAACCTTTTTTTGATAAGATTTCATCCCTCACTAAGCAGCTCAAAAGCAAAGGGGGAGAACCTTGTTCCCCCATGGCTACCATTCCTCCTTGGGACCTCCTCCTTGGGACTAGGTTAGGATTGTCCAAGATCTAAGATTCGAACAAGATATCTAGAGACGAATACTTGAGAAAAAATATGTCAATATTGGCCGGGGAAGTCTGGAATCCGAAAAAAGCATATGGAAACATTTGATACATTTATCCGGGAAGAGCAAGAGATTGAACGCAACATGCCGATGAATCTGAACAAAACAAAATTTCCAACCGAAATCAAATTATTGGAAAGAAAGGAAACGAACGCTGCATTTTTTCTACTGTGAACCAAAGGAACATCGGTCGACATCGTACAAAAAGCTTAGACTTCTAAAGGAAAGGATTGGTGTTCTCAAGAAAATGCAGCGTTGTCTGCCCTGTATGTAAAAATCCCACACATTTTGGGATGCAAGTCAAGAGAATGTGCGAAATGTGGTAAGAAGCACAACAGTTCAACGTGTTTCAAATCCAATTCTTTATCTTTTCTACCGGGAAGTACTAGAAATGCTGCTGCAGAGGAGAATAAAAAAATCAAATTAGCAGACGAAACAAAACTCCACAGCAAGCGCGAAAACCTTAATGATACAGAAAAACCAGGCTGCTGTAGTTCCAACAGTCCTCACGGTGTCGGACTGGTCTACCAAAACAGAAAAGGTGCAATTTTTGACCGGCTCCATGAAAATGATGCACCCGTCAACAAAGGGTGTCTAAGAGGTGCAAATTCTGCTTAATACTGGCGCAGATATATCTCCTTTATCGTACCGATCCTTTATCGATCCAAGGCTTCCAAAGGAACTCCAACATCCAGAATATGGTAAAACAGTAATGTGGGCTGATCACATTCGAGTCAATTGAGCTCATGAATATTGAATGGATGCTCGCACACTTGAACATTAAAGGCATCACCCCACGAATCTGGAGTGGTACGGATTTCCGGTGGAGTATTCTTATACGGGATAGTAGATTATGGAGAGGGGGGGTGAATCCGTCCATTTCTTCCTAATTGCCGTAAAAACTGCTCGGAAGATACTGCTTAAAGTGTTCCGGTGCGCTACTTTCTACAACGAGTTCGATTGGAGCGCGCGGACCACTCCAGATTCGTGGGGTGTTCCCTTTAAGGATGGGAAGGGAGTGCCGCAGATGCTTTGCCTCTTCACATATGACACGGCTAATCCCACTCAAGGTGAAATGGATAAGAAAAACACGAAATTCATTCGACGCAAACCTCTCCAACCTCCTGTTCATCATCCAAGGAAATTAAGGCGCAACCAAGAATTCTTATCGGTTTCGGCCAATTGTGAGGCTTCATCCACGTTCATCGAAATCATCCGGAAAGAAAAAAACCATTTTTCTTTCTTGGACTGGGACTTTATTTATTTATTTATATATGCTAGGTTCAAGTTGCTTCGCAACTAATGCTCTTTGTGCTCTAAATAACAACGTTTAATGACAGACTGAATGTACACCTAGCAACTATAATTAAAGCCATTCCGGAAGCGTATCATCCTGCATAACTACCATAGCTATCAACAGCGCAAAATCCACATCCGTCCTGCTTAGATCCATAACACTTTTCATTTCAGTTTGAGCAGCGTTTCTCGTTCGAGTCTCTTGGGAACAAATAATAAATGGAACTTTTCGATGGTCAAGTGCTTGGTCGCAAAAATTCGAATGTCAGCGGTGGCGCCATTTTTCAACCAATTCTTGATTATTCTTCCGAAGAATAACTGATGAATAGGATTGTACTGGGAAAGAAACCAGTGCTCAGTGAAGATTTCCCGTTGGTGATCCATAAAGTGCGTTGGCTGGAATATATACACAAATCCTAGTAACGTAACGTTGTTGTTGGTAACCGGACTTGAAGGGAATGAGGAGCTACTGATGAGTAATAGGTCCGCCGTCATAGCATCGGACCCATTACTCACATGGTTTTTAACCCAGCTTTTAATTCCTACCTTGAACAAGCCACAGCAGCTTCCCGAACACCTTTTCCAGAAGCTTCACTTGGTTTTTTCCCACTCTTGGACTGATTACTCCGGCTTTTCCTCTTTGTGGTTTCGTTTAGAGCACGAAGGGGGAGGGCTAATGTAATTTTGTGCATCTTCTTTACTTTCTTTTTTCTTCATCCCCAAAATTACATTAATTCATTTTTGGTTAGCCTCTCCTTAAGAACTCAAAAAGAGGAAGAATATCATCCGTGGATCTTTCCAGATCACATGGTACACATCCAAAAATTATTTTTATTTATTTAATTTTATTTTTAATTTAGTTTTTTATTTTCTTTGCTATTTCTTTGCTCTCTCTCATTCTTTTCCATGAATGTGTAATCGTCTTATATATGGGTCCCTCATTTCGTCTCTGCTCCGCGTCTCCGCATCCTCCATCCTTTTCAAAAATTAGTTTTTTGATGAGATAAGCCGTGAGGTTCGGAGATGTGTGGAGATCCACATCAACACAGAAGAGGACTCTCGGCTCTGTTTTTGACATCCAACCCTATCCCTATATAAGAGTACGTTTTCCTGAGAAAAAAAAGCACAAATTCAATTTATTTTTGAAAGAATTGAGCTGTGAGTGGTCTTTACTAGTTTATATTACGTTAACTGTGTCATAATTTTTTTTGCAACATATCCAGAGAGATTTCAATTATTCCTTGTATTTCCATGGCAATTTTCTTACTATTTCATCATAAGAAATGGAAATTACCATGAAGACAAATTTGCAGCTATATTATATCATGAAAGAGAAATTACAAATGCAATTATTTTGTATCTTGATCGTTTTTCAATGAAAATTTATTTCATAGTTGAATCCTACACTTACATAATGTGGATCCTGTAAATTTAATATTTTTCTCCATTGCCATTTCTCATTATCGTGAACTTTTTCCAAATTGTGATCGCGACGAAAAGTGTGCGTCGAAAACGCCGAAAAAAAGTTCAATTGAAATTTTTTTTCCTGCTGAAAGTGGTACAATTCAAGGTAGCAATAATTCTACTTTTATTTTTCTGCTGAATATGAATACAACAATGTCTATAAGACATAAATTGTATGTACAAAGCAGTATCAAGTGACAAAGAATGAACAACAAGAATAATAAATTAATATTTCGCTACATAACGTTTTTTCGTCAATCTGATGATGAAAAACAGAAATTTCCCTGGAAACTATTGTGGTTCTTTTCCGAAATGATGGATATATTCAAGTCATTTCAGCCGAAATCATCCAAATCTGTTTTTTTTTCTTTCATATCTCAACCATTCTATCCTTCATCGTCTTCAGTCGCGGGAAAATTCACTGTTGTCTTCGGAAAAATCTGATGATTGTGCCAAGCTAACGCTAATTCGATGCCAATCACTTTTTCTAATTAAATGGTCGAGATCGCCTCTTCTTGCCGCCTCACAAAACTCATTCCAGCATCGGTCGGCTTCATTTCACCTCGTTACGTACGACGTTAAAAGTGCAAAATTCTTCTCCACGTCACCGATTTCATTTCGATCCACACTTTATAACCTATAAGAGGTTAATGAGAGTAAAAACAAAGAAGTAGGCAGCGGATACCTTAGATTGAAATCCTTTTTAATGAATTTTTTTCAATCCCTGAAAGCTGCTTCTTGTCTTTCTTGGCACTTTTTTTTTCCTAATTCATTCTTCTAAAGAAACGAACCGAGTCATGGTTCAGTCAGGATTTATTTGATCGCTAAAAACCAGGATTTTTTAACGTATTTTTAGAAGCTCTGGTTGGTCACTTTCTATGTTATAGATGTACTTCTTTAATAAAGAAAAAAAATTATAAGCCCAATATGATTTAAGAAATTCTATAGCAATAAAAATAATAATAAAATAATAAAAATTAGCAAAAAAAATGTCAATTTATATATAGGAATGTAAAATAAAGTTATACTAATGATAAAACTTTAACATCAATAAAACAAATAAAAAAATTACCTCCTCATTTTTTCACGTATCCAAAATTTTTTATGTGTACAGGCAATCAAATTACATTTGGCAATAAATTTCTAACATAACCACATTCACAATCATAATCATTTATCATTATATTTAAAAAGTTTAAAAGTTAAAGGAAATAGTTAGCAGGACCAATTACAATCACTAAACTTCCAAAAATCCTCGTCCTCTCCAAGCAGAAAAACTTTCTAAAAAAATGACATAATTAACTTAAAAATTCAATTTACGGACTTCCGAATTTTATTCAGTTTTTTAAGTTCATTTTTTATTTATATTTTGATAATATCAATTATTATATCATTATATTACTATATTATTATCTCGTTTATTGGTATTTTGTTTTATTTTTTATTTTTATTTTTTATATTTCGCACGGCACCTTGACTATCCGTGCTTATCTTGGATCTAAAACCCTTGTAATCTATACGCATTCTCCTGAGCCAATTTCCGTCACCTTCCACAGTATACAAAGCTATTCGTTGAAAACGAGCTTTCAGGATAATAAGATTTCCATTGTTTTTGGATTAGAGCAGAGACGATCAATATGTGGTGAAAGCAATTGTGGTGTAGGTGTTCGTTACTCCCTTATTGGCCTGGAAATGTATACCCACACACAAATGTAGTCACAAGTAATCGTAAAAAGTAATCGTAAAAAGTAATCGTAGTAAATCAATATTCACTGCTTCCGGAACCTTCGAGCAACACTTGGCTGATGGATATGGTTAGTTCATGACGAGATTGTACTTTTGAATGACAAATTTTGATGACTATATTTCCCTCCATTTTTTTTCAGAATTCCAAGAATATTTCCTTAATCCTATATACGTTCGTGACAGTGCACTTTTACCTGATTATCCTCATACAATACCTCGTTTTAGCATCGTAAAGTGCATCTATATCTGTAAGAATCCTAGAAAAACAATACGGCATGGATTCGTGTGAAAAACTATTTGATGAAGATGCAGCATCCTCAAGGTTTCTAGTTCTTTTTCTCCAATTTTTAGTTTTCTGAAGAAAATTAAGTGGAAATAAATGTAAATAAGAGATGACAAGTGTCATTCATTTCAATATTCAATCAAAATACATCGATAGACGTTAGAGAAAAAATTTTTCACTTCAATATTTTTTGATTTTATTTTTTATTTTTCATTTCCCGTTCTCCTGTGAATAAGACAAATTTTTTGAATTTCCGGGAAAAAAAATTAAAATAAGGAAACTACTTAAAATTACAGGAATGCGTTGAGAGTTAGTCATTTGGGAAAAACGTACGTACATATAACATTCCCATACGCCCGTCACTCAACATCAAACCACAAATTATTTGAGTCACCTGGGAAACTCAAGCCTTTTAGTGCATCCGTACCTCATATTCTTTCGGGGAAAAAAAATGCTATGAGCTCCACTTGAACTCATTTAAGGTCGAATGGGATTGCTATTTTCTCTTCCGATCCCACCGTATTCATCCATTCATTCGAACTCAAAAAAAAAATGATTGAGTCCGACAACTCCTTAAGAATCCTCCCAAATTGATCGAGTTGCATTTTCAATTTCCGGGAATGTTTTCTCATCAATTTTTTTTTCCGTGCGTAAAAAAATCAAGTTCAATCAATATCGTATTTTGAAATTTTCAATATTTTGAGATTTTTTTCTACGTTTAGCTTTCAATTATTTCAATTATTGTTCCGTCTTACAAAATAATTTTTATCCTAATTTATCCGACACGTGAGGATTTGAAATTGTTCTACTCTATCCATATCTTGGAAATTCTTCAAGTCAGAAAAAAAAAAGAAAATCCTAGAAGGGCTAGGTGTTTTATGTAAGAAAAAAATAATTATATGACACAAGTTAATACTAGTAAACCCCTAAATAAATTATTAACAGGTGAAAGATTTGGTGAGCACCAGGGCGGATTCAAGCCTCCGATCGATCGCGAGCAGGAAGCGGAACCCGTAACCGCTACACTACACCCGCCCGCAATAAAAAGTTATTACATACTTATATATATGTTATTGTACATTATTACATTATGTATTATAATTGTTTGATATTTTAAAAATAATTCGTTCTCTTCAACTTTTAAAATCACAGTGTTGACTACGATGTTGTCGAAAAAAGAAAACTTGGTGCTTCTTTTTTTTCAAATATTCAATAAATAGGAAAAACTGCAACTAAGCGGATTACTCACATTGTACATACAACTTTCCTTGACTTTAATCCCTAATAAAAGTAATAGAAATGATAAAAAATGTAACACAAAAATTTTTTTCACCTAGCACTAGTAACACCAAACCCACTGAAAATTCGTATTAGAATTGATGAACCTCAAATAGGAATAACACTTAATAAACTACAAATAACGACAGTTGATCAAAAACTTTCAAAAAATCAATAACAAATTTGAGCTCATACTAACACGTAATCCATAAAAACCTCATTTAGGAAAACTCAAATCTGCTGAAGGGTCCCACGTAAGTACGGGTGGAGGTCTATTTATAGGATCTCAACAAATCCTACTCTTATTCCTATATATACAGAAATTTTTCTGATCCCCCATGAGTCATTCATCTTAAATTTCAATACATATTCATTCATGTGTATTTTCAATCATTTTTTTTTTTGCATTCTCCTATTATTCTGCCATTCATACGTGTATATAAATGAGTTTATCCTGAAGCAACGGTAACAAAACCAATACTACAAAAAGTTAGACTTTGTTCAGAGGATTACCTACTTGTAATGATATTCACAATGAATTAAATGAAATGAATACCCGCTAAATTAATAATTTAATAATAATTTCGATTTGTGATAGAATTTTTACAGTTACAGAGCGATGAAATTATGTTCACACTGAAACACGTCAAATAGCTTCCTTTTCATGTTATTTATTTATTTAATGAAAATACCTGCAGGTGTGCCATAAAAAAAAACAAAAAAAAACAAGATGGAACAGAGCTCCCTAGAATTTCGCCTGAATTTCACACAACAAGACCTTCAAATTCAATTGTATCTGAAATGAAAAAAAAGAGAAGCATTGATTGCTGAATTACGCTCGTGATGAGTTGAGGAGGGACCGGGTGTTAGGAAAAAGTCCTATTTTCAGTCAAAATTACCATAACATTGGATAAAGTTGAATTTTTCTCTAACTATTTTTGGCATTGATAAATGTATAGAAATACAAAACTAGAAAATAAAATAAATAAAATTATAAAATAAAGTAATAAAATAGTAAACAAATAAATTAGTAAATGTAAATCTACATAAATGAATAAATTAGTAAATATTTATTTCTAGTATCATTGTTCTGAATACAAGCAGGAAAATAAATAGATTTCACTTCATAAATGTAGACCATTATTTCTTCTTTGTATTCCTTGAATTATGTTTTTAGTTAGGAGCAGGTGTAGCGGAGTCGGTAAGAGGTTCCACCACGACTGCACGATCGATCAATCGATCGAAGGTTCGAAACCGCCCCGATGCCAACCAAACTTTTCATCCTTCTGGGTGTCGACAAATTAAGTGCTCAGACTTTTCCGTGAGGATAAAAAACACTGACTTAACACATCGGCTAAACCTCAAACGATCCCTGAATTGAAGTAAGCGTGGTGGCGCATTTTATGCGGATTGATTCCTCCCGGGCACTTCTTAATCCTTTATCCCTTATCCTTTATTCTTTAATGAGAGTAGATCCGTGATTTTTGGATGAAAATAAAACTCGTATGCATTCCACATTTCGCACCTTATCCTCTTCTTGTAATGAATGCAAATTTTATAATCGCATTTTTGAAATATTGCGATGAATGTGTAATTTTTCGTTAAGAATGTGAATGAGCGCAGCTTAATCGGCTCTCGCTCCCCATCCGGGAGGCGTTCCTTTTTGTCATTTTTCATTTCATACATATATAGGATTCGTGCGTTGACTTTGTTGTCTTCTAACTCTGGCTCCATTTTTCTCTGGGATACTGGGGGCGGACACATGCATCCGTTATATGTATGCGGAGTTAGCTACCTCACCGCCGAAGAAAACAACAACACAATAACAATAACCAGGAAAAAAAAATTGTTTCCTCTCTCTTCTGAATTGTTTTCTCCGAGAAGCGGCTAATCCTCATTAATTATAGTGTCAATCATCATCATTTCCCTAATGAAGAAAAACTATTTTCTATTGTTGTCTATTCGTGAACAACCCGCTCTACCCGCTTGACGTCCACGTTATCTTCCTTGTTTTTTTTTTGTTTGTTGTTTTTTTTGTGCTTTTGAACGAAATGAAACGCGCTTGAAGCGGAAAATTTATGTGAAAAAGTTCGCAATGAGGTTCATTTATGTAGAATTTTTCTACATTTAAGAAATATTTTTCTATTATAGGGCAAAATATCAACATGCGGGAAATCCGCTTATTGTGAGTCGCTTTTTTTTTTAAATTTTCTCATATTGTTTCCGGATGCACTTGGAAGGCCTTCGGGACCTCTTCAGGCCAAAAAAGTGATAATTTCCGATAAAGACTATTGGTAAATTGAAAAATTTATTCAAGTTTTTCTTCTAAAGGCAAGGTTTCCCCTTGAAAATATTGGTTTTTATGTTGGATTTTGCGCAGGGTAATCAAAAAAAAAAAAAAAAAAACAAGAAACGTGACCGAATGGGATTCCCGAAACAGCATCTTTCTAATCAGCTTCAAGTGCATTCCTTGTTTTTATGGCAGTTCATTTCCAATTTCATTCCTTATATGCGCATACTGTGTTATTAATTAAGAAATAAAGGGAAAAAAGTGTTGCAGGCGACACGATGACGAAAAAAATAATATTCTTCTGCTCACAGCAGTTCCGACGACAGAGAACTTGCGAGAAAACAGGGAAAAATTGATTTAGAGATCAAAAAAATGATACAGAAATCTTTTAAAAAGTAAAAAAAAAATACAAGTACTATCAGAAAAACCAGAGGTTTTAACAAAAACGAGGTTTCCTACGGTTCATAGTAAGTCTTCTTGATCCTTAGAGGAATGTATAGAGTCCTTTTCATTTTCGTGGTAAGACCTCCTCTATCAAGTATCTATGTGAAATACAGAGAAAGATCACAGTTTTTAAAAAGAAAATATTTTCAAAACTATTCAAAAATGAGCAACCATCCTGATTTCCGATATTTTTTATTTTTTTCCGATATATTACAACTGGATACTCTTTGAAGTGAAGAAAAAAACGTGGAAGAGTGGAAAAAAGAGTAAAAGAGTAAAAGTAAAGGAGGTAAAGAATTTGGAGGAATTTCTTCATGTACAGCACAGAATGTTGTCGGATTTTCACGGATAAAAATCCTATACTGTAGAATTGGTACTATAGAATGCTAAGAGCCAAGACGTCGGTGAGAACTGATGTTAGACTCCGGAGATATTCACTTCTACTCATCTCCAGAACCAAATTCCGCACTATTCGTTTCGCCGGTACGATACCGTAACAAATTTTGGATTCAGGGATCTCTGCACTGAACCATCTTCTATCAGATTTTCAGGATGCGGATGCGTTTGGCTGTTAAGAGTGGTGTAATTCTTACGTAAACATGTCGTGATGTTTCTACAACTCCATATCTGGTTCCTTCTCGCTACGTATAACGCTTTCTGCAATGCGTAGAATCGAATGCGAGAAACTGAAATCCTTAAACCGAAAAGACGTAATAATGTGTGGGCGGAGAGTACGAGAAATCGTATAAAAACGACGCGTTACCGTCAGAAGAAACAAGCATGACCGGCGACGTGAAACATTGGGAAGCTGAGGCCCATTCGCTGCGGAGAGTCGCCTTCTTTGGCGTTATCCTCTCCACTGCGGCCACGCTGATCTGCGTGATCTCCGTCCCAATGCTGTACAACTACATGCAGCACATGCAGTCGATCATGCAGAACGAAGTTGACTTCTGCAAGTCTCGTTCTGGAAATATCTGGAGAGAAGTCACCCGAACTCAGGTAAATTTCACCGTTACTCGAGACATACAGCTCGACTTCTTACAAGATTCTCCTACAGTGCCACTTTCTAGGTCCTCAGCAAGGCTACAGAAACCTCACTAAGAAGCCGTCGTCAATCCGGATACGGTGGCGGATGCTGCGGTTGCGGTGTTTCTCCACAAGGACCACCCGGACCACCTGGCCCAGATGGGGAACCTGGATCGGATGGAGCACCAGGAAATCCTGGAAGAGATGGCCCCGATGGACCACCAGCAACACCGGCTCCTCCTCATAACGCTTGCTTCGACTGTCCCGACGGACCTCCTGGACCTCCAGGAAACCCAGGAGCAAAGGGAGCACCAGGAAACCCCGGATCGAATGGACAGCCAGGAGGACCTGGAAACTCTGGAGCACCTGGAGGACCTGGACCACAGGGACCACCCGGAAACAGTGGACAACCAGGAAACCCCGGTGCACCTGGAACACCTGGACAACTCAGAGAAGTTCCCGGACCTCAGGGACCACCTGGACCACCAGGACCACAAGGACCTCCTGGTCCCAGTGGAAATCCAGGAGCTCCAGGTAACAATGGCCAAGATGGTGGTCCGGGACTACCCGGCGACAATGGAAATCCAGGTGCTCCTGGACAGCCTGGCAGCCCCGGTGACAATGGACCCGATGGAGACCAGGGAGCATCTGGAAGCTGCGATCACTGCCCACCTCCTCGCACTGCTCCAGGATATTAGATTCAAATTCTGTTCACATCTACGTGCCAATGGTGCCAACGTCAAAGTTTCAGCTATAAACTTAGTATCGAGTGACAATAATAAAAAATTTTTTTCCGAGAGTTATGAAATGAACATTCCAGAAATCAAAAAGAACTATTAGATGTACTTTAAAATAGTTTTGGAAATTCTGACATTAAAAAAAATCATGTGATACGTTCTCCGCTACTGGCGTCAAAATATCCACTCGTTTTAGATTTTCTTTTCGAAGAAAGATAAATTAATAGAATAAAATAAAACAGAATTGCAAACTTCACCTGAGGTTCGAATTTTTCTTCCGGAATTTTCATGATCTAGGTAGAATCTGGACCTCAAAAAACATTTCGGAGAAAAATTTGAGAAAGACAAACGTTTTGTTCCTCTTGCCGTTTCTTGCTCAACGATAAGAGCTATCCGATCGAAGTCGAAACTGTTCCCTCCTCTTTTTTAAAGGTATCCCCCCACGAATCTAGCGTGGCATGGATTTTCGTTGGAGTATACCTATATCAGGTCGCAGATTATGTGTACAGGGGTGGTTACGCTCATTTCTCCCTGCATCACTGCAAACAGACGGCTTCGGAAGGCGGTTCATTGCGAGGTCCCCTATTGCAACGCGCCACCCTTGCGCTCCGCCCCCGCCTGCGATTCGTCGAATGAAATGAATTGCCCAAAGGGGCGTCTTAATGGATTTTCGACGAATCGCAGGCGGAGGCGGAGCACAAGAGTGACGGGCTGCAATAGAGGACCACGTAAGGAGCCGCATTCCGAAGCTGTCTGTTTACAGTGTACAGGAAGGATTGAGCAGAACCACGTTTAAATAATTTGTGACCCGATACAGGTATGCTCCAAAGAAAATCCATACCACGCCAAATTCGTGGGTTGTTGCCTTCAACTGAAGTCTGACATTGTAACAACAATGTCATCAGTGAAACGAAGGTGGTGCTATCAAAGTGTCAGCACATCATCAATCTCGATGGGTGCGGGTGTAGCGCAGTGGGTATGAGGCTCCACTAAGGCTGCGCTATCGATGTCGATGGTTCGAAACCGGTGTAGTGTCCCCCAAGCCTTTCATCCTTCCGGGCTTGGGATAAATTGTTACAAGACTTGTATACGTGGATTGAAAACATCGACTGGATACGTCGTCTTGTCATGATTTAGGGCTAGACATTCGTTTGTAAACCTGAACCGACTCAGAATTGAAGTGAACATCGAAAAAAACAAAACAAATTAAAAAAACAAAAAGAAACATTAAAATTGAAGTGGGGCATCCTAAGCGGATCGACTAACGCTAGGCACGTTATCCTTTATCTCCACTTCTTCCTCAGGAGTGGTGTTGGGGATTTTAAGCACCCGGGGGGATGGGGGGGGGAGGGTGAAGTTAATCCTCGGAAGCTTTCATCCTTGAATAACATCCCCCTCTAACGTGAAGAGTTAAGATAAGAACTTAAGTTAAGTTAGTTAAGTTAAGTTAATCTAACCCATATTCGTAAGAAATGAATGGGAATGTAGTACTTTCGAAAACTTCCCTGATCGCTTCCATCTCAATCAAGTGGAACATTTTTTCCTTTTTTTTTCTTTTTCTTTTTTTTTCGACGCGGTATTAGGTACTATTATGACATTTCTGTGAGCTATGAACGAGAAAATTTTGCCAAAATACCCAATAAATATGGGAAACTTTAGGCAGTTCGGAAATCGAATCCGGAACGCTTGCGTGAAAGACGAACATTTTTCCCGCCAATGCGTTAGTGCATGTAATCGTTCCGTGCCTACTTGTTAGTAGTAGGTACTGTTTGCAAATAATAAAAAATAATAAATAAATAATAGGTGAATAATAGTAATGAGTAATACGTAACGTCGACGCGCTTTGTCTCCGATGACACGAAAATGTCCCGAAAAAAAAATAGCCGACGTATCGACCCTGTACGCCTTCAAAAGACTAAAATCAGTTTGATTGGCATTGGATGTGCCGTTTCGATCCGTCGATACGCTGCTCTTCGGATGTCAGAATCCCGAAAAAAAACCAACGTATCGACCGCGGAGGGATAAAAGACCTCGTTTCTTGGCTTTGGTGAGATTTCGAAGCGTCGATTGTTCTCGTATGATCTCCCAGAAGGGAATTTTGTGTGGTGAAAAGTAAAAAAAAAGAAAAGGGTCCCAGTGTCTCATTCAAAAGGCATCACTTCATATTAGAAATCAGACGCTCACGTCACCAGTATTATTTTTCCCGGTACGATTACAACGTTAGTGATTTACGGAAAATTCCCAGTGTAGTGTTTCCCAGTGTTTTTGATTCGAGGCGGTGCGGCTGTGGAGCATAGCGGTTAGGAGCGTACTGGGACCCTTGCTGGGACCAGCCGTCGCTCCAGCTTGCGATGGTCCCACCTCGGTCCCAAGGTGCTGCTTCCACCGCGCCCTTTCGAGCGCGTACGCAGATCCACCCTGTTTCATGCCGTTTTGACCTGGCTGTAACTCGGAGCGGATAAGTAGTCAAATCCAAAAAAAGGAAAAAGAAAAAATTGCTTATTGAGTTTATATTATCAAAAAATTGAAAAAAATTGAGTATCGTCTCCAACCATTTGATCGTTTTGAAACCAAAACCCCTCAAAGATCGCAACAGTAATCTCGCTGTATTTTCAGTTTCCTGCTTGCTGCAATCATTTTTTCAACGATGGTGACGTGTCGATCGATGCCGACAAACGCGTTCGAATACAAAAGGATGCTACAAGGTATGGTACATTTTTCCTGAATTCCATAGAACCCTCTGGGACAGTCAAAACGTCAGACCACTGTTTTTTTATTCTTGCTTCCATAAAAAAAACAGGGTGGTCCACATGCAATCTGACGCAAAAAAAAACTATCCACAATTTTGCGCCAATCAATCCAAATAAGAAGTTTTTTTTCTATGCAATAGTCACAAAATTCTACATAAAATCTCACATATCACATTCAGAATCATCGCCTCTAACTTCAACACAAACATCCAATCTCTTCCAGAAATTTTTGAGCATGCGTACGATCGGTTCCCGTGCCCCATGCCTCATACAGGGCTCTTTTCAGCCCGGTGACATGCGCTTAAAGGCATCACCCCACGAGTGTGAGGTGGTACGGATTTCAGGTGGGTTATTCGTATACGGGATAGTAGATCATGGAGGGCGTTTCCGTTATTCCAGCGAGTTGCCGTAAAAAATGGAGATGCGGCGGGATAAGGCTGGCGCGTCCAATGAACTCGTTGTAGAAAATAGTGGCCGGACCGCTCAAAGCCGTATTTCGGGCCGTTTTCTAAGGCAATCCAGGGAAATGAACGGCAACTCTTTGTCCCAAAGAATCACCGCATTCCTGGGGTGATCCTTTCCATAAAGTTTTTCTTTGATCGACCAGACAGCAAAATCCAAAATATTGAGATCGGGGGAGTTTGACGGCAAATCTTCCGTCCATCCACTTTTCAGTGCCTTCTTTGGGCTGGCGGCGGTCAATATTGCTGGAAGACCCAGTCAATGTCATTTCCGTTTTCTTTGTCCCAAGGGATCGCCGCATCCCTGGATTTTCCATAGATTTTCCATATTTTCTCATGTGGTCTACCCTGTAGACCTGGATGTTCTTTATCTGAAGGCACAGCATGCCACGAATCTGACGATGTTTGGATTTCCCCACGAAAAGATAGGTACGCGAAGGAGTATAGATTGCGAATATAAGTGTTTTTGCTCAACTTCCCTCCTTAATTGTCTTAAAAAACGGCCTGAGAAACAGCTCTCAAGTACGAATTTTCCTACGAGGCACCTTATAACAGCACCTTCGTATGTGAGCCGCTTCTAACCTCTGATCTATCCACTGCTTTCACTTGACTGCTGGGGGAACCACATTTATTGTGGTCCTTTCATTGGCAGGCTCGGGGCGTACACAGCGTTGGCATGTCATAAAATGCCTCGTAGGAAAATCCGTTCAAGAAGTCCGTTTCCGACACCGTTTTTCAGGACGATCAGTTAGAATTATTCGTTGTAGCATCCATATTCGTGATCTACGCTCTAAACCCTATATTGTTCATGAGAGATCCCAAATTTGTCAAATTCGTGTTGTTCTGCCTTTGGTTATGGCAACTTTGAATTTTTGGTTAGGAAAAAATAAAAAAGAAAAGAAAAAAATCTTAGTGAATTTTCCACAGATTCTGTTCTTACTGAAATTCTTCGCAAATAAGATAATAAGGTAATAAGGTAAGGTAATAAGGTAATAAGGTAAGGTAATAATAAGATAATAAGGCACATGTTGTTACGAACGTAACGACTCATGTTATACCAAAATCCTCACTCCTCCTTTATGTTGAGACCTCAAAGTATTCTCGCAAAAATTTCTCTCATCCTAAAGCATCGAAAGCTTCTCGGAGGACTGCATAAAGCATGGAATTGGTTCTAAGTTGAAATCAGTTCCCAAGCACTATGAATGGATTTTCAAAAATCCCCATTCATAGCGCTTGAGACTACTTAAATAAAATGTCTAATGACTTCACGAATTCACAAAGTCTAAGATTTCTTTCTTTAGAAATTGCTGCTTTTTAATTCTGAAGAGGCAAACTCTCTTTTTCTAAGATATTTAGCAGTAATTCTATTGTTGGAACAGGGCAACCTCACAATAAAGAGGACACTACTATGGTTGGACCGAACATTCTACAGAATAAGAATAAACGATGGAATACTTTTGAAAAATCCGATATAATAATATAAAAAATATACGAAATTATACCTTATTATATTGTACAGAGTATACGAAATTTTATGAGCTTTTGAAGCTTTTAGTAGCTTATAAAATTTAAATTAATTTTAATTTAAATTAGCTCATAAAATAGCAAATTTTTTTAAGAGCTCCATTGATGTCTTAGACTTGAACTGGGTGCGATTTATTTTTGCGCATGGATCAGACAGGAGTAGGATCGTTCCTATTCCTGATCTTAGCGCATACGTTGACCATCTTCTCATAGTCAAAATATGCGCAACACGTCTCCGCGCAAGCAGTTCACAAGCGCAAACCGATTTGCGTAATCATTGCGTTCCCCTCGTATCCGAGGAATCGAAGGATAAACGATAAAGTCTCCGGCGTTAATCAATCCGCTTCGGATGCGCCATCACGTTCACCTCAATTCAGATCCAGAATAATTTTTCTTTATGAGGTTTACGAATATGTAACTAGCTTATACAATGACTAAATAAGCAATTTTTATTTTTTTTCATTTTATTCAAATTTTTTAAAAATTTCTTATCTAAAAAAGCTATCATACTTTTGATTACTTAACAGTTAAATAAGATTGAGGCAGTTTATCTACACGGAGTCACAGAAAACGCATATGAAAGGATTATTCTAGAATTTTTGGGGAAAAATTTTTCCGTGTTTTTCGAAGATATGAAACTGGACTCGGACATCATAATTCGTACGGGTATCGCAACAATTGATGACGTCAATTGTCGTCTTATTTGGAGTACCTCGTATCCAGAGACGATGGATAAAGTGTCTGGCGTTAATCAATCCGCTAGGGACCCGCCATCATGTTCACTTCAATTCAGAATCGTTTGAGGTTTACGAACGTGTAACTGGCCTATAGAATGACTTTCGGGGGCTAGCCGTTGTGTCAAGTCAGTGTTTTTATCCTACCAGAGAAATCTGGTGCCAATTTATAGACCCCGGAGCGATGAAAGGCTTGGTGAGCACTAGGGCGGTGGCGAACTTCCGATCGATGGTACCATCGCAGCGGAACCTCTAACCAACTGCGCTACACCTGCCGAATTCGACGATAACCGCTCATTATTGACTACTACTTAGCGGTTTTCATTTAATTCATCACTAATTATAATTTTTTCTCATTTAATTTTAAAAATTAACGCATTCTGACGATCTTCTACACTAAAAAATGTCCCATATCCCACTGATTTATTCCATTTTTTTTGAAGTGACTGTAGTTTACACAGTCCAAGTTTTTATACAGTACTAATCGCTATAAAGATTATAGGGCCTAAACCAAAAATTCAAGGATAAAGGAGAGAAGAGGTAGCACTTCATCCGAGAAAAAAAAACCCTATCAAAACCATTTTCATGCTAATTCTAGCTTTTATTTCTCAGAAAAATCCCTCAGAAGAAAATTTTTCCCATAACGCTTTTATATTCTGTTTCCCAGCATGATGTTTATATGAATTTTTCATTCCAGAAATCATTGACGGTGCGGACACACCATATCGCGTCTTCCCAATGGCAATGTTTCCGGATCGGTTACCGGCTCCTGTAAAAACTTACTGGTAACACACGTACACCACGTCCACTCTCATCCTACCTGTCCTTCAATTTTCGTTCATACTGAGAATTGAGAACATAGTAAATTCCTGAATATTTCTATGGATTTTTCGATTGCTGACGTTGATGACGTCATCGTTTTTGAATTATAACGTATTAAATCATATAGATCTCTTCTTTTTCCGCTCTCGACCTGCAGCTTGGAAATTTCTGGAAATAATCCTCGATGAAATGATCCGAAACGATTTAAGTAGATAGTGAGAATGATTTCTTACTCACGAATGTTACCGAAATGAGTGAAGAAATCAATAATAACTAATTCACTCGTAAACTAAGTCCTAACCTAATCCAGTGCATCATTCGAATATATTGTGTTCTTTGCGATCGCTTTCCTACCAATAAAGCGTTGCATTCCGTTTATACTCTCGGACATTCCGTTTATACTATCGCGACAAAGCAGGCGTCGATGTAGCGAGAATGGCGTCTACGACAAGTAAATGAGAGGTCGTCTATTGTAAAATTTTGAAATGAGCAATATTGGCAAAAATACAATATTGACACACAGACAGACCCGTTTTTTTTTGCCTATGGTAGAGAGAAATTAGCTTTTCGAGAAAAGCGCGCACCGGTGTTTTAGCTGCACAATTTTCAAAGAACAATGGAACTTCAAGAAAAGTTCGAGCAGCTGAATGGAGGGATGAATTTTTTAAGAAAGGAAAGAGAGACCACAAATTGCAGAAGGGTGCCTACGAGAACTCAACGGAAAACCGTAAGATCTAGCAGTTCTTCGTCATCGCCGGAAAACGGATCAAAAACAAGCATCAAAATGTTCCTCGCATCAAAGGGAATAAAAATGAGGGGAGCGAATGACTGGATCCATAACTCCAGTGCAGGATTAAACAGTTCATACCGAAGCCTATACCGTAGGAACAAGAATAACGCTCCATAACTTGGAATCTAATCGTTTTCTTAGAAAAAAAAACAATTCTGAGTAATCTCCTTTAATTTTCCAACATTGAATTTGAATGGAGTGCAAATTATGAATTCTCAGTTGGTAACCTCACCTCTATTCGTGGAAATAATTGGAATCTTTCTCAGGATGAAAGTTATTCCGGAACACGTTTCCAAGCCAGGGGAAAAATCCCAGTTCTTTATTTACACTGAAATTCACACACGGATTCCTCATAGATGTTGAAAAGAGTCCCTTATAAAAGGAAATGTCTCGGAAATTTGATTACAATTCCCGGAAGAAACTCTAGGAACTCTCACACGCCTACGTGTGAATGTAATAAGGGTGATTTGTGCTGTGATTATGTATGACTAACCTAGCGTACCTTCTCATTTTCGTTCAAGATGGGACCGCGGTTTTTTTGTGTCCCGCTGTGTCGACGCTTTTTTTTTGGCATTAGCTCCTTTCTCTTCTTACTTTTGTTTGTTTTTAGTGGTATTCTTTTCTTTCCTTCTCCCCATAGCAATTTTTTACACGTTTTTTCCTCGTACACTGTAGTGCATAATTTATAATAATTCATAATTTATACGTTTCGTCTCGTACGTACCTAAGTGTATGCGTAAAGGAACCCAATGTGGGTCGTATTGTCGTCATCGGGTTGATTTGATCGTGGTTAATTGGATACAGTATCATTACTCTCTACGTAATATTACGTTATATATTATGTATTACTGGAAATAATCAGAATAAAATTCTCTAATAGTGTTTAAGTACGTTAGTGTGGGCTTGATTATTCTGGATATATTATTCAAGGATTACGAATTACACCAACGCAAACAGGAAGAAAAAGTAATTTAAAGATTGGACCTAGCGTTTTTTTACCTTAAGATTTTTTTATAAAAACATTTCTTTAAAGGTAACCGTTTTTTTTTTTCTTTACAATTCATCCCATTATGATGGAATTTCTCCGAATTCCCTTCGATTTTCCGTGATTTTTTCATTTCTTCGTTCGTTTTTTTCATTTCCGTGATTTAAGTGATCAACAACGAAAAAAAAAACACGGATAGGGAATTGGAATCGGCGGCTTGAAGACTATCACGGAAATAAATTACTACTAATCCAACCACTACCTCGGACAGAAAAGAAACGAGAGAAATCAAGCAATCAGCAAGCAACAAACGATTCTCGAGCCGGCGTCGGTGAATTTCTGGCGAACACCTTCATCCTGAAATCGTATTTGGTAACTCTGCAGGTTCTGTATCGATGAACGTTGTTTTAATTTTTCGGAATTTGAGATGAGATGAGAATTATCCGAAAAGACTAGGCCGACTAACTCCAACACCTGGGGATACTGTACACTATACAGTATGCAAATCCCATTCGCCTTTGTTGACGAGAAAATAAATATGATTAAATTAATAATATAATATGTAATAAAACAATGTTTTGATAAATAAATAGGAAACAACAGCGAATAAGCGAAACAATGATAAAATCTAAATAAAAGATAAAAATCTAAATAATAAATAAATAAAAAATACTCAAATAATAAATAAATTATAGTAATAAAAATAAATAATAATATTTAAATAATAAACAAATAACAAAAATAACAAATAAATAAAAATTAATAATAAAAATAAATGATAAATAAAAATATGATAAATAAAGCTTCATTAAAACCTTATTAGCAAAACAACCAAAAAAAACCACACGAATCCAGAAAAGAGCTTGTTATTTGCGTTCCCGTCGTAATTCTCGCTGTTTCTCATTGTCGGAGAGAAGAAATTTGATTTTAGGAAAATCTCAACGGAAATCTCCAGCATCATCTCATTTCTTTTCGGATTATCGCCGCCGGTGCGTCCGTTACTAAAACCAATCAGTTGACGTTGAGGCGGTGAGTTGCACCCTCAACGCTGCAAACGTTGTCCGTCGCGTACATTTCTTCACGTCATCCAAAATCCTTAGGGATGACAAACACACAAGACAACGACACAATTAGAAGGCATCTATCTATTTTTGGCCGAGTTAAATGGGAAATTACACCCCCGCCCATCCCGAAAGATCTGAAGATTGTGGAATGGGGATCTTAATGAGTTAAGCGTACTTCACCTCAAAAACAAACAACCCACCCAACACATTCGTACTATCAGGATTCCTGATTTTTAGCTGCACTTCGCTATTTTTTTTATTTTTTCCTTACTATTTACCGTCACGGAGTACGGTACGGTAGCCGGTCAATTCACGCTGGTGCACGCATTTATTAAAAAATATTTGCAAATACATAAAATATAGATAAATATTTAATTAATTTATTTTCACTCACTTTATTTCAATCACTTGTCAAATTATTTTAGACTTTGTTGTAGACTTTTTATTTGAATTTTCTATTTAAAGTTTTTATATTCATCAATTTTTCGTCAATCAGACATACTTGAATTTTTTGATTTATTTTTTTTTTAGTTCATCTCTTTCATTTCTATTTATAGGATACGCTTTTTATTCGTCTGTTCTTTGACGTACCTTCATCAAGGGACAGAAATCACTGGAAATTTTATTAAGTTGATGGTGCGAGTCGCAATCAACTCGTTTTCTCGGTCTCGGAAAATACCTACGACTCTCAGAACTGACCTTAATTTCTATTTAAGGTAGAATTCAATTAATAACGTCATATTGACCATTAGATTTAACTGGAATGAATTCTTGCATATCACTAACAAAGGTAATTAGGTGGGAGTAGGCGAGCGTCTATACAATCGCGTCTAATGCGTCCGCTCACCACATCCTCCCACAGCACACCGCATTATTTCTTTTCGGCTTCTCCACGAGAACGTCTGTACTACGGCTTCGAAGTTTCCTGAAAAACTCACATCACACTCCCTGGATAACGGTGCCTGAAGGGTCAAAGCTCTATCTACGTGGAAAGAACTAGGACTCTCCTTCCAGATCCAGTCTTATCTTAGCCCTCTTGGGTTACGTTAGTTCCATGATTATAACTCATGTACTGTAGGGTTTTAGAGAAGATTTTCGAATCCAGTCTTAGGGATTTTAACTGGACAGAAGCCAGAATTGGCACAAGACTTAATTAGGCTTATATTGCGGCTTATTTCTCTTCTCTAGAACCTTCTAAAGATACTGTAGACAACAACAACATAGAATAAAGATGCTGAAAGAAATATTCGTAGAAAATCTGATGCTTTCCAGATTTCCAGATTTCTAGATTCTGTGTGGGCGCGAATTTAGTCCAACGCTAAAACTTTCCTAATACCATTTCTGGAACACGATCTCCTTTCCTCCTGTCCACTTTTTTTAAAGGATTTTCGTGTTTTTTTTTGCTAGATTTTCTAAGTTCTATTACAACCAGTCATTGATTTTTCATACAGGACCACTTCTTTTGTATTTTATGTCGGGCGTAAGAGCATAATACAACCTGTTCCGTAGTCCTAAAAATAAAAAGGTGGAATAATTTTCGCAACTATGTAAATGACAAAACTTTACGAATTTCTGAGTGTAGCTTGCAAAAGTTTTTTTTTCCTTTAAAAATTTTTCATTACAATACATATTAATTATTCATTTCAATACAATTACAATTTACAATTTCTATTTTACAAATAAGGATAAAAGAAAAAATTCGAATATTCTGTCCGTTGTGGATTTATGAGTGGAGAAAAAGCAATTTTTTCATGTTAGTTACCAAGTTTAAATCCAAATTAATTTTGAAAGGAGATGATTAGGGACTTCCTAACCTGGAGATTTTTTCAAATATACATTTTTGAAATTTAATCTAAAGTCAGGTGCCCATGAAAAGTCCATATAGAGTTTCTACCTTGAGTTAACCATCAAAAAACAAGTTTCTTAGAGTTCTGAGAATATACGTGTTAGGTGCCCTTTACCATATTTTTAATTTTGTTCATATTGGAAAATATATACATAGAATTCTTAAAATAAACTGTAGAATGAATAAAAAATAAATAATTAATTATATGAACTTTTTGTGGAGATTTATGATGTCATAAATCATTTCTAGCTAACATATATATGACGGTTTGACGTATCTTTAATTATAACACCTCACTGAGTTCCATTCAAAAGTTTTAGCGCATATAATAAGAACATGTGGTCCACATGTCGTCATACTCATTGAGGCGGCTACGGTAAGTTTTTTTTTTTCTCTGTGAAGAAAAGCAAATAATACGATAATTATTATTTAAAACCCATTTCCCTTCTCTCTGATGCAAATATTTTTTTTATCTGCAAATAATAGAAGAGAATAATCCAATAATCTTACGAAACATTTGTTGATTTTTGTTTAATAATTTATAATTTATAATTTTATAGTTTTAGTTGTTAATTATTTGTTTTTCCTATTTTTTTTTTATAGTTTTGAATTTTATTGTATTTCACTTTACACCACCCACAACGGACAAAACATATACATACATATACTTGCCAGATTTAAAAATAATCATTGAAGCAAACATAAAAGCTGGTGAGAAGTGGAAAAATTAAAAATCTTCATACAAAATCTTTATTAAAAAGGCGATAAAATATCTAATAAACTAATTCAGAACCGTGAGGAGGGCTTTCAAAATTGTTTCCCAAAATTTTCTAACCATTGTTTTTTTTTGTAGTTTTTAGTCTGTTGTAGACTAAAAGATATTTTGTCTTGTTTCTTTTTAAATTAATATATTACCGTATTGCCACGTGTACCAGTTGAACATTCAATTGAATATGATCTGTACGAGACCGGTCCCTTTTAACGGGCACAATACAACCAGGACCAGAGTTTTTGGATTATTTCCAAAAAATTTATGTATGCGCTAAGAATCGACGGAAACGGCTAGAACAGAATTCTCGATACGTTCAGAAGAAAAAAGTGGTTATTTCTCGTTGTGAGCCTCCCTTACGGAAGGAAGAATGAATAAGTTTGACGATTTTCTAAGCGGGGAACGAATTTTCCAAGTATTTTTCCTCCGGAAATTTTTTCTTTGCTATTAACGAGTTGTTTTACTCACTGCACTCACTATATACTCTTTCTCTACAAGAAATTGAAATCTATGAAATGTTTACTTTTACAGTAGGAGGGGAAAATTTTAAAAAAAGTCGACTCAGGTCGATTTTTGATTCGCTACTTCTTAAAAATTAGCTTTAGCTCGTGTTCTCGATGAACTGAGGCCAGTTTTTTTTTTTCTCGTGGACACACATTGAGTAAGTGAACTGTGATGAAAAGCTTATAGATCATGGCTGAAATGTCATCCGCCGCCGGCCACCCACTAACTCCATTCGTTACTCATCTCTCCTCTGAAAATGAATGATGAGACGAGCTCATTAGTTCTTCGCCACTAACAACGATGCAACACACACACACACACACACGGGCGCGCGTGTAATTCTACGATCTGCTCATTTAATTTCTCAATTATCGTAATCCATTAATATAATTGTAGCATTCAAAGAATCCCGAGAGCATGTGAGTGTGATTTAGGTCAATTGAGTAAATATCATGAGTTCGTACTAATTCTCACAAGCCAGCTTTTCACATTTCAAATTTTTGATAATTCTCTACGAGTTTCCATCTCATTTTAATTTTTTTTTTCGCGATATTAAGTTTTAATTAATAATAACAAATATATAAATCTATTAAACAACATGATATAAATATAGTAATTATACTGATGATACGGTATTAGGTTTTAATTAATAATAACAAATATATAAATCTATTAAAGAACATGATATAAATATAGTAATTTTAGTTTAATATAGCTCCAAACAGCTTGTCATTCTGGGTTATTAAGCATAACAAAAACCTAGGAAAGATTTCTCCTGGAAAAAGAAAGAGAAATTGAAGAAGACGTCCAGGAATATGTATAGTGATTCTCTGGAATAGTACCGAGCTGTGCACTAAAATTAGATCTACTGAAAACACGATTGAGAACTAGTATTTCACGCAGCAGAAATGAAAATTTATTTGAAAAATAATGGGAATTTATCTGTTTTTAACGAATATTTTGTAGTTTTTTTTTCGTTTTGTATTCCTTTCACATTAAAAATAAATCTTATAAATCAGTGATAGTCCAGGTAAAGGGAATCTTTGAATGCGTTCTGCTGTAACGAGATCAAGACAGATTTCTAGGAGAATTTTTTTTCTCGGCGAAGAAGCTTAAGAAATATTTCTTTGAAAAAAAAACTACGGTACAGGATTTGCTCTTCTTTCCAAAATTTCTAGTGTACAGCCACTAAGACTAAAGGCTCAGGTAGAAAAAAATCGTTGAGTTAAACTTCCACAAGGTCTCAATTTGTAATTTTTAAATTAATTTCTTTTATTAATTTTTTTCTTCATTTTCCTCTGATTCGCAATTTTAAATTTCGGTCCTTCTTGTGCAGCGCAGAGAATTTCATGGATGGAAAGCACAGAAGATTTGAAAAGTTACTTTCGCATCTATGGATGTAGTGGAAAATAGTCTGGGAACAATTAATCCAGCATCGTTGTTACAGCATATTAAATTACTTTTTTTTTGTTGGAAAAAATTGACAACTCAAGTACTAGATGTTTTTTTTTTCTTCAAGAAGCAATTTTTGTGGATAATGAGTGCACATTTCTGCAAAATCCTCTTTTTTTGCTGTGAAAGAGTGATGTAAGCGGCAAAATGCGCTTGGTTTGTCACATTTTCAAAAAATTTCCATTTAGTCTGTTCCCATCAGATGCGAAATCTTTTTCAAGACAAATTTCACCATTACATTTTTTTCCAGGCTAAGATATGACTATTCTGCATCAGATATGAGCTATTCACTTCACGAAAGTGAATGCACAAGCGATTCCGGATGGAAAACTGTACTTTTCCAGTAAAATGAACATCGAATGTGAGAACAAATGAACATTTCTTAACTTAAATGTACGCTTAAATGAATATTCACCACTTAGGATTCACCAATTTTTCTCTGCACTCATTATTTTCACATTTTTGGTTCGAATTTGATTTGGGTTACCGTAACCGTAATCAGTGAACCCATGATTTGAAACTTTTTGCAGAGATGAGTGGGTGGAATAAATCGGGGTTTTGCGGGGTTTTCTTTTTTGCGCACAATATCTGCTGCCTGGAGCAATTTATCTTTTTGATCTCCATTTCTTCCGTTCATGGAGATTTCCCTGATGCTTCGCACGTCATTAGGATATGTATGGACCCTGTGGGGGTACCTTATGTGTAATTTCTTACACAGTTGCATTTCACTGGGAAATTAAAAGCGCATCATTCTTGTAATCATTATATCATTCTTGTTAATAGGTGAGATTTTTATTATTTCTTTTCTGGATCGCTTAGCATTCTACAAAAGAAGTGCTTAGGGGTGTTAGCACGATGGCGACAATGTGTGCCACGTTGAGACTACACTTTTTTTGTCCGCCTGGGACCGTGTTTTCCACTGGTGGACTATGATTATTCCTTTTTTTTTGCTCCTTTTTCATTTGATGTAGCTATATTTGCTTTTTTTTGTCACTTTTGCTCGAATAATTAAAAAAACAGACCTAAACTAACCTATATGAACTGTTTGGTCTCATGAAATCTTTGATTTTTTGAATTTTAATTATAACAACAACGTGTGGGCCGCTGTCGTGGACGAAGGAAAAAGCTCCGATCCCCAATGGTTAATTTATCCCAAAACACGATTTTCGTCCACATATCAAATATATACAAATAAATAAATACATAAAAATAAATACATGCATAGTAAATACTGGAATTCTCTGCTAAATTTTCGTGAAATACGTTTATTAAACTAATAGTTGACATTGGAACGTATTTTTCAGGAATTGCGGTGAAAACGATATCCTCTCGGTAATAAGTGACATCACGGATTCCAAGTGCGATCAATTTACCTGATGAGACAACTCTTTACACCGTAGAAGACTGTAGACTATACAAATCTTTACACTATAGAATTTAAGTCTGCATGAAAGCGTACAAAATAAACTTAACTACCCACATGGGGATAAAACATACATGTGAATATTCCCGTAATCGCACGATTTTTATTGCATATATATCACAAAAATATGTATGAAATAAACACATAAATAATCAATGTTATAATATAAATATGTAATGATGTGGTTTATAGATGGTAATGATGTTAATCACAGAAACTAAAATGTTCCCTAGCCGAATATAAGATTGGGACCAAGCAAATTAATTAATTATTTAAATTAATTTTCAAATTATTTTAATAGTTTTGTAATTTTACACCATTTTCACTTCATTGGATGATTATTGTGTAACTACATAAGCATCGCAGCGCCTAGCAGTAAACTTGTCGAATCTGTGCAAAAATTATCCGTCTATTTTCATTTTTGCAAATAATTTCTGGACTTTGGACTAGTTTGCAGCTCAAATTCATTATAAAGTAACTACATCACTCAGAATTCAAAAGACGTCATTATTTTCTTTCAAATTCCACCTTTAAATCATCCTGGATAATCCCATAGCTCATAGAACGAAGAATGATGTGTGAAGCGTAGAATCTCCTTCAATTCCGTAGATCACACGATCCCAACACATTTAGAAAGGTTCATTTTTTTCCGCCTGCGGCTTCCATGACTCAATCTGGCTGTTTCTTTGTTGCCGCCTAATAAATTTTCTCTCATTCCATTGTGATCAATCTACGACTGGGACCATCACGGGCCGACTCGAAAAACATTCTGTGCTCATTTTCAATTTGGAAAAATACTTAACACAGGGTAATTTGAAAATCCTACGAGGAAAAATGATTTTTTTACAATACTTTTAGGGTGCGTTCAGTGCGTTGTACCTTTTTTTGATCTCCACCAGGGCATAGTAGAGGAGTTATGATATATGTAAGAGTAAAGAGCAGGATCCTGTGCTGGCCGAGCTATTCGCTATAATTTTTTTTTTTAAATGGAGGATGTAGCGCAGTGATTCCACCAGGTTCCACAACGTCGCCACTACAGATGGTTCGAAACCGTTCGGGGCCAACCAAACCGGGGTCTCCGTCCTTTCAAGGTCGATAAACTAGGCGTCGAGCCTACATAGATAGATATATCGCTACATCCGCAGGATGATTGGGACCCTGACTTGACACATCGTCTCACCCTCTGCGCAAGTCCCGTTGTAGGCCTCATTATCCACCTATTAACTATTTTCTCCTTCATCCTTCATCCGAAAAAGGGGAAAATCTATTGGAGTTTTGTTTAATTTAAGTAAAAATGAAAATGACTAGTAAAAAATAAAATAAACATGCAGAAGTAAGGGAAAATATGTTAACAACATTTTTCTGCAATGTTTCTTCTCATACATTCCATAACGTTTAAATATTCTCTGATCCTCTACTATAGAATAACTGCAATTTAATCAAGGAGATAAATCTAGTTCCGCTCATATCTCAATATCGCACGCATCGAGTCTCATTTTTCATACTACATCATCCTTTTTTTCGCTAAATGAAGATGACAACGTTTTCCGTCTCCAGTAGCATCATAGGTACGATAGGGAGGAGACAGACCCTCCACAGGTAAAGGGGATCTAGCTCATGGGTGAGGCTCAAGTGATGAGGATACCTTCGCAAATCCTTGAAAAGTGAAGGGGGTCCTTTTCCCAACCGTCCAAAAGTGAACGGGTCGGAGCACCGGGTCCGACTATCGCATCTATGAATAGCATCACTTCAACCATGCTCAAGTTCTCTAGTATAGTTGTATCACTTTCAATCGTTCTCACTTTTCTACAGTCGTCGTCATCGCCGTATGATCTTAAGATTTGTTCTATTTTCAAAATCTTTCAATTTTACCTCATTTCAGAGAAAATCTCCCTCGATAACGATGGTCAACATAAACGTATTGTCAGCAGTATTGTTCTTGTGTGTAGCGCTACCAAATATAGGTAAGAATATTTGATCGCAACAAAAAAAAATGGTTAACTTTTTTTGCTTCTGAAAATCACGGTGATTTTGTTTAGGAATAGAGTAAAGTTATTTAGAAATAGAGTAAAGTCACGATGGTTTCATTTAAAAATAGAGTCATCACGGCTTATTTCAGTTGCACCATTCTTTATCGTACGAAGACTCACATCCACATCAACATCCTACCATGATAATCCA
This sequence comes from Necator americanus, assembly GCF_031761385.1. NCBI lineage: Eukaryota > Metazoa > Nematoda > Chromadorea > Rhabditida > Ancylostomatidae > Necator > Necator americanus. The sequence goes on along the minus strand of NC_087372.1, from coordinate 5,907,920 downwards.
GCCATTAGCCCATTGAACATAATGGATTCGGTGAGAATTTATTCTGGTTTATTTTTAAAGAAAAAAACTTATTAGCTCATTTTCACGTAATTGTGTTAAAGGATAAAGGATAAAAGATTTCTGGCGCTAATCAATCCGCTCCGGATGCGCCCCCGCGTTCACTTCAATTCAGGGATCGTTTGAGGTTGACGAACGTGTAACTGGCCTATACAATGACATGTGGTGGCTAGCCGATGGGTCAAGTCAGTGTTTTTATCCTCCCAGACAAGTCTGGTACCAATTTATCGACCCTGGAGAGATGAAAGGCTTGGTGAGCACTGGGGCGGATTCGAACCTCCGATCGACAGTGCAGTTCTTTCACTCTTTCTGTCAATTCTCCATTAACGCTCGGACTCACAACAATACAGAAGCTGTTTGATTCTTCAGTTAGCTTTTTCCGGATGCATAGCATAGTTCTTTTTATCGGTATTTATTAGATATATCGATTCGAAGGAAGTATAGTCGGGTCAAAACGACGCGAAGCACGGACATTTGTTTAGCAGTTGCGCTCGAAGCGGTGCGGCGGAGACAGTGGTTGGAATCGAGGTGGGACCATGGCGAACTGCAGAGATGGATGGCGGTAGCGAAGGTCCTTACACGATCCCATGCACTACGCTCCACCGCGCCGCTTCAAGCGCGGTCGCTTACGCAACTGTCCGTGCTTCATGACGTTTTGACCCAACTATAACAAAAACAGCAGGTCGAGGAAATTGTATGTTTGTAACACAATTTGTAACACGCGGGTGCATTGTAACGGCTAGAGGTTCCGCTTCCTGCACGATTGATCGGAGGTTCGAATCCGCACTAGTGCTCACCAAGCCTTTCATCCCTCTGGGGTCGATAAATTGGTACCAGACTCGTCTGGGAGGATAAAAACACTGACTTGACACATCGGCCAGCTCCCGCAAGTCATTGTATAGGCCACATACAAGTTCGTAAACCTCAAACGATCCTTGAATTGAAGTGAACGCGGTGGCGCATCCCAAGCGGATTGATTAACCCCAGAAACTTTATCCTTTATCCTTTATTAACTTTTCGAATTATACATTTCTCCGGTTTGAAAATTGCAGCGGATTTTACGAGAGAAATTCTCTCAACAATCATGGATAATAACATCAGTACCTGGTTGATGTAGTAGTTCAGTATATGATGTTATTTACGTCAGGAAATTCTCAGTGCTAAATTCACCAGCACAGAAGAAAGATATTTTCGAATCTCTTTCTATTAACTGTAAACAACAACAACAGAAATAGTTATTAATTATTCAGGTCCAAGATCTCAAAAATCTCCATGTATTCCCCTTTCTTATAGATTTTACGACTACGTACAACAATGAAATCATTCATGTATACGAAAAGTTGTTTATTGCCGTGAAGACCATATCAATTTCTGCCACAAAGATTTCTTATTCATCAGATGTTCCTTCATGCATACGTACTACAAAAAATATGTGTTGCTACACAACTGAAGTGATCATGATGGATGTTTGTGGTATGTAATTTTGGGGGGATACACAGTAATTTCTCTCTGGAACTACTACTATGTAATTACCTTCATTTGTTCGGTTCTCTTCCAAAAACATCTTTTCAATTCGTTAAGAACGAGTTCGGTGAAGGAATCTTTACTGAAGGGGCCGAATTGCAATGGATTAGTGACCCTATACGTTACCCACAAAGCTTTTTCCGTTCTTCTTAGGTTAGGAGATCTATTTAAGGATTTCATAGAGATGGAAACGCGTAGTTTATAAAGTAAATTTCCAGTCGTAACCACTTTTTCTATAAACTATGTATTTCAATTTTAAAAATGACAACTTAAAAATATAAATTTTAAAAATATAGAGAGGAAAACTCTATGAAATTACTACTTTTTCCTGAAGTTGAGCGATGAATGGAATGGGTACTTCCTTTAAAAAGACAAAAACTTCTTTACAGTAGGAAAAATTCCTTAAAATTTTGTGCTAGAAAAACCTATAAGAAGTTCATGATTTATATTTCTATCGTATTTCTAAAATAAAATTCATTTAATTTGGACATTAGAAATTTTTTGGTGAAATAAAGCATTTTGGAAATTATCCACTAGCTACAAAGTGTAATAATTGTACTATGATTATTTCAGAATCCTGCTTTTCTACGCTTGACGTCACGAAATATGCCGGATTTGCCCGAATCATTCTCATCATCGGCGAAACGATTCTCATTTTCTGGAAACCCATACGATGCAGTGATTGGACGACTACCGTACTATTTCTAATATCGCGAACGCTATAAGCAATGGTTGTAGCCGGTAATCCAGCAACCATGCGTAACCAATGAGCCCAGCATAATTTTACCGGATGATCTTCCTTCTCGATAGCCATATAGCCGAAGCATTTCAATGTTGATGTTGGCCAACTGCCAATTATTTACCAAAATACGCAGAGGACCGCAAGACTTCAAAATAGCATTTGAGTGAGAGAGAGAAAAAAACATTGAGTAATTCATGCAGTTTTATTCCTGAAAAATATCAATCTGTTATGATTTTCATCATTGTGCGGGTATGATACGGGGAATTTTAGCATTCCAATTCTTTTGGTTTTTTTTTTTCCTAAAGATGTCGTGACGTCACATATATATCGTATTTGCAGTTGTTAGATGATGCTAAATTGTGTTAATAAAGCGTTGTGGATGTTTTTTTGAGACACAGGAAGAGTAGGCGTCTGCCGTCGGCGTCAGTTCAAATTTCTGCAACGGAAACGTACATGCTTGGATAACAAACAACTATTATAGCCTCTCTTAATTAGCTCATTACTGCTGCAATTATAATATCACTAGAACGTTATATTACTATACTATATTACAAAATGTATAGTATTACTTATTAATGCTATACTACTAGAATGAACTCTTTTTGTAACTCTTCTGCTCTTTTAAGAAGAAATATTTTGCGGTCTGTAGAAGATAACCAGAGGATATGGTCGGGGTACTTTGACATAATTAAAGGAGCCTTAAAGGCAGCATACCACGGATCTGACTTTGTGAGGGAATCCGCTGCAAAAGCTGGAGTTGGAGCTGTAGATCGCGCTCACGTCTCCCTAATCGTCCCAAAAAACGGCGTGGGAATCGCTTTATTCCCTACGAGGATCGCTAGAACGCTCCTGCATATATATACTTTGGTCCCCTCAACAACCCATTCACCTTTAGGTTTCACCTGAAAAATCAGTCAAGGAGATTTCACAGCCTTTGGCCCGCTGCGCAGCTGGATGAGGCGTGTGTACGCCGTTTTTTTTACTACCATTAGTGGAACCATCCCTGATCCCGCAATCTTCGACCCTGTGTAAAGCTTGTCCATCGGAAATCCATACCACGTCAGATACGTGGGGTGTAGCGGCAAAGTCCCCAAAAATTAGGGCACCCAGCGCCTACGTCCATGGATATCTTCCAAATACTCGCGACAATCATAGAAATGTAATGCATACACAACATACACGTACGGAAGAAGTTAACTTGTCGAAAATAGAAAAAAAGAAGGAAATAAAAGAAACTATAGATAAGACATATAAAATATGGGAACAGTGGACCGTTGCTATTACCACTCATCGCTGCAGTTGGCGATGGTCTCACCTCGATCCGAACCGCTAGCTCCACCGTGATCGATAGCTTCTTCCCTTTCAAGAGACACACAGAAATTTTTTTTTGCTTGAAAAGACTTCCTAAAGAACTTTGACCATCGAGCTGGCGGTCTTTCTCTAGTACATTTACTGTCCCGTTTAGCACAGTCCATAACGACTCTTGTCCAACGGTTCTTACCAAAATGCATCACGTGTTCGGCCCATCTGATTTCATTTTTCTTGGTTATAGAGGCGAGGGAGTTTCTGATCTTAGGTAACGTTGGACACAGCTCCGAAGCTTTTTTTTCAAATGGTTATCAAATGAAAAACGGGTCACTATAAACATCACCTTTGTGCTGCCAAAATATCTGTGGATATCCGATGTTTTTAAACCCTTTGACGAAGTGCACGTTTCTGCGTGTCTGGCACGTGGGACAGGCACGTATTAGGGCATCGTGCAACCGCAGCTCAACGTTGAGCCGCATTCTCCCACGATTACCACTTTTTTCCTGTGTACAAGTTTGTGCGTTCTTGCATAATTTAACTTGTATTTGTTACTAATCGCGCTGTTATAGGACTTTTTTATTCTCATCCATTCTGTTCACATACAGTTAATTTAGTTTCAGCAGTTTAAGATGGACGAATCTGAGTTAGACGATCTGGAGAATAGTTTTTAAAGACTACTCGATGAATCCGATGAAGAAACTACAGAAAATGAATCTATCTTCAATGATGCGTTAATGCTGCTTGCGGATAACGAGTCCGATTCGAGAAGTAATGAGAGATTGTCGGTGTCAGATAGTGAGAGCGAACAGACGAATGGTTAAGCGATGCAGAAACTCATGATGATTGGAAATTCTCCCAACAATTTGGTCCACATGATGAGTCACGTGATTTGGTTCACAAACCAGACGATTTTTACTAGCTATGTTTGGACAAGAAAATGTTGTCGGTAATTTCGAAGAAACAAGTAAGCAGAGCAAGGAAAAGTATCTTAAATTCGATGACACTTATGCCGCTGATATCAAAAACTTCACTAGATTATCTGTATTGAATGAAAAAGTGAATTTTGCATTGGATATTTCTAAAGAATGCGCAAAAAGTGTGATTAGCCATTAACGCTTGAATTTTTTTCTTGTTTTCAAAAGATAAGAATCTTTTTTCCATGCCCTTGTTGTGTATGTGTGATATTATCCGAGGATAATAAACCAATTAAGTACAAAAAAAACTTTTAAAAAGATGGGAATTCATGAAAAATAACCGTTGGAAACCGTCGGCTCACCGTTGAGCCGCGCTGTCGTCAAAGGGATAAAGAGCATTCCACAATGCTTACCACATTTTATGTGGTGCTTTCGAAGCGTAGGTCAAAGCAGGAAGAATGGTCCCGTAAATAAGATGAACACAGAGATGAATATTCGTCGCCTTCTTCCTTCAAACATCTTCACAAAATAAAACATTTTCAGAAGATTCTAGGCTACCGACAAGATTACCGAGAGCTGCGTCTTGCCCAACTTCACCCTTGGTTCATGTCCACTTGGACTTGCTGACACGGCAGTGGAAGAAGAATTCGGCTCGGACTTGTGAAGTTCCTTTGCTACAAAATCAACAACTCTAGAAATTTTGCTATGTAGCGTCTTTCCCGGGAGAGTGTTCATTTCGTACGTGGATTTCGGTGCTACATACCTCGGAGGCGGCGGTAAAAGTATGCAATGGTACTGGGGCCTCCAACTTCAGGTGGGTTCGATATTACGATGATGACTCCCACTATTGCTCCAATTGTGAGATTGTGCTCGGACTGAGTATACAAGATCTACATAAGTATACACTAGGAAATCGCGGTGCAAAAGTTGATTTGCCCCTGCCCAGCCATTAAATTCCTGAAAATTGGTAAAGTTAAATGAACACTACACTAAATTAGGAAAGACTACGAAGAAGAAATTCAGTAGAAGCTTAGTGATCACTATCTTGCAATAGCCAACTTTTATGTGCAAAGTTGCGGCGGCACGTAACCCTTCTAAAATAAACGTATAATAGAGTCAAAACGACATGAAACACGGTGCAGTTGCGTAAGCGGTTGCGCTCGAAGCGATTAGGTGGACCGCAGCGGTTAGGAACGAGTGAGAACCCTTGCTTCCACCATTCATTCGTGTGGTCCACGATGGTCCCACCTCAATGCCAACCGCCATCTCTACCGCGCCGTTTCGAGCGCAAACGCTTATGCAACTGCATTTTTCTTCATGTCGTTTTGACCCGGCTGTAGCACCTGGATTTCTTTTAAAGGCACCGATCCACGAATCTGGGGTGGTATAGGTTTTCGTTGGAGCATACCTATATCGGGTCGTGGATTATGAGTACAGGGTTATTCCGCTAAGTAGTATTAGCGGAGCGATTTTATCACGTGGAGGTCCGCTAATATCACTTCAACGCGGCTACCTAGGTAAGCACAACGTTTTGGACTCTTTTGGTGTCGATTTTGGATGTAGCATCTTAGGGAATGATGACTTGTTCTGGATGAGGCATTTGAGAGGATATATCACAAATGATCTGACTTTTCAGGCACTGACGAAGGCGACGACGCCGAAACGTTAGCGGTAATAAAGTTTGTTAACAATCTTGACTGTTGCTAAATTGACTATCGACAAGAACATAGGTGGTTCCGGTCATCTCTCCCTGCATCACTGTAAACACACGGCTTCGAAATGCGGTTCCTTACGACCTCTATTGCAACGGTGGCCAGGCGCAAAGGTGGCGCGTTGCAATATAGGACGACGTAAGGAACCGCATTTCGAAGTCGTCTATTTATAGCGATGCAGGGAGAGTGGAACCGCCCCAGTATTCATAATTTACGATCCGATATAAGTATACTCCAACGAAAATCCATACCACGCCAGATTCTCGGGATGAAGCTTCAATCTTCAAGCTGAGCTGATCAGAGTACCGATAATCTGCATAATTCACTACTTTTACGATCTCTTTGTTCTGCGAACAGAATCTGTGAAATTTTATCTTATTCTCAATCTACAATTCATATCGCTCATTCTTTGCAGCCAACAAAGACCGAAGAAAGCCTTTTTCGCAAATTCTACTTTAAAGTAAAAAGGAACAGAGGTAAAGTTTTGTCTCAGGACCTACTGACACTGGTAGACACTAGCAAACACTACGTTGAGAGTATACTGGGTGAATACAAAAGATTTATCGGGTTCTTATAGCTTCAAATGAATAATGCCCATCCATTTATACTAACAACCAAATAACAGAGGATACTTCAAAATTTCATTTGTGATATTCCAAGTTTGTTTAATAATGCCCATCCATTTATACTATTTAAAGTTTTATTTATGATATTGCAATTGCAAAATGGCGACGAATCAGCAGGAAAGCATTTTGTGTCTTGAAGTATGAGGCGACAAAATCCTTCACCACCGTGCAGCGTGCATCATGGGTGCGATAAGGAGGTGCCGAATCGTCCTCAGGTGAAGGTGGTCTGGCTCATGGGGTGGTCAGCTCAAGTGATGAAGATCCTTTCGCCAACCGTCCGAAAGTGAAAGGAGTTGGGCACTGGCACCGACGATTACATCTCTGGATTCCGAAGACAGTACAACACACGGCCACCAAGCCACCAAAGCATTCTGCGACAGTATCGACAGTCTAAGGAAACAAGCTGCCTCCGTAAAGCTCTGGAAAAAGGTCCGGGTGACCATCTCTCTCTTATGACCCTCTTAAGGTGGCCTCCAAGGTCTCCCGACCTTACAGTTTCTGATTTTTTTCTTTGAGGATACATGAAAGACAATGCGTAAGTACCATCTTCTTCCACAACATTGCCTGAACTTCAGGATCGCATCATTGCTGCGTTGGTGAACACCGACAGGAACATTGATTGAACCGTGTAGGGTTGAACTTGACCACCGCACCGCGATGTGTGTCCCTACACAGCCCTACACGGTATTGGAACAGGAGGAGAGCACTTGGAACATTTCTAATGATGTGTAGAAAACTTGAAAATGTATTCTTTCATACAATATATCAATCGCTACTTTTTCCTGTAATATTTTGCAAAGAAAAAACCATTAAAAACCCGATGCATCATCTGTAACCACCCCGTAAATTCCATGTATGTCAAAACAACTATCCGTCTCTTGAGGAGTAAAGGTGCACTTCAAGTGAGTCTGGAGTTTCCGATTCAAAATTGAAATAAAGAGAGCAAAAAAAGTGAGGAAAACAAAGAAGGGACTAAATGGATGTGAAACACATGCTGCGAATTCGCGCGCGACGCAGATGTACGAGTAAGTGTGAAATTGCGGGCCTCGAAACGACTGCCCTGCTACTTATTAGCACCACCGGTGAGCGCTGCTAATTCTCTCATTCGATCTTTCATCTCATGGTTTTGATCGTGATTTTTCCTCGTCAGGGCGGTGCTATGGGTCTTGTTTGTTTGTCGATAGAAGGATTTTATTTGCGCATGAATCACAGTATTTTTTTACTTGCTCTTAGTGGGCTTAATTGTTTAGTATTCTTATAGAAATAGTTGCAACATGTAGGAACTACTGTTGTTTTTGTGTACGGCGGATTTAACTCTGTCTCGTTATCTTTTGTTTAGAACAGTTCGTGCAGATTATTTCCTAGTACTGTTGGTCGTGGCGGCGTGGCTTCTCACTTTCATATATTGTATATGTAGTTAGTTTTTGTATATAGTCTTCCTTTTCAGTAATGGCCTCTGCAAACAAAGGAAAGATTCTTGCCGTCATCGGTGACGAAGACACCGTTGTTGGATTTCTTCTTGGAGGTGTTGGTGAATTAAATAAGGTAGTTCTTCCATTTTTAACATTCTCGCAAACGAGTTTTTTTTTTCTGAATTTTTGAGTAATCTTGGCGAGTGCAATGTGATATTTCTAATTACATTTCCTTATTTTTTACTTAATTATTTTCCCAAGAAAAATGTGTTTTACATTTTCTTGTGCTCTGTAATGATGCAGCATTTTTATTACAGTGGTATTTACTTTCTGTAATGCAATGTTAAGAAGTAAGACTCTTTAGACTTCCTAGCAAATTTTTACTGCGGCACAAGTTTTTATTTACAAAGGATATGGTTTAAAGCTTCGCGTGTTGGAAGAAAAATGGTATGGTTTCGCTTGATGAAAAAATTAACGATTGACTGATTTAGACTCTATCCCGAGCTCTAACATCTGTTGTTTTTCCTTGAAGATTTAAATATCTGGTCATATATATCCTAGTGGGCTGACGGGTAAAATTTAGTTGGTAGGAGGGGGCCCTTTTTTCTCGAAGTAAATAAGTAATTCAGTCGCGACCGTATGACCTAGGCACTAGTATTAGAGGATCCATGACATGTAAGCTAAAGTTACTAGCAGGAAAAAGTAAGCTAGAGTGTCCAGAAATAAGGGCACCACCGAGTGTTCCCTCTCAACTACATTTTCCCCGTACTAACTTCTTCTAGCTTCCTTTTGACGTTCCTAATTAATTTCTGTCTTAGAGCCTTCAACGTTTCAAATCATCAATTTCAATCAGTTCGGCTCGAGTTTGCGTAAGCAGTCGTTCTAAAATCCTATGTTGATCTATTCAGACCAGCATTATCTATTGATACCATATAATATTCACGTTATCCTTCCATTCAGAAGTTTCTATTTGAATAAACAACGAGTTTTAATTTTCATGGACAGTAGTTTCTGTTTCTATCTTCGTATATAGCTAAGGTTTCATTTGTTACAGGCACGAAAGCCGAACTACCTCATCGTCGACAAGCAAACAGGTATTCAAGAGATTGAAGAAGCGTTTAAGTCGTTCGTTGCTCGAGATGATATTGCTATTATTCTCATCAATCAGCATATTGCGGAAATGATTCGATATGCGGTACGATTATGAACTATAATGCTATTATTTTTTGTTCTGATATACTTTTTTGCCTTTCGATCCTTCTTTTAATTTGATCTGAATTCAAAAAGATACCACCTTAAATATCAATGAATGGAATGTTCACCGGTAGTTCTCCTGAGGGAATATGGTCTCATTGCTTTATACGCCGTTAACCCGGACAGTTTTCATCATTAAATCAAGCATATGAATGAAACATTTCCTAAGTTAGCCAAATCAATAGAACACGGGTAGAGCGCAACTCTAACCAGTGGTCTGGAGTGGGGAGTTGATAAATCTGTTTGTTTAGCTATACTCTTGAGAAGACTTCAGAGATACAGCACGTTTTTGCAAGCTTTAGTCTCAACGCTCGTGAATATATACACATATATCATTGGGTCGTCTATCTAAACTGCACCTTTACTTCGTTTCAGATTTTTGAAGGAAAAAAAATCGCATTGTGTCAGGTTCAGTCGTTAAAAACTTCCGCCCAGGTACACGGTACCTATTGCTATTGCATAAGCATACAATGGGTCCAAACAAGGGATTTTTTTATCGTTGTACAGGCAGAGCTTTAGTCTCTAGACCGCTGCCTAGTTTTGTTCACGTTACATCTAATTGGTTTGTTCAGCTTGAAAATTAAGAATCAAAAATACACCTACGCCGTTGGGAATTTAAAGAAGGAAATAGTGCCCACTGTCCCACAAAAATATGCAATGTGTATGGTGAAGGAATTATAAGATATCGAGAGGGGGGTTGGAAATTAGTTTGTGAAATTCTGTTCTGGAAATGTGACCTTGTAAGACGAATCATTTGGTCGCCCTTCAGACTTAGACAGTGGTTTTTTGTAGTCAATATTGGAGCAAAATCCACGTCAAGCAACGAAGGAGCTAGCAGAAAGCTCAACAAGTTTGATCACAATCATTGGTTATCTTCACAATAAATGTGTAAGAAACAAAACGGGAGGTATTAATGACTCAATCTAATAAGTTGCGAGTAGTATAGAACGGTATTTTGATCAAATGCACCGAATGGTACTCTTTGCTTCGGGATCCGTTTCTCTTCATGAAAAATAAAACCTAAGTAACGTGAACATATAGGTTAAAAGGCAACACACTCATCACTATTTTCCTTTTCATGTTTATATTCATCAGGAATTCTAATCTCTCAGTTTTGTTCATCTATTCGATATCTCAACTCCTGAATCCTTTCCTGAAAGGAGGACCTAGCAGAGCGATTTCGTACGCCGCACCTAAACCATTGCACTGTTGCAGTCCTGTTATGGACTGGTTGCGAATAACAGAAAGAGCAGAACATAATTCATGTCCCTCAATAAATCCAAGCCTACAAGGTGATTGACACTTTTCTCCTCAAAGGGGACGATCACCCAGTTCTCATTATTCTGGCGGTTTCAACTATTTTTTGGTTATTCACTTTTGATGGTTATTGTGGCTGATTTAGGTTGACCAACATACGGCTTCCATTCCTGCGGTGTTGGAAATTCCCAGCAAAGAAGCTCCCTATGATCCTAGCAAGGTAATGATCCGATTATATAATCTAGGTTTAATTGCAATGTCTTCTAATTTTCTTATTCTTCAGGACAGCATTCTTAACCGTGCAAGAGGGCTTTTCAACCCTGAAGACTTCCGTTAATGTGACTTGCTGATCTGTAGCTTCTGTATACTTTTTTGGTTCAGGAAAGATCCGACTAAGATGTGCATACGCATACCTGTGATTTCAATCATTCCTAGTATACGAATTTTTGTGCGACCATTTCTACAATGCTATTTGTCATTGCTCTGTTGTATCAATTTTGCAAAAATAATTGACAAACTATATTATTACTAACCTTCAAACGTTTTCTACTGTTGTACTTTTCTGATGCAAGAGGATGTAGATATAAGACTTTAATAAAGTGTGCTGGAACTTGGTAGTTTTACGCCAATGTTTGGTGAGTAATGCCTTGATTAGGCGCATGAAAATCTATCACCGCGTTATTTCTTTGATTTTTTTTTCATTCTAATGGTCAATCATTTGATGTAGTAAAGGCGTGATGTCGTTACGGGGTCTTCTGCCGATATTACGAAGATGTGCCGTAGGAGTTCGTCGAGAACTTAGCACTACTCCTTCCTTATCGACGATACCATTTGTTATTGAAAATGAAGGTCGTGGAGAACGATCATATGACATTTACAGTCGATTGCTTCGTGATAGGATTGTATGCGTTATGACACCAGTGAGTTTTTCAATCATTTCAAACAATGACATGATAGTTGGAGGATTCAATTTCATATTGAAAAAAAAAACTTTGGTTACAAGTGTTGGGGAAAAGCTTTGTTAACGATTAACTATTATGCTTGAGCTGATTGTGTCCGAAGTGAATAGGAATTACTGAGCTGTTGTAAAAAAAAATAATCGCTTTTACGAAAAGAAAGTTAGAAAGGCTTATTGGAGAGGGCACGCTCCGTAGTAGCATCCAAATTTCTGGATTTATCATTCTTTGTTGTACTTGGAAGTTATGATGTTGTGTTTGCTGCTTTAGAAGTCGAATAGGAGACAAACTTTACGTACATCACGTTGCTGTTCCCTGGAAGAGTTTTGAATCCTTCTCCTTCCTCTCTTTCGTTCCTTCTTTCCTTCCGCACTCGTTTTAATAACCATTCGAGCAACATTGTTAGAGTGAAGACTTGGCTTGATTGAGGTTACCACCTACCTCGTAACCCTCACAAATTCTAGGCCATGTTTTTTTTTTTGTAGATCAACTCTAATGGTTTTTCGATCCATTCATCTCCTCACAATATTACCGACCGATATATTCCCCTGGCTTCAAAAACGTAGATTTAAACGAAGATTTGTGAGGAATCTTCCATCGATAAGTAATAGATTTTGTTGCGAAGCAAGCTATTTCAATACACAATGCAATGCAGTCGTTAATAGCTTTAACGATATCGTATCGCCTTCTAGAATAGCTTTCCAGTGGATATGGTTAAACGATGCTGGATTAGTGGTAGCAGCTAATGTCATCACGATTAGGGGCGTGCAATATTTCCGGCAAACCTCTACGATCACCTTCATGCTTCGAATGTGATCCAAACCTTGATAAAATCCAACTTGTTCTTGAAGTGGTGATTCATCAAACTTGCCTGATACGTGCATGAACTTGATCCTCGCAAACACTATATAGAACGCTCAGGCTACCTGCACAATCACAGCGTTCAGTGGCGCATTTCCGGCTTTTGCTTTTGGATCAAACGTCGTAATGCTTTTCTTTTTCAAGCAACTTCTTGATGGCTTTCAAAATCCAGATTTGTCGTCCGAGGCTTCTAAGCACATCCAGCACAGGCCCAAAATCAGTTGGAAGCTTTTCAACTTCAAAATCTTCAAAAAAAAAGAAGAAGTTGAAAAGCAGTTCGTCTGCGATCATGTGCCAGTCATACTGAGGTAAGAAGTCCCCCACGATGCAGCCGTTGTGCACGACTTCTTTCATTCTTCGCGTGGTATTCCAAATATGTCTTCGAACTCATTGTTGGTTTTCACTCGAAGGAGACGGTGATCAGAACAGCTGAAGAAAGATGGCGCTACTGAAATGTAGAGTAAACACCAATTTCCTTTGTTGAGTACGTGTGTTGAGTATGTCGATACCCTCACGAGTTGTTCCGTCGGCTGATTCCCATGTCCACCGACGGTGGTGATGAAAAGAGAGAGAAAGAAAGAGAAAGAGAAAGTTAGAAGGAGAGGTGCACGGAATAGATACGTTCTTTGGGCAGTTCTAGTAGGACATTCCTGCACATTGTTTGTTATGAACTAATCTCAAGGATCTGCTCTTCTGATCAGATCTGGAACTTCTTCCGTGGTTTTTGCTTCTACTTCAGTGAGCGTACTCCACCACCCCTCAATTTGAGAAACAGTAAGAGTTGGGGATGCTATCTTGGTGACTGCTGTCTCAATCGAAGTCTATATGTGCTTTTAATGTTTTCCTTATTTTCATATTGATGATTTCGTCGCATCTTCTATCATCGCTCAGCTATTATTCCTTCAAAGTGACAGCAGTAAGAAGCCAATTCATATGTACATAAATAGCCCAGGTTTGTTGTAGACACTTTGTGACTTTAGAGATGATGAGATAGCGAAAAGCAGCTTTTAAGGTGGTAGCGTAACGGCCGGTCTTGCAATTTATGACACGATGCAGATGATCACTCCACCAGTTGCAACATGGTGTGTAGGTCAGGTATGTACTCATTTTCATTTTAGCTCTGATGTTGATCTCTAATTTTCGTTGTCTTCTTGTAGGCATCAAGCATGGGTTCACTACTTCTTTGTGCTGGTGAGAAAGGTCTACGCACTGCCCTTCCAAACTCAAGAATAATGGTACATCAACCAAGCGGAGGGGCGACGGTTCGTTCAGTGTTTCGTTCAACTTTAAGCTGCTGTATTCTTACTGAATTCCAGGGTACATGTTCGGATATTGTTATCCGTGCAGAGGAAATTCAAAGACTTAAGAAGCGCACTCAAGAGATATACGTTCATCATACGGGACAAACTTACGAGGTGCACACTTCTCGTTGTTTATTATTTTAAACAGTCAGATTTTTTGTATTGCTTACCAGTTCCTTATTTTGATTTGGACGATCTTCCTCATTGAATGTAACCAATCCGTTGGCGAGGTTGGGAGTGACAAAAGGATGATCGTTGGTTATGTTGTCGGCCTCAAAATCTCGCAATTGTTTGGAACATGGGACCTTCCGTTCTCACGTTTCAGACGGAGTTTCTGGAATTATCCGTCGCTTCTACTGTATTATTGAGAACTGAGCGTCTGAAGCGAGTCATTATTGGTAGAGAATGCCACTTTCTACGCAGTTTAACAATGCTACTTTATCATTGATGGGAACAAGTATAGGCACGAAATATTTGGCCTCACTCCTCTACATTTTATTCCTAGTTGTTCAGCAACAGCGTTCCAGAAGATTCTACTGACGTACTCATAAGAAGTAGTTGTTAGTAAGCGAAGAGGTAATATATGGTTGTAGTCGATTTCATGCGAAGAACTCGAGCATCTCCGGAAAAACGTATCATAATAATCGTAACGTAATTATAAGCATCGTAACGCACTGGAACTCCGACGCCGTAGATGCGGTAGTCGGAGCCGATGCTCCGACCTCCTTCACTTTTGGACAGTCCACGAACGGACGTCCCTCATTTTTTGACGTCGGCGAAGAGATCCTCATCACTTGAGCCCTGTGCAGCCCATGTGCTAGACTCCTTTCACTTGAGGAGGGTCCGACTCCTCTCTAGCGCACCTACGCCCGGCCCCAAAATATGAGAGCGACGGAAATCTCGTATTTTTATCGACTTCCACTATATTCTCCTGTTTGTCTAGGAGATCAGTGTGATTTATCGGTCCTGATGCCGTCGTAAAGTATGACCTCTTGACCGTTGCGATATAGTTTGTGAGGAGTTGCAATTACTTCGTTATCAGCAGTTCGCGAAACTTCCTCCAGTATCAGGCGACGCTGACTAATCACGCTCTATGGAGAAAAACAAAGTTTCTTGCCGAAAAGATTTTTTGAGTAACGCAAGTTTGTGGATAGATTTATCTCGAACGACTATGATTTTCATGGAAAGGGCATCTACTCTGTTTCACTCATCGTGAGATAGTACAAACAAGGAAGAAATGTCAGTACAGTGAATCATCGCAATCGTCCAATCGCACCAGTTAGAATATTGCGACTCGACGAGCACCCGGGTATAGTTCTCAATTTAGAATATGCTATCAAATATGTAGGTCTTTCAAACATCCAACCACTAGAAAATAAAGTCCAGTCTTTTCTGACTAGAAAGCAATCTTTATTTTCCCCTGTTTTGTCTGCGGAGGACTGCACCATTATTGCTGCTCTTATCCAGGAAACAATTCGTCATAAACGGTACCAGTTACATTACGACTCGGACGAATTTGATAACAGTTTGTCTCGGACTTGATTTTAAGGTGGCAGTGCCGTACCACATAAAGATAAGCAACTGTCTACAGTCCGCTCAGGATGCTGCAATATTGCGCAGCTAAAAGACTGGTTTCCGCCCTAAGCACGTCAGGTTAGGCGAGGATCCCACTATGTTTGGTAAGGACACGCACATCTATGGTGGTTTCGTCGGATGAGAAACGGAAAGTTGAAGGCGGGACGATCAAATCTTTGGGAGAACTTGCAAATGTTGCAGACCTTTCAGACGAAAGCGGAGCGGCATCCGTTTGAAAAGACGGCAGCATTCACGATCAGTATCGGTCACTCCTGAAAACGTTCTAGATTTTTCTAGGAGTAGTCTTTACGGATTTCACTTAAAGCCATCACCCCACGAATCTGAGGTGGTGCGGATTTCAGGTGTATTCTAATACGTGATAGTAGATTATGGAGAAGGGGGTGATTCCATCCATTTCTTCCTAATTGAATTAAAAAACGGTCCGGAAGATGCGGAGCGTGCACAAGGCTGACGCGCTCCATTCGAACTCCTTGTGGAAAATAGCGCGCCGGATCGCTCAAAACCGTATCGTCCGGGCCGTTTTTTACGGCAATTAGGAAGAAATGGACGGAATCACCATTCTCTCTATAATCTACGATCCCGTATACGATACGGCTTCGAGGATCCGGCGTGCTATTTCCCCCAACTAGTTCGATTGGAGCGCGCCAGCCTTGTGCACTCTCCGCATCTTCCGGACCGTTTTTTAAGGCAATTAAGAAGAAATGGACGGGATCGCTCTTCTCTCCATAATCTGCGATCCCGTATACAAATACTGCACCTGAAATCCGTACCGCCTCAGATCCGTGGGGTGATGCCTTTAACTCATATCGATCATTTACCTACTTTTATAGAATGGAGATGTTCGCCTACCCAATCACTTCATCTCCGGCAACAATGAGATAATAGTGATACAATTTCCTGATACTGGACGTGCTACTGGGAGTTATGAAAGAGCCGCACTTAACTATCTTCTCTTTGTTTCTACAATTTGATAATGGATTATTAAGCTTCCGCGGGGGATCCACGATGATGATTCCATTGTAAAGTTTATCAGTAGTTCACATTCAGTCGTTTATGGCACAAGAATAAGGATAAAGTCCACAGTGCTAATGCATCCCTGCGCGTTTGACTTCATTTGAGAACCGTTTGAGGTTTATGAACATGCGCCCTGTCCTACAATCACCGAAACCAATTTATCAACCCTGGAGGTGTGAAAGGCTTGGGTTGCACTAAGGCGGTTTCGAAACCATCGATCGATCGTGTACTCACAGTTGGAGCTACTACCGGCTGAGCTAAATCCGTCCCAATGATTCGAAACGCTCTCTAGAAATATTGTAATCTGTCCTAAACAAGACTGAATGGTTGAAAAGGAGTATCACTGTCTATCTATGTTCCCCTAATCTTTGCTACTTCCGTTTCGCTGATTCATCCTGGTATATTTTTCTTCCCAGGTTATTCAAGAGACATTGGATCGCGATCGTTTTATGAGTGCTCTCGAAGCGAAAAATTTTGGAATTGTCGACAAGGTTGAATCACATCAGGGCTCGATGCCTACGGAATAGACGCAGATTCTCATATTGTTTATGGAAGTTAAGTTCTGTTGTATACAAGTTAATTTTTTTGCGGTAGAAGACATTTACAATGATGGTTTATGCTCATAATTGGTTAATAGATAAATGATTTCTGTTTCTTTTTTCTCGAACCTTCCCTTCAGTTGACAACAAAAAGTGCATTCCGATTGTTAAACCTTCCAGATGGAACTTTTCAGGATTCTCTGATGCTGATTGAAATGCTTTTTTTTCACCATGGTAAAGATATTTCGCATTTAAATGTGGAGAAATCAATGGTGCTGAATTCAAAACTAATGTTTTGATTTGTCTGCGAGTTGTCGTGTGATCAGCGTTGAATTCTCGCGATCTGATGATAGGGGGTTCAGCATACATAGAAAGTACAAGCAGCGGACGACGACATTTGCATCGAACCTTTGTTGCTCCCGAAAAAAAAAAAATGGTGAGAAAACAGTGTTGGCTGTCGTCGGCGTCACCTCGTTAGAATAGTGTTACCGCGGGTCGCATACATGATTCCTGCGACATCGTTGCGTCTATTTCCCACTACTGGCTGTGGCTGTGAGATTCCCGATTTGCTTGTAGACAAAAACAAATCTGAATACTAACGGATTTTCATCCTTACATTTCTTCCAGGTACTATTTAATTGCTCTTCTATCTAATCTGTCCATGTGTTCACCCTCTTAATAACTTTGAAGTACTCATAATTTGAGCTTCTCCGAAGTATCCTGGAGTCATGGTGGTGTGCTTAATACTATTATAAGTTCCCGTGAGCTAACCGTAACCGGGGAACTTCTGGAATTTCTCCAGTAGTTACAGTTCGCTAACGTTACTACCATATTTTTTTCATTCCTTTTACGAAGACTTATAACTGTAACTCTAAAATACAAAGAAAAAACTATGTACATTTGCATGTATTGCGCTGTGGGACCTTTCGTCCCCTCCTCAGTTCAACATGTGCTATACTCACCGTTATTTACTGACGTAATTCACTAAATCTAAAAACAAACTCCTAAATATAAGAATCTCACGGCAGAATGTCTTCGGATTGCGGTGAGGATATTATATGAAATTGAATAACAAAATAAATAAGTATATAAATATATAAAATCGATAACTAGGGAAGTAATTTAAAAAATACAAAAGATAAATCATTATCTGCATTAATGAAGTGAAATCTTTTCTTTTTCTCTTTGAAAGAACATTTGATTCTTCTCGAAAAATATTTTGATGTGTCACGTTCTCTATGCATTACATTTGCTAATTATAATATTTCAATACATTCATCAATTTTTAAATTGTTCGAGAAAATTCCAACTCTATCCACCGTTATGGTAATTTTGATTGGAAAGGGGCCAATACTTTTTCGGTTTGGAGGGAAAATTTTAGAGAAAGTTTTAGAGAATTTCTCTAAAATTTTAGAGAAAGTTCCATAGAGTAATAATAACTTGAGAATTCTCCTTTTGAGGTCTGAAAATAGAATTTAGAAAAAAAATGGAAATCTGAAATCAATATTTATCAAAGTTTTCAGGTGTGCCTTGACTTAAATTTTTATGTTATTCAATATCAATTGATTTTTATGTTGTGTTAGAAGCGGACAGAATGGATAATTTGAAAATGCTTATTTAAAAAATCCTAGAAATTTTGTTCATTTGATCCTTATTGATAGATTCGTGGTCATCGCATTCCGCGAGTCCGATTTCTAAAGAAATAGAGAGTATTTAGGGGCGATTGAGATTCAGTAATAGATGATCCGCATGGTGATTTCTTCTTAGGAATTTTAAAGATCTATAATTTAACGACATGACATCGATCCATGGTCCGATAGGTTTGAGGATACCGATTTCGGCAGCTAAACGATATAATCATCGGAAGAGTATACATACATATGTCTGACCGTGTACTTTCAAAATGAATGAGTAGTTAATAAATTAATTAGATAATTAAATAGTAGAATATTTTTGATTGATTAAATACTTGATTCGCTGTCGATGAGGTGATCCTCGGATCTCTGATGTTTCTTCGGTGAACAAAACATATGATGACATGGAACCAGTTTTTTTTTTCAAATTTTTGTGATAAACATCAAATTCGGTAGTTTAATTGGGGAAGGGGGCAAATGGCTCTTGAAACATCTATTAGTTATTATTACTATTATGGGGATTCACCAGGATTTATTGATTTTTCACATTTTTTTCTTAGTTCCCCCATGGAAGCAAATGTCAAATCTGCAGATTTCACGGAAACTACGACAAATTTGCTGACAGTAGCGAATCGAGTGGTGATTAAATTTGATTTTAAACTTCCTTATCATAAGTACTGTTATATACTATACCTATGCGTCTATAAAATATTTTTTCAGGTATCTTAAGCAGGAATACAGAGGGCAGGTACATAGATCTGTTCTACATCATCATACTGTACCTAATCGGTTGTATGTATACACCGTCAGTACCTTCTCTAGCAAATAAAAATCCGTTTGTTTGGAATTCCCCTGAGATTCCTGAGATTCCTCTGAAGAAAGAGAAAAAAGAAAATAACCAAGGAAAAAAAGCGAGAATTTCATCCAACGGAGATCCCCGGTGGTACAGCGAATTTCGGATTGAATCCATGTTTTGTTTCCCATATTCCGCTACTGTGAACTTTACAAAACTAGCTATAATTATGAATATAATTATATTATGTTGTTGTAAATTGGTTAGCTCCCGACTAATTCTTGGTTACTTATGTAGTTGTGACCATATCAATCGTTTTTGATAGGAACTAAAGGTCTACTAGGTTACAGGAATGAGGTTACGGTTACGGTCACTGCCGTTGAGCATTAGCAGGAGATATGTATTCTTATTATTAATTATAACGTAAATAGAATATGTAAAAATCAGAAAATTCTGTCGTGGTGCATTCAAAAATGCTTGGATCCGACTTAAATTTAAAAAAAAAAACAAATTAAACGAATTAAAATAAATCGATAGATAAATTAAGGAATTTATAGAAATGATTTTTGGTACTATTTTTTTCAATCTAATCGATTCTGATTCTTTACAGTCCCCGTGAAATCTTTCTTTAAATAACCTCTTTTCAGTTTTTTTTTGGGCTACAAAAGTCCTTTAGGTTACATGTATAATTAAATCATGTACCATTTTTCTTTTCATCTCTCGCCATTCTCCTCCCTTCCTCGTTCGAATTCATTTTTTTCGCATTCACCTAATTAATAACCAATAGTGTATTGTATAGAAGCAGAGCTTCACATCGTGCACAGAAAAATGAATAAATTGAAGAAATTGTAATCTAAATTATTTATAATTTAATTTAAATTACCATCTAAATATATTAACCAACTTCTTAAAAATAAAATCATTATTTAGGTGAAAATAAAAACATTATTTAAGCTGTTTACGAGCTTCTATCAAGTTATTATACTTTATATTTATTCGGTCTAAAAATGTCAATCCTATTACGACAACACATTTCCACTGATAAAATCGATTTCTAAAAACCGCCAAAAGTTTTGTAGAGGCGGAGGTTTACACGATTTCGAGATTTCTTCTACAAAAAATCTTAAAAAAAATCATTCCTTAGGCGGTTAACGAGCCCCTATCATTAATTCCAAGTTATCCAAGTCAAAATGTTAATTCAATGTTACTGTAGATTTTCAGCTGTACTGATAAAGTGATGGTGAAGTACGACGTGAATCAAACACAAACACAGTTGAAAAACGTTAACAATTGATAAAGAGTGTCCGTAGTGTATTTGTTGTCCGTGTCCGTGTCCGTGTTCGTCCGTCGGTTGGTTGGTGAGCAGTAGCTGCAGCGGCAGCGGCAGCAATGGCCTACATCGTCGTCGTCGTCGCCGTCGTCGTCGTACCGTCCAAGAAACATTCATGGAATCTATCCGCACGTGGTTTTCTAGTATTTCCTCGATGCCTATTTATCGAATGGACAAAAGACGGTTCGTTGGTTCGTTTTGAAGTCGATTGATTTAATTTTACATATATATTAATTTATTTAAAATTTATGTCTAATATTTCTTGACTTCCGAAACTCTCTCCTATTCGCCCTATTCGTATCGAATATTCGTCATTCAAATATTACTTTACCATATCAAATAAACGCTCAAATGCGTGTTGTATGTATGTGTGTGTGCGTGTGCATGTCCGGAGATAGGCTTCTATATTGACACTATCGTTCAGATAAGATACAGGGCCGAATAAAACCAGTGGGGCGTGCGTACTTCGTAGCACTTGATAGAGAGATTAACTGCTGTGTACTTGTGACCGTTGTGTGTGTGTCTGATGTGATGGTTACCTCGACATATTCCCGGTACGATGTCGCCTATAGCGCCTACGAATGAACACCGTACGCCTCTACGACTATAAACGACACTGTTATGTTTATGCCGATAATCCTGAGCTGGAAACTGTCATAAAATCCTTCGGAGCGATATTATGCACATTTTCTGGTTCATGAAAGGCATAGGCGATTTCTGATCTGTGATCTCTCTATATCTCTCCTCCTACTGTGTATTTTTTCTGTTTAACCTCATTTTCTTAGCTTAAAAATTCATCTACCCACGTACTCATCTTGATATTGATTTAAATTTCCACAAAAATCTACGAAATTCCAGGAAATTCTATGAAAATTCATAAAAATCATTTTTTTGGCACGTGATTTCGATTTGAATTCCTTGGAATCGTTCCTTCCTAAGAATTAAGCTATTGAAAAAGAAAAGTAGAAAAATGATAAGAGAGATGTGAAGGAATGAATGAATGATTGAAAAAAAATTATATTGAACGTTCGCTAATTAATTGAGATTAAATACTTCCAGAAATCTATGAAATTTCAGCTAGCTAGCTGTGAAATTCTGTTCTGGAAAAAAAGTTCTTCGATTTCTTGAAGATGACCTAAGAATTGTTGGGAATTATCCAAGAATTGGATAAAGTTGGCCAAGAAATGAATGTTGAATGGTTGCTAGACGCTAATATCCTATATTTCTCACACTTTTTTCCACAACCAAAACGAACATATGATTTAAAAAAGGAAATAAAAATAAAATAAACCTTAAATACATCAGTAATTTTCCCGCTAAAAGCTGCTTCTTGGCGAAATACGATATCTAATCTAAGTCTTTCTTTAATTTAGGTATCTAAGTACCAGAGATATCAACCGTGGGGACATGATCAGGCGTTTGGGAAATTTTTATGGCCCTCTAGTACTTGCACCCTCCATCACCACCACCGGCCCGCCATATACGCCAGATGAAAGCAATCAGCAATCAGTACCGTCGAGACATTTTGATAACGGAGACCTATACGCAGCGATAACGTTGTATGTATGCGCTGACGACCAATCGTCACATCACTCTGCCGAAGACAAACATCGATCGATTGATCGGAAGAACAGAGCAACAGAGCGGTTTCGCTTACGATTCGACCCGACTCATGAAAAGGCTGGATGATCGCTTTCAGCTATTAGCGGATTCTGAAGGGGGATGAGGTGTTTTTGAGGATAAATCTCCAATTTCTTCGATTTTCCGGTCTCTGACGGAGGCGAAGATGCTGTCGAAAGGTAGCTGTTAATAGAGAAAAATCAATACTATTCCTGGTTACAGTTCAAGTAAATTAATTTAAGAAATCCTCTCAATTAGATTTGAAAATAATTGTTGGCGCGTAGGTCTCCCGCCCGTCATGAATTTTTTTTTGTATTTTTTTTTTAAAAAGAACGAATGGACCTAGAGATTAGTGGAGCGTATCATTCTCGCCTACCACTCGACACCTACGCCCGTAGCAGACCTTATCGATTCCGTTCCCGGAGAGGAACCAGGGATGGGGTTTGAAGTAAAGTGGAATGTGCATTTTACGGAGAACTTGTGAATCAACTTAACGCTAAAAAGATCCTTCTGTTCAACGGAATCCACGAAGATCCAATCGATAACGGGACCTTTTTTACCTACAAATTTTTATGTCGCTCCAACACCACTAATATTTGAATACTCGAAATATTCGATCGAACAAGTGACGAGGAACTTTTGAATCAACTTAAAGAGGCATTAGAAGCATATGAGGTGAGTATAATTCTAGAAAAATTACTAAAATAAATCAAAAATGGAAGAAAAATTTGAATTGAGGAGCTCTGTACCCAATGAAGCGCTTGAAGAACTGTATCGACTCCTTCCCGATGGCACTTTGAAGAGGTTTGGGAAGTTTTAAAACACTTCATCATTTTGTAAATTTTAGAAATTAAATTTAGATTCTAAAATAAATTCGAAATAAAATTTAGAATTAGCAATTTAGCAGTAAAATATAAGGAAATGATTTTTTCTGAAAATACATTTATAAATATAAACCTAAGACAGAAATTGATTACTTTGAACTGGCGAAGTACTAAAATATTTCAGGTCTTTACTAACGCAAGGATCACATGCAAAGGTCGTTCTCATCACTTACACCATAGCGGTGCAATTTTAACATCCGTTAGTCCGATAACATACGGACGACTTTACGACTATCAAAAAATAAAGGATAAAATGCACATTGTTGATCAATCAATATGAGGCGCCCGTTCGACCTCAGAATTCAGAATCGTTAGAGGTTCCATGTAGCCTCAGAATCACTTTGCGGGGGTGAGCCGATGCGTTAGGTCCGTACCTGTTTATCCTAACAGACAAATCTTGTGCCAATTTATCTACACCAGGCTGGGATGAAACGCTTGATGTTGCACTGGGGCGGTGTCGAACTATTGATCGTGTAATCGCTACCGAACCTCTTACCGATTGCGCTACACTCGTGTGCCGCACCGCTATCATTATTAACGATAATGTGGCCTAATTCTTTGTTTTTCAGAACAATGCTTCGTTATTTCCCAGTATAGACCAAGAAGAAGGTTTGGAACAGGAGTGGATTAGCGATGGATTACCGTTTTCTGACATTTCCTCCATTGAGACTGGTTCTATTAGAAATTTTTCCAAGTTTTTCTTAATGTATTCCTGTATTTCTGTACAAAATACCTCATAAAGTACACAAATTCAGTGATCTACCGTTTTATTTGGAGCATTTGGTCCGCTAACCATGGTATAGATACAGTAATGCCTAATAGGCAAAGTAAGATTAAGTGATTTATGTTTCTTAAGTGAAAAATTCACTTCATTAATAGATATTGTTCAAAAATATGCGATCTTAATTTTTGAGGAATATGTTTGTAAGCTGATAGTGAAGAGGGACGAGAGGTTTTGGACGGGCTGTATCCGATTCCATATCCCTTTGATTTTTGCACAATCTGAAGACGTTGACGAACTCGTGCAGAAGAATATGTTTCTATTATTATATTCTGTTAAAGGCATCACCCCATGAATCTCAGGAGGTGCAGATTTTAGGTGGAGTATTCGTGTACGGCATAGCAGATTATGGAGAGGAGGGTGATCCCGTCCATTTCTTCTTAATTGCTTTAAAAAAAAGGTCCCGAAGATGCGGATGGTGCACAATACTGGCGCGCTCCAATCGAACTAGCTGTGGGAAATAGCACGCCGGATCGCTGGAAGCCGTATCGTATACGGGATCGTAGATTATGGAGAGAATGGTGATTCCGTCCATTTTTTCCTAATTGCCGGTAAAACGCCTGTGCACTGTGGTGACGGATTCTGTCTTCTCATATTTCAAGACACAAAATGCTTTCTGCTGATTCGTCGCCATTTTGCAGACTGTTATCACACAACTATGCAGAGAGTTGAAAAAGAGACTTGGAATATCACAAATAAAATTTTGAAGTATCCTCTTTTAATTGGTTGTTACTATAAATGGATGGGCATTATTCATTTGAAGCTATAAGAACTCAAAACCCGATGAATCTTTTGTAATCACACAGTATATTTCCAACGTAGTGTTTGCTAGTGTCTACCACTGTCAGTAGTTCCTGAGACAAAACTGTACCTCTGTTCCTTTCTACGTTTTTTAAATGCATCACCCCACGAATCTGAGGTGGTACGGATTTCAGGTGGAGTATTCTTATACAAGACAGTAGATTATGGAGAAGGGGGTGATTCCGTTCATTTCTTCCTAATTGCCGTAAAAACGGTCTGGAAGATGCAGCGCATGTACAAGGCTGGCACGCTCTAATCGAACTCGTTGTAGAAAATAGCGCCCATCTTGAAGCCGCATCTTTCGGGCCGTTTTTTTACGGCAATTAGAAAGAAATGGACGGAATCACCATTCTCTCCATAATCTACGATCCCGTATACGAATACTCCACCTGAAATCCGTACTACCTCAGATTCGTGAGGTGACGCCTTTAAACTTGAACTTTTTTAGACACGCACATCACAAAAGTACTGAAATTTCTGAGTGAGGGTATGATGACTCCGTTCCGAAGCGGTAAGCTCTACCATGGATGGCACTAGATAGTGTTATTACCTTCTGAGCATAATGAGCAGAATGGTGACCTTCTGGGCATAAAGGGTCGGAGAATATCTTTTTCTTCCGGAATACTAGTATAATAGAGTCAAAACGCCATTACGTATGGACAGTTGCGTAAGCGGCTGCGCTCCGAAACGATGCGATGAAGCGTAGTGGTTGTGATCGTGTAAGGATCCTCGCTACAGTCACCCATCTCTCCAGTTCGCCATGGTCCCATCTAAATTCCAACCGCAACGCTCCACCGCTCCGCTTCGAGCGCAGCCGTTTCCGCAACTGCTCCGTGCTTCATGTCGTTTTGACTCCACTATACTTTCAGATCTTCGCTGACGCCATCCACACACAGTGAACTAAGACCTACAATCTGCGGTACCATCAAATGTATGAAAAATGTCAGCTCGAAGGCTCTGGTGTGCTCTACGACGTATAGAACAACTTCGGATTGGTGCATCGTTGTACCAGAAAGCAGTAAGATGGATCCAACGATACGATAATCTTGCTATGTACTTTAATTCAATCGAGGAGAACACAAAAACTATCACCAATAGTAATTTTTATGACCTAGAGCAGCTATCATACATGTACAAATTCGAACCAAAGAAACAGACGAATATTTATTTGAAAACAGGTTTTCACTACTTTCTCTTCTTCTTCTTCTTTTTCTTTTCTTTCACTTTCTTAGCTTTCGGAATATGTGAAAGCCTTTCAGCGGTCATGGATCTGTTCAAAAAATTTGATTAATTGTTGACGTACAGTATCCGCTAGAAGTATTTCGTATAGAAAAAACCACGTTCTCTTTCATTAAAATACAGAGAAATTGACAAAGTGGTAATTAATGGTTTAAAAAAAACTAATTAATTACAAATAAATAATGTTCAATAAAGTTATGAAGGATGAAAATCTAAAGTTACAGCCAAAATCTTTCCAAAGAAGATCAAAATTTGTCGACAAACTCCCCAGAAATTTTCGGTGGCGCTTTTTCTCTTTTTCTTTTTCTCTTTCCCTTCCATTCCTAAAATGTATGCTTACTTGACAACTTTTACGTGTATGTAGAGAAGGATGAGGCCAAACAAAAATCCGACTCCAAGAAAAATTAGGAATGGAGTCATTATGTCCACATTCTGAAAGTAACAAATCAGACGATTGAGAAAACAGTGTTATGCCGCCGTTGCTGACCGCCGTCGTCGACGATCTGCGGTCCAACCGAGCAGACGCTATGCATTCGAGGTTTTGTCCCGGAGACGGACACCGATAGCCCTCTGACGCAACCGCAGGTCTCATTGACTTACCTAGTTTCCCTTCGATTACACGTTTCTCGGGACACCTTCTCCGTTCTTCTCCTGCGGTGGCGTCGTGTCAACGCGGTTGAACGCGCGTGCGCCTCGGCGACACCAAACTAGTATAAGATGAAATACTTACGTCCTTAACGTCAATCTGCGTCATAATGATGTAAACACTAACGTAACGTAGGACTACCTTTGAACCGCACCTACTTAAACTAGCACCTTACTGGGAGTAGTCGGTAGGGGTTATCGGATTCCAAAAAAATATGATATCGGAATGATCAAAGATTTTCATTTCTACTTTTCAAAACAACGTTTCAGGTTGTGGCTAACTAGAATGAAGAGTTCATAGCTCTAGTGTGCAATCAGTGAATATCACGTTCGAGTTAACCACAGTATGGTAGTTGATCAGCTTGAAATGCGCTACCTTGTCCGCTTGGACTTCTTTTCTGATTAAAGGCATCACTCCACGAATCTGAGGTGGTACGGATTTCAGGTGGAGTATTCGTTTACGGGATCGTAGATTATGGAGTGGGGGGGGGTGATTCCGTTCATTTATTCCTGATTGCTGTAAAAAAACGGCCCGGAGGATACGGCTTCGAACGTTCCGGCGCGTTTATTTTCTACAAGGAGTTCGACAGGAGCGCACCAGCCTTGTGCGGCTTCCGGGTCGTTTTTTACGGCAGTTAGGAAGGAATGGACGGAATCACCCTCTCCCCCCCTCCATAATCTACTATCTCGTATACGAATACTCCACCTGAAATCCGTACCACCTCAGATTCGGGGGGTGATGTCTTTAAAGAGAAAGCCTCTGCAGTTAAAACCCGCTTTAGATGGAACTACATTCACTTCAATTCAGAATCGTTTGTAGTTTACGAACACTGGCTATGCATTGACTTGCGGTGGACAGCCGAAGCATAGGTGCGATGGGGAGAAGCCGGACCCTCCTCAGGTGAAGGGGGTTTAGCTGATCGGGTGCAGCTCAAGTGAAGGGGTCCTTTCGCAAACCGTCCAAAATGGGGGTTGCTCAAGCAGCTCAAGTGAAGGGGGCAACTTCGCCAAGCGTTTGAAAGTGAAGGAGGTCCCTTCTCCAACCGTCGAAAAGTGAAGGGGGTCAGAGCACCGACTCCGGCTATCGCATCTATGAGCCGAAGTGTCAAGTCAGTGCTTTTATCCCCAGACACGTCGTCCTCCAGACAGGTCTGGCAATTCATCTCCGAAGGATTCCGGAGTAAGGAAAGGGTTGGTTAACATTAGGGCAGATTCGAACTTCCGAATTCTCTTGCAGAGTCAGCAGGACTTGTTTAAAAGATTCCAACGCTAACATTTATTGCATAACCCACAAAGATATTTCATTGCTGTGCAGAGACGAATATAAGAGAGCAGGTAAGAATATGAAGAAGCCCACAACGTTGAAACAACACACATTACGTATGTAGGTGACATAAGACTTATCATGAACCTAGATCAGAATTCACATCAGCTCCACCTGAAGCGCTGTAAATCATCGCAATAGCAACATTCCGCCCTATGATGAATGAATCCGCTTTGATTACAACGTAAAAAAGCTAATTACGAATAATTGTGAACATCTCTAACCGAAGGTGAGACAACATGGTTGTACCAACATTAGGATTAGGATGTTCCGCTTTATCCTCGCTGCCGATAGACGAGAAAAAACCCGAGACTTTTACAGAAGGTTTAGTAGGTTTTACGAAATTTTGCTGAGTTTCGCGCGTAGAGGGACCCAGCGACTCTCCGGGCCCATCGACGTTGCTAATCACTAAAGGTTAAGGGCAGCATACCACGAATCCGATATAATGCGGATTTCAGGTGGAGTACTCGTATACGGTATAGTAGATTATTTCCATTTTTTCCTAATTGCCGTAAAGAACGGCCCGAAAGATGTGGCGCCGCACAGGGCTGGCCCGTTCCAATCGAACTCCTTGTAGAAAATAGTGCGCCGGAACGCTCTAAACAGTATTTTCCGGCCCGTTTTCTCCGGCAATTAGGAAATGAACGGAATCACCCTCCTCCCCATAATCTACCACCCCTTATACGAATACTCCACCTGAAATCCATACCACCTCAGATTCGTAGAGTGATGCCTTTAAGGTGGCCCCTAACGTCTCCCGATCTTACAGTTTGTGACGTTTTTCTTTGAGGATGCATGAGAAATGCGCACCATCTTTTTCCATAACATTGCCTGGGGTGATGATTTTAAACGTTATTTGGATCACAATAGGTTCTAGAACACATTCGTACAGGAGATTGAAAATTTAGTTAGAATTTCGGCAAGAATATGATTTTGGAAAAACTGGAGCGTATTGAAAAACTCATCGAGATTTTGTAACAATGTGCACATTTCGCTTATTTGTTCAACACAAAATCATTTATTCGAAGAAAAAGATCTACAGTTATTTTCTCTTCTTCTTCTTCTTTACTTTGACCTTCTTCGCTTTGGGGATGTGTGACAGACGATCTTTTGTCATGGAACTGTAACATTTCAGACTTTTATTAGGCCGATTACATATTTTCCATCCTTTTAATAAAAATATTCAATAATTCTTAACACAAGTAATGAATGTTTTATTCGAGACCAGTTACAGCTGGACAGGTGTGTGGAACGTTTGTTACACCTCGAATTCTCATTGTTTGTCATCTGTCATTGCGTCATTTATGGAAAAGAGGATCTTTGTTAGAGCAATCCATCTTTGTTCGGGGACAAACTTAGTCCTTTGGGTAAAAAGGTTCAGCTTTTCCTGAGCAGGAACAGGTTTCTAGGAGTTTTATCCTCAATTCGTTCCCAAACACTCATCTTTTACTTTTCCACTTTGCAACCGCTGAGAATATCGACGACCGAAGACTGAAGGTACCGTAACCACTTGGATGAATGATACAAGAATTATACCGTTATCGTACGAATTCATTTCTATCGGAACGAAAGCGAAATTTCGGTCGTGTTGGGAGAAACAATGGGAAAAACCGCACACACAGAGGGAACAACTCCTTTACCGTACCCAGCAAATTAATCAACGTGTTAAAGTGGCTAATGGTTGAGACAGAGGAACAGACATGCGAATGAATTGCAGTGGACGCGTCGCGGTCACCTAACTCAACATGGAACGCCACGCCCAGTCTCAAATGTTGCTGTCTGCTCTTTTTTGTTTCTTCTCCTGTACACTACATGACATCTTTCCTGAATTTTTTCTTAGATTTTGGATATATTTTTTTTTAACAAAACGGTAAGGTAAGCCTCGAAATTCTTTTTGGCATGGATTCGCTACATTTATTTTTGAATTTGAAATAAGAAGAACTAGAACTTGTCTTACATGACACATCGTATATGCATGTAGGCTAGGATGAGGCCATAAAGAAAGCCAACTGCAAAGAATATTAAGAATGGCGTCATATATTCTCCTTTCTGTAAAAAAAAACACATGTGAAGTTGAATACTGACAGTCGGATTGTTGTGAGCTCCGAAAAATAAATAAATAAACATAAAAAAATAATACTCACATCTTCTACGCTTATCTCCGTCATGGCTCAGTGAGAGAGTTGCACGTTTGTGCGACCGCCTTCGAAGTACCTCTTCCTGAACTACCATCACACCCCATGATAATCAATACAGCTTGATAAATAACGATATCTTAATCACTATCACTTCGATCACTATCACTTCGATCATCTCGTGGTTCGAATTGATCGATCGGAGATTAGAAATTTCTCCACTAGTCCTAATTTTGAATGCAGGATTCTCCAATTGTTTTCTCTATTCGCATGGGAGCCAATGAAGAGCAACAAAGTTCTCTTCGAAAGTGATCGATGAAGACGTCGGACGACGGACCAACGGAACGTCGGTCTTCCTGCAGCGTCCGTCTAATATCGATCGCGTGGGACCCAGTCACACTCACAGCTTTACGGCAATTCCCCAGTTCGAATGAAGCAGAGCACTTGGTCCACTTCTTTTTCGCCGCAAAACTTCTGAGATTCTTCCATACGCTTGAGAATTTTTGATACGCCAAACTGATTTATAACACAACAAATTGTTGGATTGTCAGAATTTAACAAAATAATAATTTCAAATTTGTCTCGTTTTCCACCATTCATCATTTTGGAACATTTTAGTGTATAACTCAAAGTTGGTAGTGAATAAATTGCTCAGGATATTCGTAGAGATAAGAACTTAAAGGAGAGATTTTTCTGATTTCTGCAAATTCAGAAAGAAATTCACCTCCTCGGTGTTTACGTCACAAAGAACTTTTAGTGTTGACGAATTGCTGTACAAGAACTTCAACAACATCTCGATCAGCACAGTTCAAGATCTCGCAAGCGGAAGCTGGCGTCCGATCCAAATGCAAAGGCTAAGGACGAACGGTTTTGCTCTGAGTGTTGCAGCTCGATCTCTGCAACTTTAGGCAGGTCGAGTTCGCGGAACCTGGCTAAGAGGACTAAGGCAAAATGCAGTGAGTGCATGAGTGCAACAAATTTTCCTGTTTAGATTGTTTCCAAACAACTCATAATTGTTGATCGTTGTAATAAATGTTGTTGGTAATTCTTTGTAATTGTTGGTGAAAAATAAAATCAATATAAATAAAAGTTGTTTGTCAATAGATAGTTGGTCGATGCCAACATAAGCTAGTTCTGAATCTAAACTGATTATTTGAACAGATAAAGGATAAAGGATAAAGTTTCTGGCATCAATCAACTCCTCTTGGGTTATTACTTGAACTTTACTTGAATTATTCCAGAATTTTTGGGAGAAATTTTTCCATGTCTATCGAAAATATGAAACTGGACCGCAACATCATAATTCGTACGGGTATCGCAACAATTGATGACGTCGACTGTCGTCTTATTAGGAGTCCTCTTGCATCCGGAAATAAAGGGTAAAGTGCCTAGGATAAATCAATCCGCTTGGGATGCGCCCCCACGTTAAATTTCAATTCAGAATCATTTGAGGTTCACGAACGTGTAACTGGCCTATACAGAGACTTGCGGAGGCTAGCCGAAGTGTCATGTCAGTGTTTTTATCCTCCCAAGCAAGTGTGGTACCAATTTATCGACACCGGAGGGATGAAAGGCTTGGTGAGCACTAGGGCGGATTCGAACCTCCGATCGATCGTGTAGGAAGCGGAACCTTTAACCGCTACACTACACCCGCCCCTTTAACTTTATTTGAACAGAAAACAAAACAATTGCTCATATTTTGACTTAATTAATATGCTGTCATTGCTGTCAATAACATTGAGCGACGTAGTCCCACAAGACAGACTGGCTGTCGAGCATCATTGAGCGACATTGTCGTCAACGTGTTAAAGAAAATAAATGGGATTGAATCTTTTTTAGGGAAAATAGATAGGCCAGTAGACAATAGTGGGCTACCAACATTTTTTTCACAAAAAAAAACAGGACTGACTTGATCATCTGCTGGCCTCTACAAGTCGTTTTATAGGCCAATACACGTTCTAAAACCTCAACGATTACGAATTGCAGTTAAAGGCATCACCCCACGAATCTGAGGTGGTACGGATTTCAGGTGGAGTATTCTTATACGGGATAGCAGATTATGGAGAGGGGATGATTCCGTCCATTTCTTCCTAATTGCCGTGCAAAACGGCCTGGAAGATACGGCTTCTGGCGTTTTGACGCACTATTTTCTACAGGGAATTCGATTGGAGCGCGCCAGCCTTGTGCAGGCGCCACATCTTCCGAGCTGTTTTTTAGGAAGAAATTAGGAAGAAATGGACTGAATCACCCTTTTCCCAATAACCTACGACCCCATATACGAATACTCCACCGGAAATCCATACCATTCTCAGATTCGTGGGGTGATGCCTTTAAATACAACTCTTCTCCAAAAAATCTGGATCTGCAGCGGAACCTAGCATAGAATCCATCCGTCATTCGTCACTGTTCCATATCCTGGGAGACTTGGCGTCTCGCCTCTACTGCTTATCGATACCTTGTGATCCGTGTACCTCAGCTCAACAATATCTAACAGTTCAGCGTAACGTAACGGAGTGTTGTAACCAAAGCTTCCACTCTCCTTTGAGGATTTCGACCTATTTCTAGTGGATTTCAGCGGTGTACTGGATAATAACACCTTTTTGTAATATCCGAATAATTTCCTTCATATAACTATGCAATTTATATAACTTGCACGTACACAGAGCTTACGCTCAAAGCCTGACTCCATTCAGTAGGAAGCAGGACGACAGCAAGTGCGTGACAATCAGTCTCGTACATATTTTTGGCAATAGTACTCAACCAGAGAGTTTCCACGAGGTAAAAAGTATATCAGGCGCCGTCACACCGTTATCAGTGTGTAAGGTTTCTAATTCAGCACATTTAATTGTCATTGATGGATTGTACTACATTTGTTAGATAGCAAACGGAAAAAATTAGAATTAAAAAGAATGAAAAATTAAAAAATTAACTGTAGATTATGCTCACAAACATAAAAGCTAACAATTGGGATCCAGTTCTTTCCTTTGCGTTAACATTTAACACTTCACTTTCTGGAAAAGGAGAACGAAATTTACATATGTTGTGTCATCCGCCACAAAAGGATTGCCCCAGGCTCTACTAAGAATAAGTTTGCAAACTTTTTCTTAAAAATTCTGACATAGACAAATGTATTTTCTTTTCTTTTTTCTTTTTGGTGCACCATTCGTGTATGTAAATAAATAAATAAATAAATAAATAATATAAGCCAGGTGCCAAATGAATACATGAATATAAAAATAAAAATAAAAATAAATAAATGAAAAAATAATAAAATAAAAAATAAAAATAAATAAATGCCAAATGAATAAATAATACAAGCTTTCAATCACTTTAAAGTAGACATAGTCGCGTCAAAAGGGGGATGAAACTCTGTGCAAAAAACTCTTGCGTGGGCGGATGTGCTTGAAGACCATAGTGGTAGAGGATCAAGGTGGGACCTTTTCGAATTACAGCGACGAATAGTGGCTAAGAAGGATCCTCTCCCTGATCCGAACCGCTACGCTCCTCCGCTCCGCTTCGAACGCAACCGCTTACGGAACTGCACCGAGCGTCATATTGTTGTGACCTGACTATACCTACTTTAAATTGCTTTCCACATTTAAAATTTATGAAGGTGAAAAAAAATACAATTTCAACTGAAAGCAGAATTGAATCAGTTGAACCCTTATGTCCTAGGATGAGCAGCAGAATTTCTGTTGTCTTAAAATGTTGACATCTACAGGATGACGCATGAACCACTCCCTACCGGAGATTTTAATTTTTCCAGAAATAATAAACAACACTGCATGAAAAATGCTTTGTGACTTAAAGGACTTCAATTTATTCTCAACAGGAATGAAAGGAATCGTTGAATATACTTATTTTGTGTTTTTTTTTTTAAGAAATAACAAGGAACATCAACGAGGAACACAGTAGTTTAGTGGACGTCTTTTAACTTCCGGAAATCATCATTAGACTGTTTGCACACTTCCATGATAATCTAATTTCTATTTCTTTTTCCTCATTTTTGGCGGATTTCTTAGTTTCTGGTCTTTCTATCGTTATGGTGCGCATTGTGTGAATCCAGAATGAAGAATTACAATAAATAAATGTAATAATAAGAAATAAACAAATGAATAAGTAAATACAAAATAAATGGAGAACATAAACACAACAATTGATTTTGAATACAGTCGAAAACGTTCGATTTCTGTTATCAATGTGATCAATGTAATGAGAAATAAACAGATAAATAAATAAATAAATACAGAATAGCTAGTTTTAGCTGCATCTGAGGAAAAGAAGTTGTGGATGAACAGAATTTGTAGATGACACGAAAATATACATTATAAGAATTATTATTATTACTATTATTATTATTTCTATTTTTATTATTATCTATTATGAGACGTCTTTACGTTCAAAAAGAACTTTAAAGAATAATTTACTCTAAATATATAAAGAAATGTAGAACAAAACATGTACATCTTTTCTTTTTCTTTTTCTGAGCTACGTACAGGGAAAATCTGAATGGATTTTACTCGCACCAACGTTATCGTTTCGACTAATTCGCACTTTCGCAGAATCTAAAAAAATCGGATCAATGGTTATGATCTACGGGAATAACAGTAGTTCCAGGATAACTCTTCGGTCACCTCTCGGAATCACTTTGCGAAGAGGAATTGTTTATCATGATATTTATCCAAAAACGTTGATTACAACTAACGATGGTGGCTCGATAACTACTTGGATGGGCTTAGGGTTGGAAATTTTGAGGATGACACAACACTTCTAGCGCTTTAAATAGCAATAATAATATAATTTAAAGAGTTAAAAATTTAGAGTACTTGTACTTGGAATAAATTATTTTTTAAAGCTCTTTTTGAACGTAAAGACGTCCCATAATAAATATATTAATAATAGTAGTGATAATAAAAATAATTCAAAGAGTTTCTCCTAAAATTTTTGAAGGATGCGATGTGTTTCGTCCGCAAATTGTGGATAAATCTACAGAAGAAGTGTTTTGTTGTAGATTATCAACTAGGCAAATTAATTCACTTTTTTCTCCGCTCTGTCAAAAATTGTGATCTACAGAATCGATTCGATGTTACCCCACATACACACACACACACACACACACACACACACGGACACACACAATCGAAGAGGTCACGACAAACGTTGAGCGTAGCGCCGACGTCCCTGAAGAACCAGTTCGGAGAGATGACAAGGACGGTTGGGTGATGTTGTAGAAGTGTAGGAGCAGCAGCCGGAGTAGTAGCAGGAGGAGGAGGAGGAGAAGGAGTAGCAGTAGTAGTAGTAGGAGCTGCAGCAGCAGCAGCAGCTCAGCTCAGCTCAGCTCGGCTGCTGATGAAGTACCTGCACGTTCCATTGAACGCCTGCGCTCTCCCGCCAAGTACTACACTCTACACCGTTGCGGTCTCGTCGATCCTCGGCCGGTCGTCCTTCGTACATCTGCGTCTCCGCACGCACTGCCTTGCAGGACCGTATCTCTCGCTCCGTCCAACTCACCACCGACCCCCCCAGTACCATCGATCGCGGCGGGGCCCGCCACCGCAGGTCCTTCACGTCGTGCCCTGCCTGATGATTGCCCCTTGCCTGCCTGACTGCCTGCCTGACTGCCTGACCACCCTGTCCTGGCATACTCTCCTCTAATTGTGAGGTTTTCCTCTAATCTACTTGTAATCCAGAATTGTTTTATGTGAATTATGGGACTTCTCTTGGAATCTCAACATTTTTCCAGTTACGCTCTTTCTTCGTAGTTTCCTCGATCCCAACTGGAATTCTATTACGGTAAAATAACATTGTTAAGGAAACAGGATTGGACTTGTGAATTATTCCGATGATTTTCTTTCTTAAACAACATTACTCATAGCTCGTGTCCTTTTTTTTCCGCCGAATGTCACCTCGAACACTTATTTTTAACTGTTTTCTTGCACTTTTTCGGTTGTTCCTGTACTTTTCCATTTGCTTTCGTTTCCCGAACGTTTTCTTTGTCTGTGCATCTCCTAAAAAGTGCGAAACATTTCAAACAATCTTATCATCTTCATGTTTTGATTGATCCACACTTCAGTTCAGTTCCATACAGCTTCCTTTCTTGACTGACTTTTTTTTCGCTGGAGAATTGATCACTTTCGAGAATTTTCCATTCTGTCTTTTTTTTTCTCTCTGG
Source organism: Necator americanus (assembly GCF_031761385.1). Classification (NCBI taxonomy): domain Eukaryota; kingdom Metazoa; phylum Nematoda; class Chromadorea; order Rhabditida; family Ancylostomatidae; genus Necator; species Necator americanus. The sequence continues at coordinate 5,871,489 of NC_087372.1, read as the reverse complement.
ACGATTCAGGAAGGATAATTTCTTAGTGGAGACTAGTTTTCTGCTGATCAAGAGCGGTCGATGACTGGAGAAGTGAGCCGGAGCAGTTGAGTTTATTGGAGATCATGACCCTATTCAGATGTCGTTGACTTTTTCGCGTCAAGAATCTAACAGAATTCTTTATTTTCCTATATTAACAAAATTCATCTAAAGTATTGACAAACAAAAACAATAAACAAAAATCATCTGAAGTTTTAATTCAAAGGAATTTTGAACGTGGATCATTTCTTGCAAATGAGGTTTCACTGCGATTTTTGGTTGTACTAGAACAGATATTTTGGGATTAACAAGTAAATTTTCATTGTTTGAAAAAAAAATGAAACGATCGAGAAAATCGATAGGACGAGATAAACTCGTTCAATCATGTTTCTGTTTCTTCACACTTTTCGTTTCTCACTCATGATAGATCATTGATTTGTGCTCTTGGGAATCTGCGATCGATTAGTGTTCAAATTTTTAGATCATAGGAATAGGAAATTGAAAAAATCTTTTATGCTCTTCAGCATAATCAACTTTTTTTTTTGTTTACCTTCCTTTACTTGCTGGTTCGCTGTTTATTTTCTCTAAGAAAACAAGCATGTAAATATGGAATATTTAAGCCTAAACTGTTTTTAGGAGACACTTACGATGAAATTATCTAAAGAAATAACTAAACAATGAACTCTGGGATGAATCCACGTTGTCTATAAATGAAAAAAAAAACTTCACCGGTATTTTCCACTGTATTATTGAAAGTTTTTTGCCGCTTCCAAAAGTTCTTCCGGACTCAAAAATTTCTTTCCGTTAACTATTAAAAGATTAATATACGCACACGAGGTTAAAGAGGTTTCATTATTTAGTAAGTATTTATTTATTATTGAGTTTTACTTTATTTATTATTGAGTTTCATCCTGAAATTTCCTTTTCTTTTTATCATCTTCTAATTTGTGACAGCTCCGACTATTTTAAAAATGAGGATTTTTACCAGTGGTTGAGCAGCAGTTAACGTTTGTACGGGTACACATGATTGTTATATTTTTATTATTGCTGTTTTGTATTATATATTATATAATATATCATTACTGTATATTATGATTATTATATGTATTATTATATTATACTGTTACACGTTATATTTTATAGTAACGACCAGTGATTCCCCCATAGTCGAGCTTTTTTTCTCCCGGCCCTTCTTCGATTATTATGTAAATGGAGCCGATGTTTACGTAAGAAACTTAGGCGCTCTCGAATTTTTTTTTCGCTCCTGTTCGTCTGCCATCGGCCGAGAAGTTGAGTCATCCGGCAGTTTTCGGCCAGTCAGTCAACTCTGTCACATCATCCTTTTCCAGCGGTCCCCACCACACTTTGAATCCATACTCTTCTTTTTCTTCCTCTTCTCTCTCTTTCTCTTTCTCTCTGCAAAATCTCTTTCTCATCTCAAACGAACGAATCTAATCTACCCGGCTGCCCCGTTCGAGTGTTTCGCGCTCCCGTTGGCATAAAGACGAAACGAGAGGTAAATTTCATCTTTATGGAATGGAAGCTCGGAGAGGACTCTATGAATTTTCCAATGGATCACGTGACTATGTCATTCATATGTTAGTCCTAATCCTAGTCCTGTCAGGATCTTCACAATATGTCACCTGTCATTGACATTTGTTATGTCAATATTACATCTGTACGTGATACTTGCATTTACATGCCTTTGATCTCAAAACGATTCCTTTCGGAATGCAATGTTCTTACCGTTTTCGGGAAAAAAAACTGTTATTAAGTGTGTGAAGGAGTTTTTCAGCGATTTACTGGACAATTTCTTTTTTCTCAACCATCTTGTACAGATAACAGTCATACAAACGTTCGGAACATACGAAAAAGAAAGAAAAATCAATTTTATTTTCAGAAAATCAAAGATGGATTACTTCTAAAAAGTAAAATTTTCTAGAGAAACTTTTAAAAAATTAAAAAATTTAATACATTTTCGAAGAAGTTTTTGAAACTCTTCAATATTTTTGGTTGTATTTTTTAGGATTATATTCTTGTACACCATCATATTTATTTATGTTATTTATTTTAACACTGAAGTATTTTTAAGGCGAACAAAGATCAAAGTCCAAGAGATCAAAACCAAGGTTTTGATAACCACCTACATATTTCATGTCCTTCGGGAATTTTTTTCATGGAAAAAATCGGAATTTTTTTCTATGCACCAGACGATAATACTTACAGTATGCAAGAGATAAATCATAGTTTTCCACGTGAGATTAGCTAGTTGGTTAGTGGTTGGCTTCTACTTCTATTTTTTCATTTTGTCATTTTTTTAAAAAATTTTCTACATTAAGAGTTCTGGAACGAAGAACAAGGGTTGAATAACGCATGTTTGGTAAACATTGATTGCTGAATGTTTCAGCAATCAATGTTTACCAAACACACATATTTGTTCACATCATATTTTCATTTTCGTCATGTAGTTATTTTATTATGTATTTTTATTTTTATTATCTATTTTATCTGTATTTGTTTTATCTTTGCATTTTTGAAAAGGAATCTTGCAAAGAGAGTTATTTTGGTAGATCTCCTTGCATCGAAGTTTAGCATATTTCTTGTTCATACATTTTTTCCGGGGTATTCCTTATTTCTACTATGAATAGGTGATCTTTGTTTACGGTAGGAAATGGAAGCGTTCAACTTGGTGACCGCAACGCGCACCCGCGCGCACACACCCTCGGTCTCTCTCCTTTTCAGTCCCTGCCCGGGGACGAAGACATATGAACTGTACGAAAATATTTGAACAATCGATTGTATGTGTATATAGGAACGCTCTCGTGTGGAAAACCTTCGAACAACAAGAACGAAAAAATTGAAAGAGCAAAATTTATATAAGGACTACTTATTTTCTTATTTTTATCCTTATTCTAATTTTGATTTACGGAAGAAATATATACATATGTATATATTTGTACATATGTATATATTTCTTTTTACGTACTTAGTCGGATTTTTCCTTCTATTTTTGAAAATTGCAGTCTTTCCGGGGTGATTCTTAAGTCTGCAGCTACTTTTATCATTTCGATCATCAATAAATCACTCAGCGATTCCGAACACCAGCAGAGGTGAGATTTGATGAACGATTTTCCTGGATATAATCAATGAGGCCTTTCTAACCCTTTTTTCTGTGGTGATAAATGAGAAGATCGTGAGCTGAATTGTCTGGCAGTGAACTTTTTCGATCAATCCCTCAACCCGTTTTCGATTTTTGACTGTTTTTTTTACTGAATAAATGAACCTAAATACATATAAATTCATAGGATTTATGGATTATGAGCATCCTGTCCTTTTCTACGCAAATTTCTATCACATAAATACAGGATCTGTGCACGTTGAAGCCATTTTTCTTCACGTTTAGTTTCTTCACGAAGTTTTTTTTTTTTTTGAAATTAGTCCTTTGAACCTTCTCGAACATTTTTTTCTTGAATAGTTCTTTGCATTTATGCACTAAATTAGTTCATTAATTGCGTTGTTCCACTTAATTAGTTCATTAATTGTTGAAAAGTAAATAATATAGTTGAAAGTAACTAGTTAAATAGTTTCAAAAATTTTCCGTTTAGATGCTATCCTCTTTATAGCCGAAACGAGATAATAATGTAATGTACTTTAATATAATAATAATAATATTATAATTAAGTAGTCATAATCTAATAAATATATTGTTATTATGTTGTGTGATAGCAATTCACAAATAAAATAATATGTAAAATAAAAACCTGTGTAATAAAAATAATATAATGATAGCATCAAATTAAATTAATTAGATAAAAAATAAAATTAATGAAATTAAAAATTATATAATGATAGTAATAATACTATTATTAGACGACAATAGTAATAGTAAAAAGTATGTTAATTGTTATCCAGCTATCCCATCAACGAATCAAATGCTTACTGTAATCGTCTTATCGTCGCTGGAGGGAATTCGCTCCAGGAATGATGTTAGTCAGTAATTAACAGTAATTATGTACATCACAGCCGCGTCAACATGAGATTTTATGCTAATCTGGGCCGATATCAGGTGCAGGCCATCAGTTCAAATTATACAACTGAAGGCTATTTCGTCTGTAGAGAAAAAGGATTCTCAAAAAATAAAATATAAAAAACAATAGTAAAAAAAATAACAAAAATAAAATAAAATAAATAGAATAGTAAAAAAAATAGTATGTAGATTAGGTATAGAAGAATAGGTATGGAGTAAAAAAAACGGTTAATAGGCTAATGCTACGGCCGGACATCGTTGACGGCGATGGCGACGAGGATGCGGCCGGAACTGAGAGAGCATTTAATTTCTGATGGGGTGTTGATTGTGGTGGGCGGGTGGGATTTTCTTCGGCGCCTGCCCGCGCGAATTCCCCGCCGCCCACAATCAAAAACGATCAATGCCTATCGGAAACACGAGCGCACATTGTCTCATCCTTTCCGCCCGACTCACAGGCGGCATTAAAAACCATGAGCTAACCTCATAAGTTCCGATCCGAGTTTGATGAGTTCCTGTAGCTTATCAGAGTAGATTTCCAGACTTATTCCCAACTCGGTGAGATCCGTGCATTACATAACTTTGTTATATTATATTTTTCTTTCTAAAACAATACGTTTCCAAAGTTTTAAACCTAGCTTTTTTTATAAGCTCCATTATTCAAAAGAATATTTGCTATAAATAAAAATGTAATAATAAAAATAATCCATATTTGCAGCAGATTTTTAGCACTTACTCTGGATATAATTTTACGTCAACTTACAAAATGATCTCAATGATACTGATGTAGCGAAGCAGCGCAATAGTTCGAAAATGACTACCGTACATTTCTCTTCACTTCCTAAAAATTCTAAATATTACATGACAGTTCGAGACGACAAGTATGCCATGTCAATATTTATTTCTATGCACTTTTATTCCGCCTATCATGAAATAAAATCATCTTTTGCATCAGTCATTGCGAATTACACCAACTTCAAACGTTTTCGGTTTTTTTTTGCACAAAAATGTACATGTTTTTGACATTTTTGTCCTTGTAATGTTTGACTATCTTTTTCTTATAATTTTGGAGGTAGAAACTCTTTAAATTAGTGCCATTTTGACGGATAAGAAACAGTAACATTTTGGAACTTACAGGTATGTATGGAGGAGGATTATAGGACTTTTTTTCCTCGAGCTAACTAGGAAAGAGCGGGGAAACTTTGCTTGAATTGAGGAAGAGTAGCAATTTTGCAATTATACCGAGTCTAAAAGTGAGCATATTTGTAGAATTATATATTGCTTGTTCCTATGTTTATAATTTACTTATTTATTTATTTACCTATTTATTTCTTCTCAAGTCATCATGGTAAAAATACATGTAATAGTTTATCTAGGGCATAGGTTACGAAGAATAAATGAATACTAAAGACTCAATAAAAAATTTCGGAAATTTTTGGGATAATTTTTTTCCGATCATAGAAGGCGCCTGCGCTAGAACTAACGAGACAAATCTGCAGTAAAATTAGGGCATTGTGAACGCAGCAAGCAAGCAAGACGTTCTCTGCTGCTGGACGAAGAAAGAAAAGGAGGACATGCAGTTAGCAAGGTGGGGGGCAGCTCGAATCCATGTACTAAGGTGGTATCCAGAACGTCTCCTTTTTTTCCGCGCTTATTTCATTAGTATTTTATTTGCTAAAGTCGTTCAACAGCAAAATATCTATAGAATCCAGCCATCTCAGTGCTCTATTCCATGGGGGATTGATAAAACGTTGTGCACTCTACCCTTTTTATTGTTGAAACCTCTTGTTAAATATTTATATTTTTGTATATTAAACAATAAATAGTATATTTTCTGTTTATTTGATCGCTTAAAGTGACGTAAAAATTTTTGAAAATTTTCTGGACATTTTTTTTCGATCATAGAGAGTGTGCACCTGTCCTAGAACTACAAAGGAGACAAATCTGCAGTAAAATTTGGGCATTGTCGTAGAGAACTCCAATCTTCTGGTCTGAAATTGGTTGAATTTTAGTCGATTTATTTATTATTAATCGATTGATTAGATTGATTTGAATTAAGCTATTTACCTTAATTTCATAATTTAAGCCTTTAAATTTGAATACAGGTGTCTCGAGAGAAGTTTTTTTCTAGGTGAGAGATATCAAAAATATAACTACGTAGAAAAACTATAAAATAATAATAATTGTAAATATAAAATATAACTATAGAAGAAAATAAAACTACATAAGAATATAATACGGAATGATGTCTATTTTTATCATTTAGGAATGGTTTGTAGTTATTATTTTAATTATTAGCGTCTTATCTATTCCTTGTGTAGTCCGTATCGAGTGCTATGACCTCGATCCATTCGTAATGCTTCAGTTTTCCTCTTTTCTCGATAAATTTTCTTTTCAACCATTTTCTGCCAAGGTCATACATAGTCTTCAGCCCGTAACGAAGCAGCTGAAATAACTCAAATCTATCCATGGATTTTCTTAAAGAACGCCTTTGTCATTTGACATATTTATGGATTTCTTACATTACCTTGAAGAAAAAACAGAAGAACCACGGCTGATATTTGAAAATTCTAGCCAGTTCTCTAGGAATCAATAGCTTTATTGCCTAACGTATTTTTGTATTTTGTATAGAATTTTGAATTTTGTCGTCTAAAACTCTCTTTTTTTCTGAAATATTCCCGTAAAATTGATTAAGGTAATGTCAAATTTTGAGTAAACCAAGCATGGTACATAATCTCAATTATTTTATTTCATATCATGTTTTATATTGTGTTATTATTTTGTTTCATATTTTATTTTATATTGTTTTTATTTTGTTTCAAATGTTAATCCTTTGCTGTTCTTAGCCACGTACTTTTAATTATGGAACTATTTATTTTTGTTGTTTTTTTTTTGCTGAAATTAAACATCAGAAAGGCGAAGGGTGTCCAGAAGAAAAACTGTGGTTGCCTTAACAAGCGCCTTTTTTTTGCTGACAAAATATTTGCGCTAGTAGAAGTCGCATTATTATGTTGTTATTATTATATTATTTTTAATAATAAATTAATCTAAAAAATTTAAATAATTTAATAGAAAAATTTTCATAATTTAACAATTCTCCTGGAAATAAGCTAAAAGTACACTTCGTAAACTACTCGATTCGACGAAGTAATGTTTTTTTAATGTTTGGTGAGAGGTTTTTAGTTTATTTTTTTAAGCAAATTAAATATTTGTCTCTAAAAATGAGGTTTTAAAAACATTTTTGATCGGAGAACACAAATGATAAGCGAAAAAAGAAAGAAACTGACTGAAATTCCAAAGTAGTGCTCGAAAACCACTCTACGACTGTGTAGTTCTTCGTTTCCAAACGAACACATACGTGTCAGATGATCTGATTGAAATTCACGTGATCAAGACGAGAGATAAATCCTGGATCGACTGAAGTACACACACGTATGTCCAGAACGAAAAAAAAGAGACGAAATGGAAAAAAATGAGATCTGTGAAGATTTTTTCTGTTTGTGATGGCATCGAAATTAGAAGGAAAAAAGGAAACTACAAAACGGTATCCACTTGACCACTTGAGATCACTTAAAGCTGCTTTTTTTCTTCTTTTTCTTCACTTTTTTCTTCTTCACTTTCCCTTCTTTTCCTATTTTTCCTTATTTTTTTATTCCTATTTTTCTTGTTCTTGAGTCTCAACAAGAATAAGTGCTACCACTAATTTCTTAAAATATTTTACGTTGTAATTCCGGCATTCAAAAAATTCTATTAGTCGTGATGAATTTTTTTCTTTGCTAAAAATCTTTTATACAATTTGGAAACGGTGGTGATGGTGGTGGAAGACCAGTTTTTCCCGATTTCTCCGAAACTATTAAAAGGAACATGTAGCCGCTAAGAAGCTATCGACTTTTAAGTACATGGAAAAGTTTCGGATGGAATTTTCTCCTCTCCACTAGGCTCTTCTAAAATCCAACTAATTGTAGTTAAGTCATTTTTTTTCCTACAAATCGCCTCAAGGGATTTGAGCAGTTAATGTTTAACAATGATTTAATTCAATTAACTTTTGACCACTGATTTCCGCAGTTTTCTGGGGTAATCAGGTTACGGATTTAATCAGGAACACTGAGCACTTGAGTTGGTTGCTGGGATTTTTCGGGCACTTTGCCTCGGATACAAGGGAGAAATGCTGAAATTTGCTAAAGTTCCAGAGAGGATATTTATGTTTGAGGTGACGATAAGGCGATACTAAAAAATGAATTTTGTGGTTTTTGTTCCAATCTGATCTTTAAAAATCCTATTATGAGTTTTAACTGCGATTTGATATATTACCTAAGTAAAATTTCATCAGTTTTCCTTAGATCACGCGTGGAATTGTTGCTTTTGTCCTGATTGAGTATTGCTTCCATGAATTCATGGGTTATCACCGTTAGCAGCTCGCATCCAGAGTACTGGCTCTCGGTTAGGTGAAGGGATTTTGCAGCGCTCTCCCGTTTTTTTTTCCGAAAATAACCGAAAAAAAAGTGACGCTTGAGAAACAAACAGAATTGATGGATCCGAGAAGAAAAATCCGAGATCCGAGAAAAAGAACTGCACCTGTCCAGATCATCCTTTTTTCATCGTCTCCAGTCTGTCCCTCACCGGTCCCCCACCCACCTGTCCTCCCCCCTTCCCCGAAATGGTGCTACTGCCTCGCGGCCCGAGATGATGACGGGTTTCTAATGACACCGCGTGCGTGCGCGCGCAGTACGTGGCCGTCCCGCGGTGTGGGGCTGTGAGAGAAGCGGCGGAGTGCCGTCAAGTCTTGTTCCTTGCAGGTTCTGGTGGCCGCGGCCCCAGCCCGACCGACACCGTCGTCCCACTTATACCCGCCTCGGTGCCCCAGTTAGGGAGTCCGCCGCACATCAACACCTCTGTCTTTCACCTACACCTACACGCACCTGTATCATCGGTTTCAGTGGGTTTTTCCCCGGAGATTTTTGGAGTTTTTCCGGGATTCCCAGCTTTTTTGCATCTTTTACCGTCCATTTGTTAAGCGCCTAGTTGACGCTTCTTAGCAAGGACATTGGTTTACTTTCGCCTTCGCTAAATATGGGCGTAGGTGTTTTGCGGACGATTGTTAAGGTAATCGGATTGATGAAGATCCCTAAAGTTTCAATCCAGGAATGAGGAGCAGCAGCGCACTAAACATAGTGTTATATAACGAATTCTCCTCGAATTCCTCATTTGCTAAGATGTGTTTGGACATTTCCATGTTTTTTTTTCTTATTTTAAGAGAAAAAGTCGCCTATTTTTGTAATTCCCTTACAATTATGCAATCGTTGAACACACCCCTAGGTCCCGAAGCGATAATTCTTACTATACACGAGAACCGTGGGAAAGAATCCTAGAGATAGAGAGTATTTGATGGGTAATGGGTTTGATTCTCTGCTATCTGCAGTTCCCAGCAAATTCCTTTTACCGTTGCACAAGAACTGGTCATTCCAAAAGGTCGTCATGGAAAAGGAGCATTACATCTGAGCTATTTTTCTTTTTTTTCTGTCTTCTTAGTATTATTTGATGCCTTAATTTTGTCATGGAAATATTTCGTTCTCCCGGGAAAATGTCTTCCATTATGTCGCTTTTTCAAAATTCCACTAGCTTACTGTACAATTTGATGTGCAAATCGTGGTCTTTTTCCGGAAGATCCTCACCTGAGAAGATGTTCTTCTGTATTCCTCTTCTGAACTTCTCCATTTCTACAGTACTTATGTTTTTTTTTTGTTTTTTCTTCCCTCCTCCGACGACAGCTCTTTGCTCGGATTTCTGTCAGAATTGCTTCCAGCCGCTTTTTCGTCCTCGTTTTTGGAGGTCACACTGCAGGCAGAACTGTGTGTGACCCGTTCTGGGCCAGTCTTGATTCGTATTGATCGACCTTCAGCCCACCTAACGATCCATTCAAGTGGGCCAGCAGTAGCAGCAGCCTAGCCAAGCCAAGCCAAGCAAAGCCAAGGACTACTACTGCTGCTGCTGCTGCTGCTGCCTACGTCGTCCTCGGCTGTCTCATTCATTACGTTACCCGTTTTCTCACACACTCACACACGCCCCGCACGTACCTGCACGTCCGTATACATCCTCAATCTACCTACTACCACTAACTTCAAATCTCACTTTCAGTATGGCCGCCAAATTCTTGGTGGTCGAAGTTGACGACAACAATGCAGCCGTGGAATTGGTTCAGTTAATGGTAAGCTCTACCTGATATAATCCTCCTATTTTGTTTTTCGTCTTTTCCAATGTATATGGTGAAAATTTCAGCTGGAACGTGGTTTCGCACGGCTTATGCTCTTGGATGACCTCAGTAAGCATCCTGCGCTCGCGTTACGACAACAACCACAGATGCCAGTCATCACAGAGCCGTCCACGCCGTCCAGTTCAGAACCGGGCTTCAGCATGGAGAAAAGTTCGTTGAGGTGAGTTAAACGATTTCAGATGGACTTCTTTCTTAAAATTGTGGAACCAAAATAAGCCATAAAAGTACTGGAATATGCGGGAATTGAAGAAAATTCAGTCGAGTCCTCAAATTTTCTTCTTAAAGTGTAGCAGTACTAAAGTAGTTTTGAGTAAAAACTATTACAATTTCCAGCTGGCGTGTGGGAATTACGGTACTTTGGAAAGTCCGTAACGACTGTCATTAAAAAAACGTCCGGTACGACTATACCAATTCTCTCGTGGTACTTGCACCTCCTCACCTCTAATCGCTGGGGCACATCTGTCACCATTTTTGGATGTGCGGCAGCTATCCATATGTTTGTGTTGGATTCTGGTGGTTCTTTTCAAGGTCGACGTCTTTTTTTTTGCGTCGTTGATGTAACCTCTGTCTTTTCTTCTTAATGAAAAACAAATACTTCTACCATAGTTTCCTCTTATTTTGTAAAAATTCTCGAGCAAAAGAAAATAATCGCTAGAAATGGAGCTTTTCTTGAGAAGAGGTCTAGAAAAGGGTATAGAGCCGTAACCTTGATAGCGCATGCTTTAAGATCCTCCTACCCGGAAGTACCACCAGAAGGACTGTATCCTGGAGATTGTACCTACTTGTGTATTAGGTCCTGTGATCCTTCCCCTAATCTTTTTATCCTGCTTGAAATAAATATTCGCTTCAATCGGAGCTTATTCTGGAGAAATGGCAGGACGAGAGGCTGGAACGACCGCAATTATTCCCATTCGCCCCACTCGCACTTGAGTCGTGCGGTCCGAAACGGTTGACTCCACCCAGATGCCCTTGACGGACTCCTTGTGATTTGGCACGAGTTCTACTGTCTTTGTTTAGGACGTGAATCGTTACGTGATCACTTCAAAGACCATACGATTTTCAGAAAACATGCCACAATAAAACTTCGCGTAATTAACGCCAAGCAATTAAGAACCGCGATTTGAAATGGGTCATTTTTGAATGGAAAAAAGAACAACTTCTGCAACAGTTCTCTTTGGATTTTTTTTTCTTACAGAATAATATTATTCCATTGAGTAAGGACTCCGGTCCTTTCTTATCCTGACGTGTTGCATCGCACATCAGAAAATCATACACATACACAGACACGCACGCACGAAACCTGCCACTAGCCTTAGACAAGCACTAAAACAAACTTGTTCCATGTATGCTTTGTCCTTTAAGAGGACTCTTCTTATTCGTTCGTACATCTTTCATCGCCAATCGCAATGTGGTTTCTAGGATTTCGTACGAAAATTCGTATATTGTTCAACTTGAACGTAGAACTGGAATTTTAAATGCAACTATTTATCGAAAATTTATTTATTTCTTTATTCTATTCATATAAAAAAGGGTGCTAACACTTCGAATTCGGATCACCACCCATTTTTTTCGATAATTATATAATATATTATATTATATTATAGGATTGGGATTACCAGGGATTGCTATTATATTTTAGAAAAAAAATATGGATTGAATTAAATTTTGTGAATATATTTATTTATTGAATTATTTATTCATTTATTGTTTATTTATGTTTTGAAAAAGTATAAAATAAGCTTCCCAACAATGTGCAGTGCTTTGTACAAAAATTTTACTTTATTTAAATAGAACAGTGTTAAAACAATAAAAAAATATGATTTTTTGCGTATTTATTTATTAACGTACTTTTTATTTATTTTAGGGATATTCTCTCTACGAAGCCGAAAGTTCTACTACGTGGAAATGCATCAGATGATTCTAAGGAGGAAAATGATCTATTCGAAATCCTTGCATGCTCAAATCCTGAAATAATTAACGTTGGAGTTAAGGAAGAAATGGTTGGTATTTAGTGTTTTCCGGAAAAAAAAATGGATATAAGTAATAATAGTCCTACGAATGTAAATGTGTAAATTTCCTTCGGTTTCTAATGATCTGTGATTTTTCACACCAGGCTACAACTTTCACCTTTTCGAGACAATGAATGTCCTTGAGAAGTTTGAATCCAAGCATGTTTGTCATAGGTTAGGAGACTTTTGTCTTTTGCAGTGATCTTTAGAAAATTCTTCCAAATTTCCCAACATTAGCAAATTTTCTGTGGTAGTGACTTTTAATATACTATTATTTATTGCTATTTAATATTTTATAATACTGTTATAATATTATTATTATATTTCAACCTACTATTATATTCATATTATTTATTACATATGTATCTGCACTTGAAAAGCTAAAAAAAATTGCAACAAGAAAAAAAATACACTGAGAATTCTTTAACTTTTACCTTTTAATTTTTTTTCTCTGGAGGTTTTCGTGAGATCAGTAAATATTTCATCTTTTTCCTATTTTTAATTTATTTTTGCTCTTTTCATTGTTTTTTAAAAAACACATAGTTAAGAGTTTATTTCTTCTAACGAAAGAGAAAATCTTTCTCAAATATTTCCTCAATTCCAGGATTTATTTCACCAGGGTCTTATGCCGTCTTTTCCTCTCTTCCTTTAATTTTCTCTACTTCGGATAATATGTGATCGAAAGTTTAGTTGATTTCCTTCAGTAAACTTTTTCAGGATGAATCCTTCGCGGACAACGAAGAACACGCGTTCAACTTCAATTTTGACCCTTCAACCAGTCAATGTAAGTGATTTGATCTACATTCATGGGTGGTCACACCTAAGCCGTTTCCTACGGAAGTGAGAAAATTTATTTTCAAGGATACTCCCGAGTGTTTTTTTTTTCCTTCAGCTCACTTAGATCTCCTCGCTCAAGCGCATTGTCTTGTTAGTAGTCCACCACGAGAAACCTCACCACCATCCGCAAAACGATCTCGAGCCACAAACGGTGATCCGAACAAGGACTATCACACCTGTCAGGTACGGGGGTTTTTTTAATAGTTTTTTTTCTTTTTTCTCGGTATGATCACCCGACTCACCATTAGTTTCACGTTCAGATATGTGGGACCCGAGTGAAGGCACCACGTGGTGGTAGATGGAATCTTCAGATGCATGTAATGGCTATGCATTCCTCATTCCGACCGTATAAATGTCGATCATGCGATTTTCAGGATTATCGGTTAGTTTTTTATTTACCTCTACTCGTTGAAAATTTGTTCATAGTCTTGGTTAAGCCTTAAGGGTCAACAATGATTAAAGCTTGACTCATTTTAATTTTTTCAAAAAAAAAATCTTTCTTGAATTACTTTTTATCCTAACAGAAAGTGCTGAAAGTGCTCCCTAAGTTATTTTACAGTAATGCTGATGGTAATTAGGTAGACTCATGCGTTAGCTGTTCCTCTTTTTATTTTCATTTATTTATTTGTCCTTTTTTAGTGAAGTATTATTTTTTCTTGTGCCCTCAGAACAAAAAAACGTGTGGTGTGCTGTGAAAATGCTTGGATTGCATGTAAAAAAAAATCATTGTTTTGCAGAAATTTGCTACTTAAAAAATCTAGAAAAGGGATAAAAATAATTAGTTTTGTAAAACAAGTGTGCTAGTCCTAAAAATCCCTATTTCTATTTAAATCCCTAAAAAGCCCTATTTTGTAGCCCTAAAAAAAGTGCTTCAAGAAAAAGAAGGAGAGAAAAATCTAAGAAAAACATTTTATGTTCTCTCCGATGATGACACATGGTGTCACTTCAGCAGAATACGATTTTTTCGTTAAAGCATATGACCACCTACCAATAGTTGTAGTTTTAAGGATTAGATCCTTGCTTGGTGATGAGCTCGCCTTGATTTCTTCGTAATCATTGTTTTTTTCTACCATCGTGAAGTTTTTTTTTGTTTTTTTTTGGTCTTTTTTCTTATTCTTTCTTTTCTTCTTCCTCCCAGTTTTTCTTGTAGTTACTTGTTCTGCTACCATTCTAATCATCTCTCGTTTTGTTTTCTTTTCCTCTCTTTTCCTTTTCCTCAATCTCCTGCAGTACAACTGATTGTTCCAGGAAGCCAGGCATGCGAAAGCACTGTATCCTTACACACGGTGAGGACATGGATCCAGTTGACATTAGGTACGTGTCGCTTCACTTCTTCAGGACTTTTAATGACTTTGAAAGTGGTATGGATCAAGTTGGGCTTTTTTTTTGAAGGAGAAAAAAATTTTAAGAAGAAGCTAGGGGGAAGCTGGTTTTCGGTGAAGGAAGTTACGTAACTGGTTGACGTTTGAGCCCAATTTCTCTAATTGTTCACTGCCAGGGGAATATTTTTGTGGCTAAGTGCAGGTGAAGGTAGCTTTTGCGGATTTTTTTCATTCCGGGTGAATTTTTATTGTGACTTCAGGTGAAATATTTAATAAGTTGCAAATTAATCAGAAAAAATCTAAGAATTTAAACTATTTAACAAGTCTATTTAAAGATAGCACTTTATTTTAGGGAATTTTCGACTCGTGACTCCAGATGAAATATCTACTAAAAATAATAATAGTAATAATAATAATAATAAAAATAATAAGTAATATTAACTATCAACTTAACTTTATAACTGTAATTTAATAAGTTACAAATTAATCAGAGGGAAAAAATTGAAGAAAAAAAATTTAAACTTGCCCCTATGAAGACTCCGACATGTTTATTTTCGAAATTTCAATCAACGGTACAACAATTTCCCTCACATTTGCGAGGTTTTAATCCTCATTTTTACTAATCTGCCGCACAAATTTCAGTAATGATATCAAAAGAGCCGAATGGGATAGTGTAATGCGACGATGTTTCCCAGAATTCGGTTATCGAACAGGATTCCTTATCGAACCAAAACAAGTGCCGTTATTGACTCCAGAAGCATCATCCTGAAAGAAAAAATGAAAGAAAGAAAAAATGCATACCTGTTCCCGTGATACTCATTTGAACGCATTATCTTATCGCATTTGAAGTGCATGTTAACATATACATACATATATTTCTCAGGTTTTATCTCAAATTTTGTTTTCGTTATATTTTGATTGATTATATGTTGATCGGTTTTTCTAATAAAATTTTATGAAGACTTACACACTTGTAAAATGTTGTATTTTTGTATTAACAGTAATTTTTTTATGGCTAGTCCACGATTTTTCTTTATTTTTCTGGGAAATTCCAGAATAGTCTCTGAGATATCGACTTCACGATGAGCTCAACGAGTTATTGGGATTTACAAAAAAAAAAAAAAATTCGGCTGTAGAGAACTCTTGAAAAAGGAAGAAACATCCAATATTACGTTATATATATATATATATATATATATATATATATATATATATATATATATATATATATGTAAAAATAATGTATCAGTATATGTAGGAACTGGATATATTAAAAAAAATGGATTAAATTTTATTAAAATGATTATTAATAAATCATTTAAACTTTGGAGTTTAGCAGTTTATAAATTCTTCTACTTGATAATTTCTTCCTCCCTATGCACTCTTGAAGCAATATGCTTATCGTGTAGTTTTTTTTTGCAAGAAAAAAAAAACTTATAGAAAAAGGGCGGGGGTTGCTTGGGGAGGAGAGGAGAAACGAAACTGGGAAATTATCTCGGTCTGAACGAAATACCAGTCTGAAAGTCCAGCTAAAGAGCCGAACTTCAGACTTCTTCTGATGCTCGCTTCGCTCCCCTGCAGTTGTGAACACGAATTTAAAACAAAAACACTTCCCCTTAATTTCTGGCAAAGATTTAAAAATGTTTCAAAGGTTTCACTTCTTTTTTGTTAGGAAAAATAAAAATATAAATAATATAACAATGATATTACCTACGACTATTGAATATATTGGACCGGATGACCATGTGCGAGGTTTGCGACCGCTACGAATGACCAACCACTTCTGCTCGACGTACATCCTCTCCTTCCTCAATCTTGCCACTAATAGGAAGTAAATCAAGTGCTGGATTCATTTATGAGGATCTACTATGAAAAATAAGAAAAAAAAACGTATGTGATCCTCCTCAATTTTTCTATCAATCACTAAATTCCAATGGTAGGTCCATAGAAAAAATTTGCGCATCCTTTTATTCCCAGAAGAAATACGAGGTTTTACAGTATCACCCATTGTCTGACTATTCGACTCATACCGTTTTTTCCACCGATCATCTGATCTGGGCATAGATCCTTCGAAGTAAACGAAAATTCATTTTTAAGCAAGAGAAAAATATGAATAAATCGAAAAAATATACATAAATAAGAATAAATTAATTGTCCTCAGAATTGTATCAAATCCCCCTCTTCCCTCCTCTGCGTGAATGTTTTCGAGGTGCGATTCCTTTCCGGGAAAGCCAAATACGAGTGAATAAATGAAAATCATCGGCAACCAGATGTATTCAACGTTTCAACCATGGACGTACACGGAAGTTACTTGAGTCTCTGCGACAGGAACCCACAGACCTCTAGGTCAATGGGTTCCTCGTATGTACGAATGTGTGTATGATGTGGCCGCTACCGCACATTATTAAGGATATCGTCTCTAAGTCTGATGTCCTAAACGTAGAGTCGATGGGTTGAAAGCCTTTAGAATTAGAAGAAAAAAAAAGAAAAATAGAATAGAAATGGACATTAAAAAAAACGAAAAATAGAATAAATTAGAAGAAAAATAGCCGATAAAAACAATAAAGTTCTGTTTGTTGACGACCACGAAGCATCACGATATTCGATCCGATTCTTTGCATGTGACGATCAGAATTATGCATTAGTCTAGTAATGGGTATCGATCCACAGAAATTTCTCGAAGAACGACTTCTCGAACAGCTCTATAGGATGACGAAAAAGTTTGTTCTTGGGCAAACTGTACCTGATCTATGGGCCCTATAGATATTTGAGAGTAATTAGGAAGATATAGATTCACGGAAAATATGCCACAGTTATATAGAAAACGTTATCGCTTTCCTTTAGAAAATTTAAAAAAGAATTAAAATTTTTGAAATAATTTATTCTGACCTTCAAAATTCTTTATAGACTTTAGTGTCTTCAAGCAGCCGTCGAAACCACGGTCTTTTTTCGGTGACGCTTCATTTTTGCACCTGTTTTCTGCAGATCTCACTAGAACAACGCGGGCTTGGATTGCATTATCCTTGAGCGTGTTATTGATTCTCCCCGTCTTCTGGCTAAGATCCAATTTCCAAGGATTCGATTTTGTTCATTGATATGACTTTATTTTGGTCCCGTATGTTTTTTTTTCTTCTGAAAACAGAAAATCTGAAATCTTTTTTCTGAAATCATACAACCTGAAGTATTTTTCTGAGCCTGTACCTTGATTTCGGTTCACTTCGCTTCCTCCATTTTTCCATTTCGACAAAACCAAATATTTAAAATTATTCACACTTTTTTTTCAATTACACATTATTTATTTTTTCAACTATTCACTGTTCAAATAAATCTCTAGCCTTTTAGAGGATTAAGGATATACGTTTGGTTTGTTTGTTGTCCTTCTTGTTTGATTGTTTTATTTTTTTTGTGTTTCCCTTCCCATTTGTTGCTTTTTTTATTTTTACAGGTATTTCTTATATTTATTTTACACACTTTTATATATTTTATATATTATGTTATATTTTATGTTTTACACACATTTTTATGCATATATATTTTACATATACCTTTTTACAAGTATTTTTTGTATTTATTTTACACACATTCTATATATATATATATATATACATCCTATATATATACTTTAAGTATTATTTTATTTTTTATATTTTATATTTTACACACATTTTCATGTATATATATATATATATACTTTAAGTATTATTTTATTTTTTATATTTTATATTTTATACATTTGTCATCTATGTTACACAATTCTATGTATATATACTTTGACTATTATTTTATATTTTATATTTTATATTTTACACACATTTTCATGTATATATATATTTCACACATATTTTTTCCTTTTAACAAGTATTCTTTGTATCTATCTTACACAATTCTATGTATATATACTTTAACTATTATTTTATATTTTATATTTTATATTTTACACACATTCTATATGTACTTTAAGTATTATTTTAAATTTTATATTTCACACACATTTTTACCCTTTTTCTATTTACATGTATCTAAAGATGTACAGCTTGAAGAAACCAAGCAATTAATGTACTTTGTGCATTGTCAGTTGCTCTTGCAGCCGATTACACGTATCTCAGCTGCTGCAAATATAGCTTTCGATGAATAATTCATCAAAAACAAATGGTTTTTTTTCTTCTACATACAACACTTACAATTATAATCAGATCAGGTTTACAAGTTTAAAAATTAAAATAAAACTTAAAGATGTAAAAAAGAATCATAACAAAAAAAGTATGTAAATGATGTAAGAGATTAAAACATTTACGTTATAGACTTTGTTTGTTTCTTCCTTTTTTTTCCATTACAAAAATATCTGAGAGGATTACGGTCCTCATCCCTCATGAACTGCACACTAAACATATTATGTAGTAACATTGTAAACATGTTGAGTGACAAATAATCCATTGTTTAGTAAACATTACAGATAGAACAATAATTCACACATAGAATTCATCGACAAACGTTGCATGCGGAATGCAACGTTTGTCGATGAATGACGGTTGAAACATGGCAAGCGCATAAAAATTGAAAAAAAGGCGAAGAAGGTTTTTTTTAGGCGTCGATGCTTTACAGTAAACCATCAAAAATACTTCTAAAATAATGTTTTCTAGTAGGAAAAGCAAAATTTTTGTTGAATGTGTCGAAAACTATCGTGTACATTTATTTTGACATGTATTCGCATCCAAACACATTATTGGGATCATTGTACCTGTATGGGAATTACGATAATATTATCTAGTGTTATACTAAAATAATGGTCGGGTGTAGCGCAGTCGGTAAAAGGTTCCGCTTCCTGCATGATCGATCGGAGGTTCGAATCCGCCCTAGTGCTCACCAAGCCTTTCATCGCATCGTGGTCGATAAATTGGTACCAGACTTGTCTGGGAGGATAAAAACACTGACTTGACACATCGGCTAGCCACCGCAAATGATTGTATAGGCCAGTTAAACGTTCGTAAACTTCCGATGATTCTGAATTGAAGTGAACGTGATGGCGGATCCCAAGCGGATTGATTGACGCCAGACACTTTATCCTTCTATGACACTTTGTACTAAGGAAGGCGGTTAGGAATAGGAGTGATATAACCAGTTTAGATTCAATTTAACTGTGAACATCTCAGCACTTACATTACAAGTGTCTGATGAATCCAGATTTTGATCCTAACTCGCTCGATATGCACTCACTTTGAACCACCTGCATCAGTAACAGCACATTAATGATGAAGCTTGCAGTGCCCACTTGCAACAAGGAAAATATGTTGCAATAACTACATAGAAATATTAAAAATTTTTATGTAGGTTGTATTGAATCTTTTGGTTTTTTTTTTCTCTGCGCCATTTCTGAAGTTTATACCAATGCAGAGATTATAAATACTTTTCAAGTCATCGTATTCTTAAAGGTTCTAAAGGCTGCATACCATTGTGCGACAGCGTCTTCCCAACGACGCAACTTATTACGGGTGGTAGAACACGGGCAACCCGCAATGCGCCTACGATTGCGTGGGCGGTTATCCTAAAGCGAATAGATAGAGGTAAGGATAGTTCACGAATATAAACGTAATCACACTGAATTTCCCCTTACTAATGCAGAAAAAGGCATCAGAAACAGCACTAAAAGAGATCCGGTCCCCCTAACGATACAACTTATTACGGTTAATAAAACGAAGGCGATCCGCAACGCGTCGGCAATTGTGTGGGTGGAGCTTCCACCTCTTACTGGAGTTATATTAGTTGGACTGCGGACGTTTAGCGATGGCGAAATCGCCCACATTCTATCGCGTAATGAGTTGCATCGTAGAGTAGACGGGTGCGATTGAGGTTATTTCTCACGCCTTTTTTCTGCACTACTAGAGAGAATTGAGCGGGGCGATGTTCATATTCGTGAATAATCCGCTACTCTAATTTATTCATCGAGAGATCTCAACAATTTTCTCCTCTTTTTTCAAACTTTTTCCTTTAATTTCATTATAAGCATTAGCTGGTTTCAAATTGCTGCATTTGTGTAACCAGATGGAAGCACAAATCTTGATTATAAGATTATTTCCTGTATTCATAGGATTGAACATGATAAGGATCAAAATTGATAGACGGATATTTTTTGATTCAAGATTTGATTTGAGAAAATATTTTCACATTGCGATTAGGAGCACATAAATATTCATATTCAATGCAAAACAATGCACAATGTTCATAATTCGGGATTCCTGTTCCTTCTCCGTAGCGGGCGAAAGCGAAAGCGACGACGATCTGAGCCATTGCTGTGTTTCTGTCGGTTGTCGAAGAGAGAGCTATCGATTCGTCGTCAGTCCGGACAGACTGCATTCCACCACCACCGCCACCACCACCACCACCACCGTCTAACGCACCTCTCCTGAATCATCAACATGCACTCAGACGTTAGCAAGCGGCCAATTTTATAACGTTGGATGTTAGGATTAAAGAATAAAGTGAAAAAATGGAAGTGAATGAAGTTGAGTGGATCTCATCTTGTTTTTTTTCAATCCAGAAATGAACACAGGGCTCTTATTCCTCAAGAAACCTCATTATCTCCCACATTTGAGAAAACCATGGGTTATGCAGCAGGTACTATACAGTTTTACACAAATCAAAAGAGGTAAAGGTGTCGCTTGAGCCTCCATGGATTTTTCTAGTCCAAGAAAATTAGCCAGACAAAAGACCAGATCCACAATTTACAGGAGACTTCTCGGCTACAAAGATCCAGAATAACATAGAGATTAGTAAAGAAATTAATTCATATATACGAAACACTGTAAAATCACCATCAAAGAATTAGGAAAAGAAATTAAATCAAAGAATTGAGAAAGAAATGAAAAGAAAGGGAATTAAGCACCGTCATGGAATATTTTCAATTACCTGTTCCAAACAAATAAACCTACACGAACCTACAGAAAATCCGAAGAAATTCTAGTCACAGCTGCATCACAAGAAAACATACGAAAGTTAACGAAAGAAAGTGCAAGTGAAATTTGAAACTTATGGAGCTTTCCAGCAATTTTCATATGTTCAAACTGCTACATATTTTTCATTATGTGTATGATCAGTGGGGGAAAAAAGAGTTAAACGAAATTATTCTAGAAAATTCTGAACAGTTCTGAACAACGAATATTTTGAAGATGATAAGATGGTTATGGGATAGTTAAAGGAAGGATCTGTAGGGACGATGATCCACGAGCTCCGAGCATGCAATCACGTTAAGGACAACAATCCGAATACAACAACAAATCCGAGACATCATTCAATCGCTGGCATGAACATGCGTATGATTTTTGAGATCGCTATACTCCTCAAAAATATTGAACGAGATATTTAAAGGAAGAAGCAAAATTGATCTACAGTACAACTCTACGAAGTGTGAAAGTTTTTCGTTAGAACACAGTTTTGAAATAAATGGTCGAAAATAATGGAACGATGAACCTACTCAGGATTGGATCGATTCAGGATTAGTGTTACTTTTTGTGTGAATAGTAGGCCGTTGGGTCTACTATTTTTAAAAATATTTTTTTAAAATATTTATATATATAAAATATTTATATATTTTTAAAAAGTGTAAGTTGGGAATTGGGAGCTAAGTGCAGATCTATCCAGAAAAATCAACTTGTCTTTGATGGGATCATATTTTCCTACGATACAACGCTCTTCTATGGACAATTTATGTGATAATTTTCAATTAAAAATTTCAAGTAAAAATTTCTGGAAGAGGTCAACTCGGTCTCCAGAGATGTTTGTTAAGTGGAAGGGAAATCCATCTGTACGTACGCTTGTGAGCAGCCACTAAATTACGGTACAAGAAAAGTTGTTGGAAAATTCCTGGTCTCGCTTGGATCCTTTTCAACTGACAACGGATAGAAGCTTTTTTTTCCCGGGAAATCTTTCATAAAAAAAATTTCTAGACCCAGTTTCGGCATAGGATAGAATCGTTGCACAGTTCTTCCCAATGAAATTTTTTTTTGCTTCGATCAAAAAGAGAGGATAAAGCGGTAAGGAAAAATATTCCATTGATGGAAAAAATGGATGGAAAAAAGCTTTCAATAAGCATAGTTCCATATTCTTCTGAGGAAAGCGAAGCTGTCATCCAAAAACATATCTAAATCACGAAAATATCATTGACCTGACGGAAATCGTAGTAAACATGTGTTTTCAATCTAGGATTAGCTAAGTTTTTTTTCGATGAGAATACATATTTCGCATTATCCGTATGCGTAGTCATGATCGACTAATTTTCAGGATCTGATTGCAACGCAGCGTCGAACTGCGGACAGTACTTTGCCGGTATTAGACATTCTTTAAGGACATCGGTTCAGCTGTCAGCTGACAGTGACTATATCTGGAGTTTTGGGCTGTCCCGCGACGGAACCGTGTAGGGAAGCGGTTAAAATATGGGATTGTAGAGTTACGGTACTCCTAAGGTACGAGTTCTTCTACTCTGTGCCCTCGCCCGACCTCATAAAGACGGGCGTAGAGCAGCAGCACGACGAGCAGATGTTCTGTCGTGGGATAGTCTGGCTGCATGTGACCACCACAGAGGCGACCCATCTTTGCTGGACCTACTAAATCGATCAAAGATCGAATCCATTCGTGGATGTGGAACGGAAGGTGGGTCCGTCAACGCGGAGCAACACGATGGTCCCGTTCACCGTGTGTGACCAGTTGATTTGATCGATTCGGCTCTCAATTGAAAGTGGGGGGCGGCCTTGTGCGGGCAGAGGCATGTGTTGCACACGGCCGTCGGTGTGCGCCGAGCAGCAAATGTGATACTACCATCCGCATCGATTGATGTGAGCATCAGGCTCATCCGTTCATGTTGAGCTCCGTGCTCGTCTACTTATCATGCTCATAATGTTTTGTATCGACCTCATCCTCTTTAACATTTCCTCCTCTCTCAAAAGAGTCAAAATCAAGTTGTTATGATCATGTTGTACTCTGTTTTGTTATGGCTCAATCGATGTGCACCTTTTGTTGTTCGGCTGTCGTGATTTTTTTTTTGGAGTTCCTATAGTTTCTGGAGCAATTTCTGCCGGTGCTTTTTTCCATATCCATATATTCATCAGCTTTTTCTACATCTTTTACATAGGTGAACTAGTCCCCAAGATCATACCGATTTTATCTCCGGTTCTTCTGGATCTTTTCAACTCTTACTAGCGCAGTTAATTCGTTGCTCATTTTGATGCTATGCTCATGAATTTCCATAAAATCATATTCTTCACCGTTTCCAATTGAATTCTATCTCGTTTATCACGATGAAGCGGAACGTCCGGCACAACGTTGTTTTTGCTCACCTCGTCTCTTATCGCTTCAATGCCCGTTGCTCAATAACTTTATCTAAAGTGCTCTAAAAAAAACTTATGTACGTGCTTCCAGCCGCTCTTATATCATTTATCAGCTTAGAAAAGAGTGAGATTTGTTATTCACAGTCTTCTGTTTATTGAAAGATTTCTCGCAGAGCACAATCACGGAAATGTACTTTGGTGAAGAAAAATTTAATGGCGAAAGAGGTGCTCTGATATATTCCTGAATGCTTCTTTTTCTGGCTTGTTTACATTACACTTCCATAGACGAAAATTAATTCGAGTTTATTATTTTCTGAGGGAGCTAAATCTTCTTAACAATCTCCTAGAAAAATTCGCGAAAACTGGTCCCTATCGCCTATCTCTGCTTGAATGATTTCTGCGGTTCTAATATTAGATAGTTTTGGGATAGCCATGAAGGAATCTTGAAGAAGGGTGATCTAGATAAGTTTGTGAATTGTCGTAGTCAGTGTTAGCTTTGTTGCAGCTTGAGATGAACACGGGGACCAATTCTCGTTCAGGGTAACCTTAACCTTAATGTAAACGGATATGGTCCCGATACATTGTCCACGACATTTTCTGGGCTTTAACTTTGAAATTCTTAAGTTTTTTTAAACAATAACATAAATGTTTTATGTGTTGTTCCCATATCGATCGAGGATGGGAAATACCTATACTTTAAATCACAGCGGGAGATGGTCACGAGTGCACAGCGCGCGCTCTTTGTGCAATTGCACAACATTAACAGCTGCAGCACAAAAACCCGCATTTGTGTGGAAACGACTATTGTCGTGATCACAGGAATAGATGTACTAGGTCACGTTTTTATTAGTGTATCGAAAATTTCCGTATCACTTTATAATTGATCTACCAGTCGATAAGCATCAGTTATCGATTGGATGCAAAACATACGCGTCTGCTGCATTTCACTTCAACATAGCGAGACGTGTTTGGAAGAAAAATACGTTTACTGAGGTGGATCTGGATTAATTCTTGGCTTCCGGTGGATTTTTTTTTCATGATAATGATCTATTGAGGATTTGATTGATTGGGATTACTTCATGGATTACTCACAACGTCAGACTTATTGGAATTGCAACAAGTGCTAAGTACAGATGTAGGTTAATGATGTCTATCGTGAAATCCTTTGTTTTCCCTCCCAACAAATGCTAGTGGATTTGTGAACTGCGTTTTGGAAAACCTGCTGTTCTGGAGAGGACGCGATTATTTCAGTTCGCGTGGATTACAATTTAATTTAGGGTGTAACCGCTCTGGACACGTTAGTTCAGTTGATCGCGCGCGACCAGCGCCCGACATGAGCGGCACGCCGCGCTTGCAGAGAGAAAGGTTATCACGAGGAGGAGGTCCATGAACTAAAGCGAGGGATTGCGTCCTTCTTGACCGACTACTATCCCTCCCTCATGCTTAGAGACCTTTTCGGTTCTCAATGCTTCCGCTGAGGATTTTTCTTCGGATTTTCTTCTTGGGATACCGAAATCCGAGAAAAAATGTGAATCATTTGCCACAAAAAAGGTATCTTAAGGATAAAATGAAGTGTTATTGGCATATCTGCTTTTATTTTTCCGCGAGAAGTGTAAAACACTTAAGAAGCTGTAGTAGATGTTTTGATTTATTGATCTATAACTATCTATCTAGATCCTTGCCAGAGTTTATCTGGGAGTCTTTAGAATTTCCGTGGAAAACGAGGGGCGATAGCGATATGTATGTAGTTGAAAATTGATAAATGTTCTCGCCAAAGATCTAATACTCAAAATAATTCTCAGCACAGGTCGAAGAAAATTTTTCATCTTTTAAATTTCAGATTTGTTCCGAGCGATTGACTTTTATGTGAAGTACATGCGGATGATTTTCCAAGTTATTTTATATTTTTTACTTCTTTGAAAATGACTATCGGTGATTATTTTTTTAAGAGATTTAATTATTAAATATTGTTATTAATTGTTGAACCACTGACGACATAATGTCATAGATCGTTGTCAAATCAAATCGCAACCTCTTATTGATTATTTTCGATTTTAATCTTGCATTAGTCAGAGAAAAAGTATGGAGAAAAATGTGTTAAATATGAATTTTTGCATGAGTATGAATTTTGTATCAACATGCACGTGGCGAGTGA
Organism: Necator americanus; assembly: GCF_031761385.1. NCBI lineage: Eukaryota > Metazoa > Nematoda > Chromadorea > Rhabditida > Ancylostomatidae > Necator > Necator americanus. Next base: position 5,845,536 of record NC_087372.1, on the reverse strand, counting down.
TGTGCACGCAATGCTCGTGACTATAAAAAAGAAGCTTTTTCAAAAAAAAAACCCTAAAAAAGAGAAAATTGCAAAGATGCCGTTATTGCAAATAAAGCCGAAAATGGAGCCAAATGATAAAATACAGCTATTCAAATTTAGTAGTAAGAATGAAAAAAAAAGCAGCTGGTCTGGAAATTTTCAACGACTTTTCACTTTCTTTAGAATATTGTTAGTTCTATTGCTTTTTTATTTTTTTTTTAATGGGAAGAATAATTTGAAATCGCGCAACATATCGTAGTTGATTATTTGTCCTAACATGGACATTTGCGTAGAAAGCCTGTGGCTTTATTTCTCGTGCTTAAAGAATAATTACTTAATTATTTATTTGAATTGTTAACGATTACTAATGTTTACTAAATACTAAATTAAGGATATGAGGATATTTCCACGAATAAGTAGTGTTGGGGTTGTACTTCACGAGTATAGGTGTGATAGCGCTCAATTCCTCACACCCACGCCGAAAACATGCGTGGGAAACGGTTTTGTCGCACCAAATCTTCCTACGAAGCATCTGATGACACAACATACGTCGACGCGTCTGCGAGTGATCGAAGTATCGCTGGGCTACTGACACTGCCGCTTCTGCTCGCTGTCAGGCACGACTAGTACGCCCGCGCTCGCAGACATAGCACGTTGTTAGGTGTTTCGTATGGGGATTCAATACGACGAGGCAGCACCTCACGCCGTTTTTCTGTATATACGTGTTTTTTTTTGTCACAAATAAGCAGTAGTGCTAAAATTTTCAGCACCATGAAATTGAGGGTATTGGAGTCCCTGCAAAAAAAATACACGGACTTTAGGCACGAAATAATGTAGCGTGATGTCCCATAGAATAAAATAAATTTTTTTAAAAGAAAGGTTCCCAAATGTACTTCTTTGCATTGTTGACATTTCCAAGATGAATGTTTTCAGATTTTTCACTCTTGGAGATTATTGGTGTAAATTTTCGATCCAGAAGAACAGTTGATAAAAGAGAAATTTTGCATACCGAGTAATTTTTAAAAATCAGTGGATGAAAATGAGTTTTTTCAACATGGCAAGAATAGAGTAAGAATTTTTTTAGTGAATTTTTTCATGGTAAAAATTTTGGTGTATAAATACAGGTTTAAAAAAAATGCACAGACAAGTCCACAGATTTTGCGCACAACAGTAAATAATAGAAAAAAAAATTTCCTTTTGCGTATGGGAAAGCAGCCATGTTGGGAAACCCAAAAAAAAAGAGAAAAGGAGGAAACACTGCGGTCTATCCAGTAATAACTTTGGTTGTTATGTTGTGGATCAAATAAGAAGGCCACCGTAGTTTTTTTGTCTCAATCTATGTCGATTTATTCAAGTTATAAATGATTGTTTCGGATTTTTTTTTGAAATTAAAAAAATTAGAAATTAAAAAAAGTTAAATTAAAAATAGGAAATTAAAGTTTTTGGCATCAACGATTTTTCATGTAAATACAGAAACTCATTATAGGAAGGCAGTTATAGTGAAGGCCCATAGTCCTCTATAGAAGATATCTCGTATTGAAAAATATTCGGTTTCCAATTTTTTTTGTAAAAAAGTCTGAAATGTCTCTCTGAAAAATCTTGGCGCTGAAAAAATGTCAAACGTTCATTTATAGTATTAGGTTGAGTCGAAAGTTCTCGGACAAATTAACACAATATTTTTTATTTATTTTACAATTTTTAAACGATAACTGTAAATCGTTTGAAGCATGCCCCATTGGTATCGATGGTCTTCTGCCAACGTTTTTTCTGCCAACTTTTTAATAAATAAATAAATACATATATACTATAGTTATAGTACCTTTATATCATATTTATAGTTTATATCCATTTATAGTCCATTTTACGTAAGAAGGCGATTTTATGTCGTTGCCTCGGAAAAGCTTGAAGATCACGTGTGTACCTGTTTATGGGTTTATTTGTACAAACAGCGCAACCATAAACAAGATGCCCCGGCTAAAAATCCACATGGTCGTTATGCAAAAAATAAACAAAAACTTAGTAGTAAATAAATAATAAATGAAGTAGTAAAAGTAAGAAAAACTACATGATACATGATGTAGCTAAAAAAAATATTTCTGTTCTTCTCCGAAATAAATCATAAAATCAATCGATACGGATGTTTCGTGTTTCGAAAGGGCAAACGGATCGTCTCATTTCACGTTGAGACATGTTGAACCAGTTCACAAATCGGGTTAGAGAAACTAGTTCATGAAACAGGTTAAAACATGAATTCGACAAGTTAATAGGGCTTTACTACTAAAAAGGGGGAAAAAACGAAGGAAATTATTGGGATGGCTGTCTCGGTCGCTTTTCCAGTAAAATCCAGAAATTTCCAATTTTTCTAAGGACTTTTCTATATCAAGTATTTTTCTACGTTATCGCGATTACGGATTTAATACTTCGTGATCGCTAATCGTTTTGTTGAGTTCATAGGAACTTGTTCAGATTTAACATTCCTGGAGATATTTCTCAGCTCGATGTCTCCACTTCCTCCTCCTCCTTCGTGTGTCCCGTCCGGGGCCCCACAACTAGTTTATCAAAAAGATCTATCATCTATTCGTATAGATGAGCTCATCGAGTGATTGTGGCGGGTCCAGAATCCGGTTCTTCCAGGAGTCCGTGTTTCTTCCACTACACTCGCACACACACACACACACACAGAGACACACAGACACACATCATACAACAGCTCTTATCTTCAGCTGTCAGTTGTGTGGTTCGTTTTCGTATAAGCAATTCCCCCCGGGGGAAATTTTCCAGGGGTATAGTGTGAGAGTTTCTCGATGTTGGTTCGCGTTTCTACCGGGAAATACGAAACCTACTATGTATGTAACTTGTTTCCCTCGAAATCCGTCGCAAACCGTCCCGATTCCTTGGGAGTAGGCAAAATTTCGAATACCATTCGAAAATACCATTCGACATTGTACTTGAAGCTGAAGGGATAAACTTGTCCATTTAAAAATTTCTCTAAGAGTAAAATCCAGAGACCCTGAGGTGACCAAGTTTTTTTGGATACCAAAAATTAAGGAATTGGGGCTATGATTTTCTGGAGTTGAAAAGATAGGCTAGGAATGAACCATTTTATCCGTTAATTTATATGATAAATTAATAGTTTATAATAAAGTTAGTTCATAATCTTATTTCGAATCTATGTGCAATTCATACCATAAACAAATGTGATCTACATACAGGTGTGTTTAAAGTGTGTGTGTGTTATTTATTAGTTATTTTATAATAATATGTTAATTATTATATAATTATGTAATACGTACTTTAGTTATTTTATAATGATGTACTAATAATAGTTTTTGTACTTATACTTGATTTATTCATATTTACATATTTATTTGTAGTTCACTTATAATCTACTTTTTATTTACTTATTGACATTTAGTTTGTAATAATATATTAATAGTTCTGCACATGCAGTAGCCTTTTACGAAAACGTTATTTCTTGAACTGTGGAAAAATTTTCATCTTACGAATTTATATGATATAAAGTCATAAAATCGGTTTCTTCTGAGATCACCTTACAATTTTTAAGTAATTTCAATCATTGGTTCCGACGTAGACGGGATTTCCTAGGCTAAAATGATGTGGATCAAGTTCTGGATATAGAAACGGGTCTTGGAATTTTTCTCGGATTTTTTTGATTGGCTTTATCATATAATTTACTACTTAAGGGTAATCCTCCTACGTGGCAGCACCATTTCTGTAATCACCAACCCTTTCCAAGGGTAAAACAAATAATATTGCGCTAATTTTCCTCATTATACTGGTAACATGGAGTAAGCGGTGTATCAGTTGGAATATTTGAAGAAAGAAGACCTCCGAGATGTTCTTTATAAGCCCACTGAAGCGCCTTTCTGGAATGAAAATAATCTTACTCTGGTTATTTATTAAATAATCCCCTTAAAATGAGATTTCTGAAAAAAAACAGATATTTATGCACAAAAAGCTATCCCTCTATGTATAAATATTGAATGGAAGCACGTCAAAAAAAATCTTTGAAGAAATTCTGTTAAGAAATCCATAAACGCTCAACTGTATGAATATTTCCTGAAATCGTTTTGAAATAGAAGTTTTATTATCGTCTCAGAGAAGTTCTATTCACCTGTAGATCACATTTGTATATGGTATGATAAGAGAATTATTTCCAAAGAGTTATCCTGGAAAAAGGGGAAAAAACCGTCGAATGCTGTGCCTCAGTTTCCTTCAGCTCGACTACTATCCATAAATTTCAATAAATTGAATGAATTTAAGATGAATTCTGAACAAAATACAATTGAACGAGTTTTATTTATTTATTTTTATTTTCTTGACGTTTTGGTTTTTTTGCCGTCTTCAGGGGTCTAAATAGAAGTTGAATGAACCTCGTAGGCGCATTATTAGAAATGTAGACAGAATATGTCGAGGTTTCAAGACAAGAGAATGTTCGAATATAATAATATTATCTTTAATTGAATGAATTTTAAAGCGAACTATAATGAGTGAATTTTAAACAATTTGTAGAGAGTACTTTTTTCGGACTTCTTTTTTTTTCGAAATTTCAATCAAGTTTCAAGGGAATTGAGGTTAGATTTCGGTGGTTTTTCACTGTTAAAATGGCGTGATTTTTACTCATCGTGGGGATCGCGAAGGGAAAATTTGCACTTCCCGCTATCGAAAATCGTGGAGAATGCTGGAAAATGTAGGAACGTGAAGCGGAATTATGATTTACGTTAGGATCTAGTGCGTTGAAGAGCAGCAGGCCATTTTTTTTTCCCCACGTAGAATAGCTGGCTTTTGATGCATAAGCCATGCTAATTTTCGTCGCCTACTGGAAATTCGCAGCGCAAAAACGAGGTTCGGTTACGAGCATTGCGTTACGGCTAAGCATGAAACTAAAAAGGATCGTGATCATCGCAGAAATGGATGGAATACCACTCTCGTGAAAAACTATAGCTTCTGATTAATGTGGTACCACGACCTGATAAGACATCTACAGAGAGTACTCTCTTGTGTAATTCTCTAAATTGGATTGTATTTTGTTTTTATTACTTATTTTATTACTTTCAATTATTTTACTATTCTTTAAAAAAATTTCTATTGCTTGAAAATGCTGCTTGGAACTTTTTTTTTGCGATAAATCTCTTTTATATCGACTAAAATTAAGAGAAAAAAAAGATTTTCCCCCACAATCCTCCTTTTCTTTTTCCGTTTCGTCAACATTTTCAATTATTCTTTCTTTTATTTACAATCTTTCTTTACTCGCAATTTTTCACCACCCTCCTCTCGCATTTCCTATAAATTTCAAATGTAGCAATTTTCTCCGCTAAATGAACCGTAAACGAGGAATGTTAACTGTAGAGAACTGGTCTGTTCAAATGACGCTAATAGCCGCACAGGATATTCTGATCAGATGCGTTTCTTTTTTCTCTTTGCTACAGTACTACACGTTTTTACTGTTGAGCTGTTGAGCATAATAATGGTGGATATCAAAAATTCGTGGAGCAGAAATTTTTGATGTTGTTCAATATTTGATCTGTGATCGTAACCATTAACGTGTGTATTTCTGGATAAATTTTAGTCCGCTCACGTCAGTTGTTCAATAATTTTTTTTGTTCAAGAAGGTAACTTCTGCTCTGAATTGAAACTTGTTCGGAGTTCTCCTCGCAAAAAAAAAAACAAGTGACGCATGTAAGAGAGAGCGGGTCACGGTATTCTCGTGTATTTTTTAACGTATTAAAAAAATCTGCTCATTTACTGCGATCGTCGGTGTTATTTTGTGGGAATATTTAAGTCTGTGGAAATTCCGAGATTTTCCACAGAAATCCCTTGAATTTTAAACTTCAGCCACTCTTTATCCATTGTTCAACCTGATCGGAATCACTGTCCTTTTCAAGATCGAAAAAATCCCCTCTTTTAGTGTGTTCATTGTTTTATTTCTTAATTTTAGAGGAATACTTGAACCTCCTGGAAACCTAGCCGTTTTCCAGGGGAAGTTTCCTGTATATTAAGTTTCGATCGATGTTTATCCATGGTCCACAACGATCGGAATGGCTGTCCTTTTCGAGATTGAAAATATTGCCAATATCCTATTAGTCAAGCATTCATCCTCTAGTTACAGCCCTCCACAGCAATCTCAGGATATTCCTGTATATTTTATCATATTTGAACGAAATCTTCTCTTTTACTGTGATTATATACTTCTATTCAAGGGAAATATTTGAGCTTTATGAAAATCCATCCGTTTTCGGCAGAAATCCCTTGGACTTTTGCCTTCAACCATTCTTTATCCATAGTCCGGAGCGATCGGAGTGAATCAGTGAAGATTTTACCAATATCCTATTAGTCAAGTATTCATCCCCTGCATATATCCCTGCAATATGACCTTCAGAACGTTACGGAGAGGTCCGTGTGAGCCGATCCAGGAAGTCCCCCGCGCAATGACTGCAGCCAGCCCGTAATGACTTGAAGATCGGAAAGGATACGTTGTCGTCGTTGTCGTCGAGCCAATATGCAGTGTGTGTGTGGTGGTGGTGTGCGGTGCGTGTATGTGCGCGATTGATGGTGGAGTGACCTAGTTTGGGAGTGTTTTGTGGTGTATGGGAGAGAGAGAGCCGACGGGTTGAACCGGGCCGCGCGCCCTATTTCATGCACAATGTTCTCGCCGAGGAGCCCGGCGCCGCGGTTGTAGCAGCAGCAGCAGATAACGCCGTCGCCGTCGCTGGCCGACGCTGGCGCTCGCTCGCTCGCTCGCACACACACACACACACATACACTACGTACGTACGTACGTACGTACGTGGCCTCGACCCCCGCCTCGGCCCATCTTCGTTCAGAGCACAGCACAGCAACCACATTACTCTCTTACACCTTGCACAGGGTGTCGCTGTTCAGTGACCTCCACTTTTTCCCAACCTGCTCCTCTATATAGACATGCTCACCTATTTTCGCTTCCACGAATGAATGAATAAAGTAGATCTATTATTCTGGATCTAAGTTGGACGAGAATCTACTGCTACATTATACGGTGCATCTCCATCTTCACCTAAGGCAGCAACACGAAATCCAAATGAATCCATGAAAGAGTGAATGATCCAGTCTTGCTGAAAAAAAAACACCTTTGAGAAGATTCTGCGCATCTGTAAGCCCAGTAATTTTATATTTTTGTCATGTAATTTTGCATATTTTCTGATTTTAACACCTCTATTCACATTTGTAAAAAAAATTACTACTGTAGAAGTATTTTCGGTAGATTGTGTTATATCAGCAAACGAAAAAAAACCCTTGTGGATAGGATTTTACACTTTTTTCCCGTAATGAGCCGTATAGAGATATATAAATTAGAAAATCCAAAGTCCTAAAAATAAGTCATTCTCCAGAGCGAAGCAATAACATCCTGATTCCTAATAATTCTTCCTTAATGATTCTTTCGCCACCTTCTTAGTTTAATATATAACAGTTGGTCAAATGATTGAGAACTTGTGATACGTTCTACAGGTTTCTATGGAACCTCCACAACCTCATCCTGAATCAGGGGAACTTTGTGAAGTTTCTTTTACTGATCGCAAGTAATTATCTAATTCTACTAACTCACTAATACTAACCACTTAATAAATCTTGGAAATTTTTGTTGCATAGTTTTCGACGAGGATAAGTTGTCCAATGGGTAGATCCACGATCAGATTAGAGTTAGTGACGTCATGCAAGGATGCGGGCACCAGTTTATGAGTTGAAAATTATGTGTTCGGCTTTTTTTCATTGCTCTCGCTCCTGTAAATAATAATCAGTAGGGGGAAAATTCCTGAATGATCATTGATCAAATAGTTTTACACTTTATCCGATGCGAACAGATTATTTCATTGCGCTGCGCGTCTTTTTTTTTCGACGGATTTACGAGTTGCATGTTGCGATGGTTTTTGTAAACAGTTGAAATGACGTGAATGTATACCCACGAGATCGTGCGAATTCGCGTAAATAATAAGTAATAATAATAATATGTGGGTAAAATAATATGTAGTTATTTTCAAAGCGTACTTGTAGTCTAGGTTTTCCTGAACATTCTCTTGTTTTGTGACAAATCCTGGATTTTCGGGTGGCGTTCACTTTTTCACGTGATCCAGAATTCTCTGCGGCCTTAAGGATTCAGCTACTGGAATTTGAATTTTAGAAAGGGCTCAGATTTGGTATTCTTTTTAATTTATCTGTTCCTCAATCAAATGTTCTTACGCTCGTTAAGACCTCTACTGGGAATTTTTGAATGACGTAAGTTCGTCTTTTCTCTTTTGAATTTCTGGATTTATCTCTCCATTCAATATGGAACAATTATTTAAATTTTATGGAATTAGAAGGTTCAAATTGGACTTTCTGGAATCTTAAATATGTAGGAGTCTTCTTTTAGAGCATCTCTTCTCTGAACTTGTTACTCTTATGAGTGAAAAAAGAATGAATACATAAAAGGAAATGGAAAAAAATTGAAGTTTCAGAAATTTTCCTCCGTTACCACTTTTAATCGTTTTAAAGATTGATATTTTGTGACCTACTTCTGTATTTCTTTGTAGGATAGGAATTTTTGGAGCAGAATTTTAGGATAGATAATTTCTGGCTTGATCTAATATATTTGCTTAAATGTTTTTGTATAATAAGTGTAGAAAATTCCAATCCCTTTACATACGTCTCGAACGTACAGTCATGAGAAGCGTTTCACTAGAAAACATCGTTGCAAATTCGTAGAGAACAGCAGCAAATCCATCATAACGTTGATAACGTTGATAGACAACAAAAATCACGTTTTCCAGAAGGTTCGAAGAAAATGTGTTGGAAGCCTCGTTGGTTGCGCTTATTTTTTTTTTGAATTTCATCGTGTGGATTAGGACTTCTATCGGTTGGATTTTTTCCATTAACTCCCATAACTCTTTTTCCTTAGTTGATTCTTGTTATACAAAAGGTATTGGTCAGATTTTTGGAAAAAGTAGGATTATTTTCACGTTATTCATCAGTAGCGGTGGTAGATCACAAGTTGAAAGACGCACCGTACAAAGACTGTATAAAGCTGCGCTCCGGGCCTCGGACCGTAAAATCCCTTTCCATCCAACATCACGCCGAATCCCTCCTCGGCTTGTCCTCGTTATCGCACATCCAAGGATTCGGATTGGAATGGTAGCATCGGTTTTTTGTTGAGCACATAGATGGCTCCATACCATCACCACCACCACCACCACCACCGCCACCACCGCCACCACCACCATCACTACCATCTATTTTAGCACTAGCAGCAGCAGCAGCTGCTGCTGCAGCAACTGCAACCAGTTCTCTTCAGATACGGTGAAGAATCGATCGAAGAAAGGGACGAGCTGGATGGACGGATAGATGGATGGATGGATGGATGGATGGATGGATGGATGCCTCTTCGTGCCTGGCTAGCAATCTCTGGCAAGGTTCATACCATATCCGGTCCGTGTGCTTATCTTCCTAACTGGCATTCCAAAGCGCTGGACAACTTTGTCGATGTAACAATGACAGATTTCTAGGGAAATGCTTCGCATACATCTTAGAAAATTAGAAACTTGACGTAGACGTGTAGGAAATTTTTGAGTAGGATTTTTTTTTCGCAGAATAAGTACTTTAAGCTGTTGCACTTCATATTGCAGTTATTTGGTGGCTTTTACTGCTTTTTCTGAATTTCACGTCACTTTGAGGAGGAGAACACAACGGCAAATTAGTGGAAACATGTTCAAGTGAATAATTAAGCCCATAAAAAATATAAAATATAAATATGTAGGAATTCAGAGTTAAATAAAGAAACACAATCAAGAGGTCAAGAGGAATGGTTGAGAATATTTTCAAAAAATCGATTTTTTTCTGGAAGCAAATATGATCTGTTCTCCCCATTTTGTAGAATAATTTCCTTCAGGTTCATTTGTTCGGATTTTTCTGGTTAGGATAAAATGCTTTACTCTATTATTGACGATGAATGATCTATTTTATTAGTATTACTCTTACTAGTCTACATAGAAATTAACGTTTTTGTTTTATAGATGGAGAATTTCCTAACAAACATTTCCTCAGGGTCAACTCAAATGTACTAAAAGTAATGTTAAATGTAATGTACTCAACTTGATCCTCAATTTGATGAACTTATACTGTAACTATACTTTAGCTGTACTTGATTTAAGCCTAACTTTATCGATATTTGAGTAACGCAATGTTTTCATCAAGGTAAAGTGGAGGAAATTAAATTGAGGAAATAGGAGAAATTTAGAATTTGTGTTTAAAAATTAAAATTCACAAATCCTGGTGATGAATTTCAGTTATTCAAGCACATTCTAGTAAATGAGGTAATGCTCATATTCTCAGACATTTTTTATTTGGAAAAGTCATGACTTGACTAGTGATGAAAAGAAGTGGAACTAAATTGGTCTTCACCAAGTTTGCAGCAGCAAGCAACAACAGCAGTCCCACTGAATCGCTTCACTATTTCTTTTCTATCATTAGCATGTTGTTTTCGAATGGAGATGTGGAGAGATTCTTTCTCTCACTTCACTAAAACTAAAACTATGACGTTGGAAGAGCATTTAGTCGACATTAAGAATACGTTACAGAGAAATTATGACAGCGACAGTGTTCTTCTCATTCGCTTTTTTCATGGATTTTTCTCTTTTTTTTTCGGAAAACACTGTGCTGTCCTGTCACAAACCTTTTAGATGAAATATGATGCTTAACAATACAGTGCGATTTTGTGGGAGCAAATACTAATAATAAATAGTACTAGGTAATTCAAATACATAATGTAAATAGTAAATAGTGTCCTGAACAGAGAATTCCATAAACTGGAACACTGGATTTCGTTTTTTTTTTCGTTGAGTTGCGCTTCCTCATTAAACCTTTGTTTCGAAAAAAATCAGAAGCAAATTCTGGAGGGGAAAATTTAGCATTTCTTTCCCTGTGGCCAAAACAACCTACTACTGTTCCTGTTCACGTAGTGTTCTCATAGTGTCCGGGTTCGTCAGCGTGCTGATTTTCACTCACCTCCTTTAGAGAACGTTCCATTTTCACCGATGAGGGTAGGTTTTCCGCGGATAGTCATTTGTTCATGGAAAGAAATTATTCAGAAAACTTTCTTTATTATTAGAACGCTGATATTATTTGAAAAAGTTATGTTTTCTTGTAGATTTCATGCGTAGGTTCAGGATGAGGCCACACATTTTAGTTTAAGCATTCATGAGCTGTGCTACTTCCATGGGTAGTGACTAGAAATTGACTTCTGCAGCAACCAGCAAATAATTTGCAATCGACTACTTCAAATGAGCCCCGGACGACGATGTGTGACTTCCTGGAACTTTCCACACAATCGTCATCGATGCCAGTTGTACATTTGGAGTCGTGACCAACTCGTGTATGGCGCCTTGTTTATGAGACAAAAACGGAAACGTGATCGTATTCTAGTGTCTCAGACGGAGAGAGACGATCGTCCGTCGAAAAGGGGGGGAGAGGAGCATGTGATGGCTCACACCGCCGGCTACGCCGCGAAACTCGTCCAACCAGTTTTTATCTTCGAACGCCACCGCGCCGATGTCAGCGAGGAGCCCGACTCCGAGCGAGCGAGCGACCGTGCGAGCGCGCCTAGCCCCATTTCTGGCCCACTTCAACCATCCGCAGCCATCTCAGCAACTCATCTTGTCGACACCGATTTACGGTGTCGCACAAATTCGCGTCAATGCGGCTCCGTTGATCAGTGTTGTCGGTGAATACGTGGGGAGTTTGGTCACACTTTCATATTATTATTCCATAAATTTTACTCTATACATGGTATCCTCTATCATCGATCCACCTTGAAAATAGATTCTTCCATTTCTATCCACTATTCCTGAGTTTATGATAATTTTTTCTTCGCTTGATCCACAATATAAAAATTTGGGCCATATCCTGGACTTAATGACGCAAACATGAGTCATTTTGTTGTTCGACCATGTCCATGTCTCTTTTTTTTTCTCGTTTGTACGGTTTTTAAACTCTACTCGGCAGTAGGGGAAAAAACTCAAACTTGTTACAGTACAAAGTAAAAGGCATACCGAATTACGGAAGAAAAAATTGGCACACTGCCTAGACACGTTGCCATAAGTTTTTTCCATCAATTTCATCCCATCAAAAAAAACCTTTGCCCTTAGAAAATCATGGAACTCCTGGAATATTTACATAGTTCTTAACAGACCATTATTTATTTTACATGGATTGATCGTGCTGCTTTTTCCTTTCCTAACCTTTTTTTCTTGTAGAACGTGGGAATAAAATTTTACCACTTTCTCAAAGTAGTTTTCCAGAAAAGGTTGTCATAAAGCAGAGTGGTTCAATTAGCTTCACTTTTTTTGTAAGATGCTCTAAGGTTTGGACACCACGATCATCAATTCGTGGAAGGTATTACGGTATCCTATCATTATTTGAGAACTGAATGATAATGACTTTAGATATGCATATTTTGGGAGATTAAAGGGGGAATTACTTGAAAAATTCATATTTTTTGAAAATTATTCTAAAAAGAAGAGTTCATTTTTGTTATTATAGGATGAAGAGGACTTTAAAATAGGTTGTTACTGTTTTTTCAAAGTAAATCTCTCGAAAAAGATGTGATAAACCATGTCCTTTTGCATTAATTACAAGAACATTTTCACTTTTGGAAATCTCTCTCCTACTGTTTTACAATCCTTAAACGGGATTGGATTTCTGGAATATTCTATCGGTCGAATTTACGACCGTTCGACTAGAATAGAATTAACTTTCACTAGAGTTCCATAGGTGATTTCTTGGAATGAGATCTCAAAGGGAAAAGACTAAGTTGATATTAAGGTCTTCTATGTTCACTATTCTGAATTCTTATTTTTGAATATTTATGCAGTATTCACTTTATCCAGGAACTCATCCTGCTAAGGCTGACTTCTTTTAGTTCAAACAGAGGTCTTGAAGAGAGTACATTGAGCTGGGATAAAGCCTATTAGAGAAATTTTACCACTTCTGCAAATTAACTACTGTGAATACCCTTCAAAGATCGTTTTTTTTTCCCAAAAAGTTATGGTAATAGATACATGGATATCACATGCAGTACTTGTCTTATCCTTAGAACTGTAATGAGCTTACAGTATGCTTACACTCACCGATATGTGTGTTTAATATCGTGCTCTTCTTCTAGTTAAGAAGAAGAACTATGCGAGTAGAAAAATTTCTCTGGAATTTAATCGAGAAAAACTGATCTGACTGATGTGCTATCCGGCTTATTTAAACATAAAACAAAAGCTGCTTACTTAAAATGCTTTGAAATGAAATGTGGTGATGATAAAAAGTTTGTGTTGAAAAAAAAAGAAGTTCGGCTCGATTTGGCACGGATTCACGACACACACTTCGCCAGAAATTGTTGCGCTTTTCCAGCCAACGTACGGAAACGTTTAACTGTAAACCACACAGGGAATGAATGGATGGATGTGAAGCGCACGAAACAACACACGTCACTAAGATTACTTTCTTCGTGTACATAGGGTTCATTATCGGAGTGTTCTTAGAAATTTCTGGTTTTCGGTTGCTCGTTTGTTCGTTCCATTGTTCACATCTCATACTTCCCCATACGTGCACTAATTTCATTTGTTCATTCTTCGCCTATATTGACGTCTTAACCATTCGATTCGGTTCGTTTCGTATTATCCATCCACATATCCATGACCTCGGTTGAATTTTTCAGAATGCAACAATCCAAGTTCGTGGTAGTCGAAGTGACTACCACGACCTCCACGATGACCTTGATACAGTATCTGGTGAGCGTAACGCGCCTTGTGTGCTCAATTTTACGATTTCACGACGAAACATTGTTGAAGGATTTGATCGTATGTGCCCACACCCTATTTCAGATCACTAACGGATTTGATAAATTTGCCGTCGTCTCGGATCTATCCGATCATCCATCGTTGAAGTACAAAGTCACAACACATGCCGGAAGTTCATCACAAACATCACAGAATAACGGTCTTGAACGACAAACAGTCGGTACTGCATCGACAGTCTCGGATCGGAATGGGAAGCCGAAAGTGTCCATAAATGAAATCGCTACCGCTCTCTCGAGAAAATCCTCACCATCGCAACCACCGAAAAATGGTTTTTGTGGGGTGAGTGTCCTTCATAGAAGCGGAGAACTATGTCATATCGTTGGGCGTTTGTGTGTTACGAACAAATTCGAGGCACTACATTGCTCTGGATTCGATCCACTAACTGTTTTTCTAAAATGATTTTCTTTTCTTGAACAGCACATAAAGTTCTGGAGAAAAATTCGGATCCACTAGAAGAATTTTTTTCTCTGAAATTTTTGAGAGCTATGCGAAAAAGATCACTGCGATTGTATATTTCGAGGATTACAGTAATAACTCATAAGATTATACAAAATCGTTATAGAACTACAGTTCCCTTGACTAATCATGGCATATGAGCTTCAAATCCGAGGTAGATCTGGATGTTACCTGAATTTCTTCTAATAGTCCATTCAAAATATTTTTTACGGCTTTATCCTGGCATTTTGCAATGATACAGTGGTAAGGGGACTAGTTATCTTTTTAAAATTTTCAAAAAAAACTTTCTAGAGTCGATCAAGTCATTATTTCCGGGTTCCTCTGAGCAGAAGTTCATCTCGGTTTCAATTTCAACTAGAATTCATTTTTTTAGTTTCGAATTTTTCATAACTTTACAGCTTTTACAATTAGTTCCCACATTTAAAATAACATATATTTTAAAAAATTTCATCCTATTATCCACGAAAATTTTTTTAAGGTGGCGTTACTTGGATCTGATTACGTGATTTTTTGGTGCTTAAGAAGTGATTTGATTGGTTTGCGATTCACATACGAATATCAAACAACAAATAGATAAATAAATAAATAAATAAATAAATAAATAAATAAATAAATAAATAAATAAATAAATAAATAAATAAAGATATGTCTATAACATTTTCGAGACGTTTTAAACTCTAATGCTGATTTTAAAATTCCTTCTAAATTTAATTTAAATTTTCAAAATTGCTATGTCTTCATATCGGGTCTAAATTTCTGGTATGGAAAAAAGTGATAAGAAATTCCTTGGAAATAATCCCAAATATTTCCTTTTCGTGAATATTTTTGCAACAAATCATTTCAGTTTGGTATTTGGTAAATAGGTTTGTCACACAATGTCTAGTTTGTCCCGATTCCTTTTGTTTTCCAGAGTTTTTATATGTACTTCACGTGTATTTCACGGCACTGTTCCTTTTATAAAATCTGACATCATGTCATAGCAATTTATCTCTTTCTGTACTTGTTTACTTTTCATTGTTTTGTTGGTTTTTCTCTATTTTAATTCCTTTTCAACTGGGAGAACAGATGGAAGGGGAATGTTTCCGCGTTTTCCACGTTTATGCTGTTTGAGCTGTCTGTTTTATGGAGAAAACTATGGATATTTTGAAATTGTCAAAAAAAAAAAAAGAAATATAGGCTGGGTTATATATTTATTCTGATCACATTTTATTCCATTGTAGTTTATATATCCGCTAATTTTCATCGAATTTATCCAACTTGAGAGTTTTTAAAGCGTATTTATTAGAATTCAATGGATTTCAGGGATAATATTTGTGAATGGACGATCTCACTCCTATATCCTTGGTTTTTGAATTCAACTCTTTCTTTTTCCACAAAATTCTTTTACTTGTAGGTAAATTCACTTCCTACTAACAGTATCATTCGCTCGATGATTGCTGAAAATCCGTCAAAACAGACGAAATTTTCGGAACAGTGTGAAGGTCACGTTTGGAATAACTGCCAATTAAGAGCCGAGCAATTGTGGGTGGAGTCAAAGTACCGTAACCTTTAGTTGCGTGCGCCCGTGTCTTCCGTTTTCCAGATGCGCACATTTTGGGAGGGGCTTTATTGTTTGGGAAAGGGAAGAAGAAGGAGAAGACGAATGTTCGTGTTTGTGTTTGTATGTATGTGTGTGTGTCTGTGCCTGATTGAAACATTACAGTATCGCTCGTGCTTCACTACGCAGTGAGTCCTGTACGGATTCCGTAGAGGTTTTTTTTTCGTCTTAGTACTTTCTTTATTTTAAGAAGGTTGGAGGGAGGGATGGGAGTGAGGTTCAGGACCGTAACGAACTGTTAATCCTTGATGTTCTTGTTCTCAACAGCATTCACTTCCTCTACTTCCTTGGCTTTCTTATAGTATTAAACTATGAAGTTTGTTGTCCACAGGAATCCTAACTACAGTAGAAGCAACCATGCGACCGTTTACGTTTAAAGCAACAAACGTACACTACAGTTCTTCTCATACGCTGACATTAACTGCCTTTTGGATTTTTTCCAAGAGGAGTAGGAACTCCCATCATACTCCTTCAATGTTTTTATCGAACGTTAGTACATATTGAAGTGGCTGGAACTGGCATACACCGTGTGCGGGTGTGTGTGTGTGTGTGCAACTACAAATCTGGTCTATGGAATCTATGGAATGCTGGAAGCACTCGAAAGTTTTCCTAATGAGGTTTCCTAAATGTTATGATACTACTAATAAGGGTTCGGCTGCTTAACTTTGATTGCAGGGTGAAATTCACTGCATCTTCTTACTTTGTAGATATTTATACTATTTATGGATATATGGATAGATTCTATTATATATTATAAATATATAGATAATTTATGGATATTATTTTTTTGCTCCTTTGCATACAATGCAAAGATTTCAGGAAAACAATCGTCATGACATTCTTATTCATTACTGACGGATTTTTACACAAAAAAATCTATTGCGGTCACAAATCAAAGAAGTACAAGTTCAATTAAACAAACTATAATCAACTGAAAATCATAAAAGTAAAAATTATCGATGCTAGTTTGAAGTTTTGTGATGGTAAAAAGTTTTAATATTATTTTAATCAATTTTAATTTTACACATAGTTTTTTCTTGTTCTTTGTCCGAATCATTTCTTTTAAACTTTCATTTAGTGTCAATATGTAGTCAAGAAATTGTCTAAAAATTATACTTTTTTCCCGGAATTCTAATTGGGAAACGCTTTTGATATTCATACATTTTTTTCTGATATTTCACATATTCTTTTGATGCTGATTTTTTTTTCGATATTTTTGACCACCCTTTCATTAAAGATTTTCCTTTTTTGCTTAATAACTTGGGTGGTCAAAAATATCGAAATTTATTGACGAACCAGATTAAAGTTATTTTTATTTCAGTTGTTCAAAACACCAGAAATGCAACTAAATATAGCATTACTTAAACAGTTAGTCATCCTCAAGGCGCTTTTTCTGATCAAGTTTAGCCAATAGTCTCAATATACATCTTTTTGAAAAAAAAAACTATAAAAAAAAGTTTCTACGAATTGTTCTTACAATTTTGGTTAATGTCCTTTGACATTCACTACAGTAGTTGTTGATCATAAATCTGCAACCTGTTTAAAACAAAAAAAAATTAAAGATGTTAAGTTAAAATTACAAGTTTTAATCGACGCTTTTTGTCCTAAGCGCGTAACCATTAACTAATCTACTTGTACGTTGTTTTTTTTCAAAAGAAATGTAGAAAATAGCGAAGAAATTCATATGAGGTGTGTTATTAGAATTATTTTAATTCTATCTATGCACTTTCTGATAATATTTCTCTATTTTTGCTTTCTTTTTTTCATTTCTTGCTTTTTATTTTCTTATTTATACCTAACAAAGCATACCAGGATGGACTTTTTCCGCAAAATTCATCACCTATACTTGCTTTGTCCAGGATAAAAAAAATAGTAGTTCAGGTAAAGTTAGCAATTTTTACCGTTACTTTACTTTCCGTTAGACTTTTTAAAACGTTCTTCTTTTCACCATCAAATAAAATATATTTTATGGTCAGCCTAACTTCTTTTACTTAATGAAAGCCTTTATTTTCATTCCAGTATACTACCCCCTTAGGTGTTAGTTTGAAGTTTTCCACTAGTTTATTTTTTAGTACTTTTTACTTGTCCTTTATTTTTGGTTTCAGTATTTTTCCGATTTCTTCGCTGAAATGGGACTTTATTAATTTTGGGAAAAATGCTAAAAGTTTCCTTTGACTGATTGAAGTACTTTGAATTACCTCTTTTTGGATCTTATGCGCATCCACGTTCCGTCCACATTTGAAGTCTCATATAATTTTTTTTTTGCTAAAGTTATGATGTTGTCTGGAGCTTTGTTGTAAAGTAGAAGTCTGTCGCTTTTACTGTATTGGGCGACGTACTTGGACTCATCTTTCAAACTTTACTGCCCCACTTTGGATTAGTTATTCAGATAAAAATTCAGCCTCTTTTTTAAGAGGGAACCCTCAAATCTCACCAAAATCTCAAAAATTTCAGTTCAGAAAACCCTAAAATCTCACCAAATCTCAAAAATTTCAGTGTAGTAGCCTCCGAAAACCTCAGCGATTCATCCGAATGACTTTCCGTCTTTTCAGACATTATCCCCGCAATCGGTCCTAAAAGCTCAGCTAAATGGCGGTAACAGCTGTAAGGCAGTCAGCGCCCTGTCACGAATCCTTGAAGATCAGAGCCGAGCAAACGTGATGGAACAGAAACATGAGCATGAACGACGTGAACAAGAACGACAACAACAGGAAATTCAACGGATTATCCTTGCTCAAGCAGCAGCGGTCAGTTGTCAACCAATGGTTGACTCATTCAGTGGTGCAATGGAGCATGACGACAGTAATGGGTACGATAATTATGGTGCATTTAGTGTGTGTGTGTGTGTGTGTGTGTGTGCTTCTAGGGGCAGAAGAAAAAAAATAGGCCGCATTTGCAGATCTCCAGAACTTGACGACACTGGAATTATGGATGCGTCAACAGTTAACGCTTCCACGGGTGACCTAAATGGAGGCATGGATCTTGATGCTGGAGCGGATTCGAGCGATGGTGGGAGTGGTTTGGGACCGTCCGATGAGCAAGTACGAGCGTCGATGATACATTTGCTGAATCCGGTGCTTGGTAGTGCTTTCGGGGTAAGCAACGGAAATTAGTTTTTACTGCTTTTTACAATTTATAAAATAATTTATGAGAGAGATTTTGGGGTCACCAAGGAAGACAACTGCGTTCACGTCATTCATTCATTCATTTTGAATAATTTGTTCATAACAATAATTCGATCATTCATTTTAAAATTATTCCTTTTAAAATTTCTCCTGAGATACCACCAAATAGTGGATTATTGGTTATTTTCCAGCAAAAGTGAATCTAAAATGTGTACTCTTGTGCTTAAAATAAACTTCTGGTTCCAGAACTGTTAAAGGAAGCTGAACGTTATGAATTTTTATGCTCTAGACAGCTTAATCGCATCTTGGATTACGATAAACAACACACAGATCAGATTCAGGATAGTTTACCTCGTGTTTTAATCCTGATTTTGAAATGTCTGGACGGTGTCTATATAGCTCAACTATATCTTTATCGTAATTAACTTAAGGTATCAACTCTAGGGATTTTTGACCATATATTCTCCTTTTTACTGTTTCCACAACAGCAAGAAGCTGTTTAGTTAGAATTTAGTAAAAATGCTTCTAACTACCGTAACCGTCTTGTTTATAGGGATGTTTTTTTTTCTAACAGGCTTCAATTCTGGATGTCCTATTTTTATAAACAGAAATGTGCTTTTTACCTCTTTGTGCCAATAAATGTTGGAAATTCAGAGCTCACGGATGAGCAGAACCAACTAAAACTCCTACCTTTAAATTCTTTATTACAATCTATTTTGTGGATTTCTTCAATTGATGTATATACTTTGACGATTGGTGCCAGGAAAAAAGAAGAGAAAGAAAGAGAAGAGAAGAAAAAAGAGGATATCAAATGAAATTTGTTAAGACACTGCGCGCGAGCAACTCTAATTCTTCTCATTTCGATAAAAATCTATTATTTATGAAACAAATTTTATCACAGGTTTAACTAGAAGCCTTAGGACCCTTTATAGTCGGCGACGAATGCGTTCAACCATGTGAACGCGTGCTCTTTCTCTGCTTGACACATATTCCCTGGTCTTTCAGCCATGGATCAATCAAAAATACATTAATCCCATCCTCAGTGCAACATATTTAACGCCAACTATACAAAAGTTCTTATCAAGGACGTAACTTAGAATTCTTGGGAAATTTTCTTCCTGTTAGTACAACTTAGAAATTGTCCAAAAGAAGAGCCGGTGAAAACTTGTTAGTAACGCATACCCTGCTACCTCAAACATATTTTTCCCGAGAAAAAAAAAAGAAAATTATTGAGGTAAAGTAAGCTTCCGACACGTTATTAACCGTACAATTTATAGAGCTCCATCATTGAAGAAGTAAACAGTGGAAAAAGAAAAGGAGATGAAGGTGGAAGTAGTGGAGCATCGAAAAAACATCGTTGGATGACTGTGGATGAGCTGGAAGAAAGCCGTTTTGGTCGTAGCAAAAGTTATGGAAGAGTGCATTGCAAGGCCACATATAAATGTGCGGTGAGTCGTACAGTACGAAAAAATAAAACAATAAAGATTTTGTAATTTTATTTGGCATTTGGGAATTTTTACTACATACATCTACAGCAGCTGTTTGTTTTGTTTCCGCTGGAAGTAAACTCTGAATTTTATCTGAAACTTATACTTCCCGCCCAAATTCCAGAATTGTCAGGTTTTTTCTCTTGAAGATTTTCCAGGTGGAAGTCCTAGAAACTCAGCAACAACTTGGTTCCCTCCAAATTTCCAGGAATTCAAAAGTCCAAAAAGTTCCAGTTCCAAGTTTTAAAAATTTAAATTCATTTCATTCTCATACCATCCAATAGTTCAACGAGAGAAATCCTTCAAGGATTTTGACGTCACGGTTAATTGAACCCATTTAGCCAGTCGCTCCATTCATTTTTTTTTTAAATCACACTTGAATTAGGTGCACAAGTACTGTGACGTGAAATCTCGTGCAAATTTTATCTACTCAGAACTGAGCCCTTTTGCGTTGTACTTTTGCTGCAATTTTACACTATGTACGTTGCTAGCAATCCGGAAGAGTGGTGCAGTTTGAAGATGTGTTTTTTTTTTCGCATTTCTACGCCATGATTGTCAGCGTACATTATTAAACTAACTGCAAAGCACGCCTACGTTGGTGTAATGTTGTATTAGAAAGGAATTGGTAGCAGAAAAATCATATAGGAGAAGATGATTAAAATAAGCAGTTTTAGAGTAGAACTAGTAAAGGAGGATGGTGGTGTTAGATCGAGAAAGAGAATCTCTGTTCAATCACGTAGAAATGTAGATCAAATGAGTATAGAAATAAGATCAGAGGATGCCGAATAAACTATTACTACTATTAAGTACCTACATACACATAAGTCGCTGCCATTTTTAATTAATATCAAACGTTTTTAATTCCACGAACCCTTAACTCCAATATGTATGAAACGATCGGGTTCTGTATGTCCTAAAGTTTTCATCTTAGGAATAAAGAAATAAAAAGAAAGAAAAAAATCTTAGAAAAGTTGATATCCATTGTTTTTTTTCTTTCAAATATTTTATAGTGGTAAAATAATGCCATATTTGGGCGTTATGTGTAGAATTTAATAGCTCACGTCTACGTTTAAAGATTTCCTGAATTGGTTAGAAACTGATTTTATTTTATTGTTATTTATTACTATTATTATTATTATTATTATTATTATTATTATTATTATTATTATTATTATTATTATTATTATCGACTAAATAAACCGTTTTTAAAATGATTTTTCCAGTTTAGTCTCTGAAATTTTCGGGATCTAAAATTGGATTTTGTGCCCTTCATATTGCGGGGTTGGATGTAAAGGAAACTATCCCTTAATGCTTTATTTGGAATGAATCTGTATAGAAAAGGTTGTAAACTATCAATAATGCCCCATATTTACTACAACAGTAATTTTTGAAGAAAACAAAATCAGTAAAATTTGCTTATTTGAATTATATTTTCTTTAAGGAACTTCCTAATGTTTTAGGTCGTAAATATTTACATTCTTAAATCCTCTGCAGTTCCCAATAGATACCGTTTATATTTTAGGTTATAGGTTTTTTTTTGGTATTCCAATTAATAGTAATGTGATTTCGAATGAATATTCAAATTCAGAACTCTCTTGCTCTATTCGAATGTTCGAGTAGTTTTAAATGTCAGAAGAAGCGATTAGCATTCGAACGAAAATAACATGTAATTATACGCTTATTTGTATTACATTTATATTTTCATTCATTCAGTTTATTATTACACTTATATATATATTCATTTATATTTATGGCTCTATATACGAACATCGGAACTAGCATATAATTATATGCATATTTGTATTATATTTAAACTTTTATCAATTCATTTTTATTTATTATTTTGTATTACATTTATGTTTCTATATAAAACCATTTTGATGTCAGCCTGAAGTATATATCACTTGCAGACGATCCCTACACTCTTCATACTTTTTCGATTCTCCTCCTCTCCTCGTTGTTTTCATCGGCATCCATCCTCTTTCTAGTTTCTGAAGGTGTTCAGCTAATGAGGTGCTACCTTTTTAGCTTTGCGGAAAACCTACGACACTGAACTCGACCGGCTCTCGATGGAACTTGCTGCGGCATGTGATCATGATACATTCGGATTCGAAACCATACCAATGTTGGGATTGTGATTTTATTGGGATCAAGAGTAACGTGATCTCGCATGCACGTCAAACGAATCATCGTAGCGATGACGCACATGATATCACGTATGTTTCTATTCTTCTATGTATGTATATTCGATTAAATAGTACATAAATTGTCCATAGAGGAGCGTTGTATCGTAGAAAAATATGATCCCATCAAAGACAAGTTGATTTTTCTGGATAGATCTGTAACCAGTTCCCAATTCTTGCACTTTTTAAAAATATATTTCATAGCGTTACCATTACGAGGACTCAGGACTCTTCTAGCTCTTCCAGTGATGAGCTGGGGAACCTTCGCTACTCCTAAACCCAGCGATATTGCCACCACTAAAAGTTGATGTCAAAAAAATTAAAATTTCCTCCTCCATTCCGTCCCTATTTTCCTAGCACAGCACATATTTTCTTTCCATTAATTCGATTATGTTTTTTTTCCAAAAAAAAAAGACTGATCACTGGTTTTTTTTAAGTGTTATTTTTCTAATATTTATGTACGACTATTTCCTATGTTCTTCTAGGTATACGTAGCTTACGTGACGATCTCGAACTAAATTAAGGATTTTTCCTTAGTCATATATTATCCAGACATTCTATAATTATTTAGGATTCCACAGTAGATCAATGGGAAAGATCAATTTAGGAGTTGGGATAAAATAAAAGCCCGCCAAACCCTAGGAAGCCACTTTTTTTAGCTGATGAACTAAATTAGGTGAAATTCTTTCCCCAATTCCCGCACAGATTAAAGAAAAATTCCATAAAAACCATTCAAAAAAATAAGGGATATCTTCTTATTGTGCCGTTAGATTGAGCTAATTTTGCAAATCCAATAATATGGGAACGATGAATCTCCGATTGCCTTCCACCACACATCGTCCCATCGTTCCGTATTGATTCCTTGGATTGATCTTTTCCGTCAACCGTACGATACGTTTTAGGACCGATTTAATGCGTAGCGAATGGAACACGATGCTGCATCAATGTTTTCCCGATTATGTGAAAGCAAAATCACGTGGATGGCAAGCGAGTCACGATGATGCGGACACAGACGTAGTGGTCCCAGGAATCGAATCACCAGAAATTAAATCCGAAGACTAAATAGGATCGGAGCCCAGATTTTGTTTGTTGCCTTCTCAGTGTATCGCTCTATTTCTTCTTGCCTCTGTATTTTCCTCTTCATTTTGTGATATTTATACGTTTATCATTTATTGGTTCAGTTTGTTCGTATACTCGTTCGTTCATTCATTCATTCGTTCATTCGTTCATTCATTCGTTCATTCGTTCATTCGTTCATTCATTTCTATTTTCATGTGTTCATTCTGGAATAATTCCTCTTGCCGACATATACATTCACTTGCCTTGAAATTGTTGTGATGCGCCGACATGTTGCCTTTCCTGATGCCTTGCGAAGCGAATTCTCCCCAAAACGGGTGTTCATTGTAAACTTAGCTAGATGTTCTTTCCTACTATATATTCATAATATCATTGAATCGCATATATAAACAGCATATTTTTTTCTATTATATTCGTCTTATACAGTTTAAGATTTTCATTTATGCTTGTGTTACACTGTTTGAACAAATCCGAAGGGGCACAGGATTTTCCTGAAACCTTTTCGGATCGACTAATCGGACGAAACAATCAGAATCCTTGAAAAAGGGGCGAAATAAATACCTGGAACAGTCATCGAAAGCACATCGAAAGCGCTGCTGCTTCGAAACAGTGATCCAGAAGATGATTTTGTCTGGAGCACACGAATACAGTAACCCAGAAATGAGTGAATTCTAGCTAAGTCTCGTTAATTACGTTTGTACCGTACGACCATCTTACCGTTTCAATGTCCAGGAGACTCCTCTTTGCTCGGGATTTCTCGGAGTTCAACTAGAGACGTTTGGATATCATGGTACTTTGATCTATTGAGCGCAAATCCCAACTTAGACCGGTAGTGATGAAGTTTTTCGTGAAAATAACTATGGAACTATTGTGGAATTGACAAAAAAAACTTTTTTTTGTAAAAATACAAGAATAAGGGGATTGAAATGACCAGTAATCATGATGCTTTGCGAAATACAATTGGATGAATAGTAATGGATGAAAATATGCACCCTCCGTGCTCCATTGAGAAATCGTACAAAGCGAGATTCAGGAAACTCATTTAAAGGCATCACCACAGGAATCTGACGTAGTATGGATTTTCGATGAACAAACTCTATACGGGGTCGCGGATTGCGGAATCAAGGAGTGGTTCAGCAATCAATTTTTCCTATTATTCTGTTATTTTTGATAATTATTAGCGTTTATTTGAATTTTCCACGTGCCTATCATTTATTTTTATGTTTAACTGGTTGTTTGTTCAACTTATGCACGCTCATTTATTCGCCTATCATTGTTTTGAGTGCACAATAGGGGTTGGTGAATTTAGTGCACCGTTCATGAAATCGATAACGTTCAACGGTCACGTGTGATACATAGTATACTTGCTCAGGATGTATGTTTTCATTCTGGATTCTCCATGGCTTTTCCAACAATATTCTACCATGTAGGTTTTTGCGCTAAGAGATCTTATCTATTATTAACTACCTCTTATTTATTTATTTTATTATTTACTTCTCTTTAGTCTGATAATCCAACTTCTTCGTCTTCTTCCGAGTCTGCAAAGCATTTCGTTCTATTTCCGATTCGAAGTAGCAAATATCATCCTTCCCTGTTTGAAGGCATCACCTCACGAATCTGATGTGGTATGGATTTTCGATGTACAAACTTCATACAGGGTCGTAGATTGAGGTATCAGAGGTGGTTCCGCCCATCTCTTACTAATCGTAGTAGAAAACGGCGTGAAAGACTCCATTTTTCACGACGATTACACTTGGACGCGCTACGTTGCACACGCGCCGCAACCAGCTGCGCGGCGGTCGAAAGCCAGTGAGTTCTTCTCGACTGCCCATTCAAGTGAAACCTATGAATAACTTGCTGAGGGGACCAGAACGTACACATAGAGGACCGTTCTAACAGTCCTCGTAGGAACTATAGTGGTTTCCACGCCACTTTTTTTTAGGACGACCAGGGAGACATGGGCGGAACCAACCCTGATCCCGCAATCTACAACTCATCTCTAGCTTTTCCCGTGAACGCGTTCGACCAGTGCGTTTATATGGGTTGCTTGGCATACATGGATACTCGAGTACTACTGGTTGTAACAATGGAATCCCAGGATCTGTCGAGAAGACTTCCAATACTATGTAGCGGAGGATTTTTTAATGCTTGCGTTTTGTTTGTGTGTCCACCAGAACTCCACTGTCCATTTCCTTCCAGCATCGAGGTCAATTTTGGTTTGAAGCTTTCTTTATAACTAAATAGGAAGATGCGTAGGTGTTAACATTGTCATTTTACCCCACTGGCAGGCCATTGAGCGTAATAAATAAATAAATAAATAATTAAATATTCTTATGACGATGCCATATGTTGGGGGACCAGGGGGACCAAATTTACTGATTTTGAGATGTTTGCAAACATCAATTAACCTTTCTGAGTAAAGCGTGGTTACGAAGGGGAGCACTCAACCTCGCTCTTATTTCTGGAAGAAAATAACTAAGTCACTCGGGCCCTGAAACCTAAGCATTAGTCCTAGAGGATTAAACTAAAGAGACCGAAGGAGACTACCAAGAGATAAAAGGAAGATAGAGCTTCCAGAATTGAGACCGTGGTTGAGTGCTTCCCCCAACTAAACTTCACCTATCTTCTTTAGATAGTTTTTCTTCTATTCATTGTTTTATGTATTACTATTTATCTGACTCCTGTATGCATACATGCGGTAGCCGGAGCCGGTGCTCCGACCCGCTTCACTTTCGTACGATTTTCCAAGGGACCCCTTCACTTTTGGACACTTGGCGAAGGGATCCTTTATCACCTGGGCTGCACTTCATGAGGTAGACTCCCTTCACCTGGGGAGAGTCCCTCCCCCTATCGAACTCCTCCCTATCGAAATACATGATTGCATGTTACTACTTATTTTATTTTATTTTACTACTACTTATTTTATTTATTTTATTTATTTCCCTCCCTTCCCTACTGAGGAGCCTCAGGGGACGCTAATCTAAAAGTGGATCGTCTAGATAGAGACGAAACGATCCATCCGAAACGATTTTTCTTCAAATTTAGTCTTTATCTTCTTTTTTATGATATATTTTTTGAATGGATCAACCTTTTAAAATCACTCATTCGAAGGGAGACCACGCCATGGATTTAATAACGGGAGAGATGTTCGAGGATAGTGTTCGATCACCTCTGACCTAACGATCGACAATCAATCCTATTATGGAACTTTTGATCTCATTTTGTGATCTTCATATCATACATACAATGAAGTCCCAGTGGTGTATTCAAAGTGAGGTTTTAGTAGGAATTTAGGAGTTGAGTAACTTGTAGAACAGAACTTGTAGGATATACATAAGTAAGATTTGAATAAAGTGAGCTAGACATCATATGTGTGTCGATTACTATCCTCTCTCGACTGTGAGCTCTATTTTTACTTATTATTCTGTTATTTTTTAATAATTATTACTATTTATTTGAATTTCCCACGTGCCTATCATTTATTTTTATGTTTCAAACGGTTGTTTGTTCAACTTATGTACCTGCATTTATTCGCCTATTATTGTTTTGAGTGCACAATAGGGGTTGGTGAATTTAGTGCACCGTTCATGAAATCGATAACGTTCAACGGTCACATGTGATACATGGTATAGTTGCTCAGGATGTATATTTTCATTCTGGATTCTCCATGGCTTTTTTCAACAATATTCTACCATGTAGGTTTTTGCGCTAAGAGATTCTATCTGTTATTATCTAGCTCTTATTTATTTATTTTATTATTTACTTCTCTTTAGTCTGATATTCCAACTTCTTCGTCTTCATCCGAGTCTGCAAAGTACTTCTTTTTTTATTTTCGCTTCGACCTAGCAAGTATCTTCACTTTTTGTTTAACCTATTAACACTAACCCATTTCAATGAAGGTAATTTCCATATGGGAAGGACTGAAGTAAGTTTTTGACTGATCAGCTTTGAGCAGCAGCCAAGATTGGTATATTCGAGTCAAAACCACTTGAAACTCGGCACAGTTGCGTCAGCGATAGATCGATAGCGATGAGGATCGATGGAGACTCTGGCTAGTAGTACTAAGGACTTCCCGATGGTCCCACCACGATTCCAACCACCAGCTCCACCGGTTTGAACGCTGCCGCTTACGCAATTGCACCGAGCTTCAGGTCGTTTTGACCCGACTGTATACTGATCCGTTGATAAACAGCTAACGTTACGGTGTTATCGCCTTCGTCAGAGCAGAGAATGGAAAGAATCATAGCTATCTGTGAGTTATCCTCTCAAACGCCTCATTATCCCACAGAAAACGTTTAGACAATTTTCCATACTGAATATTATCGTATCGGCTTGTACTTACCTCATATGATGAAGTGAAAACGTAGCAGCGCACCTCGTATCACACAACTATTAATCACAACGGCTCTCATATGGGACCCTATCGGCCCGCCTCGTTGATGGCGTAGATGGAAAGCCCGATAACTGGTCTTCAAATGGGTATAGGTCGTTTGTGATCGCAGTGCATTCATTCTCTCTGTTCATTTTTGGGGTCTGATAATTTTTTTAGATGTGTGGAGGGTTTGAGGGGATAAATCACTAATTTCTTTGAATTTTCCAGGCTCTGACGAAGGCGATAACGCCGAAACGTTGGTTGTTCATGAAGTTCCGTACCATTCCTAGCCACAGCTTCAGTAAATGTCAATGAAAGCTTCGTATTCAATGTGACGGAGTAATCCATTATCCCTTCGACAGTTAAGATATGGGGGATCACAACGAAGTGTTCTAGTTCCGACATTCCTCTCCGGTGTTTAAATTTCCCGACGATTTTTATTTCTGGAAAATATTAGGGGCACCGGGAGATAATGTCGTTTTAACGTGTGCCTAAATTCCAGATTTCTTCTACCGCAGATCCGAAAACAGAAATTCCCCACTAGGTGTCAGAAAGATGGCAAGAATTCGTTGACACTACGGGCATTTATATCTTTGGCTAAGACTAGAGATCTATTGAAAAATATTTTGCAAAAAAAATGATCTTGCGAAAAATAAAACAAAACTGGTCTTCCGTACTCCAATATATTTTTTACTGGAGCTGGACGCTCAGGGATAAGGTGGATGGAATGAGTGTCAGCGAAAACGAGAGGACATAAAGAAAACCGGGGAAAGAACTGAAGGAGAAAAGAAAAAAAATCTCCCACACAAACGCGAAATCCCCCAACCCCCTTCCCAATAAGTGCAAATTGATCCTTATTCCTGTTATGCCTGTAGTGACTTTAAGCCGTTGATATTCATGAGATAGAGGGTTCCCTGTTAAAGGAAGCATACCACGAAACTGTGTTGGAGGTGTAGCCATACGCCCATACTCATGATTTACACCCTTACTCTTATCCCCTCCCTTAGTTGCACTGAAGAACGGCGTGGGAAACTGCTTTCGAATTCGATTTCCCTACGAGACACCTTACAACGTCACCTTGCTATGTGCGACGGTTCCCTCAACAGTCCGTCCACAAATTTTACTTGAATAGTACTTAAATTGACTGTAAAATAAAATTATGAATACTTGAATAGATTGCTGAGTAAGGTTCATCGGCTACTGTCCATTCGCTCGCAGACGTGGCACGTGTATAAGAATGGCGCGTGCAAAAAGCTTCCTCGTAGGAAAATTCGTGCAGCAGAGCCCTTTCCCACGCCGTTTTTCGAGACGATTAGGGAGAATTGAGCGTGGAAACGTTCGTACTTATAACTTAAATCCTTAACACATTTCATGGTTAGGTTCGAACATCGTCCATTTCGCGATGTGCTGCCTTTAAAGCCATCACCCCACGAATGTGGGGTAGTACGGATTTCAGGTAGGCAGTACCTATACGGGTTCGTAGATGATGGGCAGTAGGGTGGTTCCGTCCATTTCTTTTTAATTGCCGTAAAAAACGGACCGGAAGATGCGGCCTTGGACGTTCCGGGGCGCTATTTTCTACAACGAGTTGGATTGGAGCGCGCCAGCCCTGAGCATGCGACAACTGTAATCCACATTGATTAGAGATGTTGGTTCAGAAATTTTCGGGAATTAATTAGAGTTACGTCAATTTTGCAACCATGCTCATCAAAATCAATTTTGTTTAAGTATGACATGAAATTTCGACACCGATATGGTTTGAAACCGTCCGACTGCCAACGGAGCCTCTCATCCCTTCGAGGTTGATAAATTGGAACCAAACTTGTCTGGGGCAAAAAAAAAAAACACTAACTTGATACGTCAGCTACCCACTCCCCTCACCGCAAGTCGCAAGCGGATTGATTAACGCCAGACACTTCATCCTTTATCCTTTATTTATTGTGGACGAAGGACTGCAGCGACAGCCACGACTGCCCTCCTAATGATAGATTATAGTGAAGTACGCAGTTTTTATCCGTGATTCCGTCACATTCGGCTATTCCAACATCCTGTCTGTTGTTCAGGTCTAGACAAAAAAAAAACTGATATCCGCTTGTCTGTGAAAGCGATTATTACGTGTTCATTACAGTGACCAGTGTAATCATTACTGCTTGGCGATGAGGTCTTGCTACTTCTTGAACCTCTCTCTCAGCAGGTGGATGGTGGATTTGCCAAATTAAAGGGAAGACGTCGAGTAGATTTTTGACGTCGGACGTTTCCCAGCAAATTAGATGAACGCTACTGGATTATTGGAAGAGGCAATCGCGTAACTTCTGCGTCCTCACTCCAATTTTCGTGCTACCATCAATCCGAAAAGTGCTCTGAAAGGTGCTTACTCCTACTTTCCCGCTTGAAGGCACCATCCCACGAATCTGGATGGTGCGGGTTTAAGGTGGGTTATGCCTATGCGGGGTCGTAGAGTATTTGGAGAAGGGTGATTCCGTTCATTTCTTCCTAATTGCCGTAAAAAAACGGCCCGAACGAGTTCGATTGCAGGGCAAAAAGCGGCTTCGAGCGTTCCGGGGCGCTATTTTCGACAACGAGTTCGATTGCAGCGCACCAGCCTTGTGTACGCGGTCATCTTCCAGGCTATTTTTTACGGCACTTAAGAAGACATGCACAAAATCATCCTCCTCCCCATAATCTACGACCCCGTATAGACATAGCCCACCTGAAACCCGCATCACCCCAGATTCGGAGGGTGATGCCTTTAACTTGCCCGGCTCAACCTTATTTGATGCAACAGTAAAACTCTTCTCTTCTGCAGTTTTTGCCTTTTTTATCTTTACGAGCCCAATTTACGGGGCTTATGAATGAAGACGGATCTAACTAAAATTGCCGTGCTATCCCTCCACGATTTACAACGAAGCATGGACGTTATTCCCAATACCGGCAGAATTTGTTCCCTTGGTCTCCAGATCCTTGTGTATCGTCCACAAGAAACCTTTTAGAGGACGGTAACGTTGCCAAAAACTGCCGAGTGCGAGCATCAGTCTACTTGATCGGCATCAGTTTACTTGATAGAAGGTCCTATCTTCGGAAATTTCCAGGAATGCTGCCTTTGAGTAGTTCAAACTTCCCTGATCGCCCTGAAAAATGTCGTGGGAAACGGCTTTCATTTCTACGAGGTAAGTTGGAATGCGCCACTCTCGTGCACGCGCTGCATCCACAAACGAGCGATGAAGGATCAATGGGGTATCCTCAGCAGCCTATTCATTTTAAAAACAATGAATAGAAAAGTAAGTAGAAATGTGGCGCTTTCTTGCATTCGTCACTCCTTTTTTTAGGATGATTAGGGGAAGTTAGCCGGGCCGCGCTTATATTCGTAATCTATACCACCAAACTCTGTGTTTTCCACCCGGTCTCCCCACTACGTCAATTTCGTGATACGCTGCCGTTAACCCTTTCGGGCCTAGCTGGACTTACATGTGTCGCTAGACCTTCAAAAATTCCTGTGGGAAAAATGTTTTTCTTTTCAAACTTATAAATGAATCTGTTCCATCAGTGTTTGCAACCTCTGTACTTTACCCTTAACCCTGTTTGCGGGAGGAGCTAATCTAAGTCAGAGATAAGCTAAATTTTCACCTAATTAGTTGTAGTACTAACGTATCTCAGCATTTTTTTTGTGTGAACATGCCCCATTATTCATATGGCATGGTCAAAATAATATGTTGAGTGTTTCTAACAAGTTTCAGATAAAATACGCACCACCGGTCGCAGTTTTTGGACGGAGTAATCGAAGTGATTGTTGAAGAGTCAGATGCCGATGGTCTTGGCGGCTTCAGCGATCCCGGCGCTCCGAATTTTGGTCTTTTTAACAGGTATGTGTCACAGTGAACTCATGTTCTGCTTCTAACAGAAGACTTAAAAGTATCACTCCACGAATCTAAGGTGGTACGGATTTCAGGTGAAGTATTCGTAAACGGGATAGTAGATTATGGGGAGGGGAGTGATTCCGTCCATTTCTTCCTAATTGCCGTACAAAACGGCTTGGAAGATACGGCTTCGGGCGTTCTGACGCACTATTTTCTACAAGGAGTTCGATTGGAGCGCGCCAGTCTTGTGCACGCGCCGCATCTTCTGGGTCGTTTTTTTTACGGCAATTAGAGAGAAATAGACGGAATCACCCTCCTCCCCATAATCAACGACCTTGTATAGGCATAACCCACCTGAAACCCACACCACCTCATATCCGTGGAGTGATGACTTTAATTGTGGTGCAATTGCGTAATCGGTTGTGTCGCCAAAGGGGCGGGGACTTTTACTCATCTCCGCAGGCAGACTGGGACTACAGAGGGTCTCACATAGGGTGTGACCACCTACGCGGTTGCACCACAAGTCAGTACTTTTCACGCGGCTGTAGGCGCTCTGCTCGTATTCTTCCATAGTGCCATTTTTCGACACACTTAAATTATGCATTTTACATAAAGGTGCAAAGCAAAGCGAGGAAAAAGGAAGGAGAAAAAGAGATTCTTCAAAATAAAACATATAAAGACTGTCCTGGAACTATAGTAGGATCAAGACGACGTGAAACACGGTGCAGTTACGTAAGCGGCTGCGCATGAAGCGGCGCGGTGGAGATGACGGTTGGAATCGAAGTGGGACCATCGCGAGCTGCAATGACGGATGATGCCAGCGAGGGTCCTCCTGCGATACTAACATCGAAGTCTAAATATGTACACTCGAGTCAAAATGACATGGAGCAGAGTGTAGTTAAAGGCATCACCCCACGAATCTGAGGTGGTGCAGATTTCAGGTGGAGTTTTGTTTTACAGGATGGGAGACTACGGAGAGGAGGGTGATTCCGTCCATTTCTTCCTAATTGCCGTAAAAAACGGTCCGGAAGATACGGCTTCATTCGTTTTGGCGCACCATTTTGTACAAGAGGTACGATTGGAGCGCGCCAGTCTTGTGCGGCGCCGCATCTTCCGGGCCGTTTTTTACGGCAATTAGCAAGAAATGGACGGAATCACCTTTCTCTTCGTAGTCTCCCATCCCGTATACGAATACTCCACCTGAAATCTGCACCACCTCAGATTCGTGGGGTGATGCCTTTAAGCAATTGGCTGCACTCTAAGCGGTGCGGTGGAGCGGTGCGATTAGGATCGAGTGAGTACCCATAATAGCACCTCCCATCGCTGCAGTTCGCAATGCTCCCACCTCGACTCCAACTGCTATCTCTACCGCGTCGCTTGCAGCGGAGCCGCTTACGCAACTGCACCGTGCTTCGTGTCGTTTTGAACCGACTATACCTAGGTAGCAATGCGAGGCCAATGAGAACAAAAAAAAAAGCCATAGCACGACTAGGACGACAACTTGTATCCTTTTGGGCCCATTGAACCGATTTCGCAATTCTCGCTCACTCTACGCAAATGCGCAAAAGAAAGACAGTTGTTGATGCTTATCAGCCATCCTTCATCCCATTAGTTGTGAGGCAAGTTGTTATTTGCGTACAGGATTCGTGAAAATGTCAGCACATAGTTGACGCCAAATATGTTCAGCTATGTGTGCGCGATGCGTCTACGAATGGGGAGAGCGACCTGAAATCAGTTAAGCATCTCAATAAACCCACAATGTATGTAGACGTGTTTGTTGTAATAACATATCAAATAAAGCTACATGTTTCTTGTAATAACATATCGATAATTGAAAAATGAAAACCGATAGCTTACCTCTATCAGGTGAGGAGGAAGTAAATAAACTCAGGTGAAGAAAATTCTGACCCCGTAGTGTGGTTCTCGTAATATGGTTCCTGTGGTTCTATCTGCATCCCGTAAGATGTGTTCTAGCACACATTTGTAGTGAATAGGGCCAAGTCTAAATCCGAGCTCTGAGCCCAACTCAATTCCTCGATTTCCTTCCTTCTTTTAGCTTTGGTTTTCTTTAAATTTCAGCAGGGTTAGCAACGAAGTTGCTTGACGTGGAAAATAGAGCATCCATATTACACAGTGTCTTCATTTTTGCATCGTTACCGACTAGCCTACTATCTTTCTTGGAGGAGTGAAATTCTCAGGTATCTCGAGTAACCTGCCTTCTCATCACATCCATGGTTGCTGTTTTTTTCCTATATTGTATTGGTTGGAACGTAATTCATTATATGGAAGCAAGTACTTTTTTTTCTACCTTTTTATCACTATATTGTCGTTGCCTTGTGTTTTAAAATTGTGCCTTCTAATGTTCATATGTTAATCGCTATCTTTTTTTGTATTGATCACCACAATCGATTTTTTTACTCGTGAATGATTCTTCATTCAGAAGCATTCACTGATGGATATTTGAGTCATAAAACTTGAAACAGAGAGCGATGGAACAGTGGACACGCGACTATAAGGCGAGTTTGACATCTTCATCATTCCCTTCGCTTTTTCTCATTTATTTTTGAACGATCCACAGTTGTAAAGAATGAAAAAGGGGAGCGGGGACTAGTTTGTTCCCGGAAATGATCGCTACACGGCTATATTTTCAGAGGAGCCCTCAGCCGGTAGCTATGAAAAGTATCCAAGTAAAGAGGACACTCTTTATTGTACCAGACGTTTGCTGGCTGATATCTGGCACAGAAAAACTCCCTATAAAAATCGATTGATCTCACGTATCGATGAAGCAATATGAAGTGGAAGGCAGTATCCTGAAATAGAACGTTTACAAATTGGGTACGAGTAGTGGAGAAGCGGAACGAAGAGCTACTTCCTATTGTTCCAAAATGTTTGGTCACGTAAACACAGCTTTACTTCCTCGTCAGTCAAACTTTTGCACCATTTTTGGACATCAAACTCCATCTCTTGTCCAGATCCAATCTAGCAGATCGATCATACCGCACTTTCGATCACGATACGAACGTACGAGAGCGCATCAGATCTGCGATGGGTAAAATATGGGCGCACAGCTATCCAATCCATAGCTACAGCAAAGTTCCTGGACTTTGTTGTATTGGTCGTTTTCGTCCACTCACTAATATAGACGATTGTGAAGATGTTAGGAAACGAACGTTTATTACCTAGTTGAAGTAGTGTAATTACGGCAAGTGCAAAAAAATCGATTTCTATAGTCGGGTGAAAACGACATGAAGCACGGTGCAGTTGCGTGAGCGGTTCCGCTCGAAGCGGCGCGGTTTACATAGCGGTCGGAGATGTGATCATCGAGAAATGCAGCAATGAAGGGTGGTAGTAGGTGTCCTCACCCGGTCCCAACCGCTGCGCTCCACCGCACCGCTTCGTGCGCAACTGCTTACGCAACTGCAATGTCCTTTATGTCGTTTTGACTCTCCTAAAGTATCGCCTATTTGTGAGCACAGATGGTCTTCCTTCAGTCTTCACGTTCTTTTCAATTCTTTGGAGTACCAACAGACTATAGTAGAGTCAAAACGGCGGATGCGGTTGCGTAAGCAATGGCGCTAGAAGCGGCACAGTGTAGATAGCGGTTGAATCGAGTTGGAACCATGAACGGTGCCAGCAAGGGTGCTCACTCGATCCTAACCGCTACGCTCCACCGCATCTGCTTGAGCGCAGCCGCTCACGCAACTGCAGTGTGCTTCACGTCGTTTTGACTTTACTATATTTAGTGGCGGCTTCAGGCTAAGGGTTTTAATACCCTCTTTGAACAGACCATCCTGGTTCAGTGGAATGTTTATTATTGAAGGCAGACAGAGGCGGGTAGAGAATGCTCACAATAAAGGCGAGCAACTAATTTGAGTGGGCAGACCGTTACCTGCCGGACTCTGGAACGATATAGGTAAGTCATGCCAAGAACAACGAAAACAGCGAGGACTATCTAATTCCAAGCATCTTCACGATCATCGGTGTCGACGACAACAATAGTATAAAAGTCTTGCTTGAAGGTAGCAAACCACTAAATTGACGTAGTGTGAAAACCTAATGAGAGCATGGAGTTCGGAGTGTAGACTACGAATATGAGCGTAGTCCTGCCCAATTTTTCCGGATCGTTATAAGAAAATCGTGTGAAACGGCCTTCTTTTCCACGAGATAAGTTGCAACGCACCACCTTTGTGCACGCCCCGCACCCACGAGCGAGCGGTCAAAGATCAATGAGGTCTCCTCACCACCCTATTCAAGTACAGATAATTGGCGCGTTCTAACGTACTCCGTGGGAACAAACACCGTTTTTAGGGCGAGGAATTGAACGGCGTCACAGTCATGTTCGTAATCTACTCCCCGAGCTCTGTGTTTTCTACTATGTTTCCATACTACGTCAATTTCGTGATAAGCTGCCTTTAAATCTCGTAACTCTGTCTTCCACTTGAAAGAAGCAATGAAGCATGCAGGCTACATGTACATCCGTACATCAATTGGTCCAAACAATTCAATAATGTGTGGTCATCAAAACACTCGCGAATAAAGTCAACTAGACAATAACAACATCGATCATATAATCATTTATTGAGAAAAAACAATGAACAACGCAGAAATAATGCAAAAGATCACACATTTGTACCCGCTTGCCGAACTGCCGGTGTTGTACCTATTAATTCCGTTATGAGGACATCTTGCTGGCTGATGTGATTTGAGGCCACTAATTTTTATAGCCTCCCTTTACTTACTTATTTTCCAAGAGCCTTAATTCCCACCCTGTCGAGTTTATGTGCTTTTTGAAATTACTAAATCGCCCCTTGTTTACTGTTCGCGCGACCTATCCCTGCTTATTCATATTCATAATTATACTCTTTTCTACTTGCTGGTTTTCCGTTGTTTCTTTGTATTTATTCGTTGCTAGTTACTCAGGCACGCCTTTGAGCGTAATAAATAAATAAATAAATTTGTAATGTAACAACAATTTAAAAGGATAGAGTCACTGGCGTATCAATCCACTTGGGATGCGGCAACGTATTTTACTCCAATTCGTAATCGTTGAGGTATTGGAACGCGTATTGGCCAATACAATGACTTGCGGGGACCAACCGATATTTCCACACAAGTCTGGTACAAATTTATTGACCCCGAGGTATGAAAGACTTAGTCTGCACCAAGGCGGATTCGAACCATCGACCGTGTCGCTACAATGGACCTCTGATCGACTGCACCACACCTGCTCCATATCAACAATTTCTGGTAACAATAAAATGATGGGCTACGGACTGGAGATTACTGTAGTTGAGGGCTACGTAATAATGCAGAGTGGGCGATTTGTAGACTGTCAGCTGCCATACATGCGATTGTCGGAGCATCTGCTCCGACACCCTTCACTTTTGGACGTGTGGCGAAAGGACCGCTTTCACTTCTTCACTTCAGTTTTACGAAGCTACCTTCATCACTTGCGCTACATCTCATGAACTAGACCCCCTTCACTTGAAATGGGCCCGGCTTCCCCCTGTCGTACCTATGGCTGACACCAGCGATCCATTGAAACAATTAGCACCAAACAGACGGCTCTCACTCGAATTGAATCTGCTCAGCTTTAGAAATGACAAATGGAAGTGCAACGCATTCTTACAAATCATTTAGAAGCAGCATGTTATGAAATTGATTGTTAGAATTTCTACACGAATGACAAGCCTAGGATGTAGTTCGTGAATATGACCACGATCATCTTCTGTTCTCTCCTAACTATCCAGCCAAAGCGCGTGGAAACCACCTCGTTGCAACAAATTGTCCTACGAAGCACCTAATAACGTGCAACCGCAGACGTACGCGAAGTATGTGCCAATGGGAGGAAGAGGCAGTGCCAGCAGCGCTTTGATTCTCCGCTCACTCGCGGGCACGGCCCTTATGTCTGCTCTCGCAGGCGTGGCACATTGTTAGGTGACTTAGTCCCGTTTTTTTATGATAATGAAAAGGAATTGGGCGCGATCGTGCTCACACCCAAGGCTTAAACACGAACGCTATCTATTTATGAAGAGATCTGGACACCCTCAATTTCGTGTTTATTAATTAGTAAGGAGTTTCAGAGGCTTTCTAGCGCTTGTGCACAAAACTTCGTCGTAAAAAGCTCGCCCAAAGCTATCTACCCCTAATTCATGGCGTAAAAGCTTGTGTCCGAAGCGAAAAGGTTCACAACCGTTCGCAGTTGAGTACGAGCGTACAGTCGGGTTAAAATGATCTGAAGAATGGTGCGTAACCTGAAGATTGGTATTATCGATCTGAACCGCATAGCTTTGCGGTATTTTCCAGCCTGAGGGCTGGAATAGGCGAAAATGTCAATGCACAGCAGAGAACTACAAACCTTTCGGTACCGAAGTGGAACGCAGTGCGAGAATCGCAATTTTTTGGTCGGCTACATGGTCGACTACATTGCTACATGGTGGGATCTCTCGTGGGCAGTGCAAGGATCGGTGTGTACATTACGACTATGAACATCTTCATGCTCAATTCCCCCTAATCGTCCTGAGAGACGGCTCGCGAACGCAGTGAGTGTACGAGATTGGCACGTTATTGTAGGAGATTGGCTTAGTAGAAGTTTGCCAGGTCGTTTAACAAGACAATTAGGGAAATTTGAGTCGTATTCAACATCACGAACACTGTATTGTTCACTAGAGATCCCAGCATCGCCGACTTCGTTGTACGGGCCTTTTATGAATATGGGCGTACGCGACAGGGTCTAGTCGGGTTAGAACGACATGAAGCTCAGTGCAGTTGCGTAGGGACCCGCGTTCGAAGTGAAACGGAGGAGCCAGCGTTTAAGATCTGGATGAGGTGCTAGCAAGGGTCCCCCTTGACCCATAGCATCGCTTCGAACTTACGCATCGTTTCAGTCTGTTCATTGGTTTTGCTTGAACAGATTGTTGAGGAGACTTAATTGATTTTCGACCGCTCGCTCGTGAATGCAACCCGTGTACAGAGAAGGCGCGATCTAATAAACCCGCCGGAACTAAGACCGGCGCCGTTTTTCGGAATGATTAGGGAGACAGAGATCCCAACATCGTCAATTTCATGAGATGCTACCTTTAAGATCACAGTACTCTGCCATAAGCGCTGTACTGCGTCGTACAAAACTCTGAACACCTTTTGGATCCACTCCAAGAGTCCAAAATGGAATGAAAAAAATGGGGAAGAATGGGAAATACAAAGAGGAATGCTACTCAACTATGCGTAAGCTCTCTCCATTTAAAATTGTTTGACAGCTGTGAAAAACGCAAACGCAATTGCACTCAGTTTCATGTCGTTTTGACAAAACTATCTTCAGGGCTGGTATAAGCAAAGTCTCAACACATTCCATCATCAGCATTCATTCTCTTCTTAAAGGCTAATGACCTGAAACGTAGAATGTCAGTCGATCACCTCCTTCTTTATATCGTGCTATGTAAAGGAATAAGTTGTCCAAGTGCAATTGTTTGTCCGCTAAACCCGAATTCCCGTGGGCACGTGCAGAGCACGTGAGCA
The DNA here is from genome assembly GCF_031761385.1 of Necator americanus. Classification (NCBI taxonomy): domain Eukaryota; kingdom Metazoa; phylum Nematoda; class Chromadorea; order Rhabditida; family Ancylostomatidae; genus Necator; species Necator americanus. Next base: position 5,805,975 of record NC_087372.1, on the reverse strand, counting down.
CAACGAGTTGTCAACTACATAAGGAGCCGAATACACTGTTGCGAATACGATAATTCGCGAAGAAGTATCGATTTTTCGGGTTTATGGTTGCTTTTTTCTTGGCTCCGCGAAACGTCGCTTGCTAGGTTTCCTGTATAGCTTCCTTACGTGCACGATAATTTCTAGACCTTTTTTTGTAATCTCAATAACGTCTCGCCTACCGGCACTCCTTTATACGCTGATTACAAATACTGTAGCCATTTTAGGCAAATATGTTGGGTTTTATCGATTTCTCTGTTTTTTCTTTATAAGCTTTATGGAGCTCTGCCTGCTGGTCTGTCTGCATTCCTTGATTAAGAATATGGTGATCATTTTAAGCGAAAACGACCTACTCTTTAACGCCACCGTTCTTCCTGCTTTGTTCAATGTTTTGAAAATCTGGAAGTTTGTCAGCAACAGTGGAGTGTAATCAACGTTATCGAACGCTTCATCGGAAATGTGAGATTAGGAGCACATCGTTCCACAAAGACACAAAAGTGAAACTTCTCAACCTTTGAAAAAGATTTGATGTTTTTCGAATTCCTCCACCAAACAGAGTTCATTGAACACTCCCAGGACCAACACGAACTGATAGAATCATTATTGACATACGCACCCAATCCAAAACGGGGATATGAGAGGTATTTCATGGGAACGGTAAAGAGGGTCCCAAGGGATTCTTCACGAATGCCTACCAGGCACTACGCGTCCGGCGCCAGAGCATACGCGTACATACTAGGTGTCACAGTTGTTGTGTTTTGCAAGCCTAAACCACGGCAAATAACTACACAGTTGCAAGGAAATTTTTAAAAAAAGGAAAAAATTTAATAAAAGGGCTTAAAAAATATTATGTAAAATTTTTTTTTTTTTGGGGGATTTTTTTTTTTTTTGTTAAAAATTAAAAACAACCAACCACAAAAAAAACAAAAATTTTTGCTTTTTTCTAAAAAAAAATTAATAATTTAGTAATATTTTAAAAATAGGGGGGGAGGGGGAGAATAAAAGTAAGGAAAAAAAAAAAAAATTTTTTAGGTAGGAGAAAAAGTAATTTTTTTTAGAAAAAAAATATTGTGCGGAAACATGGTCCCGGCATGTTCGAAAATTCGCCGAGGCCTAATTCACACGCACCCGTACTTCATTGTTCTGTGCAGAATGACTTTACAGACTTTCCGCTACACTTTTCCGCTACAGACTTTCATAACCTGTTACGCTTATTGTCGAACCGGCAACCTATTTAAGATAGACCGCTTATTTAAGTTCTATTCACTTTGCGGACGTGGACATCGCTCATTGACAGCCACAAGGAAATAATACAGCGACGAGCGTCACGAAGGCGACGTTTAGTGCAGAGAGCGGGTGTCGCTTCCGGATATGCTTCTAGCTAAGCGACACCATCCTAGCGATAGTCGTTGACCCCGGCGATATCCATTGTCATGCATAGTATTCCCCGACGACTCACTTCGACCGTTACCAGACGGCGTAGCTTTGGGAAAAGAGTAAAATAGCACTTGGAAGCGAACTTTGAACAAGAGGTAATTTAAAGGCATCACTCCACGAATCTGGGGTGGTGCGGATTTCAGGTGGAGAGTTCTTATACGTTGTCGTAGATTATGGAGAGAAGGGTGATTCCGTCCATTTCTTCCTAATTGCCGTAAAAAACGGCCCGGAAGATGCGGCGCATGCACAAGACTGGCGCGCTCCAATCGATCTCGTCGTAAAAAATGGCGCGCCGAAACGCTGGAAGTCGTAGATAGACGGAATCACCCTTCTCTCCATAATCTACGACTCCGTATTGGCATAACACACCTGAAATCCGCACCACCCCAGATTCGTGGGGTGATGCCTTTAAGGTCCAGGAAAAAAACACCCTACAATGTCAGGATATGTACATCGACGTTCTCAAACCAATGAAACCACTGGACTAGGAGCGAAGCAGTAAATTTTTGAAATGGGAGTCCAACCAGTCCAGCGGGAAGACGGCCCTGATGAGGAGAGTCGAAAGAGGCTTTGATGTCCAGAAAAGCTAACCGCATTGGTTTTGAATACCGCTGCCATACTTCGATCACTCTCCTGACGATGAACATCCGGTGAATTATAGATCCGCGATAGAAGCTAAACGTTATAACTAAAAGCAGCACTGGCAATCACATGCGCCTTTTTTAGAGGCGTTTCGTCCAGTTTCGAGTGAAGCAATCCAAGCAGTAAGCTTACAAACCCAACTGGCCTATTCACGTTAGCACGACTTTGGGACGAGGAACTATCGTTGTACCCACGGTACTGAGTGCTGTTTGCGCGCTCCAATCCTCATCTATTCCCCAAATCAAACACATAGCGCGGGAAATTTTTGTTATTGAGAGTCTTCGGTTACTATATCCGAATACTCGCCATCGAGTCCTTGCTCAAGGGGACTTCTAGGGTCTTTCCTGGTTATTTTCATTATTTAAAACTTTCCAGGGGACATTGAGACGCGAGATTTCACAATTTTTATACTTATAAGCTTTTGTACGAATGATTGAAAGTTTCATGACTCTTTGGAGATTCTGTTTTAACCTATTGTAAATAGAACTATAGATGTTATTTTCAGTTAGGCCCACATGGCAGCCGCAGCAGCCTTCTATTCTGATGTGGACAATTCTTCCAGAATGGAGCTTACATCAAGGTACTTTATTTTTACTATTTTTTTTTTACTTTTTTTTTCAAAAGTTCATTCATTCATTTCTACTAGTTTTACTTCATAGATGGCTCTACCATCCGAATTCTGGCTCCTGTAGTAGCGAACATGTTTCCGACGTGTCATCTTCGGCAATGAGTGATTCGAGTCATTCTTCTACTAGCAATGATTCTGTTAACTACAACAGAACACTCTCAGCTAATTCGCAAGAGGTACATATTTTGAACGTATAACAGCTGTACTTGAGTTCTCAAAGGTTTTTCAGTCCAAAATGGTGCTGGGTGTCGTCCATGGTTGGACATCATTTTTGTTCATATTTTAATATCCAAAACCGTGACATTGATGTTTGCTTCAGAAATTCGAGAATTTTAGCATTGAAGAATTGAGATTTCGAGCGAGACTCACGTAGATTATCTGTGAGAGTTTTTGATGAGAAAAAAAAAATTTCTCTGAGCTACCTTTCCTGTATATATCAGCCATTTTTTTTCCGACTCACTTTCTCTTTCAGCATAGAACTACAAGTGATTGTGTGTTAACTACAAGTGATTAAGAACATTTTTTTGAAAGCTTCTGTAAACTTGTTAATCTTTAAACCTTAACTTGTCTGTTAACTGTGTTTGTATATGATTTGTTTTATTTTTTTCTGCCGTTATTTACACACATTTGTTTTCAGTCATTCGATTTTTCAGATTTAGGTATCAACGGAAATGGCGCTGATCAGCCCTTTTTGGATGAGACTATGCTCTACCTCAATTTAGGGTCGTATGGTTTTATTGGGGCTGCAGACTATACAATGACATGCAGAGCGCCAGTAAATGTAATAAGCCAATGTTTTTACCCTGCTAGGCTAGTCTGGTTCAATCTATCCAACCTGGAGACATGCAGCTTGGCTGGCTCTTGGGCAATTTCGAACCATCGATCATATAATTGGCACCAAACCTCTACTAAACGTATCACACTCTCCTCCTCGACCTGCTTTATGCAGGTATGAACTGTACGTGTAGCGCAGTCTGTAAGAGGTTCCCCTGTCTGCACGATCGATCAGAGGTTCGAACCCGCCCTAGTGCTCAGCAAGCCTGTCAATCCTCCGGGGTCGATAAATTGGTATCGGACTTGTCTGGGAGGGTAAAAACGCTGATTCGATGCATCGGCTAGATCCTGCAAGTGACCGTATAAGCTAGACACGCTTTTGTAAACCTCAAACGATTCTGAATTGAAGTGAATGCAGTGGCGCATCCCAAGCGGATAAAAAAACGCCAGACGCTTCATCCTTTTATCCTTTGAGCTACGCAGATTTGTTTTGCAGAAGTTCGCCTTTCCTTTGGGTTTGTCTTAGAAAAACAGCTAGTATTAGGTTGGTGCAAAAATAATGTGCGTTTTTCGTTGCCTTATCTTCACGACAAATTGTTTTCCCGTTACACTCATCTTTAATATTAGATGCCGTACGCGTTTTGTAGCTCATTTCGTTGTGGTCATTAGTCCTGCAGTGATTTTGAACGAGAATCAGTATTTAATCAGTATCAAGATTTAGAAGATAATTTGTGCAGGCAAGACTTATACCAAATCTTCTAGGAGTTCAAGCTGTGCAGGTTTGCAGCGGAGACACCTCGGAATATCAATGCTGTTTGGGGTGAGGGAGGCACCACCGAGTCCACGGTACGGGGTTGGTTCCACAAGTTTCGCTGTGACGATATGAACTTATCCTCAACTTACTTACTGAAGATAGGGATGGTCGCGGCCGCCCGGCCGCATTTCTGTGTTGACGACCACCTGCTGAAGGCAATAATCGAAAATGATCTGCTTAAAACAACGCGAGATTTTACTTAAGAACTAGCCGTTGACCATTCAACAGTCGTCCGCCATGTGGAAAAATTAGAAAGGTGAAGAACTTGAACAAGTGGGTGCCGCATGAACTGCGCGAGTCCCAAGGAAACCGCCGTTGTGAGATCTGCTCAGCGCTTCTGTTACGCAACAAGGACGATCCATTTCTCGATCGTATCGTTACATACGGTGAGAAATGGATCCTTTCTGACAACAGGATGCGTCCTGCTCAATGGATGCACAAGGATGAAGCTCCCAAGCACTTTCCGAAGCCGAAAATATACCCTAAGAAGACTATGGCGACTGTGTGGTGTACTACAGGTGTATTGACCACAGCTTCACAAAACCTGGTGAGACCAACGCTGCAGAGAAGTACTACAAACAACTGGATGAAATGCACCGAAAAATACAACTTCGCTCGGCGTTGCTGAACAGAAAGGACCCGATTCTCCTACATAACGCCCTACCACACATTTCAAAGGTGACGCCACTGAACTTGAACGAGTTAGGCTACGAGACTCTGCCTCACCCACTATATTCGCGAGATCTTTTGCCAATCGGCGTACACTTTTCCACACATGGACAGCTGGATTCTCTGTGGGACAGTATCGGGTTTGGGGTGTAGATAACGAGTATGAGCGTGGCCCCGCTCAATTTCATTAATAGTTTCCAAGTTGTGTTCCTCTTCCATCAAAATGGGTTGGAAAAAGTAAACTTCCATAGAGGAATTGTAGCACGCAGTCACGATCCCTTATTTTTGTTCCTTTTCATTCTCTAATTCAAATCTTTTGATCCTCTGTGACCTTCCTAATTTGAACCCCTGAAGTAATCGACAACGGACTTGTAGGAGGGAATTTTTTTCATAACTCCTCATATTGACTGATTCCTTCTTAAAATTGTTCTTATTGTTCTCAGCTATGCATAAATGTCGTGCATGTTTGCTAAGTTCAAAGAAAAAAATTTGTTTGTTGCAAAAACGAACTCGCATTTTCAGAGCTTCTTCGAACGCGGCGAATTGCAGAAAGGTTACGTCGAAGTGCCAATTCAGTGAGTTTCAAGGTATCTTAGCAAAGGAGAACTAATTGCTTTTGTGTGCTCTTATGTTAAATGGGACTCGGAAATAATGCAAACTCTTCATTGTTGTTTTTTTTTAATACACTCTACTACGAATGTTTTTTCTCACCGAGCTGAAGCTGAAGATTTCTGTCTCATCTACATCATCCGAATATTTCTCATTTAAGTGTGAACTCTTTTGTTTTCTTTATTGAAGTTGGATTAGGAGCTTTAGCATTTTAGAAGTAAAATTCAGAAATTGACATGTTTCAAAGCAAAATCCCCCTTTATCTCGCACCATCTCAATGATATTGCTGTGTTTGACGTCTTTTTGATCGCACGATCATTTGAGTAAGATTCAGTTATTTTATCATATTCAAAAGTGCGATTCTTATGATATTCTCACTTCTGAATGTGGTCAAATAACCGATGAAAAATATGCAGTTTTATGATGTCACTTACCCTGTAATTTTCGAATTCTTGAAGCCGTTATCTTGAGAAGTTGTGTAGCATTCCCTTTACATATATTACTGTATTACTACGAAGCTAATTCAAGAGATCTTAACGTGACGCTTGTCTATACTAGCCGCCCCCAATCCTTAGAATTAGCATCCACGTCGCGTTTGTTTACCCTTTTTCGCCTCCAGCTTTTATCACAGACGCAATGCTACACAGCTGATCGCGCAGATTTAGAATTCGAACCACTAACCACTCATTCTCCTTAGCAATTTAATTTTGTTTCATTAATGTTATATCCATTTTAGCTCAGATGTTCTATTTGTTAATTTACCTGGAAGAATTGTTAGCGCTTTGGTCCAGTCGCGTCGTATAGTTGTGGAAGGTGATGGAAAAATACGTTCTCTACCTTTTGGTAAGGAATTTTCACTCTTCTGTGTGAGAGCCGCACTGATTTTCCATTATACTGACATGAAATATGTTTCAGCGCTTGATGAGTTCAATAATTTGGCGCCGCACACTGACGATGGCATTAATCCGCTCCAACGCAGGGTTCTACATGCACTAGAGAAAGAGACGTCCACGAAGACCTTTGTATCATGTGATCAAGCGGTGGGTGGTGTTTCTTCTTCATTAATTTGGCTATGTTTTCTTGAAACTTGGTACTTAGGAACATTCTTTTGAAGATGACGTATCAAGAAACAGACGATATTGGTCCTTTTGGCAGGTTTAGAGCGGGAGTAGTAGCATGAGCGCGTCCTCCTCAGTTCCTCCTAATAGCACTGAAAATGCCGTGAGAACCGAATTAGTTCCTATGATGTACGCAAGAACGCGCCACTTCTGTACACGCTCCGGTTGCCTATTCATTGGTTCCACGTGAATAGGCTGCCGAGGAGATCCCGTTGATTCTCGACCGCTCGGTCGTGGATGCGGCCCGTGCACAACGGTGGGGCGTTCTCATGTACCTCATAGAAGCAAACACTATTTTTTTAGGACGATCAAATTTATATGAGTGAGACAAAGTTCATATCCATCGTCTACACTCAGAACTCTATATATGCCCACTGAGATTCAAACATCGTAAGTTTCGTGATACGCTGCGTTCGAAGAATGTAAGAGAGACTTCTGTAAAGTCCAGCGAAACACTTACTGCTTCCGAAATAGACGACAGAGAAGTGTTGCAATACATGAACTGGGTGCTCCACTAATAGGTTTGGTGTCCCTGGTCTCACTTTTTTCCGGAGTTCGACGTTTTTTTTATGTTACCTTGAGGATTATCTCAGGTACTTTCCCGAGTACGATAATTTGGCTAAATAGTAGAAGTTGCATGAATCGGGATCATGATAATTTACTGATTCAATCGGTGGGCAGATACTCTAGCACGATTCTCTGATTTTTTGCCGAGGTGTGTAGTCGTTGGAAGTATCTGAGCCCATCCTGTTCGGTTTCGGGGACAAGATCCAACATAGAATCAAACCACCCTTTTTTCCTGTGAAGGTTGACGTTCTATCCGAACTGTTTTATCAACGCAGTGTTCGCAGATCTTGTTTTAGCAGTTCCGTCGAAGAACATTTTTTTAATCATTTGCAGCTTGACTTCGTTAGCAGTTGGTGTCGAACATAACCACTTCGGGCTGAATTAGAACATCTTTTTCCGAAAGTTCGTTTCTAGCTGTTGTTGCTGCTCAGCATTCATCACTAACAGTTAAACTCACCCACAAGTTCGTTTGGTTGTTCGTCTCGCCTGATTTTCGTTGGAGGTATCAAGGAAGCCCACTTCTCCAATTCTATTTGCACTTATCACAATTAGCGCCTCATTCAGTTTGTAGGTTGCAACCAGTTTCGGTGCAAAGTTGACGTATATCAGCCTCGTGCTCTCTAAAGCAGCAGAAGGAATTATGATAGCATGTCTTCACTTCATTTTCGATGTCAGTGACTATCTTTAGGTGTAATCTCTTTCTGCATTCTTTATCTTCCAGACTTATGGTCGATCGTCCATTGTCGTGGAAGTCTTCGATTCTTTTTTTTAGTTCTTCTGGGTGAAAGAAACTGGGTGATGTTTGGGGAGAAATTCCCGAGAAAGAAATGTTCCTCATTAGAACGTATTTTGGGGAATTGCCTATTTTCCGCTTTTCGGGTACTAAGGGAACTAACGTTTGCGATGACATAACTGACATTGTCAATGCTTCTTCTTCAACATGTGAGCGATTATGAGCTTCGTCTGCTTGCAGAGCTCTACAAGACGGTTGCTCTCCGGCGTACTATGTGCAAGCTAATACCATTTTTACATCACATCGGATTTTTTTTTCGAGTCCCGTCTTCGCATTCGCATCAATTCCGGCGAGGTGTGAGGCTGTAGGGTGGGTACCTCGGACAACAGTGTGCTGAATTCGTTCATAAATGCTGTTCTAGTTGTGGTTTTCAGCGGATATTGTAAATGAATAGGTAGTTACGATTGAGGGTGTGACTCCTCTGCGATGTCGTAAGAAGACACATCTAGACGACGTTGTGCTAAATTAGTATCACACAGCCTCCTACCTTCTTCTCATCAGCATTAACGTACTAGATTGTACAGTCTTTGGCCTTCATTATGCGATCCTTAATGCATGCGTCCTAGACCGAAGTTCCGGTATAGATTGGAAAGTGCGCATTTTTAGAACTAAGTTGACAGCGAGCTGCAATTTGAGTTGCCGAAATGGATGTTTGTTGCCAAAAAATTTCTCCAGGCATTTGATCTACTGAGTCATAAGCTCTGGAATTGTGTTGGACACGGGAACGAAGGCTTCCGGCACAACACAGCACACGCTGATCAGCTAACATTTGCCTTTAATGTTCGGTAAAAGCATTAAAGCTGGGTGCAGATGACAATTCGACCCGTACATGGTAATGAGTAATGTGCCCAGGACTCGGTAACGTGTGATATTGTTCAGTTACCCAAGTACGCTCACAGCTATACGATTGTTACAATTAAATGCAGCATATTTTGGGACCTCTCTACGAAAAGATGGCGGGGTGTCGATGAATTTATGATTAGAGGTGTAGATGAAGCTCAATTCTCCCTAGTTATTTTTAAAATTGGCATGGGAAACGGTTTTCGAGTTCGAATTCTCTTACAAGACACCTGATAGTACGCCTTTTCTGGGAGATAGTGACTGCTGAACGGAATCAATTAGCATTCCCTAGCAGCCTATTCAGTTAAAACAAATGGGTACGCAGCTTAGGGAACCGGTACGTATACAAAGGTAGCGTCACAAGGTGTTCCGCTGAAAAATTCGAGCTTGAGTACCTTATCCCACGTCAGTGTCACGTGGAATTTCGTAGTGTGCTGTCTTTATGAAACAATTGCACAGGAATTTTGCTCGCGTCATTCTTCCAGAACACTATGCAACCTCACTCATCTTTAGTCTTCCAGGACAAAGGAAAGGAAAACGAGGAGAACAATTCAGTCAGTGATAACGAAACTAGTGGATCACTTGTTGATTGTAAGTGATTCGCTTTCTTTTCTTTCCATATCTCATCTGCTATGGCCAGCACTTGAATAATTCTTGAAGATACTCGTATTTGTAAAATACCAGACAGAAAAAGCTCTTCAACATGGTTTGGAGCAGAGAATGGGAGAGAACAGGCACAGTATTTACCTCTTCGGATACCTCCTACTTTTTGTGCAATTTTTCACCTTTGCTGAGGAGAAATAACTAGGAGCTAAAAATTGTCTCATTGTGCTGTAATTACGATTGGTGTGAAGATTCCCTTATAATATTAAAATTTTCCATGGGAAAAGGAAGGTTTGGTTAGTGAGCTTCAGCAACGAGCTTATGAGTTTTTAACGAATTAGTCACTTGATTTTCCGAGTGAGGGAAAGTTTGTTCGTATATTCGTGTAGGCCTAAATGATTCACTACGAGCTGTCGCGTTCCATCGTTGTTCAAAAGTGTTCCCTGATAGGTGGGGGTGGTGGCCAGTACGGGTTATCAGCGCAATTTACATGATGGACCCTACTCCGGGGTTGTAGCGGATACCAAAATGAAAAGTAAGCCAAAATGTACGAATTTCATTTCTAGCTACAATGGCGTCTCTGTCTCTTGCTTCGTCGGGAGCTTCGAAAGAGAACGAAGTTAGCTCGATCGATTCTAAAGGAAGTGACCAAAAGGTGAAACTTTGTTTTTCTTTTATTTTACTGATGTAATGTTCTTCACAAACCTGCAAAGTTTGAACCTTTTTTTTATGGCTAGTTATATCTACTTCATATGCTGTTGATTTTCTACAGGATTTGCTTTGCGCCATAGGACTATCATCAGATCAAATCGATCGTGAGTTCGATTACTGATAGATTTTACGTTGTGGCCACATTTACCTACTGAATTCAGGTCTTTACAATGCTCCTGTATGGACTCCCATGCTAAGAAAGAAAAGCGAAGATGAAGAAGAGGAATCTACGGCTGGAGGTAATGTTTATTAGTTCTTTCGGATAGAAAACTTTGAGGAGTGAGGCGTAGTAGGAAATGGGAAGAAAGAAGAGAAGAGAAAAATGTCATTTTCTCTTGGCACCTACGCCTTCGACTTCAATTCAGCATCATCGGATACTATTACTTGCGACATTTATCCTACTATACAAGTGTCTGGCAGTTGTCTGAGACCTCTGTTACCACTTTATGTGCTCTAGGAGGATGAAAGGCTTGGTTGGCCATAGATAGTTTCAAATACTATATATATATATATATATATATATATATATATATATATATATATATATATAATGTATGTTATGTTGTAATTTACATATGAATGATGGACCTTCCCTTTCATAAAATTTCCATTTAATCTGTACGAAGTATCTAAACTTTGATGCATAAGGTTATTGTTATTTTTGCATCGAGACTTAAAAGTCGCATAGAAAATCTGCATTTCCCTGTAGCAAGTGTATTCAAAAGAATATCATTAGATTAATGCACTGGAGATCAGATTTCTTGATTCAGAAGACCAGTCCATGTCTGCCGACCCCAGCGAAAGGTCTTGGGAAATTGCTGCGATTCTTCGGCCGCAAATTACTAAGAAGGTTTGTTAAGTTATTAAGTGGTTCTAGTCCATCTGGTCAGAGGTTCATTGCATTGACATATTGACGTCAACATATTAATGTAGGGTTCTGTAATAAAGGAGAAGGAGTATCTTGTTGTTTGGAAAGATTGGCCTTGGTACGATCAGTGGAGTTTGACACCTGAAAGTTTTGACGGCGACGGAAAAAGGGTATTCTTCCTGCGTTTTAACATTGTTCGTAGATGTATGCATGCGTTTCAGATGGCAGCGGCGGATACACGAGAGCGCTTGGTCTCACAGATGGCGGCCTACATGCAGCAAAAAGACAAAAAAGGCTTTGATGAAATGTTTCCTTCCTTTGGGCGTCGACATGATTTTACAGTTACATCTTTAACTTGTTAATTACAAGGAGTATGATAGGCTCTTTATTCCAGTTTCCATTCTATTTTATTTTTTTCAGAATTGGTATCGTGTGCATCTTCGTGTAGTTGAGCAAGCAATAAATGATGAGCTTGAAGATCTAGGAATGGCTCCGATTTACATTGAGAACTGGACGAATGATGAACGAGCTCTCATCAATGTCAAGGTTGTTTTCTTTGATTTCTTCTCAACGATATCACCTCCTAACACCATTTAATCATTTTGCTACACTCTCTGTCACGCATAGGAAAGGGACGCACTTTTTGTCACAGACGTTTGAAATCAAACCATGTTTTGCATAGATGTGATATAATAAAGGTTTTCTGCTCTAGTATTTGACGAGATGTGCGTTGTCGGTTTTGAACTATCGGGAGGTGAAAGCTACTGGTCGATCTTTACGTCTTCAGTATCCTGATGAAGGAGCAGGTTGTAACTGTAAAGACGGAATTTGCACTTCGTCTTGTCCCTGTATTAAGGTGAGTAGCATCATTTCTGCCTTTTCAGCACTATTTTTTTTTCGTTTGTTTCGCTTTCTGTTGTGTTAAACATTTTCCATTCATTAACTCTGAATGAGGTATTCTTTTTTTTTTCTTTCACTGCTAGTCGCGTGCCTTGATGCTGTATACTAAATGAGGACATGAAGAGGCGAAAGCTAAGGTTTCTTGTCGCAACAACTTTGTGCTAGTTGAATCATTCCATTCGGCAACACATTTAATACGTTTTTTTTTAAATTCTTATTTGCATTTCATTTATTTAATTTTACTATCTTTTATTTTTTATTTGTTTTATCATTTTATCTTTTGTTTCTATTTTGTAGCTAATGGGTCGAGATCAAATACGAATGAGGAGCAGCGGTAAAGTTGATGTTGAGAAGCTCGCGGAAGCAACTACCGTTGAATGTGGCACAACCTGTTCCTGCACATCAGATTGTCCCAGTAGATTTGCTGAGGTATTTGTTGTTTCGAGCTGGTTCTTGAACGTTGACGTAATTGTTGTAAAGTTGTTCGTGTAGCTTAGAAATTTGAGATTCTTTTAGAGAGGGCGGAAAGTACCTTTAGTGGTAATGTACACGACTGCGAAAGGTTGGAGTGTATTTGCGCCACAAATTATTCCAGCTGGAACTTTTCTTGGAGTTTATACGGGCGAGGTAATTGTTTATGACGATGCGATGATGTGATTTTCATAGTTGAAAAATAAATTTTAGATTATTCCTCTATGTAGTGCGATTTCGCAAGGGATATCCACTAGCTACCAGTTCACAAATATTGTAAGTTCTTTTTTTTCGTAGTTTTCAATCTGTTTTTTTTTAAAAGTTTTTTTGATATGATTTTTTCCCAGATTTTTTTTGGTGATTAACTTACATTTTTTTCGTGGTAATTCTCGCAAAAGTTTTTTGATCTTCTCTTTTCAGCATCAGATACCTGGTACAAAGCAATACGTTGTTGATGCTTCTCGTATGGGGAACGAAACCAGGTAACAATGGTTACGTGAGTATTTTTAATACTCCTCTCATAGTTCTTTCTCACATCAGATATTTCAATCATGCTTGCGGAGATGCTGCAAATCTTAAAGCAGTTTCACTTCTGTCGCGAGGTAATTTGCTGACCAACAATATGCTTTTCTTCACCAAACGGATGATTGCAAAAGGTTAGTTTGTTGGTTTGATTATTATGTCATTCTACCTGAGCAAGTAAACATCGCTAATTGTAATTCAGGTGAAGAGCTCACTTTTTCGTACCGCGGAAAGGATATGGAGGAGCAAAAAAGTGGTATCCGCTGCCTGTAAGTGTTATTTTTAATTTTAATTTTGCAATAGTTAGCATTCATAATGCACAGTAATATTATTCCAACAGAATTCTTCGTAAGTAAGAGAGAGTAATTCTGAGAAGAATGCAGAATATCTTTACATCACGTAGAACTCAAATACATGCGTTATTTTGCTGTAAGAAAGGCAGTATTAAGTGCGGCTTTAGCATCGTGCTGTTATTCGGGTTTTCGAGTGTTTTATCATTCCTGCGAACAGATTTTCGAACTCTTCGGTTTTCAGAGATTTTAGCCCCTTTTATATTTGAATGATCGAACACTTTCATTCATCTCATATTTGCTACATCGAATTTTCAAACAATAAGTAACAAATCAGACAAATATTTGTCCGATTATGTACTCCTTTTTGAGCAGAACCAAGATTGCTAATCATCTTTATTCTGGCTAACGTTTCGGCGTCTTCGCCTTCTTCAGAGCCTGGAAAAATTAAAGACACGTGTAATCTACTCTCTCAAACACCTCGTCATCCCATAAGATATGACTTAGCAAACAGATTATTCAAAGGCAACGTCAGAAAAGCGGACCACCATAGCGCTCACCTTCATAGCCACAAAACCGTGATGTTAGCGGACCACCAGTTGTCAGAGTTGCGCCGCTAGTAGTAGCCAGTAACTATGCCCCCGCCACTGACCCCATAGGTCAAATCCCGCGAAGGTCTTGATATTGCGCCAAATCGTTGGTTACAACGAGGCATTTTTCTTAACGATTTATAAGTGGACTTTTGGCCGTGATATAAAACGCTTCCAATGTTTTTCGCGCCAGAACGTCTGATCCGCGTACCAAGATCGTGACAACTATCTTGAAAAGGGTGTTGTCATGACACTGTCTGCGATGATCTCCTAAAGGGGATGAGGCTTTGATTTTACGAGTCCGTCTAGGTGCTCCTTGACGCGGGTACATAGTGGTCTTCCTGTTTCGCCAATGCACTCAGCCCCACATAACTGACAGGTGATTAGATAAATAACCCTCGATACCACGCAATCACCCTGCCTTAGATTGGGACAAACGATGCAGTTAGGTGTCTCACAAAGTCTGTCATAAGCACGATTACGGACTAGCTGTTGCTTCAGGGTCGCAGGTGGTATGTCCACTACTCTGACTGAGGCTTGCAGATCCGCCTGTCGTAAGCTTGCTAGCACTGCAAATATTTGTCCTTTTTCTCATAGCGGACTGTCTTTGGCATAAGTTCCACAACCGAGAAAGAGGGATAACGTTTAAGCTTTCAACATCATTGTCTCATGTATTAATTTTCAGGTGTACACCCGGGTGTCAAAATCGATTGTGATCTCGAACTTTATGAGCACTACACTTAACAAAATGGGCTTAGATTGTTAGGTTGTTGGGTAAGTCGTGGCACACGCTCACATATAGTCGGCTCAAAACGACGTGATGCACACGTTACGCGCTCGAAGGGGCGCGGTTGGGATCAAGGTGGGACCATCGCGAACTGCAGACATGAGTGATGATAGCATTGCCGCTCGATTCTAACCGTTACGCTCAATCGCACCGCTTCGAGCGCAGCCGCTTACGCAACTACCTTGTGCTTTATGTCGTTCTGACCCGAGTGTACACATCTAGACTTTGCTTTTTATGACGATTTTACAACGTTGCCTATTTTTTCTCTGCCGCCGGCAGTTCGCGTCCGATTGGGGCAAGAAAAGCAGAGTATGCGTCAAGCAAAGGAAATATTTGTATTATATTTATTATATGGGTCGTCAATGCATGATCTGTCTTGGTATATGAAATGTGGAAAATTCAAATGCTGATGCAGTTTCGAACCGATCGTAGGCGAATCTCTCAACTCTTGGTTATATAGCAATTGCTGGCAAAGTTTTACTTTAAGAACGTTTTAGTTAAGAATTTTGGAATAAATAGCAGAGTCTAACAGCAGGTTCACGGGTTCCAGTTTTACATTAGGCACCATTTCTCATTCTTTATTCTGCCTTGTTTCTTTCAATGAACGTGAATGTGTGCCACGATTGATATAGCTACATATTATATGTATTTTTTGTTGTTGTTGTGATTGAGAATGTCTTTTTATGGATAGTGATTTGAGGCATCTCAATTGTAGTGGTGAAACCAACAAGTTTTGATATCGCTTCTCTTTTTCATGTTTTTTTTTTTGCTGTGTTATGAACATTCTTCATATAGCTGATCTCTCAGTTGTCTCCAACAATTGTTTTCATTTACCAGAATGTTATGAAAAAATTCGTTTAGCAATCTTTTCACGTGCATTTAAAATTGTGCATGTTGCAGTTGAGTATTGCTGTCATTTCTTCTGACTATCTATTTCGGCTTCGTATCTTTGAAGCCTTGTCCTAATTGACGGTTGAATCAAACATAGTAAATATCATGTGAGTAATTACTTGCTTTCTTCCTGTTGAAAATTGCAATTAGTTGAATTTGTCTT
Source organism: Necator americanus (assembly GCF_031761385.1). Lineage (NCBI taxonomy): Eukaryota > Metazoa > Nematoda > Chromadorea > Rhabditida > Ancylostomatidae > Necator > Necator americanus. The sequence goes on along the minus strand of NC_087372.1, from coordinate 5,790,270 downwards.
CCTCTTTGGATGATAAAATTCACTTGTAGAACTTCGTTTTTCACTCTACATCATACTGGAGCATCAATTCCACTTATTTTTGCATTAATCTCGACACAGCGTTTCAAATTTCTCCAATAGCTCCGGAATCTTTGGACATGGATGGTTCTTAGTCAGACAGGTAATTATAAGACATGCAGGGTGTAAGAAGACATCTACAGGGTGGCGAGAAAATATGGGCGCGGAGTTGAGACCAAATTCTCATTTTAGAGCATAAATTAGGATAAAAACTTATTTAATCCACATTTTACATAGTGGCATTCAACTCTTACAACAATTCCTCAAAATGGTCTCCATTGGACTTGACACACGTGTAAAAACGTCTCTTCACAGATTCAATGGTGCGCCGAAGGTTCGCGTGATCGAGATCGTGCCAAATTCCTTCGAGTTTCTTCTTGAATTGATTTAGCAGTTGATTTTGCTCCTCAACTGTTCTTGCATGAATCTCCAAACTGAAACGTCTAATGGATTGAGATCTAGGGTGTTTGCGGAATATTGATCCTTGGTAAGATATGAGCCGCTTTTCATCTCTAAATGTCGAATTGTCGTTTTGGCTCTGTGTGCAGGAGTCCAGTCTTTTTAGATGATTAAATTCTGATGGCTTGGCTCAACCAGGCAACAGCCTTGTGGAGAATTTCACTTTGATAGGTTTCAGCACTGATTTTGACGTTTTTGTCGAGTAAAATCGCCCGTGTCATCCCGGTGGCTCTGATGCTGCCCTACACTATCAAGCTTTGGAAAAAAAAAACCTTGTTGCAGCTTTGCATTTACGGCTACTCTTCAAAGCTGGGATGAAAAATTGTCGATGGTTTCGGGCGTTCTTTGTCACATCAATGATGAAAATCTCATCTTCTGTCTTCGACGCGATGCACCTTGAAAAAGTCGAGAAGTTTCTTGCATTGCTGTTTCCGATTCTTCTTTGATTAGTCATTTAGAACTTGTTCAGTGAGAAATTCATAACTCGTGAGCCGTATCTCGTTAAGGGCTATTATCCGAGGATATTTTGGAGAAATCGTCAGCTCTTGAGTCCTTTTGTAGAGGCTTGTAGCATCATTCCCTTGAGTCTTTTTTTAAAAACGATTTCATGCATTCTTCGAGTGTAGCCAGTTTTTGGGCGGCCAGGTTTTCGTTTGACATCAACGCGATCATTCGATGATCCATCCATTGTTTAATAATTTTTTGGACAGTTCGAAGTGTAGTCTTGAGTCAAACCGCAATTGTTGTTGACTTCATTCCACTTGCCGTCAAGCAGCGAACGCTTCTTCATTAGGACAAACTTTCATTGACCCTGAAACAGGAGTATTCGGAACAAAAAAACGAAAAACATAGTAGTAGCAAATCAAGTATATTCGAAATTAACTCTTGGCTCAGAAATCCCGGAGAAGATACGCGCCCCTACTTTTTCGTCACTCTGTAGTGCTCTCTGGATGAATTGTTGTCACTTGTCACATCACATCACTATTTCTGAAGGAATTTCAACACTAATTAGTTTTCGGAAAATTACACCGTACTATTTACCAGATAGGCGGTGGATTTTTCATTTTAACAGAAATATCCATGATGAATGAAGGGGATTCGATCAACTATTGGCACAAAACTCACTATCCATTGAAAAGCTATGCGAAACTTACGTTTTTCTTCATCATAATCTCTATAAATGGGTAGTTGTACAGAAGCTGTTTTTTGTGTACCTTCTATGTATGTTTTTCGTATCATCAGGGAATATTGTGCAGTAGAGGATGTGTTGTTACCGTCAACGCATGCATGTACAATAAAAGCAAATGATGCACATATGAGATTCGTCATGCGTATACGCAAAATTAACGGCTCGACTAGTTTTTCGTTGCTAACGATGGAGGTCGTGGAAGATGACTAAGTGTATGGTGAGTTATTTATGATGGGGGGCTTCGAAAAATCTGCAACAGCAGATATTTTTAGGTGTTTACGTAGAGCTTCTATCCACTTAGTCCATTTGTTGTCGTCAAAGTTGTGTCTGGCATTAGTAGGCATGATGCTTATTGTGGCGGAACGGCTAACTGAACCGCATCAATGTGCATCAGTGTTTATGAGTAGTAAGTTAGAAGTATGTAGTTCTATCCAGACTTTGTCATTCTATGAATTCGAATATAGACATTAGAACTGAGCTCTTAAAGGCATCATCTCACGAATCTGTGGTGGTACGGATTTCAGGTGGAGTATTCGTATCGTAAATTATGGAGAGATCGTAGATTATGGAGAGGGAGTGATTCCGTCCATTTCTTGCTAATCGGCGTGAAAAACGGCCCGGAAGATGCGGCGTGTGCGCACGGCTGGCGCGCTCCAATCGAACTCGTTGTAGAAAATAGCGCGCCAGAACGCTCGAAGCCGTATCTTCCGGGCCGTTTTTTTTTACGGCAATTAGAAAGGAATGGACGGAATCGCACCGCTCTCCTTAATTTACGATCCTGTATACGAATACTCCACCTGAAATCCGTACCACCTCAGCTTCGTGGGGTGATGCCTTTAAGGACAGCATACCACGGAATTGACAATGTTGAAAAAAATTGATTTACGTTAAATCAGTGGGTGGGTTGCTGAGGGAACCGACACGCATACACAGGAGGCGTTATGTGATGCATCGTAGGAATGATCTGCACAGCGTGGCCTTTTCCCACGCCGTTTTTCAGGATGATCAGAGGGGAATTGAGCGTGAACACGCTCATACTCGCAGTGTCTACACTCTTAACACTATCATTTCCTGTAAAGATTCTAACATCGTCAATTTCGTGGTTTGTCGCCTTTAACGCCCGACAGCGATATGTTATCCTCGTATTTTTATCTAAGTTATAGCAACGTCAAGGAGTTCCCCCTAACTCATCAGCTACGCTGGATCTCATACTTACTTATTTGTGGCAGTGTCAACCTGTAATCACCGCCAAGTGTGTTTAGTCAGGTGAGCGTAAAGCATCTACAGCAACTCACGCTTTTTCTTTCGCTTTTTTTTTCGCTAGACCCCTATGGTCAGGTCAAAACGACCTGAAGCTCGGTGCAGTTGCGTAAATGGCTGCTCTCGTAGCGGTGCGATGGAGCCTGGCGGTGCTCATCGGAAGAGGACCGTGCTACACTCACCGCCGCAGTTCGCGATGGTCCCATCTTGATCCCAACCCCCTACGTTCCACCACGTCGTTCCGAGCGCTGTTACTTACGCAACTGCACCGAGCTTAGCTTTGAACCGACTATATTTTCTCCTATCTGTTCCAGGCACAAATTGGGGACGTTCTCGTTTTTACCTTAAACACATTTGACGCCAAGTATAAATGCTGCTGGTTTTTTTTTTGTTGCAGTAATTTAGATTTGGCCTCTGTCGAGCCTCTTTAATTGGAAATCTATCTTTATCTCTATTATCACTGTAAACATACCGTAATCTCATTGGGTGCAAACTAATGAGATATGAGACATTCAGTGCCTGAAATCACAAATAGATCAATATTTTACAGATCTTGAAAAATGAAGTCTGCAGGTCTCGTCAAACGAAACGAAATGTGCAAGCTAACAATCTGACGGCTGAGTTGTCATTTCCTTTCTATGGTGGTGCGGTTGTGTGAGTTTTTCACTTCACTACTTTTTCCATTTTTTTTTATTTTTTACAGTAATTACATCTAGCATTCTCAAAGTCTTCCATAATAATAAGTTCTACTTTGTACGTACGTAAAAAAGAACATAGGAGCAAGGGCCGTTATTGCAAGCTATTTTCTGCGATAATTGCTCTTTGTCCCATTTGGTGGCGTTAGTGCTAATGTAAACCTTATTATTCTCACCTCTGTATTCTTATCACAACTCATCACTTTTTCTCTGTTAGTTGAATAGATGTGCAGGTAAATTTATTCATATGTGACACAATTAATGTGAGGACATGATCTATTTCATTTGATTCTTTTTTCATAGAATTTTTACAGTGATTTCTAGAAATTACGCAGATTTTTCGAGCTTTTTTTCGTTCTGCTTTGTTCTTTTTTTTTGAGTTTTTATACCGCATGCACTACATTCTTTCTTAATAGTCGTTTCGCTTATTTTTTTGAGGTTCCGATAATATTTATACTAGCGATTCCGGGATTTTCCCTCTATTTTCTCTTTATAATCTGGCTAACGCTAATTCGTTGCTCCCACCTCTTTGCTGTTGTTCTTGATTTCACTTTAGCAGCCGCTTTTGTTGAATGATGTATTTTCTCAAACGTAATGGAGTCTGTTTCTTATTGCAATACTGGTCTCAGAAGAATTGGTTTTGAAGAAAAACCGTAATTTCAAATAATGGCCATGTTAGATATGCTCTATAACTTTTCACCCTAGGGAAACAAAAGAAGGGAAGTGAGGAGAAGCGGAGAAAAAAAAAGGCACTTTTGAACTCAAATTGATACGATACGAATAATACGAAGGATTATTTCCAATATCAACATCTATTTCACAAATAACAGCTGAAAAACACACATGAAAGAAATGTCGTACGTGGTTTGTCGCCGTTAAAGAGAAACAAACAACAGCTACAGTTTCACCTGGTGTCTGAGTTAGACTCACCTGAGAATGTTTTCGATTGAATCAGGCACCCTGAGAATGTTCTCTGGTCAGACAATGTTATTTTGTTTTCTGAGTAATTGATGTGATATGATGACCGTGGTACGAACCTCCAGGACCATTTTGCGGTCATAAAGGATAAAGTTAAAGTTTCTGGCGTTGATCAATCCGCTTGGGATGCGCCCCCACGTTCACTTCAATTCAGAATCGTTTGAGGTTTACGAACGTGTAACTGACCTAGGCAATGACTTATGGTGGCTAGCCGATGTGTCAAGCCAGTGTTTTTATCCTCCCGGACATGTCTGGTATCAATTTATCGACCCCGGAGGGATGAAAAGCTTGGTGAGCACTAGGGCGGATTCGAACCTCTAATCGATCGTGCAGGAAGCGGAACCTCTAATCGCTACACTACACACGCCCCTTATAAATAAATAAATAAATAAATAAATATATATATATATATACCAACTGCGCTACACCCGACCCTTTTTGTTGTCATAGCGGACTTAATATACACGTACGCGACGTTTATGAGCTTATTTTAAGAAATGAGAAGCACTATCAACCACTTCTTGTTAAGAAACTTTCGGGTGTAAACAGATAAAACGAAAACTTAAAAAAAACTTAAACTAACTTAAAGACTTATGAACGAATACAGCTTTTTTTTCGAGAAAACACTGAAGAATTTGTCTCCATGAAAGAAAATCCACTGAAAAAAAGGTGGAAATCTTATTATGCAAATCTTAGTATCAATCGCATAGACCAATCGGAAATCCTTAGGAAATTTTTCCAAACATTGCAACGTTTAGATAGCTATCGTTACTAGAAAAAAAATATTGCAAAGAAAGTGCGGACTCGTAGAGAAATCCTTCTAAAATGGCTACAAGGGATTTCGGAAAGAAAAAGAATGGAAATTCATTTCCTCTTGCAACATTTAGCTGGCTATCATTTCTAAAAAGAAAAAAAAAAGACTGCAAGGAAAGTGCGGATCTTTCGATTAATGCGCCTGTGAACAACGGTGAAATTACCTTGAGAAAAAAACCCAAGAACAATTTTCTTTCGAAAGTGATGTTTTCACATGCGACATCACCATGGTGAGAGAACTCACTCAAAATCAAATTTCTGTCGACCATTAATTATGTCCACAAAAAAACGCAAAGGTATAATAAGCAAACCAGAAGACGGAATACGGAAGTAGTCGGATAGGAAGAAACGTAGCGATGATCTCAATGAAACCCTATGCTAAGAGGTCCGAGATGAGAGCGATGAGAGGAAGCAACAAATTACATTTCCTCAGCTTTTTACCATTTCTCTACTTTAGTTTTGCGGATTGAATTACGTCTTAATTTTGCCAAACTTCAACGGAGACTTATTAATGGCTACCGTTTACTCAGAGAATCACGAAACGGCCAGATTTGTCAAAAATTTAATTTAATTAATTTGAATTTAAAAAATTGGGGACACTGCTGAGTTGTCTTCACAAATCTCCTCAGTGATTGACAGGCTAACCTATGCAGGGGTCTTCGTATCCAGAGAAAATAAAAAAGTTTATTCTTGCTTTAATCGGGCTTTTTTTTATTAAAAAAAAGTCGTTTTTGATGGCAGACTATAGGTGTTATCTAGTCTGATTACAAATTCCAATTCGGACCAATAGAAAAAAAAAACTCCTTGACATTCTCTTGAGGATTTCTCAACACTGAATAATATTTTTCGTGTGTGATTCTTTATCACGTTTTGGAAATATGTAGGAATATGTAAGCTTGGATTTTTTTTTGCAGAGATAGTGTTAGTTTTTAAAATGTGAAAATATAATAATGATATGATGATGAGGGAAATATTAGAGATATTCCCTTTGTGAAACAACTTCACTAGTCTCTTCAGAGTTTCTAAACTTTCTTTGCTTTTTTGCTCACCGAGCTTTCGCTCATCCATAAAGCTATAATTAATGAAAAAATTAATAGTTAGAGCCAGATTCCCTTGTGTAGTAATTATTCACATCTGCACGAACTCATTATTGCTTTCCTTATTCGCTCCTTCCGTTTTTGTTGAGGATATGCTGGATAATTCTTGAATTTTTTAGTACTTTTCCAGAGAGAGAGAGAGAGAAAGTATTCTGTCCATGCCAATAGAATCCACAGCAACTTCTGTACGAAAAGAGGCGGATTTCGAATTCAAAGCTCGTAGCAAGCATTTCACTTGCGTTATTCGTAAATTATTTAGATGTCTTATTCCGGGCAAGGTTGTTTGTTGTGCCTTTCCCGTGGATACGAGTTCAACGGGTCCCACGACGATTTCTCGGGCATTTCGTCGGATTTTCATGCATTTCCTTGTTCTGCCGCTGGGCAGCTGTGCCGCCTGCCTGCGCTCATCCACAACGATACAAATCACAAAGTTTATGCTACGCGGAGGGCGGGCGCCTATAATCCTGTCAGTTCATAAGCGTTCGACGTTGTCGTGTCACAGAGCGCACCGAGCATCCAGAGTTTAATATTGGATCGGGGCGCCGATCTCTTCGATTACAGTGCTCTCTCGCCGCGTGTAATGTGTTGCTTGGTCTCATCGTTCTCATCTGGGAGGGTGGGGGGACCTCCTACCATTAGGTTTCATTGAGATCATCGCCCAGACCTCTTCGTATATGTCTATTTCCTCTTCTGGTTTACCTATTATATTTATATTCATACTTTATATTCATTTACATATTTATCTTCATTTATATTTGTATTTATTCCATTCATTTACATTTTACATTATTATTTTCCTACAAAATTTTATCTGAGTTATTTCTCTCACCATGTTGATGTCACACGTGAAAACATTTATATATTTATATTTTTAATATTTATATTTATTTCATTTGTTTATATTTACTATTGTCATTTTTCTATGCATATAATTAGTATTCATCAGAAATTTGTTTTGAGTTATTTCTCTCACCATGTTGATGTCACGCGTGAAAACACTTAAATATTTATATTTTTTTAGTATTTATATTTATTTCATTTGTTTATGTTTAAAATTGTCATTTTTCTATGCATATAATTAGTGTTCAGCAGAAATGAAATGATTTCAGTGAGTTCTTTCACCATGGTGATGTCACACGTGAAAACATCGCTTTTAAAACCTAATTGTTGTTTTTCTTCGAGATAATTCCCTCTTGGTTTGTGGGACTTAATTAGAAGATTCTGTCTTTTTCACTGTTTTTTTAAAAAGTAACTTAACATAACTAAATGTTACATGTTGAAATGAATTTCCATTGTTTTCTTTTCTTTTGTATTTATAGCTATTTTATTATTTTAGAAGGATTTCAGAGGTTGTTCGATTGTTTTACGGGATTAATAATTGCAAAATAAGATTTCAACAAACAATTAAGTACTTTCACATATAAATATTCTAGATTACTGTAGTTAGATGACTTAGAAAACCTACAGAACGTTCACTGATGGTTAGATAGGATGAAAAAAGGATGAGAAGAGAAAAGATAAGAAAAGGAGAAATCGTTTTGAGAATGAACTTATTTTTCTCGGTGATTCTTCCTCTCGGAGCCTCAGTTTTTTTCTTCGAAAAAAGTTATATTCATTCCTAATTTCTCACCCAGTTGAGTTTACCAATGAATAATTTTGTTATTGACCGTTTAGTGACCTTAAAGCCCTTAAAATTGTTCTTCAGAAAATTACTGTAGCTCTTCAGAGTTTCACTGAAGACTCTTCTAGTGTTCTATTTAATTTTAGTGCAGTAACTGCTCGAAGAGATTGAATTATGCTTGCACTCAGCCACAAATGCCTGCGAATACGTCTTTTTAGTTGTACTGCTTTAGCAGGTGTTCTTTTTAACATTTTTCTCTCGAAAAAATTAAACCCTGTTGTTAATTTTCTAGAGGAACAAAAATTTAAATTAAAAAAAATGAAAAGAGGAAATTAAACATTCGATAAGTTCCTATGAGATTCTAATTCCATTCGTTGATGAAACTAACGTCTTTTTAAAATTTCTAACCATATATTGATTTTTCTACCATTGCACAAATCCAAGGCGATATGGTTACTAAATTTTCCATAAGAATTTATCGAAAAAAAAATGCCACAAATATTTTCCACTTGTATGCATCCTATCCTGAGAAACAGTTCAAAAATTACAATAAAACAGGGTAGTTGCCCGTATTAAAGACATCACCCCACGAATCTGAGGTGTAGTACGGATTTCAGGTGGAGTTTTCGTACACGGGGTAGCAGATTATGGAGAGTGGGGTGATTCCGTCCAATTCTTCCTAATTGCCGTAAAAAAACGGCGCGGAAGGTGCGGTGCTGCACAAGGCTGGCGCGCTCCACTCGAACTCCTTGTAGAAAATGACGCCCCGGAACGCTCGAAGCCGCATCTTCTGGGCTGTTTTTTACGGAAATTAGGAAGAAATGGACGGAATCACTCTCCTCCACATAATCTATTATGCCACATACGAATCCACTTGAAATCCGTACCACCTCAGGTTCGTGGAATGATGCCTTTAAGAGGATCACAGGATAAAGTGTTTGGTGTTAATCAATCCGCATAAGATGTGCCAGCGCATTCACTTCAATTCAGAATCGTTTGAGGTGTATGAACGCATGTACAAGCCCTATACAATGATTTATCGGAGCTAGCTGATGTATCAAATCAGTGTTTTTTTTATGAAACGAAGGTTTATGAATTGAAATAAGGATTCTGATACAAAAATCCGCTGGCAAATTTCTACGAAGCCGATAAGAAATGCTGAATAGAACAGCCTCACATTAACTCTGTAATTTCGATTTGTTCTCTGTTGTTATTGTTAATTTTAGTAAAAAAAAAATTAAACAACAACCATTCTTCTTTATTCGGAAATGTGAAAGAAATTAGGGATTCCGGAAGAAACTTAAAATTCTTTTTAGAGAATGTTGATAGAGTTCGCCTCAAAAAACAAGTTCTTTGAAATGAAACGATGTTATCATAATTATTTTGTAAAAATTAATTCTCTAAAGCAGTCGTGTGGACATTCTTTAAAATCCCTCTTTTATCCACATTCCGAGAGAAGGAGAATTACCGCTTAACTACACTCGTAAGACTTAGCTGAAATTGGAAAATGGTTCAGCAAAAAAAAAAACATTAATTCCGTGAATCCTTTGATTAAATGTCGCACGCTCATTCGACCGTTAAGAAATACTGTAAGTTTATTTGCTGTTGCAAGAATCGCGTAGTGTAGTCATCTCGGATAATAATTCACTTGGATTTCTGTGGAATCTATCTTGCATTCCACATTTATCTTCTTTCTAGTGCCTTTCGCGATCAGCTGTGTTATTTGTAACATTCTTGATCAATGATCAATGATCAGTGATGTGGTTGAGATCATTTCTGAGAAATTTGGGTGCGATTCCTCGTTCCTAGTTTCTCTTACCCCATTCTCTATAAATCTGTCGCTGAAGCTATACTTATTGCCAGTTTTTTTTTAAATATGTAGTATCTGCACCTCGCCTCTATTCACAGTATTTTTCCTCTTCATTTCCGTTGTTTTTTTTCTTCCTCAAATCCTATTTCCATTCCTCATTTCCCGTAATCAATCTTTCATCAAATGAATGCTAACCTGTGCATTTTCGGACACATCTCTTTCCTCAGGGGGAAAAAAACCTTGGATTTGTTCGTATCTGGGATATTTGAAATCTTTGCTAGTGATACTTAATGGGTGATATACGTGTCCCATTGCTAACGAGACACTTCAACTGGAAGTTTTTCAAACACACGCAGATATGTTCAGGTGGAATTACAGCTTTGGCGACAGGTACCGCCCTGCTGTGTTCGTTACGAACGTCGTTTATAGTTTTTTCTGTTATTGTTTTAGACTGATAGGTGTTCTCCACACACACACTGCTGTCTTTAAACAAAAGGTGCTGGATTTATAGGGTTTATTTTCCAAGTTTCTATGCTATGCTGTAATTTACAAACATAATTAATAATTATAAATCATGCTTAAATACGGCTGGCTCACGGTAAGACGAGATCGCCTAAAATAATCTTGTAAACCTGCGTAGGTTCGTTGAGAAGGGCATTTTCCTGTGGTCCGCACATAGGCGCTCCAATTGACGCCTAAATACGTGTAGATTACGGTAGGACGGACTCGCCGAAATTCACCTATTGTCGTGCCAAGACGGCATAGAACAAGGTGGCGAGGATCGTGATGGAATCGTTGCTGGCACCACCCATCGCTGCAGCTCGCGAAGGTCCCACCTCGATTCCAACTGCTATCTCCATCGCACGAGCGTCGAGCGCAGATGCTTACGTTACTATATTACATTTATACATACGCAGATTCATGTCGTTTTGACCCGACTGTAGGTAAGGGTGATTCCGTCCATTTCTTCCTAATTCCGTAAAGAACGGCCCGGAAGATACGGTTTCGAGCGTTCCGGCGCGCTATTATCTGCAAGGGGTTCGATTGGAGCGCACCAGTCGTGTGCCCACGCCGCATCTTCCGGGCCGTTTTTTTACGCCAATTAGCAAGAAATGGACGGAATCACCCCCTTCTCCATGATCTGCGATCTCGTATATGAATTTTCCACCTAAAATCCGTACCGCCTCAGATTTGTGGGCCTTTAAGCAATGAATACGCCGCCGAAGAGCCCCCATTGATTTTTGACCGCACGCTCGTGGATGCGGCGCGTGTAGAAGAGTAACGTGTTCCCTCGCCGTTTTTTTAGGGCAACTAGGGGTAATTGAGCGTAGTCACGTTCGTTTCCGTAATTCACAACCCAAACATTTCCTTTTCCCTGCGACTTCCGTATCACGTCAATTTCGTGACGAGCTGCCCTCTTGATTTAGAATATTCCGGGACCAGAACTCTTGAGTTAACAAACTTTACCAAAACAACGATGTTGTCGTAGAGTGTGTTTTGAAGCAAACTGATCGGGTGTGATGATGTGCCGTTGTTGTTGTTGTTGTTGTTGTTGTTGTTGACATATGCAGAGCCTTCTTGAGATTACATCATTTACCCAGCCCATAACCGACATCGGTGAAATGCAGGCTTTTTAAAATGCCTCAGGGGATTTTTGTGCCCTTGTTTACATTATTCTCCTTCCTGATCACAGGAACATTTTTTGGATAGGCGAGAAGTGTTGGGTCATTTCTACGAACATCGGATAACGAACGATGAAATACTGTATCCGCAGGATACAGACTTTCAATACTTTTTGGCAATCGCTATTATTTGACCTTGAATTGTTGAACTTTTCGGCTACAGCTCTACTAAAGAAAACAATTGTTGAACTTTTGTTTTGGGTTCGCTCTTTTTACACCACGACCACTTTATTAAATGGCTGTGCACAGTTCTGCTGCTACATGTACATATTTACGAAGAATCTATAAGTTACCAAGAAATTCTAATTAGAATTAATTATAACTCGGTAGACTAACGTATTTGAATTGCCGAGCGTGTATGTCCCCATTCCTATTTCCATTCCAAATTGTCTCTAGGGACAGAATTGACTTGCAAGCTAATTTTGTAAATTTATGCACCTTATTGGGTTGATTTGTTCGCCTCAGAATATGCATATAATATACATTCAAAGGCAGTATGCCACGAATCTGACGTGATGAGGGAATCCGTGGGAACAGCTTAAAGGCACCACTCCACGAATCTGAGATGGTACGGATTTCAGGTGGAGTACTCGTATACGGGATGGGAGACTATGGAGAGAGGGCTGATTCCGTGAATTTCTCCCTGATTGCCGTGAAAAACGGCCCGGAAGATACGGCTTCAGGCGTTCTGGCCCACTATTTTCTACAAGGAGTTCGACTGGAGCGCGCCAGCCTTCTGCGGCGTCGCATCTTCCGGGCCGTTTTTTACGGCAATTAGGAAGAAATGGACGGAATCACCCCCCTCTCCATAGTCTCCCATCCCGTATACGAATACTCCACCTGAAATCTGCACGACCTCAGATTCGTGGGGTGATACCTTTAAGATGGGATTGTAGATTGCGGAATATCAGGGGTGATTCCGTTCTCTTTGACGTGGTTATTTTTTTTACAACGATTAGAAAGAGATGACTGGAACCATCCCTGATCCCGCAATCTACAACCTCATCTATAGCTTGTCCAGCGGTTTCCCTCATTACGTCAGATTCGTGATGTACTGCGTGGGAACCTCTTTAGTTCTTACGAGATACGTTAGAACACTCTTCTGTGTACACTTTCTGGTTCCCTAGTTCATTGGTGTTATATCCATTTTCATTGGTTTCACATGAATAAGCTTGTTAGACAAAATCACAGATCTTCGACCGCTCGCACTTGGATGCGGCGCGTGGGCAAGGATGGCGCGTTGCGACTGAAATGGTCGCAAAAGACGATTCTCACGACGATGACGGAGTTATGGGCGGAACTACTCCGGATCCCGCAATCTACAGGTCCATCTCTAGCTTTTCCTGTGGATTCCCTCACTACGTCAGATTCGTGGTATGCTGCCTTTAAAGGCTATCCCGAAAACAACGTATTCTTTAGCTATGGGTAATGAATATCCAGTGATTCAGCGTTATTAATTGTAGAATCTTGACTACATTTTCTGAATGACACTTTTTTGGACTCACACAGAGTAAGATTGGGGAACTCCCTAATTTTTTGTATAAGTATGAATATGGTTGCGTACGTTGACGTTAGAAAGAGATCAAGCGCTCATCAAAGGATGCAACGCTTCTCGACCTCTCAGATTAATTACGGGGAAATTGGTGCGCATGTAAGTAAGTATGATAGGTTGATCAATATTGTACTGCACCTGGTTCAATAAATAAGCAGTTGTCTGGAAAAATAATCAAAACGCGGTTACATCATAACTGTTACCTCCCATAATGCAGTGCAGTGGATGACTTACGCATTTGATGCTAAGCAATTAAAAAAAAAAAGAATAGTCGAAACGTTTCGTGCACTTGTGGGGTACTACTGAAGTTTGCATACACTTCTAGAATTTTTGCGAAAAAATTATAGGTTCGTAAAATGTCGCAAATTTCCACATCATATCTCTCAGTGAAATTGGACTTTGAATCCTTTGAAATTAAGGTCCTTTGTGTGCATCAGAAAATTCAGAAACGAAATTTTTTTATGAGCTGAAATTCGAATGCGGTTAGAGGTCTTGATATTTTTCTAGCAAATTGACCTCAAAAAACCTCGTATTGATTTTTATTCAAAAAACCTTTGGTAATATTTTTTTCATAAGCGTAATCTTCTTCGAAAGTGAAAAGAGGTTTACGGACCTAAATTGTACTTTTCTTCTCGTACTTTTCTCATATGTCGTTCTTTCGAAGAGATTACGCTTAGAGTCTGTCTCTTTAGTTGTATAGAGCTTTGATCGTTTAGATTGTCGAGAATTGACTCTTCCGTCTAAGGCTCTGAAGAAGGCGCTTTCCGGAAGGTTAGCCAATAAAATCAATTAACATCGTCGTGTACAGCTCATAAAAAATCAATACGACATCTTTTTAAACCGAGATTCTTTGAAAGTTGAATATTTCGACTTCAAAATAGTTTAGCGCACGAATAAAAATGTTTGTTTTCTTCTTTGAAAGTGAAAAGAGGTTTACGGACCTAAATTGCACTTATCTTCTCGTACTTTTCTCATATGTCCTTCTTCCGAAGAGTTTGAACAAATACAATTGTTTCCGAAAAAAAAAAACTCGTTTCTCGTGTGTTTTAATCCTTGATTTATAGTTCTTTTTTTTCCTGTCAACGTAATTTGAGGAGGGGTGAGAGATCAACCGCAACGAACTAACATTCCGCTTTACAACGAGATTCAATAACGAAGCACATCATATGTACAGTGGCGCATGAACTAAACACATGAATTAAATTGCTTTAGGATGTTGTTTCGTTGTTTTTTTTTGTATTCATCTTGGTTTCTATTTTAAGGCTGAAATAATAGCTATTATCCATATCTGATGCCTTAGCCTTTTTCGAATTTTCGCCCCCGTTGTCCTCGAATCATCACAAATCTTTAAAAGAAATCTCAGATGGAACTCAACCTGTTCAGCGAAACCAGAAAAGGGGGAAACTTATCGTTAATTACTTCTCAGGTTGTATTTTGTTTGTTTTTCCTACACTACGGAGAACATAATCGTAAGCAAAAAAGTGAAAAAAGAAGGATTATAAAAGGATAAGGGATAAAGTCACTGGCGTATCAATCCACTCGGGATGCGCCAACGCGTTTTACTGGAATTCGTAATCATTGAAGTTTTGGAACACGTCTTGGTCTTCACAATGACTTACGGGACCAGTCGATGATCAAATCAGTGTTTTTATCCTCCGAGACAAATCTGGTGCCAATTTATCGACCTCGGGGAGATGAGAGGATTGGTTTGCACAAGGGCGGTTTCGAACCCTCGCCGGTGTGGCTACAACGGAGTTCTTATCGACTGCGCCACTCCCGCCTAAAAAAAATTATAAGACATAATAATTCGATATTATTAATACAATGATATGGCTTAATAATATTATATTCACATATTTCAATAGTATAATATCTACTTATTTATATTCCTTATATTATAATATGATACAACCATATAATGTGTTTTAAATGATTAGTTGAAGTCATTTATTTACGAAAAGCGCACACTTTTGTGAACGTGAAATGGAACGCTTACACGTATCGTGCACGTACATTCTCCCGGAGCTATTGCAATAATTTCCAATAAACAGGTGAAGCCCTCGCTTCTCAATATTATTGTTCCTCTGTTATTCTATTTTATTTTATTTTTGTTTTCGTCTACGATTATATCCTGCGCAGAAAAAAAAAGAAAAGAAGAAAAGAAGAAAAATTAGAAAAAACGGCAAAGTAGAAGAATTTTTCATGCGATAACATTCTACACAGGACGAAAAAGAAACCAACAAGTAGAATCTAACAAGTATCTTATTTAAATGATTTGCTATACTTTATAATAATACTATATAATTATAGGAGGGGCGGGTGTAGCGCAGTCGGAAAGAGGTTCAGCTTCCTGCACGATCGATCGAAGGTTCGAATCCGCCCTAGTGCTCACCAAGCCTTTCATCCCTTCGGGGTCGATAAATTGGTACCAGACTTGTCTGGGAGGATAAAAACACTGACTTGACACATCGGCTAGCCCCCGCAAGTCATTGTATAGGCCAGATACACGTTCGTAAACCTCAAACGATTCTGAATTGAAGTGAACGTGGTGGTGGATCCCAACCGGATTGATTAACGCCAGACACTTTATCCTTTTTATTATAATTATACTGTTTAACTCCACTGTACTATATCTTCCTTTTTAATTTTGCTGAACAGTTCGAGTTCTATCTAACTTTCCTTTCAAAGACTTAAATTGTTACAACGAAATCTCACAGTTTTATGTCGATAGTCAAATTTAAGCAACAGCCAAGATTGTTAACAAACTTTATTACGGCTAACGTTTCTAAGGAGCGATTGCACCACGCGGATATCCGCTAACATCACGGCAACGCGGCTACTGAAGTACGCACAACGATTTAGGCTCTTTTGGTTTTTCTTTCCGGGTGTAGTATTCTAGGGGATGATGACTTGTTCTGGATGAGGCATTTGAGAGGATATATTGCCAGATTATTGCATTTTCAGACTCTGAGGAAGACGCCGAAACGTTAGCCGTAATAAAGACTGTTAACAATCTTGGCTGTTGCTTAAAGGCATCACCCCACGAATCTGGTGGGTGCGGATTTCCGGTGGAGTATTCGTATACAGGATCGTAGATTATGGGGAGGTGATTCTTTTCATTTCTTCCTAATTGCCGTTGAACTTTTGCACTCACAGTTTTATCTTTGCTAGTATTAGCTGATAAAATTGAAATAAATGAACTAAGCGGGATTCGTTTCGTATCTTTTTTCTGGCCACCAGTGAAGACCTACGTGAAACATTTCGACTGGTGCTAATTGCATTGGAATATTTCGTTTTTTCTTCCGTTGTTGCAAATTTCTGCAAACACATACGTGGAAAAACATTTTATATAAATGTACACAAAACTAGGATGGGCACCTTATTACGAGGATTATTGCCAATTCTTCTTTTTTATTGTCTCGCGTAGGCCTCGGAAAAAAAGTTCTCCCCGCTAAATTTTTGGAATTCGTTTGGGTTTTTCTTTCAGCTATATGCGAACTTTTGAATATGAGAACTTCATAGCACATTTTGCAGTTACTCCATTTCTTGAAATTTTCTCAAAATTCAAAATTCTCAAAATACGTGCGAATTTATTGGAAATAGCACACCACTGCTATCGCAGAGTTGCTGGGAAGAATATTAGTTTTTCAGTTTGAATACTACTGTAATTTTAATACTATATTTTAAATAATTTTTATAATCTATGGTTTTTGTTTTTTTAGTTATAATTTTTGCAGAAGTGTACCATCCTGGAAGTCATAATCTTGATCTTTACAGGAAAAAATTACAGTTGAAAAAGAAAAAAAATTTCTCCTTGATGTTTTGTTAATTTTTCCTTTCGTCTCAAAATGGCACCAAGAGGGTACCACCTAGTCATTCTTTTCAAATCCCCCTCCCCGCTCCCATTCCACTCCCGACCGACACCGAATCTCCACACAGAAGCAAGAGATGGATTTTTCTGTGGATTGTGGGAAGAGTTAGAGTTATCCTGGGGATTTGCACACCAGAAACCTTTTTCTAATGTGGACCTAAGTAACATCTGTGAGTTTAAAAATAAATATGAGGTAATCAATCCATAGCAGCCGTGAGGTCTGGAAATAGCACACCTTACAGTTCTGGGAAGAATTTGTTTTTTTATATTATTTATTTTTATTGGTTTTTGTTTTTATTTTTGGAGTGTACCATCCAAAATATTTTGATCAAATTGATTTTCGGAACTTCCTGAAAATTTTTCGCCCTTCCCCTTCCGTCTTTTGGCTTAGATTAATTGATAACACATCTGTCATGGTGGAGAAGGACAATAGCATGATGTAACGGTTGTCACTCACCTGCAACGTATGTGTTGGTTCAGCGGCATGAATATTTATTAATCTATATGATCCTGAATTGAAATCAGATGCACTGCGGGGTCCCAAAAGGATTGATCAACGTCGAGAACTGTAACATCCCTTTCAAATGTTCCTTTTTTTCGGTTTTTAGAGATTCCAGCATTCCAATTTCTTCATTGCTACAGCCATTTCACTTCAATTTAACTAGTTATTACTAATTTTTTTTTCTAAATCAGATTTTTCATTCTTATTTCGGCTCTCGACCTTTAGAATTGAAATTTTCTCTGTAAAAGCCAAGACTATAGTATTGAAACTAACTATAAATTAATAACACATTCGTCTTCGTGGGTAAGAACAATAACATGATCCAAGGGTTTACTACGTACGTATTTCATTCGCCCGTAACGTATGTTATGAATATATAATATAATATTTATTATCATTATTTATTATAATTTATTATTATCGTATTATAATATATGAATATTTATTTATCTCTACGATTCTGAATTGAAGTCGAATGTCCCGAGAGATCCCAGAAGCATTGATCAGGGTCGTCGAGAACTCTATCATTTTTTCAAGGTTTTTCAAGGTTCAATTTTTTTTGTTCTGCAAAAGGTGGAGCTGATGTTCTATCTATTTTTTCATGCTTTAATTTACTTTTTTTTTTCAACTGTATATTAATTACCCTTTATTTATTTTATTAATTAATTTGAGAAGATATATTGAAAATGATCTGATTTTCCAGGCTCTGACGAAGGCGACGACGCCGAAACGTTAACCGTAATAAAGTTTGTTATCGTAATCATAGTTTACTCAGCCACAGAATCTAAACAAAGTTTAAACTCTCTTCAGAGACTTTTAGTTCTTAAACCGTATGCTGTAGGGACGCTGAAAAAAGCCAACAGAATAAAATAAAGGGAAATAAAACAAATAAAGAAAAAAAGGTAAGCCAGTAAAACTAAAAATACTAATCGAAGCATACTTAAAAAGGAAAAAAAAACACTTTGTTGATGGAGTCACCTTGGAGTCGTTATCAAAAATCGAAAAATCAAACTCATCGGTTCCAAAATTTGCATCGATTTTGAACCTCAGCCTAATAGTTGCATCGTTTCTTTTCTTAATGTTCCCGTAGGATTTTCGTTGTTTGACCTTGTCTACGCACATTACGTATCCAGATTGACATCTGGTTCCATTTTATGGACGAATTGTGGTCGTTCCCCTACGTGTGACTGTCCCAATATTTAATTTATTTTATTCTACCGTTCACTTTGTTTAAACAGTTGTTGTGATTCCACGTTCAAGAGTGACGCAAGTATTCTCAAAAAGGAAAAAGGTCGTATATGAAAGGGATCGGCATCCCATTACTGGCGTATCCTATCGCTATTCAACGGTAGATTTTTTGTTCACTCTGAATTAAAGGCATCACCCCACGAATCTGGGATGGTACGGATTTCAGGTGGATTATTCGTATATGATCGTAGATTATAGAGAGAAGGGTGATTCCGTCCATTTCTTTCTGATTGCCGTAGAAATCGCCCCGGAAGATACGGCTTCGAGCGTTCCGGCGCGCTATTTTCTACAAGTTCGATTGGAGCGCGCCAGCCGTGTGCACGCGCCGCATCTTCCGGGTCGTTTTTTACGGTAATTAGCAAAAAATGGACGGAATCATCCCCCCCCCCCTTTCCACAATCTACGATCCCGTATTCGAACACTCCACCTGAAACCCGTACCACCTCAAATTCGTGGGGTGATAGATGGTCCGGAACGTTCCCAGGAAAAATTTCACTCCTTTTTATAAATGATTGATTGATCGGTGATGTATTTGAGTCCTTTCAATCGTTTTTTTTTCAGCCAATACTTCTCAAATATGTAAAAATTCTAGTTCTTCAAACATTTTACAAATACTCACAAATATTTCTTTTTTCTTCATGTTTATTTTATAAATAAAAAGGGAAATAATCTATACCCTATTTATTTATTAACTTATCTACCCATTTATTTATTTTCTTTTCTACTTATTTATTTATTTATATATTCACTTATTTATCTTCTCGTTTATTTACTTTATCGTTTATTTATTTATTTTATTTTCTTATTTAATATTTATTTATTCATTTACCTGTTCATTTATTTATTTGCTTATTTGTCTATCTATTTATTCAATTACTTATTCGTTTATTTATAATTTATTTATTTATTTGCTTTTTTATTTATTTATTTGTCTATTTATTTATTGATGCAAACTGAGATTTGGTAGTTGCTTTTTCGACGAACACTGTCTGCCCATCAGGTGACGAATGCCCAGAGTTGTTTACTTGACTTGGAAATATTTAGTAAATATTTTAGATAATTACCAATAGTTACCCATGATAATTAATTACTAATTATAATTACCCATGATTTTTCCTATTTTCCATAGCGTAATGGCGTGCACTGTTTTTCAAACAAACGTCACAAGAACTTCAAGTCATCCTTAGATTGAAATCACCATCAAAATTCTCCCGGAAAGCACTTCAATATCTAAAGAAATCTGTGCGCATTTTGCTAAACAACGAAGAACGTCCGCTCAGTGGTGTTCGTTCTCTGCACCGTATCCTTTTTATCTGCAATTTATGACTGTTCACTTAGTTCCCTCCCGGAAATGCATCCGATATTTCAATTTATCCAGCTAACCTTTCAATACTTCACTTTATTTCGTTAATTCTCTTTACGCATACGGTATACTGTAGATAGATGTTCAAGTAGTTGTTAAGAATGTAGTTGTATGTACTTTCTTAGAGGATTGAGCCAATTCATATTCTGCTTCGCTGTGCAGGAGAAAAAAATGCAAATAAGATATTTGCACATAAAAACAAGTGCACTTGCACTTTCTCTTCCTAGAAAATCTCCTAGGAGAGAGAAAAAAAAGAAGAAAAAGATTCACGATGAGATGAATCTCCTAGAAATTTCGCTATTTTAGCTTCTCTCACTTTAGAAACTTCGCTATTTTAGCTTTTCTTACTATCTTTTCTTTTTATTTTGCATTTTCCAACCACATACTTCCTCTTTTCTCTTTCTGTTTCTTTTCCTCATACCTAAAAAAAAACTGTACCATATATGATTCATGGACAAAATCTTTTATGGATTTATAATTTTTTAAAATGCTTTTTTTTCCACTTTTATTGAATGCAGTTTTTATGGAAAATTTCGCGGAAAAATATGAAGATGTTACTTCTACAACGCTTTATTTTTATTGGCTTAACAAATAACAAAAAATTTGAAATAATAAAAAATACTAATAATAAAAAAAAAAAAAGCAGATAAAATTAAAAAGTCAAAATAAGAAATAAGAAAATAAAAAAATAAGAAAATAAAAAAAATAAAAATAAAAAAACAAAAAAAAAGCGAAAGTAAAAAATTTAAATGTGGGAGAAATGACTTCGCCTAAAATTCTTGGCGCTCCAATGAAGAGAGTTTTTTCCCCGGCCGTTAAGAAATATGTATAGCATTTGCATAGTGTAACAATGACAATCGTCGATAACTGGATGCGAAGGATCCACAACCTATCGACCACATCCACCATATACTGAGCACTGAAAGAAATTTGTGCCTAATTTTTAGCGTTATTCTCATTTCTATCTGAGACTGATTAAATTCTTTTTGATTCAATAAAATTTTAAAACGAAAGAACACCTGGAGGTTTTTTTTTTCTCGTGTTTTTCTAACAGCAAACAAGCACTTGGAAAGAAATCCGATGACGTTGTTGCATTTTTCGCGATGGTACTTTTCTGGAATAGAATAATCGAGGACCGAATTTATTTATTTTTATTTTTACAGAACGTTTTCATATAGTCCTTTCTTCGGCAACGGTTACGTACAGTAATGGAGCAAACACTGCCGTCTTTACTGTAGTGCGACTAGGATATTCTTTCTTTTTGGGATATAAAATAATTGAATTAAACTGAACTGAATGGGAAATAAAAATAACTAAATTTATTTTCGTTCTTTGGATGCATAAAACAGTGCATCCAGAGAACGAGAATAGATTGCATTCAACCATTTCTAGAAAGAAGTGCAATAATAACCTATTTAAACATTTTTTTCGCGGTAGTGCAACAATGCTACCGTTATTATTGCGTTCCTTCCTATGGTTGTTTGAATGCAATCTATTCTGGTTGCATATTTTTTACCCTATAGAAGAGGAATGCACTAGTCAGAGTACTGTAAAGACGGTGGTGTTTGCTCCACTACCGTATTCGCTTAGTCCAGCCCTTTGATTCACACGAAACTATTTAGGATATTTATAATGTAATAAGTTATGTTATAATTACACAAGATATTTCGTGAGAATTTTCATTGATTGTGTCTGAATTTTTTCTCAAGCTGTCAAAGTAACATAGAGAATCTTAAGTTTTATTAGGTTGGTGCACAAATAATGGCATTTTTTTTATTATTTAAACTCGTTCAGAGAAAAAAAGAGTTTTATTTCATCCTTCTTCCTATAACATGTTTATTATGTTTTAAATATATTATATATTATTATATTTTCATGTTATTTAAACTTTGTTCAAGGAAAAAAGAGTTTAACGTCATCTAACATGTTTTATGGTTCAACATTACCTAAAATGTTATATGGAAGAGTATTTTTTACCTATAAGAAAACATTTTTGGTTTTTTATGCTGATTTAATTTTTGCTAAATATTTAAATTCTAGTCAATAAATATTTTATATTTTGTTTTTTTAGTCAATAAATAGCAAGATCTCGTTCTATTTGCATGTTATCTATAGATTTAGCAAAAGTTAGATTTTTTAAGCTTTTTTTTCTGCCTTTTCGCTTCCTGGTTATTCTTCCTCTCACCATCTCATATTCAGTGCTCGTTTAAATGAATTTTTCAAGTAATTCTTTGCCTGCTTCCTCAATAATGCACTTTTTTCGTAGCTTTCTTTCAAATATTGATGAATCGGCTTCTTTCATAGCGCAATGGCACTGCTCTTATGCAGAAATCGTTTCTGGATACGTGTGCTTGTCGGATTGAGATTTCATCTCTTTCTTTCAAGAAGAGAATACCTTCCTTCTACTCATCTGAACCCTCATCTCATCTTCATCTGAGCTCTCCAAATTCATATAGAAAAGTGGCAAAATAGTTAGGTAACTGTCGTTTTTCGATAACATATATCGGTAGAATCTGTATCATTCGTACATCCGTTTTTTTCCGAAGTTATCACTAGTAAATAGGGCGCCACAAATTCCATATTCGTGATAGGTTGCGTTTAGACACTTTTCTTGCATTCAAAAATATCCGACTCAGTGTTTTGCAGAGGCGCTGCCTAAATCTCTTTTTGTTCCACATTATTCTCTTCTTTCACCGCAGAACTTGGCTTTGTGTTAAAGGCATCACCCAACGAATCGGAGGTGGTACAGATTTCAGGAAGAGTATTCGTATATGGGATCGTAGATCATGAAGAGGGAGTGATTCCGTCCGTTTCTTCCTAATTGCCGTAAAAAACGGCCCCGAAGATGCGGCGGCGCCCAAAGCTGGCGTGCTCCAATCGAACTCTTTGTGGAAAATAGTGCGCCAGAACGCCCGAAGCCGTATCTTCCGGGCCGTTTTTTACGGCAGTTAGGAAGAAATGGACGGAATCACCCCCCTCTCCATAGTCTCCCATCCCGTATACGAATACTCCACCTGAAATCCGTGCCACCTCAGATTCGTGGAGTGATGCCTTCAATTATTCTCGGAATGGTGAAACAACTATGGCATTCGACAACTAGACAGGGTCACGTTAGAATGGGATTGCGTGGTTTTCAAGAATAGAGTGGGCCGAAATTGTCCACAAGGCTCTGATTGAGTGCCGTTGGATTCCCTAACTCTTCATACTCATCATTTTCATAATCAAATGAGAACCTACCTCACCTTTCCAACACAAACCAATCAATTTATGTTTTGTATGTAGTGAAGTGTATGGTATCTCATAGATTGTTAGGAACCTTTATTTTACTTTATTGCCTGAAATCGATGTGCTATTTGCAATCTGGACCACCAAATATCTCATATGTTTCATGCTCGTTCACTGAAATTCCCTGTTCACTAAAAGTATATCGGTTCAAAGAATCCCCAAGTACAAGACAAGAGAATCTGGAATTTTGCTTAAAATTTAAATATAGCGTATCAAGAAATTGACGTAGTATGAAAATTTCAATGAAAACATAGAGGCGGAGGTATACGAGTGTGAGCGTTGCTGCACTCAATTCCCTCTAATCATCCTGAAAAACTACAGGGGAACGGCGTTTGTTCCCACGAGGTACGTAAAAATGCTCTATCTCTGTCTACGCGCCGCATCCGTGAGCGAGCGGTCGAAGATCAATGAGGTCTCCTCATCTTTGTATCCAAATAAAACCAATGAATCGGTGACTGATGGGGGTGGAACGTGTACAAAGGATGGCACGTTCTAACGTACCTCGGACGGACTAGGGGTTTCCCATCACACATCCGGTAGTCGGAGCCGGTGCTTGGAACTCCGTTCACTTTTGGATGGTTTTTGGATCTTAATCATTCGAGCTGCACCTCATGAGCTGGACCTCTTTACCTGAGCAGGATTCGGTTCCTCCCCATCGCACCCATGTCTTCCCACACCGTCTTTCGGGGCGATTCTTGGGGAACTGAGAGTGACCTCGGTCATATTCGTAATCTACACCTCTAACTCCATGTTTTCCCTCACGTTTCCACACTCTGTCAATTTTGTGATACGTTGACTTTATACATTTCCAGCAATCATCCTTGCGAAGCGATAGATGCTCAAACTTGTACTATGCTCTCATTAGCCGAGTTCTCATGTTGCTGCTCTTGTTCTCGGTTTCTTCCGCATCTAAAAAGAGCTCGAACGATTCATTCCTTTCATCCTAGGAATTAGACAACTGAAAATTGACGACCAAGTAATGCCTGTGCTTTTCTGAACAGATGTAAAAGACCTGATCTTTCGAATCTAATTTTTTTTTTACCTTATATGCATAGTTCTTTTTTCCCCTTTCTGGATATCTAATTTCATAGTGCAACATGGTGTAATAGGTGGAAAATAAGGAATTGTTACCGGAATCCCCTCCCCAATCCGTATATTTTGTTGCTGCTGGGTTGAACCGCATGCGATTATTTTAAAACTTTCATTTCCGGCTGGCTTTTCATGGAGTTCACCTCCTTGAAATTCTGCAAAAGGTGGAGTTTAATACAGTCTATCCGTAAAAAAGTTTTAAACACTCAACAAAGAGAGTTCTTTGTTTTCTTTTAGATCTAATAGTTCGAAATAGAAATGCGAACCGTATATACCTCAGGAGTGGAGAGGATTTTTTTGAGTGTTGTTGTTTTCTAATAGTTGCAAGGTAACTAATTGAAGATTATCTGAAAAGAGGATTTCCGCATGATTCGGACCGATTCCTCTATGAGTTTTCGTTTTAAGGTTTTTAGTGTTCGTCGAAAAAGCCTTCAAAGCTTTCTACACCGCAATATGTACGTTGTTTATTTGTGAATATCATATTCCTGACTTTTTTCGCCTTGGGTTTTCTCGTTGCATTTTCTAACCACCTAATTCCATGGATTCAAGTGATTTCCTTTTACAATCTAAGCGTTGTTCATTTTCACACGTTGTTCCTTCTGTCGTAAGCATTTGTCTCCGTCTTGCTTTCAGGAATTCAGACGAAGGACATATATACTTGTACAAACACTTTCTTTGTTGGCCGATAGAGATAATTGTATGTAAGCTATTGTTCGAGGTAGCTAGGGGGGAGGGGGCTGGGGGGGGGGGGGGGGGAGGGGGTTTTTAGGTCTCGCTACAAATTCTTGAAAACTAGCTCTTCCCAGACAATGCTAACCTCGTCGCAAATAAGTGGTACGTAAAGAGGTGCTTTCTGCAAATCACGGTTATTTTCTGAATATGCTCCTATATATTTTTTTAAATCGCCGGTTCCATTGCTTTATAGCCGTCATCAACTGCTACTTCCTAGTAAAATGCGACTAACACCTACGTTTCCTATAGCGCCAACAGAGTGGGGCTGTGCGGGTCACATTTAGTACTATCGGCTTCTTACCTTGGTTCCGATTAAATAGTAGATACCGAATTACGGTATTATCGTAACTGGTATCGTTTGCTGTATAGTCGGGTCAAAACGACATGAAGCACGGACATTTGCGCAAGCGACTGCGCTCGAAGCGGAGCGGTAGAGCGTAGCGGTTGAGATCGTGTAAGGTCCTCGCTGCCGCCACTCACCTCTGCAGTTCGCCATGGTCCCACGTCGATTCCAACCGCTGTCTCCACCGCACCGCTTCTGAGAGCGGCCGCTCAAGCAACGGTCCGTGCTTCATGTCGTTTTGACCCAACTATACCATTACCGTACGTTCTAAGTGAAATGTCCACTGGAGCGTTGAAAAACTGTAAATTTTCCCATCTACGCTGCTGGTGGTGCGAAACGTGTTCTATATTAATGTTTTCTTGTTATGCCAACGAGGTTTAGGTGAAACTTTTTTATTGGCCTGACGTTTCGAAAAATTCGTCTTTTTCAAAGGCCTGAAAATGGTTCGAGGTCTTTGATACCATGCGTATCCCATCAAAGTCCTCCTCTCTCCTCGCCAACCCTCGATATTGTTCCAAGTACACCACGCAAGACCTTAAAAGGAAAACAACTGACCAGTTTCACCGACTAGCGGGGTTGGTAAACCACCGCGTTCTTAAAGATTGCCACCAAGGTGAATGAGATCTACGCACTGTGCAGTATCCTTAGGTACTGGTGTCTGGATAACGTTAAGGAACTGCATGTGGGGCAATCTTATAGCTCACAAAGTGTTACGAACGGCAAGAAGTCATTGGTAATTGATAAGCACTCATTTTTGTTATTCATGGACGGATTCCTGACGGAAATCCAGAATGCTTCCAAAGCCTTCCTAGCAGATATTTCTTTCTCGTGCGCTAATATCGTACATTTTATTTCAAACTCATTTCCATTATGGTTATCATTTTTGTGGCGCCCTAACGGTGTCATCGAACTCCCTCGCCTTTTACCAACCAAATGTTCCTTGATACGCACGTTCAGCATCTTTCCAGTTTCTCCAATATAAATGGCATTGCACGTTAGGCATTCTATTTGATAAATAACTCCGATGTTCGTGCAATCACCGGCCTTACCGAATGGACAAACTACGCAACATTCTGACTCGCATTGCCTATCGTGGAATCTATTGCGAACTAACTGTCGCTTGATGCTGTCGTTCGGGATGTTCACCAACACAACATCATCTTGCAGCTGTGTTCGCAAAAGAGTCTGGTGTATAGCAGCAGTTAAGGAGTCAGAGACGAAGGGGATGCACAAAGGAACTCTACCTCACGTGGGATCCTCACTCCTGTCGTTCGTGGTTCGAGATTGGGTGTTAGATTTCAATCTCGAGTAACCGTTTGAACTAGCTATGCTTGTGGCTAGTTTTAGTGATATCTCCCGTTCTCTATCCCCTGTGCACATTGCTGCTGCTGTTTTGACCATATTTCAAATAACTGCTTTTTTCATGCCATTAGGATGGGCTGACTTTGTGTTTATCAGTATGTTTTTCGAGCTTTCCTTGCGATACCATTTTACACTTGCAATGCCATTGTTTAGTTTTATTTGAGCATTCAAATAAGGCAGCCAACCATCTTTTGGTTGTTCTCGAGTGAGTTTTATGTACTGCGATCGTTCATTCAAAATTCTAAAGCATTCGTCCATTTCGGATTGCGTTGATGTTATAATGAAGCAATCGTCGATATAACGGCAGTACATCTGTGGAAGACGTTCCATCACTGGTTGTTCTATTCTACTCATAAAGCAAACGGCAAGAACTGAAGCAGGCCTTTGGCCCATAGCAAGTCCTCTTATTTGAGAGAAATATTTGAGAGAAATAATAGAAATTCGTGTTCTATATTGCCTTTTGTTGTTTTCAACGAAAGAGAA
Source organism: Necator americanus (assembly GCF_031761385.1). NCBI lineage: Eukaryota > Metazoa > Nematoda > Chromadorea > Rhabditida > Ancylostomatidae > Necator > Necator americanus. The sequence goes on along the minus strand of NC_087372.1, from coordinate 5,762,779 downwards.
AAGTACAGGCTAGTGCTGCCTATCGGTACGAATAAGAACACATTACCAAAATAATCTTGGTTTGGAGAGGAGAAAGTATCTTTTTGTGCAATGGGTGGGTGTAGTGTAGTCGGTAAGAGTTTCCCCTGTGACCACACGATCGATCGGAGGTTCGAATCCGCTCTAGTGCTCACCAAGACTTTCATCCCTCTGGGGTCGATAAATTGGTACCACACTTGTCCTGGAGGATAAAAACACTGACTTGACACATCGGTTAGCCGCCTCAAGTCATTGTATAGGCCAGTTACACGTTCGTAAACCTCAAACGATTCTGAATTGAAGTGAACGTGGTGCCGCATCCCAAGCGGATTGATTAACCCTAGACACCTTATCCTTTATTCTTTTATCCTTTTATGTAAAACTTATTTATGCCCAAATTAACATTCCCATTCGATGGTGTTAGAGGAGGTCTCGAAAAATTTGTGACGAGAATCCTAGAACTCCTCTTAGCATCTTAGACAAAGGCTTATGCATATCATAAGCCTCACTACCGTACCGTAAGCCAAATTTGTGCGAATAATGGAGATTCCAATTTTTGTGGTTATCGAGTACTGTAAAGTCACAAGATTTCCTCTTATCATCCATGTGTAGGGAAAGTAAAATTGTAAAAGAAAGAAAGTGATTGTAGATAAGCCCATGTGTCGTTTATCCCGATCTGCTGTAGAGGAGGCGTAACGGTGATGCGAATTCATCGGTGGGTCAGTTAGACCACCATGTGTTCGAGCGAATGAACACCTGGATGGCAAGAAGAAATCTTGTGATTCCACGGAATGAGGTAACTGCACGTTGCGGCGTCAGACCGGAGCAATCTCGGAGTTAAGATCGTTATCTCAGCAAATACTTTTGGGAACTTTTGGGGTTCTTGGGTTCCGATCTTTCAAAAAATGTTCTGAATCAGACAAAATTACAAAATTGTTTAGGCAAAGACAAAACAATGTTTCTCTTTTCTTTTTTTGCGCAATTGGTATATGTGAAGTATTGAATAAATAAATAATTAAATAAGATGAGATAAACTATTCACTACAGGACACAAAGATTTGAAGGCGTTCTATATCTATTCCAGAAGTCTAAACTTTGAACTGGGTAATGGAAAGCTATAAAATCCCATCAAGTGCCCTTTTTGATCCTGGGAATTATTCGTTCCTTTCTTATTGGGATCTCGCATTTACATTTCAAACTTGGAGATCGATGGGGAGAAGTTTTTTTTTACCGTTGAGCGAATGATTCGTCTGTTCGTAGGTTCGATGCAGTCGATTCCACGTTTTTTAGCTGTAGAGAACGAGAAATTGCCAAAACGTTAGCCAGCAATAAAAATTTTAAACAACCTCGGATCAAGCTATAAACATTTTTATTGTATCGTCATTATACCTGGGGTTCATTGAAGATCGGTCATAGCAACGATGGCGGTGGTTGAGCGGAGACCTCAGCTGTTGCATGCTTGTCAGGATCTTTACGTGACTTGCTGGACATCGAACTTGTCACTTTTTTGTTGCTGAACATTTGTTTCTCAGTTTTTTTTTAGCAAACGCAGAAACTAATCGAACACAGAAATAATTATTAGATTGAGTAGTAAATAATTTCCCTTTTGTTTTTTGTGCATTTATTGTGATGTTGATTTATTGTGATTAATATGTATTGAGCTTCTCTGCTAACTCTCTCGCTGTTTGTCATGGATTTTGTTCCAATATTGTCTTCAAGATATTGTCATCAAAGTTTGAACTGGGACCCCTCTCTTGGTTCGTCTTTCAGGGTCCCATCTCGAGAAAGAAATTTGACAGACCAATTTCTAACTTTCCGATCGGTTTTCGCTCCCTCTCCATGCACAATGCTCAATATTTTTTGAGCCGTGACCGCTACAGTAATCCCCAGTTTAAATTCACAGGGCGTCACATGGCGTAAGTGCATTTTTTGATCCTCCATTTTCAAGGTGAACGAAAAAAAAATCAAAGTGAACATTCACAACATGCGAGACTGCTGTCCAACGTGTAACCGAAACTCTGCCCCCGTAGCGATTAAAAAAAAATCCCTTTTTCAGGTAAAACATTGTTTGTGAAAAAAATAACTGTAGTGGTCATGCACCTGCTCGGAATCTGTTTATGACTCAATTTTTGTTTTTGTTTTTTTTTTCTTGTGCTGCTTTTTCATGTTATTTGCTATTTTGAACGGTGCTCCACAAACATTCGCCGAGGCGTAGCCTGACATCTAACTATTTTCGGCACGTGGTAGCAGCGAAATGAATTAATTCAGCCTCGACAGCGTGGTTTCATGGACAACACGCTAGGATCCGTTATCTTCGTCAGCGTATGAGATGAGCATTGATGCGCCAACTCTCTGCAATCACCTGTTATCCATGAAAAATTAAGATTCCTTTATTTGAATTTTTTTTGTCTTTCTCTTCATTTATTCATTTACATATATATTAATTTCTTTATTTTTATTTTTGTTCACAAAAATTTTCTTTATTTTCTCATGTCCTATTATCCATGAAAAATTTAGATTCCTTTTTTGATTTCTATTTGTCTTTCTCTTCATTTATTCATTTACATATATATTATTTTATTTTTATTTTATTCATTTTTATTCCACAAAAATTTCTGCTCACTTATTTTCTAATCCTCATGCGAGATCAGTCAATAGTACTGCATTCTAGGCGATAAATATTTTAATGGTCATTAAGGTCTAGCAACTCAGAGCAATGAGAGCAGTTAAGTACGGGTGAGGATAAAGAGGTTGGAGGAGGAGGGGTGGCCCGATAGAACTTTAATCCCTTCTATGTTTTTTATTGACATGAAACCTGTTCAGTTTATGTTTTACAACGGCTATTTCTGCAAACTTTTTAAAATCAACCCACGGGCGGTTCTGAATTTTTCTGCGCAACTGTTTCTATATTTTTCGGATGTTGTTTCGATCTTAGTGCAAACTTTCAGCCATGCATTTCTCTGCTTTTTCTGCTTTTGATCTCTGCTTTTTTTTAAAAAATAAATTTAATTAGCTTTATCTTTAGGAAAAGAGCAGCTGAAAAATCGTGTCAGTTTGCCTGACTTTTTCTTCCAGGATGCTTCGCAGTACATTTTCTCAATCATTTTAAATCGTTTGAAAAGATTTGCGCAAAGAATTGCAATTTTTCTTTTCCCCCCGATCATATCATCCTTTTTGGGGTTTTGAGAGAGTTTGTTATGAGGCCAGAATTATGTCGATTAGATCAACACAACTATGATTACTTTTAAAAGCACCACTCCACGAATCTGAGGTGGTGCGGATTTCAGGTGGAGTATTCGTATAGACGACAGTAGATTATGGAGAGGGGGTGAATCCGTCCATTTCTTCCTAATTTCCGTAAAAAACGGCCCAGAAGATGCGGCACAAGGCTGGCGCGCTCCAGTCGAACTCCCTCTAGAAAATAGTGCGCCAGTACTCCCGAAGGCGTATCTTCCGGGCCGTTTTTTACGGCAATTAGGAAGAAATGGACGGAATCAACCCCCTCTCCATAGTCTCCCATCCCGTATACGAATACTCCACCTGAAATCCGTACCACCTCAGATTCGTGGAGTGATGCCTTTAAATAATAATTGTTTTTAATTTTTTTCCCATGTAAGGAGTTTCCGTATCGATTTTTTTCTGAGAAAATTGTTCCCGCAGAAAGTCTTCGTGTCGATTTTTTTCTCTGAAGAACTTCTTTCTTTCGCTCAAATGTACTTGCTGAATGTGCCGAAAGAGTAGCGAAAGATTTGCGTTACATTTCCTGCTCTAAAATGCATGCCCTTGACTAGAAGTGCACCAAATGAATGTCAGTGCTGGGATGTTCTAAGCGCGGAAGTCCAATCCTCGCCGGCATTTCCCTTATTGTTCTTCTTAAATAATGGATGCTACGGTGACATCATGGACGATACAAAATTCACAGTCGTCACAGCGATGTCTCAGTCATTTATTATTCAGAAGCCGTGTTTACAATTGATACATAGCACGGCTTCATGTCGTAGTTATAAGGTTTTTCTATTCTAGACAATCCCTACTATTTATAATTCCATGTTTTTCCTAATAATACAAAATTCTCGTGAGATTTATCTGTGCAAGACGTTTGTAGCAAATTACTCTGCTTCTATCTCACGGTCAGAATTGAGTTTAATTTTCTCCTCCGTTTTTTTCTCACATGAAAAAAATCCAATTTTTTTTTTCTCGAAATGAATTGAGATGTTTTTTTTTTCAATCCATAAAATGTTGCGTTTTTTTACATCATTCTCAGCAGAATGAAACCTTCAAATATATCGAACAGTTATTATTTTTCTATTTTTTTAGATGAGGTTTTTCTTTCACGAAGGATTCTTGAATAGGGAACAGTTTGAACGGCTAGAATTCTTTCGAGGAAAATTTTCGATATGTCAAAAAGTCAATAAAATGTTTTGATTGTTTTGTCAAAAATAATACAAAAAAACCAGAAAAATATAAAGCTCAACTGACTCTTTCATTCCCATTCTTTCCCACATTCTTTTCAAATAGGGGCTTTGTACTGAATATTCACATTATCCCTTTTCCCGAAGGAGAACGGATAATGTGAATATTCTTGGAATGAAATAGCAGGATTGACTCTTTTTGAATGAAATCGCAATATTCTTTGGCGCGAAATTGCAGGATTTACGAGAAATGAAAAATCATTAAAAAAAAACTCTTGACTTCTTGAAAATTTGTAATGAAATTAATGCAAAGATTGATTTATAGGTGTTTTTCATTTGTCGGAGACAAGAGAAATTTCCAGGAAAAATCACATTAACACAACTTTCTTTTTTTAGTTTGTTATTTGGTAAAATAGCGTTTAGGGAAAATAGGCCACTAGTAAGTGTAAAAATTGAAATTAGTTGTTAAAATTAAAAAAAAACATTGGAAAGTGTCAGCAATTTTTTTAAATACGCCATGTTGCTGCAATTTTGAATCTGCAGTCCTTCAGCATCATGTTAATGTTAGACTCAACTAACTCTATAACAAGAAATTTTTCTTGGAAACGAGAAATGGGAAAAGGAAGAGAGAAATGCTTCTAAAAAAAAGAGAAAAAATTACTTGATCACTTGAAAACTAATTCATTCGTTGAAAAGCAAAATAATTGTTATTATTGACTGGCCTTTTTTGTCAGCCACAAAGTTTGCTAATGATGTTTTCACGTCTGAATAGAGCACATAGCTGTTACTTTCAGTAATATGTTTTCTTTGTATTTCACCCTGCTTATCACGCTGTAACATTCGACTGATTGTTGGCTTAAAAAAGGAAAAAAGAATCTTTGTGATTTTTTTCACCAACATATACATTTAGAAATGAGAAAGAAAGATTCTGCCGTACTGTATCAGAAAAAAAATACAACCCTTGATGATGGTATTATAGCGAGTTTGCCATCACATAAAAACGTTTGCAGTATTTTTTTTGTTATTATGCTGCGATCTTTCTAGAAACTTGGTCTTTTTATGGATGGAGAATTATCCATAATTACGTCATTTCATTTATTTCACATAATTTTCACGCGGAGACGAGGACATATACTCATTCTGAGGACGTAGAAATTCTACAAAAATTTATAATAAATTCTTAGGAATGCGTATGAAATTTCTTAAGAATTGTAGATTATTGTGGTTTAATTGGTAAATATATAATTTTTCTTCTATTGTTGCTAATCATTCAATAGTCGTACTTTCTTTTTCTTCCGATTTTATTATTCTTCGCTAAATTTAATTAATCTATCCCTCCTTGCTAACAATTAATTAATCCTAAAGCTATCATTAGACCGTGAAAGACTTCCAAAAAAAAAGGAACCATTTCCGCTGTTCATTTGTTTAATGAGTAATTATTACGTTTATACTTTTATTCTTTATCGTAACCTCGATAAAATTAGAATCTTAATGTAGCCATTCCATAATTGTTTGCTTTCTTCTGAAGGTTATATATAGCGTGAGAATGATGGCAACAAAATAAGCTACCCATATATACACAAACGCACACGTTTCCTAATATGATACTGCTGAAATAATTTGAAATCCCGGGAAAATTTTGCTGGGCGGCGCTCATATGCTGCAGTTGACGATTAGCTGTTTTGGCCTCCTCAACGTGTTTATAGTTCGTTTCTTTTTTGAAGGAGCATTGACGTGGGAACTCGCAGTGAAATTGTAAAGAGAGGCCACAAAATATTCATGCTTTAAATTCTTTGAAAGAAAAATTCGTTGACGTCATTTTTCGCAAATTTCTGGACACAGTTTTTTCCGACATCTGCTCATAAATTCCTCACATTTCCTGAAATAGGGTATGTCTTATGTAAATGGATTTTTTTTGAATATGTAGACTTTATCTTGTTGTTGAACGTCTTTTGTGGATATTTGTGGAGTCGTTAGAAGGTAATGTGAGTTTAAGAAGGCGGAAAAAGGCGTGCGAAATACTTACTTGTACTTAAATCACTCCCAAATCCAGCTCTGCTGGGGAATCCACGACGGCGCTCGACGGATTTTACGCACAGTCACGTCTCATGCTGCACAATAATCTTATCTCTATTCCTTTCCTTCTCATCCAGTGGCACCGTACTCTTAAAGACAGACCGAAGAAAATCCTATTTATGTTCTAGTATAAGTAATAAACGCATAATCATAAACAAAATATCACAAAGTAAACATACAGTACAACATATAATTAAATAATACATTAATATAATACAAACATACAGTACATAATTATATTATATTAATTACAGAATGTAATTGCGATGACAAATATATAATTCCTAGGCAGTAGACGTTCCTGTTCCGTTCCTGTTAAACGCTGGTATCTGCTGCATTTCAGTTCCTTTCTCCTTCATAGACCAGTAGAGAAAAAGAAAATTCTCTTATTATTTTCTTTTCTGCTTCTTCTTTTTCTTGATTGACTAAACAATAGAATCTCGAAAAGATTCTGAACCCATATATTTTTTCTTTTCTGCAAATCTCTTAAACTGAGAGCTCTCAATTAATCTTTGCGCTGTTCACTTCAAAATCATAATTCATAAGTGTCCTTGTTCTAGCTGCCAGTCTGTTCAAGTTCTATGTATTTAGAACTGTTTAAAATTATTATTATTTATTTTTATTATCTATTATTCTTTATTATTATTATTTCTCATTATTGGGTTAGTTGACGTAGTTTACACGTCGATGATCGATAATAATAGTAATAAATAACAAATGAGAAATGATAGTAACAATAATAATAATAATTTTCTTCTCATTCCACATGACTTTTTCATATTAGTCGACTTATTACAAACAAGAAAGTTCCAATTAAAATATTTTATATAAATGTCAACATATGTCTGTGTGATACATATATCACACCACAACCTACATAATTGCCTACATTTCTTACTGATTAAACTTATAAAGGGGCGACTGTAGCGCAGTCGGTAAGAGGTTCCGCTGTATGCACGATTGATCGGAGGTTCGACTTCTCCCCAGTGCTCACCAAGCCTTTCATCCCTTGGGGGGGGGTCGATAAATTGGTACCAGACTTGTTTGGGAGGATAAAAATACTGACTTGATCATCGGCTGGCCCCTGCAAGTTATTGTGTGGGCCAGTTACACGTTCGTAAACCTCAAACGATCCCTGAATTGAAGTGAACGTGGTGGCGCATCCTAAGCGGATTAATTAACGCCAGGCACTTTATTTTTTATAGTTTTTAAACTTATAAACTTCTGTCAGTGTACCACTTCTGCTTAGTATGCATTTTAATCCTTTACTTATTCAATAAGTTCCCTCAGCCAGCACTGCAGGAGGAATACGTAAAATTTTCCTTTGTTTTCTGCTTGAGATTCCTACGTGAGCTGAAAACTAAGCGATTTCTTTTAATTTTTATATAATTATATAATTTCTGGTTCTTAAGAAGTAATATTCATTGTATGTATATGCAGAAACCATATGAACGTTAGAGATTAGATAATCACATGTGAAAACAATGGGAGAAGCAGTATAATACATCTAAAATCACTCAAAAAAATACAATACATAACACATAAAAATCTGAGATCATAGGGAAGCGATACGGTAGTATTACAGCTGAAACAAACCAACTCGCTGGATTTTTCTCATCAATTTCTTATCGATTGTATAGAAGTGGATGAAAAATTCCCTTTAGAGTTTTTTCTTATCGTTTGAGCAAAACCATTATCCGACCACCCAGAACTAAAAAAAATTAAAAGCTAAAAAAACCAAAATTAAATGAAAAAAGAAAAATTTGTCGACTTTACCGATTTTTTTACACACTCGCTCATAATTTGATCGAGTTGCTTGGCAGAATATTAATATTGGCCACGGTCCAGTTCCTTGATTCTTGTTTGAAAGCCAAATTTTTCCTATGAGTAAACGAAAATTTTCCTGGTTCAATCGATGATCGATGAAAGCCTTTGCAAGGATCTTTCTGGAATGGCAATAATATCCTTTACATTGGTCTACGTGGACTCATTACTTGGTATGATAGTTCTAATGCTACACTATTCATAGTTGTTTATTTTAGTTGAAAGCGCTATACCACAAATCTGACGTGGTCAGGGAATCCGCAGGAAAAGCTAGAGATGGGGTCGTGGATTGGGGGGAGAGGTGGTTCCGCTCATCCCTCCCTCATCGTGCGTGGGAACCGCTTTAATTCCTACGAGGTACGTTAGAACGCTCGTACGCGTGCACAAGCGTTCCAACCGAATTCGTCGTGAAAAACGGAGCCTTTGATGTGGTTATTTTTCTTTTACAACGGTTAGGAAGACCGAACAATCCCTGATCCTGCAATCTACAACCACATCTATAGCTTGTCCAGCGGTTTCTCGGTTTCCCTCACTACGTCAGATTCGTGGTGTAGCGCTTTTGAGTCAGTTCGGCCATGCAAGCCCTCATCAATTTTGGAAATATTTCAAGTTTCATTCGTTCTTTTTTTCTGATTTCAATCCCTAATCCCTAAGATTTGCCTTGGATGTTGGAGTTCTGATGAATTAGTACATACTTTTTAGTGGCGTTAAACGGTTCCATTACTTTTGGAGGTGTTTGTCTGGATTCTGGTTGCACTTTCTAACAATTGTCACTCCGCAGTAAGGAGTATACTAGGTCTCTCTTACTCAAAAGGTCCCATGCCCTTCCTATATGGATCTTGCACTTTTGGGAAGGGTAGGGATTAGGATTGATATACTATGTTCATGAGAGGAAATAATTTGATTTCGAATTTTCTAATTGTTTCTTATCCAGAAAATAAAGGTATACAATCCAGTTACAAGCGAATTGTAGTCTTTGGTGGAGAAATTATTAGCTAACTAATTTACTAGCTACCGTAATTTACTGGCCATATTAATTTGAAGTCTAGTAAGAATAGTCTTGATTTATAGTGCAACATTGCGTAAGCGGTTACGTACAAGTTGGTTCAGTTTCCAACCTTTTACAGTGCAATTAATGGTTGGTTTCCACGCTGAGTGCGGAATTAAAGGCAGCGTATCGAGAAACTGACGTAATTCAGAAACCTTTGGGAAAATAAAGAGTTTGGGGTGTTGATTACGACCGTGAGCGTATCCCCACTCAATTTCTCATAGTTGTCCCGGAAACGGGCGTGGGAACCGCTTTAGTTCCTACGAGATACGGTAGAACGCGCTTCGCTGCACACGCTCCGGTTTCCTCAGCACCCTATTTATTGGTTTCACTTGAGTAGGCTGCTGAGGATGCCTCGTTGATTTTCAACCGCTCGCTCGTGGACGCGGTGAGTGCGCAAAGGTGACGCGTTCTTAGGTACTTCGTAGGAACAAACGCGCCGTTCTCACGCTATTTTTAGGAGGAGGGAATTGAGTGAGGCCGCGTTCTCATAATCTACACTACATCTCTACATCTCATCATCTACTTCTACAATCGAGCTCTAAATTTGCCCAAAGAGACCCCAAAATCGTCAGTTTCAGGATTCACTGCCTTTAAGCGAGGTTCTTATGGAGCAGATTTCTTATTGTAGCTCCGTTCGAAGACAGAATTCAACGTCAAGGACGGAGAGTGTGAATTTTTAGCGGGATTTACGTTTCAATATTAGTGACCACAGTTTTTACGTTGGTTTTAGGTGAAGAGATCAATGGTTAACTAATCTCTTTGGTTTTCTTGTCAAAGTTTAAGTTTTTAAATTTCCCTAAAAAATAAATATAAATTATAAATATATGTAAATAAATGAAATAAAAAAATATAAATATAAGTATAAATATAAGTATAAATATAATATAATATACAAATGTAAATAATAAATAATAAATTGTGCAAATATACGGAACATCTTCTAAAGTTCTTTTTTGTTTCAACTATATAATTGAATTCATAAAATGAATCTTTCAAACATCAGTCGGCACGAATCAAACATTGAATATTCGATCTATTCATTTATTAATGGATTGATTTTATGAAATATTCGAATAGAGGAACATGATGTGATGCTTTACGCTTTACGATTAATTACTACTAACTCTTCATAGAATTTTCGCTGAACATTATTAATAGTAATTGTGCCATCGCTTAATTAACTAAATTAATCACATGTATTATGTCCTCAGGGACGTGAGAAGACGACAGACGTCTCTGACGGCGTGTGTGTGTGTGCATCTGGCAATCATATGACAACGCCGGCTTGGCTTCCCTAGTATTACCCTAGTATTCTCTATTCTACCCACTACACTATGCTGCTAATTAAATACGCCATGCCATTCTTTTGCTTCGTTCACATCGTCGTCGTCGTCGCGTCACATGACCGTTATCTCCTCTACCAATATTAATATTTTCTTCATTTTTTTTTCTCTTACAGTGAACAATGAACAAAGTTCTACCGATACCAAGAATTCGTTACAATCGTCGTCAATCGACAAAAACAGGCCGGGAAGTTGTTCGACCGCAAACTAACAGGTGCTTTGTTTGAGTGCGTTTCTTTTTTTTTCATAGATAGTTTTTGTTTCTCTCACCCAAAATTATAGGGAAAAGAGTCTTTTTTTCCCGACATCAATTGAACCATCTTTCTTGGATTCCGGCTGCTAAAGGGAGTACACATGTAGTTCATTAAAATTTTCAAAGTAGCGAGCTTTTGTATTTCGGATAACAGATCCTCATTTAGCGAAGCGATTTATTTTTTCCATAATTTGATTTTCTTCGGAATCGAAAGGAAATTTCAGTGGACAACACGTCCTCAAATGGATATTAGTAGGGGTTTGCAGCGTTTTTTTTGTATCTTTTTAAATTGAGTTCACCAAACTTAGATATGCGTCAATGATAACGTTTCCAGAGAACTTCGTTTCCAGCCAGGAGCTAAAGCGATGAGAATTTTTTTAAGATAGAGGTCAATATCCGATCGATAACGTTAAGGATCGAACCCTGACGTGAATGTGTAAATTTTAGTGGATTTTTGGAGCACATAATAGAGTTTTAGAAGGACAACGTTAGCAATTCTTCGAGGAAAACATCATCAATAAAAGTTTATTTTTTCCTGAAATTTATTATAGCTACTTAAATGCACTTACTTTAATAAATTACAACGCTTACTCCATAAAATTTGACAATAATAATAACCGTGTACGATAATAGAGATGTGATGAAGAGCACGATTTTTTTAAAAAATAATTTCCTTTCTAGGGAATACATCCCCAAGACTTCCCAAGTATAAACGTTATAAACTTTGCTTTGAAAAAAAACACGGACAGAAATAGATATCTGATCGAGTTTTCAAAGTGTTTGTGACGCTTGCTTTTTTGCATGTTTTAAATAAAGTCGGCATTACTTCTAAACGAAAAAAGTAGAAAATTAGAAAAAAAAATCATAGAAAATAGATTTTGTTCCATCTACTGTAGGTACAAATGCCACCTGACCTTATTTCTTTTATTAGGTTATTCTCATTTTCTTCATTTTAATGTGCCACATGATTTTCTCCCATTCTACTTGTTATTTATAACCACCAAATTGTCGGGAAACGGGAAAAAGCCTCCTGTCGTCCTGAGCTCATATCCAATCTACTCTGCAATGCATATCCAGTCTTCAGGAATGGAAGAAAATCAAGTGGCACGTTAAAAGCAAGAAAATGAAAATAAGCTTATAGAAAAAATACTTCAGGTGGCATTATTAGCATCCAGGATACATCCTTAGGAGGACAAATACGATGAAAATAAAATTATTGAGAGCTTCTTTCTATATCTTTCTTCTTCTTCTTTCTTCTATCTATACTCTTCGGTATTACTTGATTAATTTGCTGACGCAAACCCAACTGCAACTGCACTTCGTTGTGGGACCAAGCCGTTCGTATCAGAGAAACATCCTAATGGCCGCTTATCGGCCAGAGATCATTTATCCACAGTTGCACAAGTGATACTGTAAGCGGGCTCAAAAACCTTCTGCTCGGGACCGACAGGATGAATCGGTTTCGATCGGCTTCGCTAAATACGATCAAGTTATGCTTTAGAACTTCTTGCAGAAATTTGTGATCAAGTCCCGCGACGAAGTTCGAGTATTTCCGGGAACCTTTACCACTGCCAAAAACTTCAACGTGGTTGAATTCTTGATAGAAAATTAGTTGAAGTCATGAGAGGGATATTTTCCTATTAATATTACGAAAAATATGTATTATTATTAATATTTATGTTCTCCTGTTTTGCCAACGAGTTTTGGTGAAATAGTTCAAAAACCACGTGTTTGCCAAAGGCTTAAAAATGGTTCGAGACATCGATGCTATGCATATCCCATCGAACTCCTCCCTTCCTCACTTACCCTCGATATTGTTCTTACCACACTACGCAAGAACTCTAAAAGGAAAACAGACTTACCAGTCTCACTGACTAGCGGTGCTGGTGAATAACCGCATTCTTACAGATTGTCATCCAAGTTTAATGAGATCTACACACTGTGCAGTATCCTTAAATATTGGTGTCTGGATAGTGTTAAAGGCATCACCCCACGAATCTGGAGTGGTGTGGATTTCCGATGGCTAATGACTATACGGGGTCATAGATTGAGAAAAGGGGGGAAAACCCCCTTTTTTCCCTTTTTCCAAAAAAAAAGCCAAAAAAAAAGGGGGAAAAAAAAAAAGGGGGCCCCCCCAAAAAAGCCTCGTAAAAAAAAAAACCCCCCCAAAAACCAAAAAATAAAAAAAAAAAACACCCTTCCCCCCCCCCCCCTTTGGTTTTTTTTTTTAAAAAAAAAAAAAAAAAAAAATCTGTACGACCCCGGTCATAGATTGCAGAAAGAGGTGGAATAGCTCTCATTTCTTCCTAATTTCCGTAAAAAACGGCCCGGAAGATGCGGCGCCGCACAAGGCTGGCGCGCTCCAGTCGAACTCCTTGTAGAAAAGAAGTGCGCCAGAACGCCTGAAGCCGTATCTTCCGGGCCGTTTTTTTACGGCAATTAGGAAGAAATGGACGGAATCACCCCCCTCTCCGTAGTCTCCCATCCCGTATACGAATACTCCACCTGAAATCCGTACCACCTCAGATTCGTGGAGTGATGCCTTTAAGGACCTTATATCTTATAACTCACAGAGTGTTACGAAAGGCATAATATCATTAGTGGTTGAAGTGGTTGAAGCACTAATTTCTCTTATTCATGGATGGATTCCTGACGGGAATCAGGAGTGCTTCTGATGTCTTCCTGGCAGATATTTCTTTCTCATGCGCTAATGTCGTACACTTTAGTTTAATCTCATTCCACTGATGTTTCTCATTCTTGTGCCGCGCTCTCATTAATGTCAACAAACTTCCACGCCTTTTACCACCCGAATGTTCTCTGATACGCGAGTTCAGTATCTTTCTATTTTCTCCAATATAAATGCTATCATCAATATTAATAGTAAGTATATTAATAAATAGTACTAACTAATATTATTCCATGTTATTTTTTGTCTTTTTTCCATTGAGAATTTTCACCGTGGGACCTTTTCCCCGCCCACTTCTTATTCGTCGACACTGAGTAACTTGATAACATGTTTAGTCGTGAATCGCAGATCACATACTTGTTCTAACATGTTTACACTCTTGTTTGAGCACCATTTTGTCAACCAGTAACTGCTGTGAAGAAAAGAGGCGTATCGCCTGCTCTCCGCGTTCATTCCCTCAGGGTCCCTTAGGGTGACCCGTCTGAATGGTCTCTTAATCTTTGAGTTAGTTTTTAAATGAGATATATCTGTGTCTAGGTGCCGTACTTTCAAATAATTTTTTTCCCTCGAGACGGGGGTGGCGCAATCGCGGTAAGAGGTTCGTTTGCGACTGAACGGTCGATGGCTCGAAGCTGCTCTAGAGCCAACCAAGCCTTTCATCCATCTGAGGTCGATAAATTGGTACCGAACTGGTGGCTTAAAGGCACCACCCCACGAATCTGTGGTGGTGCGACTTTCAAGTGGGTTATGCCTACACGGAGTCGTAGATTATGGAGAGAAGGGTGATTCTGTCCATTTCATCTTAATTGCCGTAAAAAAACGGCCCGGAAGAGACGGCTTCGAGCGTTCCGGCGCGCTATTTTCCGCAACGAGTTCGATTGGAGCGCGCCAGCCGTGTGCATGCGCAGCGTCTTCCGGGCTGTTTTTTTTCAACGACAATTAGGAAGAAATGGACGGATTCACCCTCCTCTTCATCATCTACGACCCCGTAAAGGGACTCTCCAACTGAAATCCGCAGCACCCCAGATTCGTGAGGTGCGGAATAAAGAAGGAATAAAACACCTGGCTTGGCCACCGCAGATTACGGTAGGGCTGCACACACCATCATAAACCTCAAGCGAATTTCTGAAGTTTCTTCTTCTTATATTTCTATTATATTTCTTATATTATTTCAAAAAATTCTGAAGTGAATTCGAACCCCTAGGTGCATCTCCAAACAGTTTATCAACGTCGTGCACCTTATCTTTTATGTCTTTTTTATGTTAGCTTAGCCAAGTGTTTGATGTATGTAGCCATTGTTATTTTTGTATTAGAGAACCTTTCTGATTTATTGCTGTCTCATTTCTCAAACTGTGTGTCTGCCTGCCTCGACCTAGAGCTGTTGGAATAGCAGATCCAAGAATTTGAGGATGAATGAAATATGGCAAAAATGTGGATTTGGAGTAGAAAATTCGTGTCAGATGTTCTTTTTTTTTTGCTGAACAAACTTTATTAATTTGGGTGGTTTCATTTCACATCACTCAGTTTTCGATATTTTTATTTTATATTTTTATTTTTCGATAACGTTGAGATTTTAGCGGCAAATTGATCCCATCCACAATTTCCCAAAAATAGCGAGCAGGACGAGGCGACGCATGCATAAGTAGCCACGCCCACATTGCAATTTTTTGCAATAGTTGCACTATAAATCACTAAATTTAGTTCTATTTGTCACACGAGGTTTCCTTCCTTTTTTTTTCTTTACTGTCATTTTCTCTTCACTATAAATAAATTAAGAGTCTGGAGAAAAGATTAAATTTCCATCACGTCTCTGTTATTTTCGTAAAATAGAGCGTGTAACAGCTGACCTGAAAACAACGTAAATTTATTTTCCCCTCAAAAGACATTCTTCATTACGTCAAAATTTGTGTAAACACAACAATCCACATCTATTTCGTCTCAAAAGTCTGAATTCAACACGATTTTTTCTATGAAATTCCATCAGGATGCTAGCAACTGCTCGCTGTATTCTTCGGTGAGTGTGTGTGAATTTGAGTGACGTATCGTTGTTTTTCTATCCGTTTTTTTCTTCAAATTTGAATGCTTTTTTTTTTCTGAAAACCCTGCCATTTTCAAAGTGCAGACAAATTTTTACGTAAACTTGTCTTAGCATCGATTCTTTTCCTGCCATATAAATACAGAGAAATTTGAAATGAATTGCAATAATTATGTGCTAGCGTAGCCTGAAGTCATAACTGTGAGTGTTTCCATGGACCTAAGCTTCCACATCATTCATCATGTCACATCAAAGCATTAAAGAATCGTTGAAGCCACATAAAACCACATAAAATTGTCCATCCATTATTTTCCTTTATTTTGATTCTGGTATGGAATTATAGTTTCTATTTACTTATTTTTTACATATTTAGTTTTAATCTTTGTCACAAGTATCGGAATTTTTGGTGTGGCCACAAAAATTGCAATTAAGCACAGGGTGGCGAAAAATTACGTGCGCGTGATATTTGACATTGACAAAATTAATGCGAAGGTCTGTCAAAAAGAGATTCTTAAGACGTCTGTGGTTTCATCGAAGCAAAATCACCTCAATTTTATTTTTAAACAGGATTGGGCTACTACAGCCCATAAAGCCAAAACAACGATCCACTCTTCCTTGAGACCAAGATTGAGTCTTTTTTTTTCGCGAAGGATCTGTGGCCTAATTCGAACAACGCGGATCTCAATTCATTAAACTTTTCTGTTTTGGAGGTTTACATATTTTATTTATTGGTTTTATTCCCATTCTCTCATCGATTTGACGGTCCCCGAAACCATCGATAGATTAACGAATTGACGCTTATATCAAAGCTGTTAGTGGCCATTTTGAAGATTGTTTGTGTTTATAAAATGTTTTGGCTCATTGTTTTATGAACATGAAGTTTCTTTAATGTTTTTTTTGGCAGAAAAAGTAAAGTTTGAACTTTTTTCAATGGCTCCTATAATTTTTCCCTATCGTTTATGTTTCTAGAACTGTTTCCAGAAGACTACAATAAATTCTCCATAAAAACAAGTGACCTTCAGCTTCAAATCTAAGGATCGTGTAGTTACCTAGTTCAAAAACGTATGAATGATTTAAAATCCGCTCGACAATTGTTCTGGAGAATAATTGATGCTCATCATGGTAATTATTCATATGTCACATTGTCTTTTACGCAGTCACGCGACTTCTTAGCTATCCTTGGATTTCTTCCCGGCGTTACTTTCTTCCTCGGCGATCGTAGATCATCTTAGCGCTTAATTCATTTCCATTTCTTCTTCTACCAATTTATTTTCACTCTCGGTTAGTTCGGTTTTTTCAAAGACATTTTCTCAAAATTCATAGAAAATTAATAAATAATAATAAATTTTAAAAAAAATAAGTTCTTAAACTTTCTTGTGACTTTATCTTCTTTCGTCTGTTCGTTTTCAAATTCTCCTGACACCTCTACGAAAAGTAAATCGAAAAGAAATGATGCCATGAAATCAAAAGTTTTCAGAAACACAATTTTCAAATTTTGTGAGTTTTTTTCGGCAATACAATTATTTCTCGTATGTAGTTTGAGGGATTGTGAGAATTTGAAATTATCACATGACATCGAGCAACGTGATCTTTCAGGAATATGTAATTACGTGCGGAGTTCAGACGCATATTTTAAAATAGCATAACATATAATCTTTAAATATGTACAATAATCTCGCATATGTACTCATTCTTTTCGGGACCCTATGGGACCGAAATATCCGTCAGAGCGTCCGTTTTTCATTTTTCCTCAAAATCAGCACAATTCACAACTTCTTTCAGATCTACCATAAGTCATTGACTCGCCGTCGGGCATCAGATTTGACCTTTACGGATGCTCAAACATGGTTACCATTATTGTTTTTCTCTAAAAAAAAAACGCCGCTTTTAAATGGAGGACAGGAAGGAAATGAGCTATAAATGTTCTTATTGTTAGCTTTTCGGGAGAATTTTGCCTTTCATTCATTACTGGACAAATGTATCTGCACAGGAAATATAAGTAATAGTAATATAGTAGATAAATATAATATAAAATATAATGTATCGGGAAGTATAACAAATTTCCTTTGGATTTTTACCGTATGAAACACGAGTAGGGGGATCGCATGTTTGAAAAGATCGAACGAATTGTCTTTCCTCAATTTTCGAACCTATTAATGAGTTATGTTTTGCTTATGCACTACATTTTCCTCCACACTTTCCATATTTCCCATTCATTCGATTTTCCAGACTTTTTTTTGTGAAAGAGATAAATGAGATGCCACTTTTTTGCGAAGCGCGAAAATTCGAGTTAGAGTTAATGAATAGAGGTTTCCAACTAGTTAATTGTTTTGTCCATGAAAAATATTGGATATCCTTTAGAACAATCTTTGCAGTTCGAATGTTCTCTTGTCTTGAAACCTCGGCATATTCTGTTTGTGTTTTGTGATAGTGTGCCTGCGAGGTTTTTAGATGGAATCCTTTATTTGTTTGACGTTTTGGCTTTTTTAGCCGTCTTCAGAGGCCTAAATAGTGGATTACTGGAGCAATGCTACGCTTATCCCACACGCAGACCCAGGGTAGTGTGGTACTTGACGGGATAAACGTAGCATAGCTCCAGTCATCCTCTATTTAAGCCTCTGAAGACAGCGAAAAAGCTGAAACGTCAGGCAAATAAAAGGGTTTCATCTAAAAACCTCGCAGGCACACTATCACGAAACAATCTTTGCAGTTTTCAAAGAAATGTGTAATTTAATTTCGGCATTGATTTCTTGAGGTTTCAGGTGACTTTTTAATTCCCAAACTTTAGGTGAGTTTTTAGTTCCCAAAGTTGCTTCAAATCCAGTTCGAGCGGGATCCATGGCTTTGCGCTTCAAAATTCCCAACATTTTCCATTTTAGTTCTCTCAAGCGCACAGAATTGGCTTTGTTTATGAGTAATGGCCTCAGGCGAGCCATAAATAAACCTGAAAAAAAAACAGAAACCTATGTTTAAAAAAGCCTAACAACCTTAACATAGTACAACATAAACCTTAGCCATAAGTATAACCAATTCTGTTCTTCTATTCTTTATCGTGTTCTTCGTCCGGAAAAAAATTCAGTTCGTAGCGTTTGTTAGTGGCTCAATGGATTTTATGCTCTCCTCATACGCATCTCCATAGTAATATTCGTCTTCCACGAATTCGAAATTCGAGTTCCCGTCGTCGCCGCTGAACGTTGAGATCACATTACTCCGTCCACCGTCATGCTTCTTGGATATGGATGGATGTGTTGTCTTTGGTGGTGGTGGTGGTGGAGTTGAACGAAAATCGAATAGCCGGCGTTAGTGGGAGCCAGTCGACCGTTTCTGAAATCTCATTCCATTCTCGCGGCCGCCATCCGCTGCTATAGTAGTATAACTTGCGTCCGATCAATAGTGTATGTTTGACGACGCGTTCGTTTCCCCGAGAGACCTAACTATGGTGGGCGTGGTCAAATCATCAATTATTTCTAGACGAGTTAGACTGAGGCAGAGTTTAGGTAATTAACGACAATAACGACGATATGGGTGCATTTACTGTAATTTTTGCTTTTATTAAGTTTAATCCTAAATTACTTCCGTTTTGTTCTTCGTATATTTATTATGAAGATGATTTATTATGATTCTATGGTGATTCTGACCTATTGAGGTTCTCCACTAACTCTCTTGTTGTATGTCGTGGATTTCGTCCCAACATTGACTTCAAGATATCTTCATCAAAGTCGGAAAGGGGACCCCTATCTCTTGGTTCATCTTTCAGGGTCCCATCTTAAGGAAGAAATTTGTGAAACCATTTTCTGATCGCCTGATCGGTTTTCGCTCCTTCTTCATACAAACTGTGGATTTTTTGACCTGTGGCCATTTCTTTTTTTTCTAAATTCCTTTCAATTAATTTAATTTTAATTCCTTTTTTAAACTTCCGAAGCATCACATGCCGTTGACGTGGTTTTTGATTTTCCATTTTTAAGGTGCACAAAAATTTTTTTAGAAGTAACGTGCACAACATTAGACTACTGTCTAAAGACTAACTCTGAAGTTTTGCTTGCGTAGGGACAACAAAAATATCTTGCTTCGGTAACCCATTGTAAGCGTAAACAATCACAATACGTGGGTACCATGTTCCTGGACGGAAGTATGGCTACTTATGACTTAACTTAATATTTTAATCACTTGAAAATCTAGGTCGTCATTCTTACGCCAAAGCTTCACAGTCTTGCACGCACATATTTTCTTCAAAATCGTGTACGAAGTAATCCCGTATGCATAACGAGCGGTTCATCAATGATTTATTCGGGAAATTTCTCAGGATTTAGAAAAAAAAAACGGATTTTTTTTGCGAGAAAAAAGACTCTCGATTTCAAATCCGATGATTTGGGGCTTTTTCCAGTCGTTTTGGTTACGTTTGAGGCATATGCACTTTCTTTCGGCACTTCACCTTAATTATTTATTGAATTAATGGGTTATTTTTTTTTAAAGACAGGTCCACTAGTCAAATGGAATTTTTATTTTATCAGTTTACAGAGCTTTTTTGTCACAGAAGGTGGTCATCTGAATTTCGATTAATACTAGGATTTTCATCCTTCTCAGAACGTTTATATCTATCTCCTCTATTCTTGGACATTCATTCATTACTTCCTTTATTTATTATCACTTTTATTATTGTTACTTGTTATTTATTTAGATATTTATATTATTATTGCACCCATACCTATGGAAGGAGTTTATCAATGATTTTTTTTTTTTTTTTTTCTGTTGCTAACCGCTTAGATTGCTTACTCGTATTAGTATTCCTGCGAAAAGAAGAATGACTCATGTTTACTCCTCTAAAATATAAATAAATAAAATATAAGTATAGAACCGCAGGATGTGGTTAATAGGGTAGACAAAAGGAAGTTTACATTCAAAAAAGAAAAACCGGAAGAAGAGTAGGAACAAATTTCCGATTCCAATCACGAATCCTGACGAATTCTAAAACGAAAGCAAACGCACGAAAAAGAACGTGTTTCGAATTTTGTAAATATCGTAGTTCATTTATTCCGGATCGGTTCAAAATGGATTTATCCCATTCTAAACCAGCGACATAATAATTGATTTATAATCAATAATCGATTGAATATGTGCATATGCTATCCATCTCCTGTAAAGAAAACCCTCAAGTGAAGAAAATCCCACATGTTGGCAATCTAACCATCGAGATCGCATCACTAGTATCAATAAATCCAGTTCATAATCCCAAAGGTTTCCGGAGGAGAGGGTTTGAAGATGGCTATAAAGTGATTTTTCCACTATAGAAAAAAATAGTTTTTTCCTGAGACCCTGATTTTTGGTTCAGAATTCTATGAAATGAAATATGTTCTGGAATTCTATGGTGGAGAAAAATCCCCCATCAGATTTGATTGACGAACATAAGGCTGAGCTGTTGTAAAAGCCATAAAATAAAATGTAAAATAATATAAATATAAAATAAATTAATGAAATTACAAAAAAATCTAGTCTATAAATTTACAAATGATATTTATTTATTTATTTATTTATTTATTACGTTCAAAGGCGCGCCCAGAGTAAGAGGCAAGGAATGAATTTAAATAAACAATAGAAAATCCAGCAACGAGAAGAGTAGAATGAGAATATAATTCATTTTGCAGGGATAATTCACAACAGTAAAGCAGTAATAATTTAAAAAAGCACATAATATGAATATAAAGTAATATTAAATATAAAATAAATAAAGTAAAGCGAACCTCAGATCCTGAAATCATGGAAATATATTTAATCCTCATTATTCAGTGGATGTGCAGCGAATCAGCTCGTCAATAGTCGCTGCTATAAAGTTTTAGAGGAAGACAGTGTGAGATAATGTGATCTCATCCCACTTAGTTCAGTTTAAACACATTTTTTTTTTCGTTTAAACACTTTGGCGACACATAAATCCATCGTTTTTCACCTCCCTCACTGAGACGCAAGTCCACTTCCACATAATTCCTGGATTTCTTTTATTGTCTTTCGTTCTCGTTCATGCATGCATTCATTGCTGCTGATGCATAATCTAACTGGATATGTCAATAAAGCACTGTTATGTCCGCAATTTTACGTCTACCATCCATCGAATTAGCCGCAGATTTTATACGGACTCCTCGTTAGGTCCTACGAATTTTCATTGGGTCATTTATTTATTTTTTGTTCTTTCATCCCGCTTAAATGAGACTTCTCATTTTATAAAAGTAGTTTTTCTTTGTTTTTGTTGTTTACAAAAACCATATGTAGCTCGGAATATCCACTGATTTCATTTAATGGAAAATTGTCTCTGAGGATGAAAAGCGAAGAAATTTGCCTCGGAACCAAAAAGAAGTTAGTTCGAGCAAGAAAGAGGAGGAATAATTTTGTAGAAAGGAAGAGAAATGTACTTGAATCATCAAAATACATATTAAGTATTAGATAGCAATGAAGCAGAACTGAAAGCAAGTTCTGTCAATTTTTTTGGGTGAAGATTTTTCAATTTTTCATTTTTTCGAGAGAATTTTGATGTGTGAGTAGTCCCAGATTGATTTGAAACCTATTCAATTTTTTTCGTGAATTTCCAAATTAAAGCGAAATCTGCAAAATTCACGCTTTGAAATTTGTACTATTTTATAAAATAATTACTTTTAAAATAATAATTTTACGAGGAAAAAATCCCTCTGTATGTCGAAACCAAATTTGGGATTTTTTTTTGGATAGCCTTGTCGTATTTAATTTTGACTCAATTTAATTTTTAATTTTTTAAAATATTTTTAATAGGAGTAATATAGGTTCCATGTATGAATTAAAAATTACTCTTTTTTTGTTTACGCTACAGAACATTATCATTTGATTAGTTTTTTTCCGAGTAGAATAACGGATTTTGAGCCATACTCATTAGCGATGGAATGAAATTTGATACTTATGTTTTTCAATAACAACGAGATGAAGGGTTTGAAAAATTTGCATTTCTGCCTGGTTCTGTCATCATCTGGCATCCAATCCGGATATTTTCGAGAAAATAGCTTTGTTTATGCTGTGTTGCTTTGCAGCACATCAATACATCAAACTTTTTTGTGGTTTGTTTTTCCTTCGTAGGAAAAATACTACGTATTGTGTGCATAAGTACGTAATTTTCTCACCAATATACAATTTTCATCCAAATGGCTACATTTATCTTTTCTTTCTTCCATATAAATCCAGAGTAAACATCGTGAAATGTCTTAATTTTGAGAATTTTGACTCTGATCACCCATTTCAGTGCGCAATTTTTACGAGAGAGAATGAAAGAGAGAAAGAGTGAAAGAAAAAAAAAGAAAAAAATCTAGATTAAAAGATTTGTCAAGTCCTCCATGTATTAGTCGTTACGTTAAGATTTGCTGAATGCTATTTTAAGAGCGGATATGTTTGTTTTCCTAAAAGTGCAACCTTTTCATAGCCACTGGATTCCCAACTACTACTTGAATCCTCCTTCAATCAACTACTCAATGTGAAAAGTCTGGATGAATGTGCTTAGGACAATCGCAGCGTATGCGTACCAGTGGATAATTTCATAGCAGTGTAAAACTAGAAGAAAAAAGGGAGGGAATGAATGAATGAATTAATGAATAGATGAATAAACGGAAGAAAATGTGCGGGGAAAGTGTTATCCGAATTAGGATTCAGGATCTGCTTCCTGTATTTTCAATGAAATTGTTTGTTTACTTGTCGAGCTTTGCTCAAATGATTCTCGTGACATTTGAATTTTCTCATCCTATTTGAAAACATACACAAACACATGTCACATTATCCACAGTCATTCCGGATGCTTATTCTCTAGCTGAGAAAAAATGCTTTTTAACTAAGAAGAATTACCTTTGATAAAAATTTTTTCTCTTTTTTTGTCATCGAACTGCATCTTAATTTCATCCGTTTTCGTTTATTTTCCTAATTAGTCATGTTTTCATTAGCATGCTTTCTTTCTTTCTTTCTTTCTTTCTTTCTTTCTCTCTCTCTCTTTCTTTCTTTTTCTATGTCTCTATTTCTTTTTCCTCTTTCTTTCTTTCCCTCTCTCTTTCCTTCTTCCTTTCTTTCTCCATCTCTTTCTTTCTTTCTTTCTTTCTTTCTTTCCTCCACCTTTCTATCTTTATTTCTCTTTCTTTCTCTGAATATCTCTCTCTCTTTGAAAACTTCTCCCTGGAAATCTCTCTAAATTCCGTCCTATTACGGGTGTTACTTTGGAAAAAAAATACACTGATGTTTACGAAAATAAGCTAGGAATATCAAAAAAAATGAAGAAAAAAAAAAGAACTGTGAATACCGTAAACAAGCACATCATTTCATTTAACAAACACATCTTTTGTGAACCGTCTAAATTCTTTTTGTATGGGCTAAGTCACTTATGGCATCTCTCTCTCTTTCTTTCTCTATCACTCTCTTTCTTTTTTCTCTCTTTCCTTCCTTCTTTCATTCTTTCTTTCTGTTTCTTTCTCTGAACATATATATATATATATATATATATATATATATATATATATATATCTGAATGCCTCTTTCATCGGGGAATCTCTCTAAATTCCCGTCCTATTACGGCCGCCATTCTGCTAATCTCACTTGACTACTTTCCAGAACGAATACGTACACGAATTCTATGTACGCATATCCACGAGATGACAGCCGAGTGGCACTAATTTGTTCAAGAGAGCGCCAGCTAGTCACGAGCCGGCCATGAGCAGCCGAGCGGGAGCTCCGCTCCTGCTCACGTGCTCCTGAGGAGAAAAAAAATCTTGAATAAGGCTTTCCCTCCCATATCTTCATGGATCGTTTGATGATTTATGATTTACTGGTCATTATTTCTTTGGTTTCCGGAATTTTTCGTATCCTTTTCATTACTTTATATTATATTAGAGCAGAAATCGGTTAATAAGGTCGTATACAGTTTGCACTTTCGTTCTGACTCTATTTCTCATCTAAATCGTAAATAATATATACACATATATAAAAAAATGCAATATAGTCTATAATAATATATAATACCGTAATACTACAATAGTAATAAAAATCTATTTGTGTAATGTATGTGCAATCTAATTCTGTGCTATTTCTCTCGAACTTTTCGCATCTGGGACCGCACGAATGTATGGTGAAAATGCGCATACGCGTTTGATTTATTCTTTTTTTAAAATAATTTTTAAATTTTAATCAAATAACTGCTAATATTTTGATGGTTTAAGGCTAATTTAAAACTTTGCTTGGCCTGGACCTAATCCAGGGTCGCAAGAGCTCATGCGACTGTTCGATTAATTTTTAATATTTATTTTAATATTCGTGCGACCGGAATGAAGAGGAATAAGTATAGAATGAGAATAATAAAGGAATATGTAGAGGGGACACGCACTATTCAATGAATAGATGGATTGCGTATGGCGCGTGGCATTGGCGTAATATCCAGAGGAAAAGAGCATTATTATATGTACCACAGAGCATGTCACCATAGCTATAGCAGCTAAAACCGGTCATAGTATATTTACTGGAAATTAGAATTCTTGAAAATACTCAACTAGCTGCACAATCGTTAAAAATCCAAGAATTTCTTGTCAGCCCACATACATATCGAATTGTTTTCTGGATGACGGCGACTTCGTGTCTTAATCACGTTTTTTTTATTCCTTCGGCGCGCTGCAAAATCGTTAAAAATCCAAGAATTTCTTGTCAGCCTACATACATATCGAATTTTTTTTTGAAAAGGGGAAATTTTGTCTTTCACGTTTTTTTATTCCTTCTGCGCTCATGCGTGTTTAAAGTAGATTACACTGTTGAATTCTTGTTGAACACGGTGCTTAGCTGTCGTGAGCTCCATGTAAAACTCGTCCATCATATAATGGACGAGTTTTTTTTTGTGATACTCTTCCTTTGTTGCCGAACTTTCCGAATATTCTACGATGCCTTTGTGTTTTTGAACAGAAAGCCAATGTGAGGTTTTTTTCTTTTCGAAATCTTCTATTTTTTTTATACATTTAGAAAAGATTACGCTTATTTTTTCATCTGGCAGCTAATCCCTTTCTTCCTCATTTCCCTTTCCGTTCTTGCACCTGAACCTCATCCGTAGCATCGTAGGTATTCGATAACTTTTTTTTCGTGTGAGTTTCAGATTTCACTTCGACTGAACTAATTTAAAACAAAAGAAAAAAGACTACCCTTGGAAAGTTTTGCGAATAAAAAGTTGGGCAAACGAATAGATTAAGCGGATTTGCACCAGAAAAACGGCTAGTACTATAGTACGGTAGATTGCACTTTGCTGTATTTTTCCGGATAGCAGAGCAAGACGACGGAAATCGCTTTAGGAACATCACAAATCATGTTTCGGTTGCATTCCACGACGCATCGGCAGAGTACACATTACCGTAATAGATTACTACCATAAATAGATAGCTTCACGTACATATTTCCGCACTGATGCTACACCAGTGCATCGCCTTGTCGTTGTTGTCGTGAAAACAGCAGGTTCCCTAAATAAATCAAGTCCGAAAAAAGTTCCCAGCTAAAGGATTTAAAAGTCAAAATCATAAAGTCACTGGCGTATCAATCCACTCGGGATTCGCCAACGCGTTTTACTGGAATTTGTAATCGCTGAGGTTTTGGAACGCGTGTTGGCCCACACAATGACTTGCTGGGGCCAGCCAGTGATCAAGTCAGTGTTTTTATCCTCCCACACAAGTCTGGTACCAATTTATCGACCCCGTAGGGATGAAAGGCTTGGTGAGCACTAGGGCGGATTCGAACACTCGACCGTCTGGCTACAACGGGCATCTAACCGACTGCGCCACACCCGCCCCACTAAAGGATTTAATTATTATTATTAGTTAATTATGCACAAAATGATATTTCGCTCACTATTGACAGCTATATATGAATTTTTCCTTTTTTTTTCTTAAATTCGATTAATATTAATTCTATTGCTATTACCGTACTATAGCGTTGAAACTGATTGGATTACTAAAACTGATTGCCGTCATCTGAAATATTCACAAGAAAAGTTTTAAAAGTTTTCAAGAGTATTCAAAAGAAAAGTTTTAAATAAATAATCGTAAGAATTACACCGATTTCCCCATTATTTATTCATATTTTATAGTACTTTATTAAAAGAACATTTTACCTCCTTTATTGTCTTCCATTCCCTGTTATGAGAGTAACGGAGTTTTTTTTTTTCCACAAAAGAAATCTATTGAAAAATTTTCATCTCTCTTTTACTATGTACCTACTTTTGTTCGCTTTGTGCACACAAATGAGCACGGATGTAAATGCAAGTTTCAATCCAGAAAAGCGACTAATCATATCTTTTTTTCCCTGAGGCTCAAAAAACTGTAGTTCTTTTTTTCAGGAAAAAAGGAACTAACTTCATATGTTGATCTAGAAAGCCGCTGTCAACAAAAAAGAAGAAAACAAAAAGCAAAAGAGAAAAAAAAACAAGAAACAAGACAATAATGGCAAAAAAAAACAGGAGCAACCATTAGCTCAAAGGCATCACTCCACGAATCTGAGGTGGTGAGGCTGGCGCGCTCCAGTCGAACTCTTTGTAGAAAGTAGTGCACCAGAACTCCCGAAGCCGTATCTTCCGGGCCGTGTTCAAGGAAATTAGAAAGAAATGGACGGAATCACCCCTGTCTCCATAATCTACTGTCCCCTATACGAATACTCCACCGGAAATCCGTACCGCCTCAGATTCGTGGAGTGATGCCTTTAAGCACTTAGTTTTTAATTCATGATAATGTTTCGATCTTAATTGATGTGATCGATCAAGCATCATCCAGTGCTTTTATGTTTGCCGTGCATGCTTCGTTCACGCTTTAATTGAAACGCTTGATGGAAGAGGGGGGATTGTGCGTGAGAGCATCTGCCCCAACAACGCATCCGACACAACAATCCATTAACTGCTTTGTAACACATATCATCGAGACCGCTGAAATGTGCATCATGGTCCATAAAATATTCTTTTTTCATTTTTTTTGGAGTGTTTACTAATGCATTGTCACGAGATAAAGATAGTATTTATTCCTGAAATCATTTCTCCTCACTTCTTCTTTCTCGTCTCTCGTTTCTTTTTAAATCGCAGCACTCGTCCAGGTTTTGCTCTTGAAAGACTTAGATGCTAAAATCGCTGACGAATGAGTGACTTTTAGTCGTAGACTCATCGTGGATTTTTCAGGTAAGCAGCACCTCTCACAAGTGGGTGGTCCAAACATTGAGAAAACAATCATCGGGCGACGAGTGCATAGGTGGCTGAGGCGTTGGGGAACAACCATTATTTGGTTCCGTATAGGTGGTCTAATTCCCGGAATCCTTCAAAAACAAAAAAAAATTCCGGAATTCTTCAAAAACAAAGAAAAAAGAACGCTAGAAATCTCAAACGAATGCTGTCAACCCAAGCAGTCTGTTAATGTTTGGAGTCTCAAATTCTTCTGCTTGTTTTATATGTACGTGTTTACGCTTAAATTAAATTACTTAATTTTGAATATCGAATTTTTGGAACTGATTTTTACAGACGCCTTTTACAATCCTTGAATTTTGTATCCTTACTTTCTTTTCGTTATCGAAGTAGGCGCCGCTAAATTGAAAATTATATTACTCTAGCATTTCTAGGAAGGAAAAAAGTGTAGAAAGTAGGAGGAAGTAAAAATAAAATAAATCAGAAAATGATAATTAAATAAAGTAGTTGGTAGGAAGAAATCATAAAAAAAAAAGTAACAGAGTAAAATAGAAAGCAGGAAATCGGAAGAATAATCTCGCTTCATGGAGGTACTGTGGATTGTTAAAATACAGATTTGTTGATATTTATTATATTTTGATTTGAATTACGGATATTTTCGTTTGAACATCTCTGGATCCTCTCCGCATACGCTTTATCGGTTTCTTCGCATTTGATTCTGCTTTGTGATGTGACGTATATGCCAGAACCGGGACATTAACAATTAGATACGAAGTGGCGCAAGAATCTCCTCAGTAAGTAACAGTCAAACTGAAAAAATTTAATAATTAATTAATTTTTTTAGTCCTCACATGGCAATCCATGTGTTCAAGAATGGAGTACATATACAACAAACAAATAACAAAAAATAAAACCAGCTAAAGAATAGTAATGAGGACACTGAACGTCACTGAATACATCTGAAGAAACCTCCAATTATTGGTTTGCTTCAAGGGATCATATCACGAATCTGACGTGGCATGGATTTTCGTTGGAGTGTGCTAATATCGGGTCGTAGATCATGAATACAGGAGTGGTTCCGCTCATCTCTCCCTGCATCGCTGCAAACAGACGGCTTCGAAATGCGGATCCTTACAACGTCCTCTATTGTAACGCGCCGCGCTTGCGCCCCGCCCCCGCCTGCGATTCGTTGAATAAAATGGATTGCCTATACGAGCGCCCAGATGGACTTTCGACGTCACAATAGAGGACGTCGTAAGGATCCGTATTCTGAACCCGTGTGTTTACAGTGAGGCAGGGAAAGATGAACGGAAACACCCCTGTATTCATAATCTACGACCCGATATATATCTACTCCAACGAAAATCCGTACCAGGGAAAATCCATTCGTGGGTGATGTCTTTAAGGAATCTTTTTATAGCTTTCTTATAAAACTGGAAGTTTAGTGGAAATGGGTATTTTCTTTTGATATAATTAAGTTGTCCGAGCCAGTTTTGTTAACGAAAAAGTGTTGTCTCACCGGAGACGTAGGAATCGTAAAGTTAATCTTAAAAGCAGCATACCACGAATCGGACGTAGTGAGGGAAACCGCGGGGAAAGCTATGGATGGGGTTGTAGATTGCGGGATCAGGGATGGTTCCGCTTTTCTCTATCGTCGCCAAAAACTCCGTTTTTCACGACGAATACAGCTGCGACGCGCCACCCTCGTACGCGCTCCGCATCCAGCTGCGCAGTGGTCGAAAAACGGTGAGTTCTCCTCGACTGTCTATTCAAGTGAAACCAATGAATAGGTTGTGCTGAGGGGACCAGAACGTATACATAGACTAGTGTTCTAACGTTCCTCGTAGGGACTAAAGCGATTCCCATTCAGCGGCAAATTTGTGATCGCCGTTTTTAAGACGACTGGGGAAGGGTAAGCGGAATCACCTCCGATTCCGCAATCTACAATCCCATCTCTAGCTGTTCCCGTGGATTCCCTCATCACGTCAGATTCGTGGTATAATCTGCCTTTAGATGTTCGTGGGACCACATTTCATCGATTTTTCTTTTAAATAGAGGAGAAATTAGAGATTTTCGCGCTACTGTAACCATGGAGGATTTTATGAAGCATGATAAAATCGTGGGCTACAAACTCACCTGAGAATCTACCTTTCCTGTGAAATTCACTATCACCATTAGCAGCTTATTAAATTCTCTATGGCTGGCGAACCTTTACTCATGGATTCGTTGGATTTCTTAATTCAGGAATCAATTAAAGCACATTCGACATAGTTAATAATTTCTGTATTCTATTTTCTGGGTATTCCGATCCGATAAATTGTCCGATATTCCACGACACAGCCTTCGCATGTCGTTGAAAAAAATGAGTGTTCATTTTTTCAAGAAAAATCAACGTATTTTTCGTGGAAATTAATAGTAAATAAGTTCTGCTTTCTTTTTAAATTTTAAAAGAAACGTTTTCCCTTTGGATAATAAGACAACAGCTTGAAGCATAATTGTTATACTTTAAAATGGATTTCCAACCTATTTCGTTTGAAAAAAAAGGAAAGAGGAAAATTCAGATAAAGCAGTAAAAGTAAAAATGATAATAATGAAATAAATAAAATAATAATAGTAAAAATCCTAAAATGGTAAATTTTTCGTGGAAATCAATGACAAATGAGTTCTTCGGGTTTCGTTTCAAATCTTTAAAAAAAAGGTTCTATTTGAAAAATAAGACAACAGCGTAAAACTGGAACCTAGTGCTTTAAAATCGTTCAAAGGTGATGCAAATCAAGAAAAAAACTACTACTTTCTTGTTGATGGGGGATTCCCGAGAAATTCCGTCGAGTGGAATGGATCATTAATGAATACGCACTATGTGGTAGTTACCTCGTAAATTGCCATAGTTAATGACAATTTTAAGTGCTTGAACGATTCCCGGTAATTTTCAGGCGGCGTTAGTACTTTTGACTATAGTGGTGCTAGGAATGAACTACGCTGCTGTTCCGCTTCCAGCCATAGTCTGTGGATCGACGAAAATAGTTGGAACTTTTCATTTTTTTCAGTCAAATTACGTTAAATGTATTTATTTTTCATAATAGTTACTGGAATGTTTCGGTGTTTTCGTCTTTTTTTCTTGTGTTTTTGACCAGTTATTAATCATTAGCATATTTATTTACATTTATTTCATTATTTATATCACATTTTATTTGTATCGAAGATAGTTGTTTATATTTTTATCACTATCAATTTTTTCATCACTATTTGCATTACTTCCCGTTTATATGGGAGATATTTATTTATATTTACAATATTATGTAAGTCGGCTTCTGATCTCTGAATCCATCATCCATAAATCCATCATCTCCTCAATGTTTCATGGTGTTCAGGAAAAGTTCTATTGAAAACCTAATAGTGATTTCTGTCTGTTGCCATAGTTGTGGTGGAATTTTTTCTTTTTTTTTGGAATGGTAGGAATACTGTAGGGTTTGTTGGAAGCAGTGGCTAGCAGAAAATTAACGCAATTAAAGTGCTGGCACTTCCACGCTAACATGAGAAGACTTATTTAAAGTTTCACTGACAGAACAACCATTTCTCTTTTTTGTTTGCTTCCAACAAAATCTAAAATTTTTCGTTTCTACAATGGTTAATTTACAGTGTCAATGTTCTTCTTTTCAGGACCCAGCTAAATGTTGATGTTTTTTTTCTTATTTTTTGAACGTAAATATCGGTTTTTCAATTAAATTTCACCTGCTTAACATCATAACCGACATGATTTTTGCGCCGCTTTACGATGTGTGTTTAGCCGATCTCAATGTCTCAATCGAAGATATGGATTAATTTGCCAGAAAGTAGATCATCGTTTCTCCCCTCTCCTACTCCCCTCCTCCTTCGAAAAAAAAAGTAGAAAAATGATTGATCTTCGTATTTTTTGTACTTTTCTGAAGAGAAAAATATTCTTTCGGTGTTTTTTTTTCAAGTTCGCATGCTTTCATGACGCTTTTTTTTCCAATCCTCAAAGGTTATATTTTTCCCATGAAAATATTTTAGGACATTCCTAAAATACACAGATTGATTTCACTTTTAGTTTCTCAAATGAAAACGGTGCATATTTCACCCTACCACTGTGAATTTGGATGGAAACCCACAATTTGAATAAAAGCTTGTGATTTTATCCAAATTGTGGGTTGTGTGGAACGTTATCCACATCGTTATCCCCATTCCTCGTTATCTTGGACTTCTGGGAAAAATTTTGCAGGGATTTTTCTCAATTTTTGAGGGAAAATAGGCTCTCTATCGTTTAGAGTAATAGCGGAAACGGAGCATATGTTTGAATAGATTAGGTTGGTGTGCAAGAAAATTCAGGAATTTTTCTCCTGTGAAGGATACATACATGTATTCAAAAATTATAGCGTAAAAATTTAATTTAGTTGGTACCTGCAAATACGTGACTCATGCAGTGAAACTTAATTTTTTTTTTTGATTTGCTCAAGACCTTATTAAAATCTTCGAATTGGTTTGTTCTTTGCTTTTCCAAGAAAGTTTGGAACAACCGTCGATACGTTTTTTAGGTGGCTTAGGCTTTCAGGAAGCCTGTAAACGCTATTTAATAGCATCGTTAACGAACTAGCTTCTTCCAAGTTCTATCGATTGTTTACTCCGTAGATGTTACGGGTTTGTCGGTTATGATGTGATGTGATGCCGCTTTAATCCAAACACCTTTGTTCGATCATTTGAGTTTTCATCCTGAAGCTCGTTCGTTTAGCTGAGATTCATCGTCGCATCGCTTCTTCGTGTATGCACACAACGGATGAATAATTGAATAGCACGATCCTATTACATGGATAAGGAGGGGGACGCTTCGCCATTTGCAATTTTTAGCCGCCTTACGCTACGTAGGGTACGATAGCAAATATGAAAGAAAGGGATTGAAAGGGGAATCATGAGATTTGACGTAAATAGCACACGTTCTTCTCGTCCTCAAATCCGCTATTCCATCCAGAGAGAGAGAGAGAGCAGCGGATTTCTCTGCTCTTTGATTTTTGTTAATTTCTGCGTTGCTGCTATTTTACGGCCATGGGGAAGCGGGGGGAACTAAGCAAGGAGCGTGACTTTATTGCCATTACTCCAGATCATCCTAACTTTCATTTTGTTTTTTTTTTTGTGTTTTCCTTCCTATAGAAAAAAATTGAAAAGGAGTCAGGATTCAAATATTGGCTAGAATTGATCGTTTCATCGCTTTGCTTCGTCTCCTTTCAAATTTCTTGGAAATTAAGGCTTAGGGCAGAGTTTTTGCTCCATGGATTGCAAGCAATCTGTTATTCTAGATCTTCTAAGATTCCAGTTTAGTCTTAGTTTGTTTTATCCGTGTTTTTTTTCACTAAAGGAAATATTTTGAAAATTAAATTATTATCTAAAGTAGATTTCTCCATTTATTTTTTCCTGCTTGGTTTCCCCTTAGATTTCCTGAAATTTGCAAAGCTAAGCCTGGACACAGTTCCTAAATCATGCATAGCGATCTGTTAATCCAGATCTTTTTAGTGTCTATTTTATTCTCATTGCTATTCCTCCTGAAGAAGAAATAAAATCGAGGTTTAAAATATTAGATTTAATCTATTCGTTCTGATTTTTGGATTTTTTCTCTAGATTTCCTAGAATTTCTAAGGTTAAGATTGGGCTGGGGTCTTGAATTATTTACAGCGCTTTGCATAGCCACCATGATTTCATTTCATTGCTATTGAGAACCACCGTACTTTAAGGTCTTACGACTCTGAGGTAAAATTTCTGATTTTGCATTTTTAAGCCATATCCTGTAGGCAATCTTCAAGGAAATTCTCTATAGTGGCTTTTTTCTTGCGACTGACAGAGAAAAAAAAACACAGAATAAGAAAAAGTTTTTAGAATGACATCGGAAATTCCCCCTCCCCTCCCCACTTTAAAACTCACTTAAATTTTTCCCTCTTTAAAATTTTCAAAGTACTCTAAGGCCTTGGTGTTATTTTTTTCTCGCTACTTTTCATGGAAACCGACTTTCGAACTTTACATACATACTGATGGGAATTTGTCCGAAAGATTATCCTTTCTCTTTTTTTTTCTCTCTCTCTCTCTTCTCTTCTTCTTCTGCTAGGTGTAACTTCTTCTAACTTTTTCTTCTTCAGTCCGAGATCGGAATGATTGTGAACACACTATGGAGATCACTCGCCTTGTAACCATACGTATGTGACAGAGTTTTTGTTGCTCTACGAAGATCCATTAAATGGATGTGCAGTCATGTCGTGACTAATCAAAGGCAAAAAATCAAATTTAGCGTGTGCATGTGTCTCACTCTCTCTCCACACACACACACACACACATACACACACATATCCGATTTTCCATCCAGGACTCAGTCAGCTTGAATTCCGTAGCATTTCCGTAAAGTAGTAGTAGCATTCAACATATGTGATTGATGCCATGATGATATGCCGGCGGTCTTCGTCACTTCAGGAAGCTACTTCCTTTCCATCGTACCTCTCTTTTACAAGCCTGCTACTCCTTTTTTTCCAGGATACGGTAGATCTTTAGAAAATCCAAAATGCTTTCGAATTTCTAAGCAAAGAAAACTATTTAAATCATTTCAACTTGCAAATGAATATCATGTTTATATAAAATATAGAATATAATATTATATATAATATAAAATACAATAAAATATAGACAGAAGTATGCCGAGGTTTCAAGAAAAGAGAACGTTTGGAAAAAAAAAACATCGGGTGAAAGGTGGCTTTTGAATAAAATTTAACTGTTACATTAGTTTGTATGGAATAGGATGTTCTCCGTGGACTAAAATACATTTTTCAAAGGAATTTCCCTTTACGTTGTGAAAAAAAAAACATAACATCCATGATATTCATATGTATCTTTTTTTTTTCAAGATGAAGGATGAAGGATGAAGGATTTTCAAGATGAAACTCCTTTGAAAAATCTTAGTTAGTCTTAGTCTTCGGAGAACATTATATTGCATGTAAACTATATAAAAGTTAAATTTTATTCAAAAGCTATTTTTCACCCGATATTTTTTCAACCTTTTTTTTCCGAAATGTAGAGGAATATCTGTGGAAAACTTTGAACCTCCGATCTCCTAAAGTTATTCTATCGCATGAAAATTAATAGTTCAATTTTATTGAAAAGCGACTTTTCACCACCTGAAACTTGTTCTTTTCAGTATTTTTCACATTTTTGAAAGTATATTTTAGGGATTTTAAAGACTTTAAAGTTATTCATGACTAATAAAATATCTAGAACTGCCAATTCTCGTAATGTAAGGATATTTTCCTAAAGTTCCCCTAATCAGTTTCCCCTTCTTAAGTAGGTTTTATTGTAACCGTAACCATGGTGATAGCTTTTTACACCTCTAGAACTTCTTCGATAGTATTTTCAATTTTTCCCTTTCTAGCCTAGCTTCTCCACGGATTGTAGCGTATTTTTTTCTGGATTATAGCTTTGTCTATCGTAGTGGCATTAATAGCGTGGTGTAGCTTTACAGCTGGATTTATTCACGAGCCGTACACGCGACATTCCAGCTGCTATCGAACCTATGAGTTCTTTCTTGATTTTTGATTTCGTAAAAATTCACCATAATGCATTTTTTTCTGTTATTCGTTCAATCTACATCCCGTACGAAATTTTGTGTCGGAGAAGAGCGGCTATGTGACTTATATCCAATGCGACATTTAAAAAAAAATTAAAATTAAAATTAAAATCAAAATATCAAACATCAAAAATATCGGGGTGTCCTTATTATTTGACGGCGCTGGATTATTCTTTATATTTTATTTGATGTCCTTCTTGCAAAGTTCCTCTTACTTACCCCAAGACATATTCGTCTCCATTCATTTCCTTAGAGTGGCGCGTTTACACCGACCTCCTCCTCCCCTCCCCCACCCTCGACCCTCCACCCTCATCCTCTCCCTTCGTCCTCTCCTAAAATTAGTGACATCGACATTGATTACCGGTGACATCTCTTCTTTTCATACATCTAGGAATAGCGAATAGGCGAGGATGGCGATCATTTCACGGGCGTGGCCAATCGGCCCTATTTTTCTCTTCTCCATATTTTTTTCGTATATAAGGGCGGATGTAGTGCAGTCAATAAGAGGTCCGCTGTGACAGCCTGATCGATAGTTCGACTCCGCCCAAATGCCAATCAAATCTTTTATCCCTGTTTGATCGATAAATTGGTATCAAGCTTTTCTAGGAAGCAAAAAACACTGACTTGATAGATCGGTTGGCCTCCGCATGACATTGTATAGGCGAACACGCGTTCCAAAACCTCAACGGTTCCGAATTGCAGTGAAAATTCGGCGTCGTCCCCTTTCCAAAGGGATTCGTACTTCACAGACCTTGTCCTTCATCCTTTACATTTTTTTTTCTGCATTTAATTGAAAAGACTTTACAATGCAGCGTTTTTTTCCCCTTTGAAGTCTTCTTAGTAGACTTTTTATTGTGGTCGTCACTCACTAAACTCTGAAACACCTCTTTTTTTATTTCATGGCTCCTGCCGTATTCTCCGGAGGTGCATTGTTTCTCTGTCGGCTTCCCGCTGCGTTTGTGCTTTATTGGGAAGTCATGCGACATTCGAGTGACATTCGAAGCATGTTTGCTCCTTGAGATTTTAATAGCCCGTAGCAAAATGACGCTAATAGACGTTAATGACGTTCATTGATGCTGTGGCCCATTGTATGCTTGACGTATGCGTAAGAAGTATAAACAGATGATCGTACTTAAATGAACATTCATCTTTATACATACTAAATATAAGATAATCACTTTTATCGCTTGGGAACTGTTTTTTTGCTTGAGTATTTTTTGTAGTGTGCTGTACTAGAGAGATTTTATCAAAAAATATTCTCTGAATAATGTAGAATGTAAAAAATGAACATTGTTAATTTTTTTTGTCAAATTAGTTACTCCAGAAATTACTTAACATCATTTTGTAACGTGTGGAGTTGGTGTAGCGCAATCGGTAGGAGGTTCCGCTGTAAATGCACGATTGATCAACGGTTCGAAACCGGTCTAGTGCCAACCAAATTCATTCATTTCTCCGAGTTCGATAAATTGGTACCAGAGTTGTTTGCGAGAATAAAAATATTGACTTGACACATTCGCTGGCATCCGGAAGTCACCGTATAGGTTAAGCACGCGGTTGTGAACCTCAAACGCTTCTGAACTGAAGTGAACGCGGCGGTGGCGTATCGTAAGCGGGTTGATGAGCACCAGAAATCCTTTATCTTCTATCCATTTGGTACAGTTATTTGTGATTAATTGATTAATGTAATTATTTCACTAAGAGATGAACTTGGACGATTATGCTCAGCCCTTTAGCTCCTTTAAACTCATCACGTAGTTTTTCGTTCACCATAAAATACAAGAGTTTATAGTTGCTTAGCACGATGAATGCGTGAACGTTTGACTCACTACCGACATCTTCGTTAAATTTTCGCTTCCTGTATCTCTTCAGGAACACGACATGAATTTTTCTAGAAAATTTCCGTTGGTGTTATGGAAGTCTTGAAATCTGAAATCAAGTCGAAAACTGGAACTTGGTTAAAGTCATCTTTCAAGTTCCATTCCACTACAATTTCTATTTCCAGCTTTTTTTTCATCGATATTTTTTTCTTTGAGATTTTCGTGGAGATTTTCTCAATTTCAATCTTAAAATTCATTCAGCTAGGATTTTTATTTCGTGCCTGTTTTTTTTTGATTTTTTTTCCCGGATTTTCAAATTCTCTTAGTATTTTTTTTCTGTTGCACTGTTTGCAATAACGTGCAATTCTTTGTGAATATGTGTTCCTAAAATTTATGTCCGTGATTTCGAAATATGAGATAATTTTTTGAAATTTTTATATCGCCAAAACTTCTGACTTTTAGTTTTGCTTTCACGTTTTGGTCTACTTCTTGCCGTTTTGTTTCATTTTTCTTTCGCGGAGAAAAAAAAACACCGCACTTTTTTCTTTCTACAACTACGTTTGTTGTTTTGCACTTTTGTTTCTGAAGTTTGATAGATTTAGACAAAGTATACATTCATTCATCAAACATTTCAAAGAGGAAAGAAAATCCTCAAACTTCTATTGTTTTTGTTGTCAGAGCGGATGTTGTTTGATCGTTGACAGATCGTTTGTCGTTTTGACAATCGTGCTGTGCTGTCCACAACGTGCTCGACCTATCCGCGCTCTGCTCACCCACCCACTATTACTGTGTTTGTTTGCCGATAATTATCAACATAAGTGTTTATCTTTCTTGACTTGAGAATTGCTACTGCGATCATATGACATTAGGAAAAATATCCTTGAAATCATATGTTTGTCCTCATTATCCTCAAACACCATAGAATACGCAAACTACTTCAAATATTTTGCTTCTTGAGCCACTGCTTCCTTTTCCCTCAAGAAAAGGAGGAATTTACTCAAAGGCAGTATACCACGAATCTGAGGTGGTGTGGATTTTAGGTGTAGTACACGTAGACGGGGTCGTAGGTTATGGAGACCGGGTAGTTCCGCTCATCTCTCCCTGCATCACTGCAAACACTCGCATCCAGAAAGCCGTTTTGTACGACGCCATGTATTGCAACGCTCCGCCCCTTGCGCCGCCTCCGCCCTGCGATTTGTCGAAAATCAATTCGGACTGCCCCGATAGGCAGTAAGGGACGCTACGCGTGCAAAGGTGGCGCGCTGCAATAGAAGGCATCGTAAAAAAAACAGCATTCAGGGGCCAACTGCTTGCATTGATTCAGGGAGAGATAAGAGGAACCACCCTCTCCATAATCTACGGTCGCGTATACGGATACTCCACCTGAAATCCAATACCACACCAAATTCGTGGTATGCTGCTTCTAATTCTGCATTTTACCATTGAATACTTACATATTTTTAAAATCATTTTTGTATTTTTCCTAATAAACCTAAGGTTATACCGAGATCCAGGCGATATTTTCACTCTCTGCCACTTAAGAAAATCCTGTACCGGTAAAATCTAACGTTAGAAGCGCTCACGAATTTCATATCGTGGAAAATTAGTTTTTTTTTTTCGTTTGCTCTTACGACCATGCAGAGGAAAAGAGCAACGCGAAACGAACCAGTATAAACTCACTTACGACAAACGATGCGAGCATCAAACTTAGCGTCAAGCGTGCGGCATCGCTGCGTCAATTTTAGCGCTCACAGTGAGATCCTACATTGAATTTGGGCAAAAAAGAAAATGTGTCAAGTTTACTCGCTGACTTTTTCCACAGCGATAATTTCACTACGAGAAAAAAAAACTTTATATAAAAAATTTGCAGCATTGTGAGAGAAAAACAGGCAGAAGGATTCTCACGGTCATTCTCCTACGAGCCATATTGAGTACGGTAAAAATCCTCTACACTTTTCCAGCTCCGTCTCGGAAGTGGAGAAGTAGAGTAGAGGTAAAGTATCCCAGCTTGAACACAATGAGCACAATCGGATTACTTCGGGAAAATTCCATATGGGAGCATTCTTTTCCTTTTTTCATGTGTTTATTTCAATTTATTTGCTGAAAGTTAGAGGTAGTCTTATGAAATACTAAAACAGCAACTGAATAAAAATTAAATAAAAATAATGACAGTGTTTAAAAAAAAACTTTAAAATCACATCATTAATTCAAGAAAATTTTCTAGCTGTTTTGTGGATAACTATTCACCTTATGTACATATTCATTTATCACAGAGTTTCTTCATTTCAATAAGAGTGAAATGCTGAGCATCTCGAAATTACAAAATTACTATGTATGTAGGTAGCAGGATAGATAGAACAAGAATTATTTTGCTTTAAAATCGTTGAGAGAACCACTTATTACTACTTTTTCATCCTTTTTACTTTCTTTTACAGTTTTTCTGACTACGGTAATCGGAATATAGTTTATCTTATCTTATCTTATCTTATCTTATCTTATTTATTTATTTATTTATTTATTTATTTTACTTACTACTTCACATACACCAATCGCGCGAAAAAAGAAAGAAGAAACACATTCTGTATGAGTCACAGACATTTTTTTTTGGAAGATTGGAACCCGAGAACTCCAAAAAGTTCCCAAAAGTATTTGCTGAGATAACGATCTTAACTCCGAGATTGCTCCGGTTTGACGCCGCAACGTGCTGTTACCTCATTCCGTGGTGTCACAGGATTTCTTCTTGCCATCCAGGTGTTCATTCGCTCGAACACATGGTGGTCTAGCTGCCCCACCGATGAATTCGCATCACCGTTACGCCTCCTCTACAGCAAATCGGGATAAACGACACATGGGCTTATCTACAATCACTTTCTTTCTTTTACAATTTTTCTTTCCCTACACATGGATGATAAGAGGAAATCTTGTGACTTTACAGTACTCGATAACCACAAAAATTGGAATCTCCATTATTCGCACAAATTTGGCTGACGGTACGGTACTGAGGCTTATGATATGCATAAACCTTTGTCTAAGATGCTAAGGGGAGTTCTAGGATTCTCGTCACAACCTCTTCGAGACCTCCTCTAACACCATCGAATGGGAATGTTAATTTGGACATAAATAAGTTTTACATAAAAAGATAAAAGGATAAAGGATAAGGATAGACACATGACCGTATGAACATTAGGAGTTGAGAGAATCATTCCCATCAACATCATAGATTTTTTATCCTTTTTATCCTCAACATTACAAAGGTTCTTATTACATACATATTCTATGTCCATTAAATTCATATTTTATTCTTATTCTTATTACATGACTTCACTTGATGAAAGTGTGTCTAGCGTTAACCAATCCGCTTGGGATGCGCCCCCACGTTCACTTCAATTCAGAATCGCTTGAGGTTTACGAACGTGTAACCGGCCTATACAATGACTTGCGGTGGCTAGCTGAGGGTGTCAAGTCAGTGTTTTTGTCCTCTCAGACAATTTTTGTACCAATTTTTTGGCCCCCTGAGGGATGAAAGGCTTGGTGAGCACCGGGGCGGATTCGAACCTCCGGTCGTCGATCATGCAGGCAGCGTAACCTCTTACCGACTGCGCTACATCCTCCCTAGGGAACATGTTGGCGAAGTAAAGGGAAATGAAGTAGAAAATGAACGAAAGAAGAGTTTTTCGCGGAAAAATAGAACTTTCTCGACGAATTTGTTATTATTTGCTTAACTAACTAGAATTTACGCGGTATACTAATGGATCTACGCATTTGTATGCCGTCGAACGCATGTCACGCGCGTACATTTACGAGTACATGTGTCCTTTTTGAGAGGAATCTTAGAGGCAGGCAATAGGCTGGAGCTGTATAGAATTGTTTCATCAAAATTAATTGACAGTTTCCTTGAATGTTTGTTTCACGTCTTCCTCTATTTCACGTAATTTTAATGCCTTTATTTTTCTACAATGCTCTACTTGTAACGTCACTGGTGCCGCAACGCCACTACACTAACTCTAAACGCGGTTCGGATGTATTCCCACGATTTCTTCAAAGAATTCTTTCTTTTCTCTGCGCCTAAACTCGCACACACGCGATGGGTTCTCTTTTTTTTTGCTTTTCTTTAACATTCCACTCAAAATTAGATGCTTAAAAATTTGTTTAAAAAGTTTGCTCCGGTTTCCGTCATCAATCTCGGATCTTATAAGATGTTGAGAATCTCCTCCAGGAAATTTTTAAGCGTACTGGATACAATTGTTCGTAAAACGCGTTATTTCCATACCTTAGCATCTCCCGTGTCTAAATCTAAGAGTCTAGTCAGTCAAGCAGCATGGAAAATCAGTTGAGGGGAAAAATTCTATGGAATCGGAACTTCTCTGTAGTCAGCGATATTAATCCTATTTTTTGCCACTTTGAACTCAACATAATTCCCAAAATTGTGACAACACTGAGACTTAGTTTGTTAGTTTGTTAGTTAGAAGATTTAGTTTGTTCTATTCTTCATAGCTCCTCAAGTCTTCCAAAATATCGTAGAAAAGGAGAAATTTCAATTCTGACTTGCCCGAAAGTATTGGCTGGAATACGTTCAGCAAATGAAGGAAACATGGACCGATTTACATTTTCCGCGGGGGTTTTCTTCGCTACATTTATTTTGAAAAAGGGATGTGGGAAGAAAAGCAAAAATTTGAGGGCTATCGAGAGCAGTTTTTAGCTTTTTTATTTTCTTAAGTGCTAGAGAGACACGCAGAGATTTTCACTGCAAGGCGGCCACGTTAATCGATATTTTGGGATGGGATTTGCGTGCGTCGCGTACACGCGGGACAATAAATTTGGTGAGAACGGTGCCAGTAGGTGTCCAACAGCTAACAGCTATAGCAAAGTGAACGTCTTGCCATTTTTCTGTGATTTTATTATTTTCATTTTATATTTTCCGTCTTGTCAGTCTAACTTACGACATTTAAAGAAGCTCGAACTTGAGATCCGTTCTTGATGAGAGTCTTAAGATTCATGATATCATTCA
Source organism: Necator americanus (assembly GCF_031761385.1). Lineage (NCBI taxonomy): Eukaryota > Metazoa > Nematoda > Chromadorea > Rhabditida > Ancylostomatidae > Necator > Necator americanus. Next base: position 5,720,466 of record NC_087372.1, on the reverse strand, counting down.
GTTTTGGTTTTTCATTTCAATTTGTCAATCCAGTTTTTCTTAACACTTTTAAATTGCTGACGACTACGTACCATCAAACAGTTCACCTTTCAGAAGTGTTTCCAAATTTTTCTCCCTCTTTTGCAAAAATTTGACTCAGTGGAATGTCGAACCTGCGTCGTCCCATTATTATATTGTCAACGCATTGTACATTTTCAAAACAAAACATTCTATACTGTCCAACTCCTAAAACTAAATATAATATTTTGTATTTCATTTGGTCTTTTAATATTATTTATTGTAATACTTTATAATATATGTAATTATCTGATACTACGTAATAATTTGTCCTAGTTACCATTTTATCCTTCATTCATCTTGCCACTTTTCTATGGTCTAACTTGAAGAGATTGAAAAAAGCTTGAAGTTGAGATCCGCTCTTGAAAGTATTCCTAAGATCCATGACATCATTCAGTTGCTATCGTCTTACAGCTCTTATTTTGATTAAATCCGCTGAAAATTTTCTGGATAGAATGGGTTTTTTCTCGTCAACGAGAGAGAGAGAGAGAGAGAGTGGAAAAGCTCAAAGCACAAGTTGAAGAATTATGTAGAAGGTTTTCTTTTTAAGTAAGAGAAAAGCGCAACGTCCATAAATCTTTGTGTTTGTTTCTTGCACTCTCGCACTAACGTCATGCATTTTCTTCCCGACTACTTACATGCATAGCTCCTATGACTTCAGGAAGTCGAAATTTAAGGAAATTCTAAGTTTTCCAATATGTATTCTTCTCTTGCGCTCACATGTCTAAATTGCGTTTTTCTATCTCACATGTACATGTGATGCTATTCGTTTTTGTGACAGCTGGGACCCTGTTGTTCCTACCCGATATATGGTTACGTTTCTGGAACATAGAAGAGTGCATATTATTGACACATATTGACTTATGTCGAGTTTTCGAATTTTCTCCAAAAATTTTCTTCTTTTTTTTTGAAATTCATACCTTAGCGTAGCTTTTTTTCTTATGCTCTCATCGCTTGACAGGAAACATTGTTTATTTCTGGATCTCTACATGAATCCTTCGTTACAAACCCATAATTTTAGGCGAGCACTGTCAATACCAACAGTGCGTGTATCCTCACGACCATTACTACCACCTATGTCGCATACAATCGAAATTTCTATTACAGTAAGGTAAGAGATATGAAAATATTGACGGAATACTGTATCTGAATTCTTTATTACAGCGATCTCGTCGGTTTAGAACATCTTGCCAGAGTCGCTTGTGTTTTATCGCACAATGACACGGAAAGCGAGAAAAATTGGCGCCACCTTGGCACCACTAATCCTACCGTAGTCTTTTCGAGAAGTGCTGATTTTGAGGATAAGATCCCGTACAAATACGTTTTTGAAAAGGCGCAACTTATCAAAATAGATATGTAAGTTTTATTCCAGAGTTCTATGTGTATATTCGTTTATTCTCTTATTAATTCTTCGTTATTCTTTATTGCTTATTGTTTATTTATCTTTACTTACTTATTTATTTTGCTTATCCACTTGTACGGTACATTGTTTTTTTTCGTTGGGTGAATGTCCTCCTTCTTCAGATGTCGACTCCACGATGGTGAAACCGCATCCGGTTCCGATGACGTTGTTGCCAGTTGTATTTTCAAAGTCGATGAACTTATTGGGTCTTTTGGTCTGCAGTTAAGGAGATCACTGTTGTAAGTCTATTTTTTCAAATGTTTTTCTTTTCAGATTTTTTTTTCTGATTTTTCATTGTCATGGGAAACACATTGAAGCTGTGCTACACTGTCGCAAACCGATCTTTCAGGTTTTTTTTTCAAGTCAATGTAATAGTTATATTTTGAAATCTCCAACGATAGCCGTATTTTCTGGAAAAGTAATGCGAGACCGATATCAAAAAAAAAACTCGTGTACAACTTACAAGCAATAAATCTTTCTTACTGCTTCCTCCAGATATTTATGTTTATCCGTTCTATTGTTCTTTCAGGAGGAATGATTGGATTTTCTCCAGAAAAGCACATATTTTGTAAAGCCTCTTTTTTTTACTGTGTCCGTCAAGTGCTACTTTCCCTCGGGCTAGACTTTGAATCAGTCATTGTTGATAAAAGTGATAGATATATACCAGAAAACCGTTCCAAACAAGAAAAAAAAATGAATGAAATGAAACTATCGAAATTCCCGTTGGGCTAAAGCCAGGTTGGATTGGAAGTATCATGTATTGCTTCTTTTTTTTGTTGATTATTTCGTTTGTAAGTCAGCGGCTTTCTCTAAAGAAACCCTGAGAATATGTAAATGTGTCCATTGCTTTTTCAACATTTTTCTGTATGTTGCATATAAAATACACCATAATTTTCCGAGGATATTTTTGTAGGGAAAAAATCTCAACAATACAGGTTAGTTTTTGTGGTAGAACTTCCACTGCTCAAAACCACTAACAAAACTCTTATGTATCTGTTCGATATCGATGCGGTCCCACAATGAAATTTGATCGCTGCTTTCGAGTACCCCATGATAATCTCAGGCAACTTTGCGGAGTTTTTTTCGAGGGACATTTTTGAGCTTGAAATTGTACCACGGAGAGTAGATTGGAGTAAAACGAGAGATCCTCACACAAAATAAGAGCAGTACCTTAAAAATTTGCTGAATACATAAGGTTACCGAAATATATAATCAGCGGTAGATGATCATAATCATGAGATCATTGATTGAAACAAGAATCTGGAGACATTTTATCGTTGTTGTTTTTAGTCTAATTTAAGAATTTTCGGAATTTTTTACATTTATTTAATAGTTGCAAACCTTTAAAAGATATTACTGATGCGAATATATGAAGAAAAAGTATGGAAAATGTAGAAAAGAAATAAAGGGGATAAAAAGCAGTGTAAAAAAGGCTATTGACATTGACGTTACGAATTTGAACTGAAAGTTTAAAAATAGAAAACTTCTGTGTTGAAGATGTTCTTGTTACTTTAAAGGCATCACCCCTGGAATCTGTGGTGGTACGGGTTTCAGGTGAGTTATGCCTATACAGGGTCATAGATTATGGAGAGAAGGTTGATTCCGTCAATTTCTGCGTAATTGCCGTAAAAAACGGCCCCGACGACACGGCTTCCAGCGATCCGGCGCGCTATTCTCTGCTACGAGTTCGATTGGAGCGCGCAAGCCTTGAGCACGCGCCGCATTTTCTGGACCGTTTTTTACGGCAATTAGTTAGAAATGGACGGAATCACCCTCTTTCCCATAATCTACGTCTCCGTATAGGCCTAACCTACCTCAAACTCGCACCACCGTAGATTCGTGGGGTGACGCTGGAATCATTCAAAGTTTTACCAGTCTGCTCAATTTTTCGTTCCGTCAATTTTTCTTCCTACATAATTCCTCACGTTACGTCGAATGTTTTTTTTTCTTCCAAGAATCTGTCATGAAATCTCGCTAGTGATCGAATCAAATCCGGAGAAGGATGTCCTTTAAATGGGGGCGAAAATGAAGCGATGTCCTAAAAGTGCAGTGTGTGTGACACGGACAATGCACTAATATGCAATTCACGTCTGATATGCATTGTTTGTGTTCGGTGACAACTCTGCCCTGAGAGTATTGAAGTAGTTCTTGCATAGCCAGTTGCCAGTTTCCCCAATTGTATCCTTGAATAAGTAATAACGGAGCGTTTGACTGGATCTTATATTTTTTAAAGGTGTTTGAACGAAAGAGAATGGAAGACTGGAGAGAAGGATAAGAAAAAGAAAAACTTCCAGTTATTTCACATGATACTATATAAGGGTTTTGCAGGCGATCGGTCTCCATAGCTCAATCACTGTCAACATCGAGACCTTCCCAGAAAATTGTCGGCGGAGTCATCATTTCTGGTAAACTTAAGCTAATCAACTGTAAATATTAATAAAAATTCCTATTCATAATTTCAAAACTATGTTTTCTCCCCATAGTTGAAAGAAAGTGTTCACGTGACATTTAAAGGCAGCATACCACAAATCTGGGGTGGTACGGATTTCAGGTGGAGTATTCGCACACGAGGTCGTAGATTATGGATACCGGGGTGGTTCCGCTCATCTCTCCCCGAATCACTGCAAGCACCCGGCCCCTGAATGCTGCTTTGTACGATGCTTTCTATTGCAGCGCGCCAGCTTTGCACGCATGCGACCCTTACTGCCTATCGGGGCAGTCCGAATTGATTTTCGACGAATCGCAGGGCGGAGGCGGCGCAAGGGGTGGAGCGTTGCAGTGGATGGCGTCGTACAAAACAGCATTCTCGAGGCAGTTGTTTGCAGTGATGCAAGGAGAGATGAGCGGAACTATCCCGTCTCCATAACCTACGACCCCGTCTACGTATACTCCACCTAAAATCCACACCACTTCAGATTCGTGTTATGCTGTCTTTAAGGCATCCCCGAATCTAGGATGTATCGTAGTGTAGATTATAAGGATTCGTCATTTTTCTAATTGGTAAAAAGGCCGAAGATAGTATTGAATTTTTAAAGTTTTAGCGCTCGCGTTTAGAAAAAATACGAATACTCCCTAGTCCATCCGTAACAATACACCTAAATTGCACCACCTAATTCTGTATGCCTTTAACCCATTGACAACAACACGTTTTTTCGCGTATTCGCCGCTATTCTACTTTTACAAGTTATATTGTTGAACAAAGAAATAGTATTAATAAACAATAATAAGTTCATTAAGTGCATAAAACTTTTTAAAAAACCAAGCAATCATGAAAATTAATTGGTGAGAAATTGTACGGCTCAGCGATGAGCCGCACTGTTCCACGCTATCAAAAAAAAGAGAGCGGGCCACCACCGACCTCAAATAGATTAAAAGTCATAGACGGTACGTTCCCACTCTTTTGGACCTTGATTGAAATGTGCAAATTTCTTCACAAACCACTAAAAAGTCGTATTTTAGCCCAGATGCCCGAGAAAGAACAACCGATAATCGTGCAATTCGCTGGACGATCCCTGGAGCGAAAAGATTTGATCTGGGACGAAACGGCTGTGTTCTTTAGGGTATGATCATGACATGTATTATAAGCAGAAGTTGATATAGAAAATTAAACCACACGTTTATTTTTTTTTACTTTAAATTTTTATTCCGCATAAGTTCTCCGAAGCTGATGTGATGATAAGTGAGAATCCATGGTAGCTATGTAGTGTTGTCAAGTCATTAGCAACTGATCCTTTTACGGCGCTTAATATTTCTCTCCTACTTCAGGTCATATATTTTTTACAAAGAATTTCTCGTTTCCAAATTCTTGTGCCTTTCACAAGTTTTGTAACTCCTTTCGGGATTCTGCATTTGAATCCTGAAGCCTAACTTATAATATCATTACATAAAGCTGCCCTCTATGAGAGTTTGAAAAAACTGTACGGCTACTGTACTAAAACTATACTGGTTTAAAACTATTACTATTACTGAACTATATAACATTAGTTGGCGAAGAATTACATTTAATTAACTTTAACGTTGACAGTCCACCTCCAACTCATTACGTTTCCTCTCCTTTTGTGAAGAGTGCTGTAGAAAAATTTTTTTACACCTCATCGGTTTCATTTCGCGGATTTATGCACGAGATAAAAATTAAGCAACTTTTCGTTTATTTGAGAACAAGTTATATTAAATAAAAATTTCTCTGTTGCTTGACTATATCGGTCAGCAACATGTTTTTTTTTTAATTTTTAAACTTTATATCACAATTCCTCCTGAGAAATTCGAGAAAGATGAAGTTCCTTAGTATGATAAAAGAACAAAAGTTATACAAGGATAATAAGTTTCCATAATGTAAGCATTCGCGAATATCTATTCGTCTCACGGTTTAATTTAAAAGCACCACCCCACGAATCTGAAATGGCACGTATTTCAGGTGGGTTATGCCAATACGAGGTCGTAGATTATGGAGAGAAGGGTGATTCCGTCAATTTCTGCGTAATTGCCGTAAAAAACGGCCCCGACTATACGGCTTAGAGCGATCCGGCGCGCTATTTTCTACAACGAGTTCGACTGGAGCGCGCCAGCCGTGTGCACGCACTGCATCTTCCGGGCTGTTTTTTTACGGCAGTTAGAAATAAATGGACGGAATCATCCCCCTCTCCATAATCTACTGTGCCGTATACGAATACTCCACCTGAAATCCGTACCACTTAAAGATCCCTGGGGGCCTTTAATCTCACAAGGAACCGGTGAAGGTGATTTGACCAAGGATCCAAATCGACTTCATTTCATTTCATTTTATTCAGATTCTGATTTTATCTTCAGCTCATTTATTTGAAAGTTATTTGTGAAAGAACTTATCAGTATGTGTAATCTGTAAAGAAAATGAAATTAAAAGTGATTTTGCACAATTAAATCTGTTTAGTGTCTTTTCTTTCATTACCTCACTTCTTCGGCCTTTCTTCTTCGTTTTCTTTCTTTGATTTACGTCTCGGATGCACAAAAATGCGAAAGCCTTTTTTTTATGCTATTGTTGTTTTCTTCTACAATTTCATGCGTAATTGTAGAAGAAAACAACAATAGTAATTGTAGATAACTGTTCTCGAATATATGAATATCAGTCTGCTGTGCTTGGATCGTATGGCTGCCGAATCCTATTGAACCGTATTAAAAGAATCGTAACTGCATGAAATTTGCGTTGAAACCCGCAGAAAAAAATTGCACTACTTTTGAACGAGTCCATTTTTTGCTGCCGTTCTGCAGAAGACAGCATGAATACTGTAATTTTCCTTGTATTTTTTAAGGATTGTGTGGGGGCTTCTTTCTGGACTGACACCTCTTTTCTCTATTCTACTATTTAATTTCCACTGAAGTTGAATAGAACCCAAAACCTTTAAAATCCGTAAACTAATAAAAAAAAACAAATACGTGGTGTTATCCTTTCCTACAAACGGGAACATTTCTAACTTGCCGTGTAAATTTTCAAATAATTAAGAAAATATCCGTTAACAGTTGGAAACGATCACTTATTTCTTGAAAGACAGTGTACCACGAAATTGACGTAGTGTGGAAACCCGATGAAAAACATGGTGATAGGATTGTGGGTTGCAAATGTGAGTCGTTCAATTCCCACTAATCGTCACAAGAAATGGCGTGGAAAACGGCGTTTCTTCGTATGTGGTACGCGAAAACGCGCTACCGTTGCGCACGCTCCGCATCCACGAGCGAGCGGTCCAAGATCGATGAAGTCTCTTCGTCAGTCTGTTCAAGTGGAATCAATAAATACGTTGCTGAAGGAACCGGAGCGTATGTACCCAAAGGAGTTGCGTTCGAACGTACATCGTAAGAAAAAAACACCGTTCCCACGGTGTTTTTCAAGACGATTAGGGAAATTTGAGCGGCACTGCCACTGCCGTATCCGTAATTCACACCTATTCTACATTTTCGCTGCGGTTTCCATACTATCTCAATTTCATGATGTACCTCCTATAAAGTGCAGAACACAATTTAGGAGACAAAATTTGTCATGATTTAGGTATTTCGCCTAGAGGAGGGAAAAGACGATGACGAACTTGTATTGCTATATGAGAGTGAGGCAATCAAAAATCATTCCCATCCTCAATGGGGTGAATTTCGGTTAGGAACACAGGATGCTGCAGACAACAGGAACCGGTACGTATTTATGCCAACCCAACTATGTGCTTACGTCTTAGTCATACCAAATTTTCTAGATTACTAGAAGTTTGGGTGATGTATCGTGATGTTGACGGATCCGAAGGTTACATAGGGAAATTCTTGACCACATACGCTAAAATGAAATACGGTCCTGGTTCCGATAACGTCTATACGGTGATCAACGAGATGAAGCAACAACAGAAGAAGGTAATTCTTACTTTTCCTCTTTTGATCTGCACTCATACCGATCGTTTGGCAAAATTGGGGAAAATAAGTCATATTTTCTTCACTTATAAATCTATCTACACCTTCTAGGGTCCAAGAAAACCGCAGAGTTTTCTAAAGTCTGGATTTCTTCAGAATTACGAGAATAGCGGTCGAATGGAGTTGGTGAAATTCACAGATGTATCGTTTTTCTCGTTTCTTGACTATATCGTTAGCGGGTGAGTTTGTTTGATTAGGAACATCTCCCAGAATTCTATTTTATTCACTAAAGCATGATTTTGATTGGTTCTGATTATTTTTCTGAATTCTTGAAACAAATACTCAGGTTTAGTTGTGTTTCTTTCCAGAATTTCTTTATAAAATAGTTCTTTTTTAAATATATTTTCGCGTAAAATTTGCATCTTCAAGGACGCAATTGCACTATGAAGTCGCTGTTGACTTCTCGTCTGATGAATCAATCGCTACGGCGGATCAGCATAGATTTGATGCAGATCTTCAGCTAGCTATCAGAGCTGTAGGAGGAATACTTAGGGACTACACGCCGTTAGTTTCATTTCGATAACATTAAAGTGACACTCCTCAATTCTTTTACGATTTTTTTCTTTCCAGAAATCGTCTATTTGCTGCTTTTGGAATGGGTGCTAAGACGCCGCCGACATTCCAGGAAGCCCATGAATTCCACTTGGTTGGTTTTTTTCTTTTTTTTTAATATGAATAGTTATATGAACAGGATGTTTCCAAAATAATTGGACGAGAATCTCATCTCTAAGGTAGGAGCCGAAATAAAAATATAATTCGTAGAAATATGTTTACTGATTCAAGCATGGGATTTAAGCAATCCCAAGATTCCGTCCTATTACAGTATAATTGAATCCACGTTAATAAGCCGAATCAGTTTATATATATATATATATATATATATATAAAATCAGTGTTACTCCTGCTTGAGTTCTTCGGTTCGAGGCGATAGTTCGTTTGTGTGGCAATAAAAAATCAAGGGTGCACCCAGCTTTAACCTTCCTTGACCTTAAACGATCTAACTTCTTGATTAGCCGTGAAGGCAACTTTCATTTTTTTTTAGTTGCATGAACCAAATGGAAATTAAGTTGTCCTAGCTGGGGAGTTGCAAATCAATCAGAAGAGAAATTTTTTTGCGGAAACATTTCGGCCGATTATGGATTCCTTTCAGAATTTCAATATTGATCCGATCTGCAGAGGTTTGGATGGCGTTATTGAAGCGTATCGCAAGGCACAGTCAGTGGTTGTACCCATGAAATCGGCTAAATTCGCTCCTGTGGTGAATTCAGCTATAAGGTTAGAGCTAAGTCTTCATTGAACTTGGTTCATTAGTTCACACTTCCAGTTTTATTCGCTGTTTATTTTCATTTCAAATATGCTTAAATCCAGCATACCACGAAACTGAGGTGGTGCGGATTTCAGGTGCAGTATCCGTATACGGGGTCGTAGATTATGGAGACGGGGGTGGTTCCGTTCATCTCTGTCTGCATCATTGAATACAGCCGCCTCCAGAATGCTGTATTGCGCGACGCGATCTATTGCAACGCTCCAACGCTTGCGCCGCCTCCGTCCTGCGATTCGTCGAAAATCAATTTGGACTGCCCCGATAGGCAATAAGGGACGCTACGCGTACAAGCGTGGTGCGCTGCAATAGAAAGCATCGTACAAAACAGCATTCAGGGGCTGGCTACTTGCAGTGATTCAAGGAGAGATGAGTGGAACCACCCCGGTCTCCATAATCTACGGCCCTGTATACGGATACTCCACCTGAAATCCGTACCACCCCAGATTTGTGATATGCTGCCTTTAAGCATACTTATTTATTTATTTTCTCAGACATCAGACAGTGCAGCAGGACATTAGCACCTCTTTCTCTTGCCAGTTTCTCAGTTTTCAGCAAAATTCGTGACCAGCTTTCTTCACTTGTACTGACCCCAGTATTGTGTGTGCTGCTCCTGTTGCCTATCGTAATCCATATCCAAGTCCTAGTGTTCCCAAATTTGTGCCGTTCTTACTAAGCTATCCTTCAGAATGTACTATCTGTTCGCTCATGTTCTATCTAAAAATCGTCGTACTACGAAATTGAGGATGCTGGGATCCCCACGAGTAGATAGGGTAAGGGTATGAGAGCGATTACGTTCAGTTTCCTCTAATTTTCCTGAAAACACGGCCTGGAAAACGGCGTTGTCGATTGAAGTCCGCGCCGCGTCTGCTAGCGGGCGGAAGCGATAACATCGACGGCTCATTAGTTGCGCGTTCGGTCGCAGACGTACGTACACCGAGGAGACGCCACGTAGGATGATTCAATCGACAAGGCCGCTTCTCAAGCCGTTTTTCAGGACAGTTAGGTGGATTGAGGGTGGTTGTGCTCATACTCGTGTTCTACGCCCTAAACATATAATTTGTAACCCCACTGTTATCTATGGGGAGATCCTAACATGCCCAGTTTTGTGATATACTGCCTTGAAAATTACCGAGTTCGTCCTTTTTCAGATTATCACTCCGCTCCGGTTTTCGCGGACTGCATTATCATGTGCTCGCAATTTTCACTCGTGGAACACCTACAGATATTAAGGTACTATTGATGATATCCACTTACGCAGCAGCATCGAGCTTCACACGTCAATTAACATGACATAAAGCACGACCTAGTTGCGTAAGCGGCTGTGTTTGAAGTGGCGCGGTGGAGAAAACGGTTGGGATCCAGGTGAGACAATCGCGAACTGCAGCTGAGACAGGAATGGTGCTTACAAAGGTCCGCTCCCGATCCTAACTGCTACACTCCACCGCGTCGCTTCGAGCGCAGCCTCTTACGCAAGTACATCGTGCTTCATTCGCCGTTTCGACCGTACTATATCTCATTCTGCTTCCCAGCTGAAATGAACGCTCCACAGGAAACTATAGGAATCACAATGGTATTTTATTTTGACTTCTTTCTGCACTCACACTATTCTTCATCTAGACGTGCAATAGCATACTTTTCACTACTTTTTCTCGCTTCATGCTTGTTTCATTTATTTTTTGTTTGTTTATATTGCTTACTTATTCTATTCGGCGGGGGTGGCGCAGTCGACTAGAAGGCCGTTGTAACCACACGGTCGATGGTCCGAAATCCCCCTAGTGTTAACCAAGTCTTTCATCCCTCCTGAGTGAATATGTAGGTAACAGGCTTGTCTGGGAGAATAAGAACATTGAATTGATCATCGGGTAGCCCTCGGAAGTCATTGTTTAGGCGAACACGCGTTAAAAAAACCTCAACACATTGCAGTAGTAAAACGCATCCCAAGTGGATTGATACGCTCGTGACTTCATCCTGACTTTATTTGTCCTATTTATCGTTGTTACTATTAATATTGTTATTTATTACAATTGTTGTTTTTGTTAATTCTTGTTGTATTGTTAGTCACTAATACTGTTATTTACTTACTATTATTTATTGCTTATTTTTTGTTGTTTATTTATTTTTTATTGCTCACATTCTCTAATGTGATTTGATCAAACCGACTTTTTCAGGAATTAAGTGCAGCAATGATGGGAGCTTCCGATGCCCCGATATCCATCGTTGTTATTGGGATTGGAAACGGGGATTTTTCACAGTTATTGAAATTAGCGGCAAAACGAAAGGAAGGCACCAGATCCTGCTTGCAGGTGAACGTGGTTCTTATTTTTGTTCAGCGACACGTTTATTTTTAACCTTTTCTGTTTTTAGTTCATTAATATCACTGACATAATTGAATCCGGAAACTCGCCGGCGGAAAACCGATCTCGAATTGCGCAGAAGGCATTGCGTGCAATCCCCGAGCAAATGACAGATTTCATGCACGCGGCAAATATCGCTGCAAAACCACCTATTCAAGTATGTGGATTATATGATTACGTAAATGATCACACTAACGTTGTAGCCATCTGAGGTGGTTTGTTTGGAGTGAGGCACCGATGACTCACCTGATCGTTGGGCTTTCGAGTCAAGTGCTGCACCGGTAACTTATCCTCTCCAAACTAGCGTTTATCTCGAGGTTATACTAAGCAGTAGACATTAATGCATATTGTTCAGATATAACATTTTAAATTTCTGCCATGATTTTTATTTTGATTAGTTTATTCTCGACTTAGTATCATTCAATGATAAAAGCAAAAATGAACGTATGCGAGGATGAAACATTTAAAAAATCCATGTGATCGTTAATATCCTATCAGCACACATATTTGTAGATTTATATGTTCGTATGGAGCGGGTACGGTCAGAAGTTCCGCTTCGATCACGATCGATCGGAGGTTTGAATCCGCCCTAGTACTCACCAAGTCTTTCATCCCTCCGGAGTCGATAAATTGCTATCAGACATGTCTGGTACCAAAAAAAAAAACACTGACTTGACACATCGGCTAGCCACCGCAAGTCATTGTATGGCTAGCTACATGTTCGTAAACCTCAAACTATCCCTGAAGTGAAGTGAACACGGTGGCGCATCGCTAGCGGTTTGATTAACGCCAAAAACTTTATCCTTTATTCTTTATGTTCGTATCCTTTGAAAAATTTGCAGTACGAGAAATCCTCTCTAGGTTTGCCGCTCCCCTCTTTTCCACAGTTCTTCGCTCATCCCTGATCGACCTACACCACAGTTCGTGTTTGATGGTCCGCTGCCAACCTGTATGACGCCGCAAATGCCGAGAGCAGATCGACGAGGAAGCGATTCTCGTAAGTTTTACTATTTATCAGATTAAAACATACATGAGAAGCGAACCTTCAGTTCAGTGCACCATAAAGCACCGATTTTAAGGAAGCAGATTGAAACATTTTTTTAATTTCCTCGAACACTTCTTCTAATTTATGGTGAGGTGATATTTCTAAGATACTTGTTTTTAAAAGTGATGTTGTGATGTGAAAAGAATGTTTTTAAAAGGATATTCGTAGAAAGTGATTCAGCATACTATTATTATAGATGGCTGAGGATACTTCTACAAAAGTTTTTTGCATGAAATATTGAATTTTTAAGCAGTTGGACTCCATGATAAACTAATATACAGAGGAGCAAAGTCTAATACATTTAGATGACACTAATTTAAACATATCGAGGCTGAGATGGACTTTTGTTTATTGAAAAATTTGCTCAAATGATCAGCTTTTCGCATTAATTGATAACTGTTTATAGAATATTTGGATGTAGAAATCGGTGCGAGACCTAGTCTAACTGTACGAGTCCCCGAGAGATGTCATTCTGTCCTACAGACGACTCGAGAGCAATACCAACGGAGACTGAAGGAAAGAGGTCTCGGAAAGGTTTGCTACTTTTTTTGCAGTTATTTCTGTTTAAAGAAACCTCTTGCTCTAGTCCTATAAGAACTGAGTTATTATACTTTGAGAGTTTTTCAAAATTTTGCTGCATATTTATATGATATTTATCTATTTATTTGTAATTTGTATGTATTTTTATATCTTTATATTTTTAACTTTTTTTAATTTTTCTATTTTTGTGATATATTAGATTATACATAGATTTTTCACGTACGTACATATAAATTACAGATGCGATTTCCTCGTATGGATTTATCCACATTGGAATCAAGTGGTGGTTCAACCCAGGACAGCTCACTTTAATCACTATCACTAATGCATTTGTTTGTGTTCTTGTAATTAATTTGTATGTATATTTCGAATAAATACTGTACATTCTGGAAGGGACCCATCTAAAACTTGTGATTCTATCGCCATTTGCCTGCTGAAGCGGAGATAGTGGCGAATCCCCTTGTGAGTTCGCTGTGAACAATGGCTCTTATCGCCTTCGCTCACAAATCCACAAATTATGGCCGGCTTCTGTTGTTGAGAGTAGATTACGGTGTACGTGAGAGCCGTCGTAGCCGAATGCTTGAAGATGAATTGACGATCGGAAAAAAATATAAGAAATATAAGTAAGTATAAGTGTAAATAAGAAATAAATAAAGAAACAAGCAATCTAACTAATGCATTTAGAAAAAATAGCAAATGAAATGAAATAAATAGAGGGGATTTTTTGCATTTTTTTCGCCCATTTGAGGCATCCTTTATTACCATTTACTATATATTTTCCGTCCAGAGAGCATTACTGTGGTCTTTCTTGTAGATTACTTACCAGGAAACACTGCTAGGTCAATATCTGATCCAAAGATGAGAAAACAACCATTTTATGACTGTAATTTGCAACATCACTATCTAACTATTACTACCCATCGCATGGCGTGAGCGGAGCGATGGAACGTCTGAGAATTTTGACTGATGATTTTTTCTATTCGAAAGAAATCTGGCTGGAAGAGTTTACTAGAGATGAACGGCATTAAAAGTTTGTAGAATGTTTTGTGAAGATTGGTTCTCGTAATAGTTGTGCAGCCATTAATAGTTATTAGCCGGCCAGATTTCAAAAATTTAGTGTTGAAGGCTTCACCAGACCCATAAAGATGACACTGAACAAAGAGAAGAAAAAGATGTGTCGAGCGGAAGGGAGAACGGTAAAGAGGGTCCCGGCGGATTCTCCGCGAATGCCTCCGAGAGATAACGTGCCCAGTGGATATGCTGACGGATACGTGAACATATCTCGACGAAGTCACGCTCCAGTCGTTCATGAAGACGCAGACAACCGCCATAGATGTCCTTCCTGCCACAGAGACGCAGAAAACAGCGCAGTTACAAGGAAATATGCAAAGAGTGGTGTGAGCTGTCGAAATGACCGAATAAGTCAAAGAGTAATAGTGTTAGATAGAAGTAGATGGGATTTTGTTTGGTGTTCTAATAAAGAAAGAGAGTGAGTTTGTCTTTATATCATTTTCAGGAAGTCTAGAAATCTTACCAAATTTGAACTCTTTTTCTTCCTGTACGTTCCCAGAAGTCAGAGATACAGAAGGTCCCTCTGTCTAGGAATAAATTAGACTACAAAAAAGCTTGGGAGTTACAGGATAACGGTAATTCTCATCACTTTTGAGTTACTTTTGAGAGTTGGAATGTTCCGTTTTGACGAAAATTTTCATGCACGTAATTTGAAGCTATTAGATGCATCCTTATCTCATACTTCACGTGAGGATTTCTCTTGCTTCTGGTACGATTACTGAATTGAGATCACATTACAAAATTACAGTGAATTTGTCTGATTCTACGGAACATTTTAACAGATAGTGAATTATATCCTAGCCGGTGATGCAGCATATGATTAGCGGTAGGTAAGCCGAGTCAGCTATTTAGGTGCCAACGAAAGTGAATATCTTTAGGACACGCACTATCGCTAATTGTTCTGACGAGGCATGACCGGGGCATGGTCGAAATTTCGCGGGACCCTCTTCACACGCATCCGAGCGGAAGGGTGAGAACTAATGCCGACGAGAATGCGTTCCGGCAGCTACACTGTCCAGAAAAACAGCGGGGTGATAGAAATTTTTCAAAAAGAATTTCGACTAAGGATATCACGAAGGTGATAGATAGTAAAGGAGGATTACGGTTACTGACTTCTGCTGCAAATTTCTTTGAATAAGACTCTTTAACACGTGTTAAGTGGTAGTACCAATCATCGCTTAGATAAAAGACGCAGAGATTTAAGATTTCTGCCCATCTGCGTCACTATATTAGCATATATAGTGGCGCATATGGGCAGAAATCAGTTAGCTGGTGCCTCGCGCGAAGTCAAAGTTCTTTGTCTCCGCTATATTCGTCTGAGGTGCATCAATACATCACTTAAACATTCTGCATTCTCTGTTGCAGTTATATCTTTGCTTAATCGCCCCTTTGGTTATTGAAACATTTATTTTTGACTATTCTTCTGATATGCATCAACGCATCACTTATATATTGTGCATTACTTACTGCCGTTATCCCTTTGTATTACATCTTCACTCAATTGCCCTTTTTGTTGTTGTAACATTTACTTCTGTTCTTACACATATAGCTTTAGCCATGTTCGTGCCTTGTATTTGTAACGACTGATTAATATAGATAAAGTTTAATTACCCAAGTTTGAGATACCGCGTGGCAATCAAAACATTCTACGTTGGACTACATCACATGGTGCATCGACACTAAAGAACAAGCGAGCCGCATCCACTACATAACTAACGAGAACAAGCATCGAGTCGGATCAACCTCGGCTAAAACAGGTGGGCAGTAAAAGAAACCTTGCAGTGCACGATAACGCTTCGCTTCTTATTTGGCATATTGGATCTCATACTCGGTGCATATACTACTATCTCATGAAATCATTTGTGTGCTCATCAACATATAACTCCGCTCACGATCTCTGAGAGTCCTTTCCTCATTGTGAAGCTAGAAAAAATCAATTGTAATCATCGTTCTCCATTCTACACTCTGTAAACATGACAACGTCGCTAAAACACGAAAAGGGGTTTTTGCGCGACACATTAACACTCTTTGCAACTCTTAACCCAGTATACACCATTGGGGGGATAAAATGCTCAGTGATGAATCACTAGGCAATGATATGCTCACCCAAATAAAAAGGGCTGAAATACAAATAAAAGCAACACTCGTTGCGTTTGAAACGGCGCTTTATGTCTTTACTGAAGCAGTCGATAACCTTGAAAATCCTCTCACAGAAAAGGAGGAAAGAAAGGTCATCGATAAGGCTCAAGAAACTATTTTTGAAACTGAAAGCCTACTTACAAGAATGGAGGTCAATAATTGATTTCACTTCATGGCCAGAGAAATCCTCAAGGAGGCAGAGGAAGGCTAGAAAGTGTAACTAATGCAAATCTGGCAGCAAGATTTAAACTTCTAAAATTACCAATAATTAATTGAATGAATTGAATGAATTTACTGGCAAAAGTTGGCAATGGGATAACGTTTGGGAGTTTTTCAACGCGACAGTGCATTCGCCACCAATTCCAGATCTGCAGAAATTCAGTTATCTCCTTAGAGCATTGAAGGGGGAGGCCAGAGAATCTGTTGCGCGGTTTCAAGTCACCTCTTTTAATTATGCTCTAGCAGTCGCTTACTTACAAGAAAAATACGGTAACGTGCAGACCATAGTGACAAGTCTGCATAAGAAACTGGAGCAATGGTGCGCTAAAAGCTCCACGCTCAGACATCAAAGAAAGTTATATGATCAACTCTCCGTAATTACAACTCAACTTGAAAGGAAAGGTGAATCTCTCGACAGCCCATGGCTCTTACCGAAAGTTCTTTCCAAATTTACAGAGACAATACAAAAGAAGAAATCTCAGAGAGAAAATGTCTCTACCTTGAAGGGAGACGTGGACTCTGAACAAGCTCATGACATCCCTCGGTGTAATTTTAAAACAAGAAGAAGAAATTGAACGGCAAATGCCAAGAAAATTAGAACAAAAGAATACCCCAAATCAAGGAGCGAAAGGAATTAATTTCCAGATTCTTAAACGTTCTCCATTTTGTTTCTACTGCGACAGCAAAGAGCTCAATCAAGCTCGTTGTAGAAAATAGCGCTTCAGAGCGCTCGAAGCCGTATCTCTGTCCCGTCAAGTGCTCCACTACCCTGGGTCAGTGTTTCGATAATTGTTCAGGGTAGCGAAAATATAAAATATAAAAAATTTCCATCTAAAAACCTCGCAGGCACACTGTCACAAAACACAGACCGAATTTGCCAAGGTTTCAAGACAAGAGAACATTCGAACTTCTAAGTTAATAGTTTATTTTTCACTTTTTATTTTTTAACTTTCTTGGAAATTTTTTCCTTTCTTCTGATATATTCTTCGCGATATTTGAAAATAATCATCTGTTTGAACACCTATAAGATCGAAAACTAAAAAAGTGATATGAATATTTCAAAGAAAAAACTTACATTGACTTAGAAGTGCTTGCTGAAAACGCATCGGATTGCACATAGGCATAACAAGTAGTTCTGCCCGCGAATCACAGCAAATTGAAAAAGTTCGATTAATTTTTGGTACCGTTTCCTCAGTAAAAAAAGATCGTTAATTCCTTAAGAAGAATGCACTTACGGTTCGCACTCAGGTGATCTAATGCTTGGATCGCGGAGACCTATTGCAAACGGATTTTTCTCAACCTTCAGCTTGATTATCTGAAAATTTGGGGTTCAGTGATGTATCGCTGTATGCCGATTATTCTAATTTTGAATTTGGCAAATATTTAAAATAATAACTAATGTATATATTTATATCTTCTGGACTGGCTTTCAGGGCAATTTATTAGCACTTATGTTTACATGGACTTCTCATAGGTATCGTTTTTCGTTTCCCGTGTGTGACCCATAAACTTACAACTGTCAGATCAACATTTCTAACCAAACAGTCATTAGTAAGTAAGGTGAAGAGACATTTTCGTTCGCTCTTAGAATGAAAAAAATTAGGAAGGTGTAGGAACTGGCACGGAGGAGAAGATAACATTGATGTAAGAGTGAAGCAGTAAGCAGTAAAAAATCCGTCTGTATGTGTTTGTATGGGCGTGTAGCGCAGTCGGGAAGAATTCTAGGTGCAACTGCACTGCTTGGCGGTTCGAAACCGTGCTAGGCTGACTCACGGCTAGCTCTCTCAAACAAAAAAAAAAATTTTTCACCACTTGGCTAGACTCTATCTTCATTGGGGCATAATTTTCCATTTCCCATGGATACAAAAAAACTTTTTTTATTACACAGCTAAATAATCAATAATCATCAATTACAACATCTTACTTATAATACACTACATACCCTCATCAACTGACTCCTATCATTTTCCACTATGAGCGAAAGTTTTTGAGATCCTAACGATTGCGAAGAAAGCGGAAGTTACGAGGATCCGGCAAGAAATTTAATTTTTTATGACTAAATCTCCTACGGTGTGACAGTAACGATCCAACGAAGCACGCTTTTCCAGCTCTGCTTAGATCAATGATATCGATGTTTACAGCGTTGGAGCTTTGCAATGCGAGAAGTCGCATTTTATACGAAGTGGTCCTGAGAATGGGCGGGTGTGGCTCAGTCCGTTTGAGGTTCTGCTGCCTGCACGATCGATCGGATGTTCAAATCTGTCCTGGTGTTCAATAAGCCTTGCATCCCTCCGGTGCAGACAAATTGGTACCGTACATGTCTGGGAGAATGAGAGCATTGAATTCATTATCGGGTAGCCACAGCAAGTCATTGCCATGGCCAGCTACACATTCCTAAACCTCAAACGACCTGCAGAATCTTTTTAAGACAATCTTTACTTATGTGAAGTAATGGATAGAAAGATTTACTCCTTCCCTTTTATTTCCAATAATATACGCTCAGTTTACTACATCAATGCATCATAAATTGCTGCGCCAATCCGTTTTTCGCTCCCGTTCTTTCAAAATTCGCAATATCCATCGCTTTGTCGCGCGTCGCGTGAGGCGTTGATTAGAGAGGAATAGGGAGGCGGGAGATAGGGGATCTCAAGAGGTTGTGGAGGACGTATAGATGTGTGGAGCTGCAGCCGCAGTTACAAGGAGGGACGCGGTGCTAAAGGGAGGACAGGAGCAGTCGGCCGGTTGTCGCGGGTTCCTCTTGTCCCGTATACGAGAGGTATTACTGCACCTCGAGATATCAATTCGACGTGGCACTCGTTTAAGGGGTGCGGGACAAGGTGCAGTAATACCTCCCGTTTGCAGGGCAAGAGGAACCCGCGAAAACCGGCTGAGTGCTCCTGCCCTCCCTTCAGAGATCACCTACACCCCTTGAGATGACCTAAATCCCGCATCCCTATTGCTCTCTAATCAACGCCGTGCCCGACGTTCCTGCCGAAACGAAGCGGTGGTTGAAGAGGGTAGCGGGATGAAAAACGAATTGTCGCAGCGAATTCTGATGACATAATAAACTAAGTGCATGGGAATAAAAGAGAAGAAGTGGATCCTTCTATCTAATTTAACTTCAAATAAGTAAAAATTATCTCAAAAAGATGCTCCAGGTTGAAGAATAATATGCACATATTTTCACACATCTCATAATTTATCACGTTTCATGTCCTAAGTCTTTTATATAAACTAGCAGTGCACAAATATGTTTGTCACGATGCCATTCAACGATTTCGTGTTCAAGTCTCAACCGCAGCAGCTATAATAACAGCAACTTTAACTTTGTATGCATTCTTTAAGCTCCTTTCTACGTTTTATCTTTCCAAAATTTTTCATAGATATAATGTTTATGTAGAGCACATGTCAAATATTTCAATGCTTGTACGTTTCATACAATTTTATATAATAAAACTTTGTATGGCTCTTCAAACTTCTTTCAACAGCGTTTTATCGCTTCATTTCTATCTATTCCCAGCATAAAATCAATATGGTAGGTTAGGTGTTTCAGTGGCGAACAGAGACCTTTGTATCTTCGAGAGATACCTTTAAAGGCATCACTCCACGAATCTGAGGTGGTAAGGATTTCAGGTGATGTATAAGGGGTGGGGGACTGGAGAAAGGGGTGATTCCGTCAATTTCTTTGAGGGGTGATGCCTTCAAGCACAACCCATGTCTGCAGGGCATTATTAGTGCCTCGTTCGCCGTTGGATGACAGTTTTACCCAGCTAGATAAGCGGAAGGAAAATCCTAGGAAGCGAAGAAAAAAGTGAAAAAAAATTGCATTACACCGATCAGTACATCAGTTTTGAAACGTCTTTTGAATTCCCAGGGATGGATGAGTGCTTTGCACCTAACAAGTCGAAACAGGATAATTTCATTTCTACTCGCATTTCTGAATACATATCGCCTATACAAACCCTTTTTATTCTCTATTTCTTTTATATTAACTTACAAGCACACATTATGTAGAGCTCCAACTGCATCTAATACCACGTACTTTCCTTTCAGTTTGTTTTTAAAAGCGCATCATAAGAGCTGCAAACGCGGCGAAAAAAAGAATTGTCGTAAGAGCGGCAGACGCGGCGAAATGGGTGGGGAGGGAGGCATGGGCGGAGCGTCTTGAAAACGTAGCAAAGAGGAGCAATCAGGCTGCTGTAGCCCTCCTGGATTCGCGGCGGCACATCATACGGGTACCTCTTGATTCCCACGTCTAAGCTATATTGTCGTCTTCTAGCCTGCTGCATCACATCGATGCCGTGGGAACCGCTTAACCTAGATTTATGGCTTTGAGGCGTGAGCTCACCCATGTAACGCCGTTGGACTCGTAATTCTCCATACCGGAAGAAAACATACATACATACATACATACATACATACATACATACATACATACATACATACATACATACATACATACATACATACATACATACATACATACATACATACATACATACATACATACATACATACATACATACATACATACATACATACATACATACATACATACATACATACATACATACATACATACATACATACATACATACATACATACATACATACATACATACATACATACATACATACATACATACATACATACATACATACATACATACATACATACATACATACATACATACATACATACATACATACATACATACATACATACATACATACATACATACATACATACATACATACATACATACATACATACATACATACATACATACATACATACATACATACATACATACATACATACATACATACATACATACATACATACATACATACATACATACATACATACATACATACATACATACATACATACATACATACATACATACATACATACATACATACATACATACATACATACATACATACATACATACATACATACATACATACATACATACATACATACATACATACATACATACATACATACATACATACATACATACATACATACATACATACATACATACATACATACATACATACATACATACATACATACATACATACATACATACATACATACATACATACATACATACATACATACATACATACATACATACATACATACATACATACATACATACATACATACATACATACATACATACATACATACATACATACATACATACATACATACATACATACATACATACATACATACATACATACATACATACATACATACATACATACATACATACATACATACATACATACATACATACATACATACATACATACATACATACATACATACATACATACATACATACATACATACATACATACATACATACATACATACATACATACATACATACCATTCACGCATTCTGGTGTACATTTCAACCAGCAACCGCGACACCTCATCGATGACGAAAAAATTCCCTCGGTAGGTGCTTTCTTTGCGTATTCTTTCCGCTGTCTTTCCTTTACCGTACACGCCAACCTACAGAAGATAGCATACGTTTCGCTACGGTGCCACCGCAACCACCTAATATGAAATACCACTGGCAAACCTTTGTAAACAACCCACCCAATAATCTACCATTACACCATCTCTTCTCGTTATCGATTTCTTCTGAAGCCCAGTTTCTGACGGCTCACGGTCGGACGGGGGATATATAGAGCCGTGCATCATTTTGTAGATGCACTCGTTCCCCGCAGTATTGCAGTGCACAATGTACGCCATAAGAGCTCTGAAAAAGTTCGACTCGATCTGATAGTAGTGAAAACTGTGGTGTCTACATAATCTAAGCGCTGTACTATAGTTTGTAATTTCTACGCACCCCATGAAATGGTTGTATTCTCTTCGCTCTAGGTTATGAGTGTCGGTGCAAACGCTGTATATCTCCCTCATCGCATTGAGCACTCGGTTGTGAGTTACGATCATGCGAACTACACTGCACAACATCTCTGCCTAAAAATTCTGTGATATCCGACTACGTGTCGCAGAGCATGCCTACTCAGTACTTTTCGTTGTCTTCTTGGCAACACTCCACGAAAAGTAACTTGGATTTTTTCCTCTCCTTTCATTCTATCCAAAATATCTTTCACACGATATCTCGCCTGCTCCACTTCAGCCAAACGTTGCTGTCCCATACCTGAAACGAAATCGAGCTAAGAACAGTGGCCATCCATTTGTCTCAGTTGTGCCGCGGACATCCTACCGCTTACCAGTATTGCGGACAAGGAGCAGAAAGTGGTACCATGTGCTTAACGCTTTAGTAAACCCTTTCCTGGTTGTTACTGGCACCTTGGCTTTTTGTATTGTTTCGAAGAACGATAACAGTATACCGGACGAAAAAATCGCATCGTCCATTGTGACGATTCGACCAAGTCTAAAAAGAGGAAACTGTCAGCTACATTCATCCATCAAGCGAATAGTTGAACCGAAGAGCATAATTCGTCTTGATCGCATCGCAACTAACATGAAGCGGCACAAATAAGACACGTATGTTGCACGTCCCTTATTCTCAATCTCCATGCTTGATCCTAGGTCCACAGGTATTATCTACGTTCACGAAGTCACTATCACACTTATTGTCGTCAATCACGTATATGGATATGTATAAAAAATAACGTATAAAAAATAAAGATGTGAGGCGATCTGCGTAACTACATGACTATGCAGTACTCACCATAATCGACTCCAGGTATTCCCTATACCGTTGGAACAGTGGATGATCTTGAGCACGTAATTTTCTTCAAAATTTCAATTCGTTATCAGCGTGCTCCATCCAAGCGGAAAAAAGAAGACAGAATTGAATGCGTATATATTTGTATAGATGCATATACACTTATAAACATTCACATACATACATACACACATATCCAACATACAAAAAACACACAGGCGCACATCCATATGAGCAGGACATAATACGGTGGAGCGGACACGATCAGAGAGAGAAAAGAAAGAGAGAAGGAAAGAAAGAAAGTGAGTAAGAAAGAAAGAGAAAGAAAGAACCTTGGGAACTCTGCAGAGAATTGGGTACGTTAAAGCGTTGTTCCGTATACCCGTCCTTGAAATCGTCCCACTGGTGCGCAAACATCGATTCCCTACATGGGGGACTCGTGAACTGCCTGTCCACTTTTGCACCTCCTATACGTGCAAATGCATATAAACGTTTACATGACTACTCTGAAAAGTCGATCGATACCGATGTAATCGGGGTCGTCAGGTACCCGATACTGCCTGCATCGTGGTATAAGGGATGCGGACCATGTGGGTGGACATGTTGGTCCAGGTTGTTCCTAAACCAGCAAAGCTCTAACATACGCACACATCTAAGCTACTTACATTACGCTGTGAATGTGAACCGATCGACACCTGATCGCATTGCCTACCTTAACGATGACACTGGGAAAAGCGGGGATTCCGCACTCGCGTAGTTGTTCGAAAATTTCTCTGTGAATGCGGTATTTTCTACTAGTACTACTACTAGAACCTTGTGCATATCTATCGATGCTTTCTTCATCCTTTCCGTTATTCCACGGCTTACTTGCTCCACCACCTGCAACATCATCTATTCCCATCGCTTCGTTTAGGTTCGTATCTTATTGCGTCGCACCCTGCAATGTTGCACCAATTCTGCCCTCACCTTAAATTCATCGCTTCTGTGACTAAGATCCGGATGTTTCCTTAGTGTGTGTTGCGCTAGACGAAATCTTCCATGAGCGCCGCACATTACGCAATAGTGGTAACTATCCCACTCTGGTTTCGGTAGTACACATCTAAATCGGGGTTGAGTAGATCGGGTAATGTTGCACGGTTGCATTGCACCTATCCTGTCGATACATCACCGCTTGCCTTCCGTTAACTCTACGATCAATCCTTGAATTCGTTTCGAAGCTATCCAGTGAAGAATGAGCATCATGGCTAGGTCTCCGATTCGCTTATGTTCAGCATCTTGTTCTGTCTTACGTCGAGTTTGACGGGACTCCGACATGCTGCGTGTTGTCATCTTCTTGCTATCTGAGCTGTTCTCAGTTACTTCGGGCTCCTTAGTAACAAAGTCTGCGTGGCCACGACTAACGCGGCATTCGAAATAGTGGAAACATAAGCATGGAAGTAAATAAAGAGAAGAATACCACATCAATTATCGAACATAGCGGCAGCAAGATTTACGTCTTTATCTGGCTAGATATCTGTTAATTCAATACGTTTATAGAAAGTACATAAAATATACATAACACATACAAAATACAATATAGAATATATAGTATACAATATACAATATAAAATATACGATATAATACATCTGAGCATTCTAATCCTCTTACTACCACCTCACCACACTACACGGAATATCTGAAAGCTCTGCGTAGATAAAGATCTTAACATTCGTTGCTGTTTGCAGTACTCTCGAGTAAGATCTAAATCCACATGGTAGATCTCAATATCCATATCTCAATATCCACATCTCAATATCCACATGTCCACTGATCTCAATATCCACACTTTTCGCTCTTACGGTCATCGCTATGTTACTCCCGTCGTGAAGCAAGAGCGCATTCATTATGTGGTCGCAGTATCTCTTATTGAAGGTGTACGCCTTTTTCGCTCCTGACATCGTTACGAAATTATAATTAGATTGCCTCATAAAATATCGCTTCCTATCCACATCAGTTTCGTTCTCATAGATAGAGATCATGCACGCCAAGGAAAACACAGAACTTATCAAAAAATCACGAATGACAGGATCCGTCTCTTCAGGGATCACCTCTGAGAAATGCATCTCTCTTATCCTGCAATGGAACTTACCGTGATCACCATCGCCACGAAACCCAGGACCGGGTCAGACAAAGAAAAGGCTAAGTGCAGAGTTATCCGCGCTCGACGTGTTCGGCCTACAATACAACATTCACAACCGTACCCGCATGACTTTGACCATTCACTCTCACCTCAGTAGATCTTTTTTGAATAGAAGGTCTTTTTTTTACAATCGTTCTTCTCTAGTCATCTTTGTTTCATCATTGCTACTGTCCTCGAAATTGTACCTCATTGATCTAGGTTTATTCAACGTTGTGAAAAAACCCACCTATGCCCGACGTACGTGTGTTTGCTACCTTTCTCGTTCCGTAGTTTTTGTTTGGCGGCAGCTAGAAGCACGTGAGCATCCCATTTTTCAACGTCAGCAAGAGTGGGTTCGTCATCGATCGTCCAGAATGTCACGTCTACTTACATTATTATTTGTGTTCACAACTCACTGCGATCTCAGAAATTTTTGTAACGCCTCGCCAATTGATTAGTGCAACTAACTGGCCAACTTCCATATACAAACTGACGCGATTACAGCACACTCAAAGAAAGCAACTTTGAATGTCGAAACAACACCTTACAGAATGATCGGCTATGATTCCGCTACTTCTACTTGTTTATATATATTTCTTCTTCTTCTTTCTTTTCCTGTTGCACTCCAATCACCTAGACGCTATCACTTAAAGATCAGTATGTGGAAAGAGAATGCTACAAAAACACTCATTCACAGCAAGGAAACCTAAACACCTAAAAACTATCGCCAGGTACCCCCTCTACTGCACTGGCGCATTCGATCGTCACCGTCGTAGAGACAAGTTTCGCACAGCAATCAGACTGTACTTGAAAAAAGATGGTAAAAGTAGACAATTTTTATTTCCAAGACAACAAAAAGTGATAACATAGAAGACAGAGACAGATTACAAATAATAAACCCATTTCATATAGATTATTCATGATCTCTATCTATGAGAACGAAACTGATGTGGACAGGAAGCGATATCTTATGAGGCAATCTAATTATAATTTCGTAACGATGTCAGGAGCGAAAAAGGCGTACAACTTCAATAAGAGATACTACGACCACATGATGAATGCGCTCCTGCTCCACGATGGGAGTAACATAGCGATGACCGTAAGAGCGAAAAGTGTGGATATTGAGATCAGTCAGTTGAACGATCTGGCTGATGTTGGCATTCATTATGCCCCCACACATTCGTGAGAGGAATGCAGGTGTGAAATCTGGCCGAGAAGGACTCTGATATTTCTACCATGTGGATTTAGATCTTACTCGAGAGTACTGCAAACAGCAACGAATGTTAAGATCTTTATCTACGCAGAGCTTTCAGATATTCCGTGTAGTGTGGTGAGGTGGTAGTAAGAGGATTAGAATGCTCAGATGTATTATATCGTATATTTTATATTGTGCATTGTATACTATATATTCTATATTGTATTTTGTATGTGTTATGTATATTTTATGTACTTTATATATACGTATTGAATTAACAAATATCTAGCCAGATAAAGACGTAAATCTTGCTGCCGCTGTATTCGATAATTGATGTGGTATTCTTCTCTTTATCTACTTCCATGCTTATGTTTCCACTAGTTCGAATGCCGCGTTAGTCGTGGCCACGCAGACTTTGTTGTTAAGGAGCCCGAAGTAACTGAGAACAGCTCAGATAGCAAGAAAACGACAACACGAAGCATGTCGGAGTCCCGTCAAACTCGACGTAAGACAGAACAAGATGCTGAACATAAGCGAATCGGAGACCTAGCCAAGATGCTCATTCCTCACTGGATAGCTTCGAAACGAATTCAACGATTGACCGTAGAGTTAACGGAAGGTAAGCGGTGATGTATCGACAGGATAGGTGCAATGCAACCGTGCAACATTATCCGATCAACTCCGATTTAGATGTGTACTACCGAAACCAGAGTGGGATAGTTACCACTATTGCGTAATGTGCGGCGCTCATGGAAGATTTCGTCTAGCGCAACACATAAAAATAAATTTTTTTCTTCACGTCGACTCAAAATGACGCAACCAATAATTCGAAAGTTGTTGTAATTTGAAATTTTTGAAAAATAATGCTACTGACTTAGCAAGACCGACTTGATGCGAAACAATAGTTACTATAACTGCGTCCGCTAGGATGCTTTCATTTCCACTGTCGCCTTGAAAATAGCAGGAAAACGGGAAGTTAATGGTACATTATGCAGATGAGATGATTTAGAAGCAAAGTGAAGGATGTGAGAGTGAAGAGGAAGAATCTGCAGAATTTGCATATCTTTTCTTCAGACGTCTGCAGTATATTCTACTCTGTTTTTTTAGATATGGAAGTACGCGTTCCCTCTCAGTATAACGTTTACCTTGCTCACACCATTCTTTTCAACCTATAAATTTTTGATCTACAAGAGTTGGTTTGAAGAGGACGAAGAATCTAAATGCTATTTCATAAAGACCGATGCTGTAATTAGTTCTCTATATCTTATTGGACTTTTAGCAAAGTACTGATCGGATTTTTAGAGGATGTATATTGTTATGACTGAACTTCTAGCCTTCATGTGCATACTCTTGATACTTTCCACAACCGTTGATATCATAACGGTGATATTTCTCAGCATTCGTTCTGAAAGTTACAATCATAACAGCGGAGAGCGAAATATGTTTGTACTGGCACTTTTAGATGTATTTATTGAGACTATTTTTGTCACTTTATACGTGAGTTTTCTTTCAACTTTCTAATTTCACAATCAAAAAAGAAAAATGGAAAACTGAAAATGTGAAAATCTTGTTTCGCTTGTCAGATCTATGCATTTGTGGTAGTTTTCCGTAGACCATACTGTAAGGGTGTAGGTGATCAGTTAGGGTGCCATGACTATCAATTTCTCCCAGTTGTTTTTAAAAAAAAACGGCACTGGAAACGACCTTCGCGACCTTCGAACACTTTACAAAAAATTATGCAAAATTTTAGCCAAGGAAAAAAGTGCAAAAATTTCAGGGTATGATATAGCAAATCATTTGTTAATAGCAACTTTTCGTAGACATCCATAGCTGTCCTAGATATGAGCAAAACAACATGAAGGAGCGCAATTATCTCACTTGAAATTACAGTTATAAGTTTAACATCAACTACTGATTTGTTAATTCTAACACTTTTTTATAGTCGTCATTTTCCAACTGAAACTACCGTGTAACCTACTGTCAACTGATGTACAAATCGTTTGTCATGTTAATGACAAAGTCAATTATTGTAGTCACTTATTAGTTATTAAGTTGTTGTAGTTAGTTTATTCGATGAACACTGACAACAAGTACAGGAACACGTTTCTTCGACATAAACCGATTTTTTGTGATGAATCCTGAAAATACGTTTTTTAGTCCTCAAAAAAGAAATGGATATAAGAAGTTATGATAGCGCAAGAAAAAAAAATGAACCTAAGAAATTATAATAAAGAAGATTGTGTAAGTTGCAGATGCTTACATATTTCTTATCCTAGTATAGAACATTCATCTATACATACTGTAAATGACCAGGAGAAGGGAGTTTTTTTTTGTAAAACAGAACCTTGTTAAAGTTGTAAAAACAGTTCTCCACATAGTTATTTTAACTACGAAAATAGGTACCATTAAAACGATACTTATTGGCTGCGAATTTTAACGTAAGTGGCAGAAATGCGTTGTAACCAAGAGAATGTGCGTGACTCTACCTGGGCACCAAATAAATCCTTTAACACGTTTGCGAATGCGTTTGTTCAGAATGACGAGGAGATATGCGTTCGAGAATGTAAGAACGTCAGATGCATAAGGAACCAACTTTCTTGCTGTCATACTGACACCTGCTTCGACGTAAATAATTATCTGAATTAATAATTCTGCCTCTGAATCGCTATTCCTGAAACGTTTGACTGTTTTGCCTTGTTAGCCACTATTTCAGCGTAGGTCTCGTTGTTTGTTTGCTGTCCATTAATCAGCATTTGATTTTTTATTACACATATAGTAGTGAGTGTTTTGGCAAAAGAAAACAAGAAACAAATAATACAAATTTGGTTTGAAAAGGAGAAATAATAGTACGTTACTCGATACAAGAAAAAACCGCCAATTACTAATGCCTGAAAAAAAAATGAAAAAAAATTCTTTATATTTTTAAATTTTGTAATACTATTAGCTTAGAGGAGTGAGGAACTTTTTGCAAATGAGTTCCGTTTATCGAAAAAGTGCATCCACACCTCTGACCTATGTATTTAAAATCCAATTTTATAGGCATCATAGAATTAACGTTTGGATTTGCTCGCAACAAAATAGGGTTAAAGATGATGAAAAGAAACATGAGTGCTCAATTCTCTCTGGCTGTCCTCGAAAACAGCGTAGAGGACAGGGTTATTGACGCATCGACGCTCTACTCGCTAGCGCGCATACGTGAAGCGTTGCCAGGAGCCTAGTAGGAGAATTCTCAATCGCGAAGGTCGTTTCCAGTGCGGTTTTTTTTAAAAACAACTGGGAGAAATTGATAGTCATGGCACCCTAACTGATCACCTACACCCTTACAGTATGGTTTACGGAAAACTACCACAAATGCATAGATCTGACAAGCGAAACAAGATTTTCACATTCAGTTTTCCATTTTTCTTTTTTGATTGTGAAATTAGAAAGTTGAAAGAAAACTCACGTATAAAGTGACAAAAATAGTCTCAATAAATACATCTAAAAGTGCCAGTACAAACATATTTCGCTCTCCGCTGTTATGATTGTAACTTTCAGAACGAATGCTGAGAAATATCACCGTTACGATATCAACGGTTGTGGAAAGTATCAAGAGTATGCACATGAAGGCTAGAAGTTCAGTCATAACAATATACATCCTCTAAAAATCCGATCAGCACTTTGCTAAAAGTCCAATAAGATACAGAGAACTAATTACAGCATCGGTCTTTATGAAATAGCATTTAGATTCTTCGTCCTCTTCAAACCAACTCTTGTAGATCAAAAATTTATAGGTTGAAAAGAATGGTGTGAGCAAGGTAAACGTTATACTGAGAGGGAACGCGTACTTCCATATCTAAAAAAACAGAGTAGAATATACTGCAAACGTCTGAAGAAAAGATATGCAAATTCTGCAGATTCTTCCTCTTCACTCTCACATCCTTCACTTTGCTTCTAAATCATCTCATCTGCATAATGTACCATTAACTTCCCGTTTTCCTGCTATTTTCAAGGCGACAGTGGAAATGAAAGCATCCTAGCGGACGCAGTTATAGTAACTATTGTTTCGCATCAAGTCGGTCTTGCTAAGTCAGTAGCATTATTTTTCAAAAATTTCAAATTACAACAACTTTCGGATTATTGGTGGCGTCATTTTGAGTCGACGTGAAGAAAAAATCCTATTTTTTTCAACTTCAGTGCAATACCTTCACTTTTGCGTCATCTTATGAGCCTCACGCGTTGTTCCGTATGTATGCCTGTAGACTTGGCCAGTATTTGTCTAGCATGTGAAACATATGTTCAACTTATTAGAATTCATCAAAATCAGATAAAGTTCTCTGCTGATGCGTACTCTGAGCTTAGGGAAAAGGTGTCGTTAGTTTTACCTCCAAAGAGTAAACATTAACCATTATGTGCTTTACAGGGCACGTGGTGAAAGTCATCCTGTAGAGCGATATGAAGAAGATCATATAGGTTTGTACGAATGCAAAGTGCGTCGCCAAGCAGTAGCTCTGAAATTATACGTTTAGTACTATTTCGTAAATCCAGCTATGTTTCTGCCGCTTGATCCAAATCTTTTTCTCTAAAGTTGCACACGTACTTAATTTTTGAATATTTATCAACTTACGACGGAACTTATGAGGACAGGTACATTCGTGTACAAAATACTCCACCAGTTTCTACTGTTTGTCAAGTTTGCAAGCTGGATTACATAAAATGAATTTAGAAATACAATTATGTTCTGAAATTCATCCCTTTGGTGCTTATTATTTCTTTTATAAACAATTCTATTAAAAACACATACCAAAACAGCTTGAGTAACGAGTAGGTAGTAGAAATACCCTTTTGATAATTTAACTTCCTTAAAAAGTGCCACTAGCACAAATAAGTATAGGACGACGGAAGGAATACAGTAGATAATCCTCTCCTCCATCAGATGTAGTCTTTTAGTCGCTTATTAGTAAAGAATTGGTTTGGAAATTTCTTGACGGAATCGTTTATCAGTATCAGAAACTTCACTGAAGTTCTTTGCTTAGATACTATAACGGCAATGAACGTGTACATTAAGGGATGATCTGTATCGGAGAGATTGTGCTAAACACTGAAAGTGCGTGGGTAAGGGGTCTGGCGTTGATCAGTCCGCTTGGAATGCGCCACCACGTTCACTTGAATTCAGCATCGTCTGGAGAGCGTGTAACTGGCCTACACAATGACTTGCGTGGACTAGCCGATGTGTCAAGTCAGACTTTTTATCCTCCCAGACAAGTCTGATACCACTTTATGGAGCCCGGAGTGATGAATGGCTTGCTGAGCACTAGGGCGGATCCGAACCCCCGAACGACAGCGGAACCTCTTACCCGTCCCTGTTTAACACTTAAACTACATCATTTAACTATTTTCGAGTGTTTTGACAGACATCAGCAGACGAAGCATGAGCGCAGAATAGGCGCTATATTCGACATCAACGTTCGTTGTAACGCCTGGAACAAACTAGAATTATGATGAGATTCTTAACAGCGAAGCACCTTAACCTTACCTTAACTGTTTAAAAATTGTAAAGAGTGAATTTAGTAGTGGTACCAAGGAAAGTCTAACGTTTGCGCTTTTAAAGCGAAATAAACGGGAGTTTTTTTTTTGGAAGAGATAATCATCAGTTGGATCTTCAAGTCGCAGAAGGCAACAAATTTAATCGTTCACATTTATCCCACACAGGGTGTAACAAAGTAGTAACATCCAGAAACGTTCACCTTTATATCTACGCTTTATTCTCTGTGACACAATATTCGCTTTTTGTGGAGACAAGAGGAAAGTATGTGTGAGAGAAAAGCACCAAAAAGGACATCTTTCCTGACATACATGCAGCCGTCGGCATTGAGCGCAGTCTAGAAAAAACCACCCTGGAGCAGGCCATATCGATAGATTGCACAAGAGTTGTCTGGTAGGATAAAAAAACACTGGCCTGACACACTCGGCTTATCACCGTAAGAAATTGAAAGGCTACAAACGTTTTCGTGAACCCCTAACGATTCCGAATTGAGGTCGAAGGCGTTGGCGCATCCTCACAAAATTGATGAACGACACGCACTTTTTTGAAACATCACAACCTGACACGCAAGTGAACATCAGTCCATCGATTGTATACAGAAGTTGGGAACAAATCATAATAGAGATATGTTGGGACATGGTATATTTTGCATCTAAAAGAAGCGAAGAAATAGCAACTGTAACAACTTATATCCGACGACTACCGTCGGTGTGATACTAAAAAACCTTTCGTTTATTACGTAGGCAATTGATTGAGCAACTTTCTAATGCACTTAACACTTGTTTAGCTACTCTAAAAAGTAAGGAAGAATTATGGGAACGCTTTTTGAGACAGATTCGATACCAGGATGCTAACTAATTTGTTATTATTGGTTTACTTATTCCAATGACCTCTCAGCTGCGATATTATAGGATCTAATGTTTTGCAGGAACGAAAAGAAATGTCCTATATTTGGATATATTGCAAACCTGTACAAGATACATTTGAGAAGCGATCGAAGATCTTCTAGGTTGACGCTAAGGAAGGAAGCTGCACTCTTTCAGTCGTGTTAAACTTTGAACTATTTGAACTATGTTATGAGTTTGTGCTCCACTAAGAGTTGCTCGACCATTTAAATCACCTGCTTAACAACATCTGTCTCATTAATACGGAGTTAATTCGCTACTTTCAAAACAGTGGCAGTCCAGTGCTGTTTCTAGATTCACGTCAGCTTTAACAACAACAAAAAAAAAGTGGCTAAATGGTTGAGGTCTGGGAAACATGCAGAAAAGCATTAATACACAGTGAAACTGTGCACTGTGGCAAAAAAACTCAGCAATTGAACGAAAACGTTAGTTCTCCTGATTAGAGCTTGGAATTTAATAAAGACTAGTATAAAGCGTTTTCTGATCTGTCCTAGTAATCTGACACGTACCTGTTCCTTATAGGTAGCATAGTGAGTACCGCTGTAACATTGTTGCGTGGGAGAGAACAGAAAACACTAAATCGATTAATATGTAGTTATATGTTGTACACGAACAGGAACGTTGTGTTTGATGTTGCCAATTTTCTATTCTTGTTGTGGCAGCTGAAGCATATCACTTTTTTATGATCGAAGATACCCGGCATAGCTGCTGAATGACTTGAATGTCTGAATAGTTGAAATTGGCGTAATTGTTGAATGTCTGAATGTCTTTTTATCAAGAATGTCAGAATGCAAGGTTGAAGGTAGGGGTGGATATGGAATAAGCGCTAATGATACCGAGGTGTCGATTCCGATGTGTGGAGAGGTTAAAATAAGACTCTGAAATCCTTCCAAACTTATGATTTTGTCAGATTGCTGTTCTAGAGGACTTCCTACTTACAAAAGAGAAAATTTCGAAAGAAAATTTGTAAAAAGATAAATTTAATGCGGCTTACTGGGATAACAAACATTCCAAAGAACCAACATAACTAGTCACTTTTTTCCACCAAACAGAAGAAGTAAGTTTGAAAACTCAGCTAATGCCCTACAATCCATCTGGGAAATCCTTGTCTTATTCTTTTATTCATCTGACTATATTCTGCCTCATGACAAAGAAAGAAAACAAGGTGTAAAAAAGACCTTCTTGCGAGTACTGTTTTGTGTTTTTTCTTTCGAATTGTGGGTACTTACAGCGGTTTAATGTGACACTTGAGAAAAACCCTCAGGGTCACCTCTACTAGTAGAAATACCTGTGCTGAAAAATTTTCACTAACGCTTTCTTGTACAGAAGGACTAGCTGTGAGAAATATGCGTTGAATCTAAATTAATCAAAATGGATCGAGTTTCAACTCATTGTATCCGTTGACTATTCGCAAGAAATCAGAAAGTGAGTCGTTGAAGTTCTCGACTATTCGAAAAAGGTATGGCACAACAATTTGACCAATAGCTCGGCATATTTGTGTAGTCGGACGGAGCATTCTTGTGCACGCTCGGAAAGAAAAAAAACGAATGATAGTAAGCGATTGCTACTTATCAACAAATTGAAGAAGCTACATTCAACGAAAAAATTTAGCATAACCATACTGCGTTCCAAGTTGGTGAATTTCATCTGAAATTTCTCTCGTTGATATTTTATTTAAATTTTCTGTTGAATTTTTTAAGATTTTCTTGGATTTTATACGATATCTTCCACTTGAAAACAACCGAAGTAATGTTCAATGCAGATGCGGCGAAGAATACGAATAGAAATGTAAGAAGTCGTTTCCAAACTCTTCCGGTATCCCGAAACAACAACGTTTCGATACCTATGATATGCTATACGGGTATCGAAAAGTTTGGAGGTAACATGCCACGAAACTGACCATATAGGGATATAGGGATCTATACATTAAAAGCAGGGACTGGAAGAATAGATTACGAGGACGAGCACCATCATGCTTAATTCTCCCTAAACCTCCTAGAAAAATCGGCATGGAAAAAGCACTCGTCGACTGAATTTTTCTACGAGACACCTAATAACGTCGAACGTGTGCGAGCGCAGGAACACGTGCTGTCTCTTCTGCTTATTGGCGAACGCGTTGTCTTCCATCACTATAAGAGGAATCACGCCCATAATCGTGATCTACACCTTAATCCTTCTTCGTCATTAAGAAATCCCATCTCACTCAATGCTGCATCACACAAATTGGACTGATTTCATGGTTAGCCTTACTCAGAATCCCATAACAAGGTTGCCCTCAGGATATAAGCAAATATTTACTACAGTATGTAACCGAAAAACTAAGAGAACTCAAAACAACTCTGTACATAACAAAATCGTGAACCGAACGCTTACAAAGAAACACATATTTTCTATTTCGATAGTTTTTTATCAGTCTACGTGCTGAGAGTGAAGATATGTATGTGTAACCACAAGAAGCGAAAAAGGTCATTTAAAAGTGAAAGTCTACACCCGCCACAATTAGTATATCGCACCATATCAGGTAATAGTTCATACATGCCGTGGGTGCTTTAGCGTACCAAGCATCAGAGTTCACTAAAATCAATTTATAAAAACTTTCCGCTTCAGAAAATAACACAAAACAGCATCATTCAGGGCCGAACCTCCATAAAGCTTTGTTCGTCAAGTGCGAATATGTTACAATAAAAGGCCACAAATAATGTCTCACACACTAGTGCATCCATTTCCTGAATCTGAACAAGAAACGCTTCGCCAAATACGCTAGGAACTAGCCAATGTTTGAAATTTCTACAGCATTAAAGGGTATGTAAAAGAGATGATCCGAATGAATTATCCCCTTTTGCAACAGAAAACCAGAACGAAGACTTTTTAACACATCACTTTTTTATCTGTTCTAGAAAATGTTGGGGTAATTTGATTGATCGAAATAAAGAGCATCATGTGGTCTGCAGGAAGGCAAAATGACTCCCTAAATATGCAGTCTAAAAAATTCAAAGTCGTAATAATGTAGTTCGTACAAACTTTAATGTCATAGATCTCAAACTGAACACGAGTGATTGAAGTGATAATGCACGTACCATGATTTCTCGATGACCTTCAGTTATAGTTTTTAACCAGCCTGAACGTCCGGCTAAGGCCGGACTTCGGCCTTTTTTTATGTTCGCCTCGCTCGCCTTCACCGATCAATACGAAGTAGCAGCAGCGACATTTTTTGTAAAACTAGAATAGTTTTGTTCTATCAACGCTCTCTTCAATTTTTTTCCCAGAAATTTACGCATAGATGTAAGTTTTTATGGTTCATCTATAAGCGCGTTATTTATAGAACAATCAAACTTGTTTGTATATCCATGTTTTTCCCGAATCTCCGCATTTTGGAAACATTATTCAAAATATGTGCATCCTCCGTTTTCAATTATTAGCAAAGAATGATGTGCTAACATGAAGATGTGAATATCACTATTGTAGTGATAAAATTAACGTCCTACGTCAGACTGCGTAAACAGATGGCTACTACGTGCCGCTCGCACGTGTGTTTCCTCCTTTTGAAAAAAGGATGCTAGCAGCGTTAGGGAGACGTGCTGGGGATCAGATATGTGAGGGAACCATAGAAACCCATTCTACTGCGTAGGGGCTTTCGCTCACCAATCCGAAGACGAAGGCGTCTCTCTCCACTGTATAACTTCCAGACATCGACGCACCTTTCCGGCCCCATGGGGACCCATCGCACCCCATTTCAGAGCTATCTGGCTCCGGGGCACGAATTCAACGTCGTAGGATCCGTCTCGCTCAATATTACCTCGTTGAGGTTCTCTCGCACCAAACCGACGCCAGTATCCGTCTCCCTCACTTTTTGGGAATTCTTGACTGAGACACACGTATACACAGACGCACAAAGGCGACAGAATAAGCCCGTTATTATACAGCATGATAGTTTGCGAATTTGGGAGTATGCATTCACATAAAAGTTTATTTACCTTCACTAACATATGAGAGAAACTTACTTGCTTTATCAAAGCCAACATAAATGTGCACATGGATTTGCGCATTGGTTAAAAGGTAGAGTGCTCGCCCATCAACTGCATAGCAGTGGTTCGGCACTTCACCGGTGAAGAGTTTGGCATCATTATGGAGTATTTCTGTGACACACAGACACACTCACGGACTAGGCATGTTATTATATAGCATGATAACACGCGCCACGGGCCACGCAGTCGTCGATGGGTTAAATGACCTTTGGTCGCACATCCATATCTTCACTATGAGCACGCGAACTGGTAGAAAATTACCGAATGAAAAAATGGATGTTCCTTTGGGTACGGTTTACAATTTTGTTAAGTAAATGAGTTGTTTTGAGTTTTATTAGCTTTTCGGTTACACACTGTATTAAATGCTTAACTATATCCTAAGGGCAATCTTATTTTGGTGTTCTGAGTAACGTTAACCATGAAATATTTCCTATTTGTGTGATGCAGTATTGAGTGAGATGTGATCCATTCATGGCGTAAAAGGACTAGAAATGTAGATCACGAGAATGAGCGTGATCTCTCTTATAGTCTTGAAAAACACCGCGTTCGCCATCGTCGTCCGGCTAACGCCGAACATCAGACTTCTCTGGCTGCGCTTCTCTCGTTCTCGTTTTTCATAAATTCAAGAGTATTCTTGAAATGATCATGAATCGAAGTAAAGATTTAACAGTTCTCCACCTAAAAGCTTCAGTACTACATATGGAAGGTGTTCGAGCCGTAGACATGACAATGATAGTCCTTGTTGTCGTGTATATGTTGCACTATTGTCATTGTATGTAATTTCACTATGTTGAAAGGTTCTTGTTCACTCGCGAAATTTGCGTTGCACTATTCGGTACACTTGTCTCGATCTTTCTAGTTTAGGTAGTTGTGAAGGGGTTGTGGTCGGAATAAGCAACTTCACTATCCGTGTCATGGACACAACAACTGAGGATCAAGGATGAATAAGAAGGATGACTTGGACGAAGTCCGAAGGAGGAGTGACAAGAAAGAAGAACTAGTTCAACAGAAGATTTGAAGATGCTGAGAGGAGTCGAGGATGTGGTTCAAAATGAAGGAACGAAGACACTGCTCATCGCCCTGGCACCCGCTTAGAGAACCGCCGTGCAGCAAGGATCAATAAACCACTTTAGTATGTATGTGTAGATGGGCGTATCCTACGGAGAAGTAGGTCACACTTACTCCCCCACTGGTACAAGAGATGTCTGATGACCGGCCCAGTCATTAGAGATTCAGTCTTGCCGAACAACAAGAAGCGCGATTTGATCCTTCTGAAACTGGTCAAGGATGCAAATCGCAAGTATTCTGATGACATACTACCAAAGCAACATTTCATACCAACTTCGAGACGACAGTCGCAAACCAGGAAAAACTGTTTTTGTCTAAGAAAACACTGATTCGATGACGGTACGAGTGTCTCAGGATAAACTGCGGATGGACGAGGTCGCCCGACAGAAAGAACTGGACTACACAGCACCGAAGATTCTATAGTTCGTAGCAGAACCTGTAGATCCATCGCTTCCTGAAGTTCGTCTCAGAATGGTCAGTCGAGTAGACGCATGCAGAGGATACGCCGTTGACGATAGAAGACCTCGTTGCTGAATGTGAGAATTTCACCGCATTGAAAATGGACCGAGAGACGTGGATTGAAGTCATAATGTTCATGTAGTGCAGAAAAAGATTGTGGAGTCCTTCAATTGTGGAGGACAGCACTACAGGGGCACATGCCCGCTTTTCTCCTCTTACGTTGGACAGAATATGCGACATAAACCCAGAAGATTATCCTAAGAGAGAGCAGTGCAGGAATGATGTCGCTTTGACCGCTCGAACCTACTTCGATGTCAGAATCAAAGGACGTTCTTTACGCTTAGGGCTCGACATATATGCAGGTACCACATTGTTTTCACGTCGAACGTGGAAGAAGCCCATATCTCCAGCCTTGGAACCCTGTATCATGCGAGTGAAGACGGCAGACGGATCACCGATGAAGAGTGACTGAAGATTCTCCGAGGACTTCATTGTCGGAAACCGCATAACAGGGAAGAACGTTCAAGGTAATAGATCTTGTCACGTCACCGAAACCACGAATCTACCAGGACTGGAGTGGTGTATTCAACTCTCGGCCCACAAGGAGATAAACGGCAAATACCACTGATGAATAGTGTATAATGAAAAAGCAAACATAGCGCAAATTATCACAGACTTGTAGAAGTAATACGATGAAGTATTGAAGTGCGCACATGGAAGATCCACCAAGACAGAAATTGCTGTTGAAGGAGAACGCAGTGCCTGTTTCTAATAAGAAGCGGAAAGTACGCTATGACTTCGTGCCAGATTTGGATGCAGAAATTGGTTGGCTGGTTGCCGAAGAAATGATCTTCCCAACAGAACATTCAGACGGCGCCTATCGTTGTAGTGATGAAAAAGCGGACAAATCCGCTTGTATGAAGACTTCTCAACAGGATTAAATAAGGCGCTGCAGTTGGTCCAGCACCCATTGCCCATTGCGGAAGGCATGACCACAAAGCTGAATGGAAGACAGCTTTTCACGTTACTCGACTTCGCAGAAGCATATCTGCAGGTGGAAGTTGGAGAAGAATCGAAGGAAATGCTGAAGATTAATACACAGAGGACTGTATCACTACAATCGTCTACCCTTCTGCGTGAAGTCAGCACCTGGAGTATTCCAGCAGATTATGGGTTCAATGATCTGTGGACAGGGGAAGGGGGCGTTGCTGCCTATGGGGATGGCGTGATAGTCACAGGCCACACACAAGAGAAGCATCGCCGTTATTTGGAAGCGCTGCCCGGAAAGATCCACTAATACGGCTTCCGCCTCCGACTGGAGAAGTGAAACTGTCTGATGCCGCACATCCGTTATCTGGGAAGCGTAGTAGACAAGGACAAGCGCCGTCCTGACCAAGAGAAGATTCAGGTCATCCGCTAGAAGCCAGTATCGAAGAACGTGACAGGGGTTCGCTCGTTGCCTGATATGATAACAACCATGGATCGCGGAGATGGGCACCGCTGGATGCTTTGTTGAAGGAGAAAGATCCGCACAAATAGAATGAAGAGTGCAAAACAGCCTGTTTGCACGCTTCAGAATTGCTCCTGAAGCATTTTGGTCCTACTCTGGAAATAATTTTCGCGGCTGATGCATCAGACAATGGAATTGGAGCAGTGTTCCTGCACAGGATGCGGGATGGGACTGAGAAGCAATATGTCGCGCAAATGCATTGCTGCAGAAGAGAACTGCAGAGAGATCGAGAAAGAGGGACTCACCCTGATATTCGATATTCGGAATTTCCCCCGTCACATATATGGATGTCGATTCAAGCTCCTCACGGATCACAAGAGGTTCCCACACTTTTTCGGACCAAAGAAAATACATATATACACGGCGAATCGATTGCAACAATGAAAGTTGTTATCTCTCGGATATGATTTTGATCTCGATCACCAGAAGTCGGCAAAGATTCGTCTTGTGATAATCGGGAACAAATTGGCGTGAAAAGCTGACGTTTTGTCGCGCCTGAATCCTCCAAGATAGCCTCAAGTAGTAGATATTGTGATAGCCAAAATTGAACAGGACATTCTTGCCTTTCAGAGTGCTGCTGTGAAATCATTGCTCGTGACCAGGAAAGCTATTGAAGAAGGGTCCAGAAAGGACGAAAAGGTATCGCGGGTAATATGGATGCTGCAGACAGGAACAAAACCTGTTAGACAAAGCCGTATACCCACTTTTTCCATCGACTATATGTAACCATCGTTCCTATCAGGCTTGAATTACCTAGGAGGTTTATTCCCATTCATTTCACACCTACTGACTGCGGGACTTTCACAGGACTCGTTCGATCGCCGACGATTTCAATGCCCCATGTTCAGTTCTTATCGAAGGTGAACTCGGCGTCGCTGGCCTCCAAGCACTGATTTTCTTCGCAGCGAAGAAGCAGGTGTAGCGCAGTTGGTAGGACCTTCCTCGTGACTGGATTATTTGCCGATGGTCCGAGACCGGCCTTGTGCAAATCATCCCAGATCCCTCCTGAGTCGACAAATTTTTACCAGACTTGTCTGATAGTATAAAAACACTCACTTGGAAATCGTAATGCTCGTAGGTTGAATCACTCAGTGATCTATTAGGAAAACGAAATCAACCGAAACCAGTGCGAATTACTAGACTCGTCCACAGCGCGGATATGATACAGTTAGAGAAGCTGAAGTTTTGTGTGGAGAAAACATCTTAAGCAAACTGTGAATTACCTGTTCCCCTAAAAAATCAGAAAAATGGGAAAAAATGTATAGGACAGGAAATCTACAGACCTCATATGGTACGGTGAAGTTACATCCCTATATGAATCGCTAAAGCAAGAAGTGTACTATTCAACCCCACCATGTTCGACGATGCTCAGTATGGTGTCTAGAAATTTGTCCTTCTACATGAAAATAGAGCTTATGCTCTCTACTATCACGTGTGCTACGGACACGATGCAACACCGACCAAGAACTACAATCAGTTCACGTCTTCCTTGAATTCAACGAATGCAGAAGAGAAGATCCACTGTGCAAAACATGTGCAAAACTATTAGTGTTACTGTGCTACTAAATATCTGATAGTGCGGGTTTATGATGCCTGTATATAATTAATTATAGAACAATTTATTTCCGCTTGCTTAATAAACTTGAAAAGGTGATCTTCCAGTCACCGTATCTGTGTTAAGTTGTTAAGTTTGGCACTAGTGTTATGCCGGGCTCCACAGTGGTCTGGACAATGTCTGGGGGTGTTCAACTTGGGAGATGGTTGTGTCCGGACAAATTGGAAATATTGTAGGCGTTGAACTAACATTCAAACACAGCTCGAGAATGATCGCAGAAGTACGAGGGTGTAGTGCTTCCACTTCACGCACTGCAGCTATCATGGATGGGCACATCTCAGGACAAACATGTTCGAGCATCAGATTCTGGCGAACGATTATCTCGCAAGCATAATGAACGCACTGAAAGTGGATTCGTGAACAAGAAAAAAAACTGCTATATAGGAGCAAACTCACAAGAGTGACGGAATTTCTCCCTTCCCAACAAAGACGAGGATCATCACGAAGGGTTTCACTCAAACCATATTCGCATAGATCTTTGCAGCTGGAAAATTTCTCATTTGGACAGGTGGCTGCTTTTGTTGTCGGAGGCTTTGCAGTAGTCTGTGACGCCGGAACAATGCCCGAACACAATTCACTAATCCTTTTTTCATCAAACTGTCGTCTGTCCATGTCGCGGCCACGCATTTCAACTGCCATAGACGAGCACATTTTTGGACAAGCATATTCGGGATCTTGACCATCTTCCATCAGTATTCCGCTAATAACTTCATTGCAAGAACTAAGAGTACACTGAAAGTGGATTCGTAAACAGCTCGGTAACAGCTAGTTAGCTGTAAACTCACAGGATTGTATTTTTTCGATTTATGCGGACAGAAAAACTTTGTAGGTTCAAGAGTTTTAGGAAATACGTGCTGGCACAGCTGTTCGCAGTTGTGAAATTCTTGGCTTGGATAGGTCATCGCTGTTGTTGTTGAAAAAGGTGTGGTGGTTTTTGATGTTGAAATTCTCGAACAAATTCCACGAATCAGTTTTCCGGGATAGTTTCGTCTATTCATGTCGCGGTCACGCATTACAACTGCCATGGAAAAGCACATCTTTGGACAAGCATATTTGGAATCTTCCCCATCTTCCATCGTTAAAGCAGGTATTCCTCTATTAACTTCCTTACAGGAACTAAGAGTACACTGAAAGTGGAACCGTAAGTAGCGCGGTAACAGCCAGTTAACTGCAAACTCACAGGATTGTAATTTTTTGCTTTTTGCGGACAGAAAAACTTCGTAGGTTTAAGAGTTTTAGGAAATACGTGCCAGCACAGCTCTTCGCAATTGCGAAATCCTTCGTTTGGATAAGTCATCTCTGTTGTTGTTGTTGTTGTTGTTGTTGTTGTTGAAGGCGTTGTTGTCGTTGTTGTTGAAGGCGTGGTTGTCGTTGTTGTTGAAGGCGTGGTTGTTGTTGTTTGTAACGCTTTAATTAGTCGACAAAACTCACGGTGTCTAGACCTGTCCATATCACGAAAGTCGGCGAAATGTTCAGCTATGTCTTCACATATCGTTGGGCATGTCTCGAAGTAATAGTCTCCACGAACCGTCTCTTTGATAGCAACAAGTTCGCAATTTTCTAAAACGCGCTGAAAGTGGATGCGTAATGGAGAAAAATATGGAGATAGTTATGTGAGACTCACCCAACGATCACGACAGGGTTTGCTAAATATTGCACTCGTTATTGCACGGCATAAGCCGTAGCAACTGTAGTGATCGCTTCGTAGAAGGGCACGCGGGATACGAATAGGAATTGGAGTAGTAGCTCTCCAACTGGAGTGCGAACAAATTTCCAAAAATTTGCCCATTTCTTCAGCAGGACGTAAGGAACGAATTCTCTTGAAGTGGGCCATCGTGTGTTCGCAGATTTCTGGGCAATCAGATGTCGGATATTTGTTAATAAGTCCGCAAATATAC
This sequence comes from Necator americanus, assembly GCF_031761385.1. Lineage (NCBI taxonomy): Eukaryota > Metazoa > Nematoda > Chromadorea > Rhabditida > Ancylostomatidae > Necator > Necator americanus. The sequence continues at coordinate 5,676,806 of NC_087372.1, read as the reverse complement.
TGGTAACACTGAAACTGGATTTCTATAGAAAATGGAAAGATTTTTCCTCACTAGGAACTTACTGAATTCTCGAAAATACAGTATTTATTGAAGAGTGAATTTTGAAGCAGTGCGTCCAAGCATAATATTTTGCAGTAGGAAGATGTGTAAGCCACAGACAACCGGACATAGAACATGAGAAGAAGTGTTATTGCAGTCGTTATGAAAGATTTCATATCGTTTGGCGAGAATGTTAAACCATTCAGAGAGAAGCATATATATGTAGCGATTAGCGATAATGCAATAACCCCTCGCTAAAAGCATTCGTATTACACGTCGTAAAGCCATTAGAAGCGTTAGATACTTTCTGTTCAACAGAAGCAGGAAATGTTCTGCAACCAATCAATAACGAGTTAGTAACAGTTTATTCACATTACCATTGCCGTTCATTAAAAGCGCGAATAAAAGGGCTTATAATTGCGGTGTTTCTACGTATTTGTATAAGAAGCGGGGAAGAGATGATGTGATATATCGAAGTATCGGGGCGAGAAATAATTTCTGACTGCTGTTTTTTCAAATTTCAAAAAGGAAGTACCCACTTGATTTACAATTTCCCGATTTCCAAAAAACTTGTGCTGCTATTTCTTGAAGTATTTCCATTCAATTCTTTTCCTTTTTGCTCATTAGAATGATTATTAAGTGGAAAAAACGGATCATTTTTGGCACCACTTGTTTCCTCCGTTTAACAAGGACAGTGTGGCCACTGGAATTAGTGCTGTGGACGGATAATCAGTCGAAGGTGATAATACCGCTCTCCTTTCGTCTCCCTGCTCTCCAGAAATGGGGAATATAACCTTAAACACATTATAAACATTATGAAACATATATAGGTATAACAGTTTTTCTGAGTTGAAAAAAACGCTTTTGTGACGGGTGTAGCGCAGTCAAAGAGAGGTTTGACTGCAATTGTGCGATCGATTTTATGGAATCGCTCAACATCATATTCCAAATATTTCATCTTTCTCACCTCGATTATTGGTACCAAACTCGCTAGGGGAGCTCATATAAAGCTCGTCGAAAAACACCTGACATATAACCGCATTGGCCCACGCAGATCTCAGAAGAGGCCACAAAAATGTAAATTTTCAGAATTCTGGAATGATACTGAAATGAAGCGGAAAGGCTCATCTCTGGCGATTTGATCAACAGATTCTACTTCATTGTTATTGCTCATTTTTTCTGAGAAGTTTCAGAAAACAAACCTCTCTGACAGTGGCCGTTTTTTGAGTGGTCAAAGATTAAAGTCAAAATTATCCTTTTTGAAGATCCTGGAGACAAACGGCGGACAGCATTCTTAGGTATAACTTTTTCATATACAACACTAATGTCAACAACGGCGGCCTCACTGTCTCTACTAGACGAAGAATATAGATGAAGAAAGTGTTCGTTTTGTTCATCATTGAACCATCACCGATCCCCCGGACTGAAGACTTTTATCCATTGAACACACAAACTAGTGCTTTTAGAAAACAGGAATCGATGAAACTTCAAGAAATTGTAGTCTAAATTCGTTGTATAACAAAGACGTCCACTAGGTCAAGTGGCTATATGACATGCCCAGCACTGACTTTTCTTTTGTGAAAACATATTTCACACTCGTTATTGATTGATTGCAGAAAATCTGACACCTCTGTAAAATTGAATGCATTATCAAGGACGTCCTTAAATGCGTCATGCGCCACATATAATATGATGATTCCATTAGCGAAACATAATTCCATTATCGTCAGTCGCTAAACATATTCTTTTTGCTCAAAGCATTTACACCTTCAGAAAACGTTACGAAATCTATCATAAGGGCTGCTGTTCCACTTTTGCTTGCTTTTGGTTGTCTCTGACCTTTCCAAAACAGAAACTGTTTGATTAATCAGAATTTGCGAATAAGCTTAATGCGCTTCGGGCTCTGTATGAAACTGAAGTTCTTAACTATCGTCTTTGTCGAAGGAAGCCTTATTCAACACGTGAGGAATATTGGCAACTACTGCTGCTACTGCTCACAAATCCACTTTATACTATGTATGTATGTATGTATGTATGTATGTGTATGTGTATGTGTATGTGAAACAAAAATCCACAATGGAGAATTACGACTCCAACGACGTTACATGGGTGAGCTCGCGCCTCAGAGCCGTAAAACCAGGTTAGGCGGTTCCAACTGCGTCGAAGTGCCGCGAATCCAGGGGGCTACAGCAGCCTGATTGCTTCTTTTCTGCTACGCCTTCAAGACGCTCCGCCCTTGCCACCCTCCCCACCCATTTCGCCGCGTCTGCCGCTCTTACGACGATTCTTTTTTCGCCGCGTCTCCAGCTCTTATGATGCGCTTTTAAAAACGAACGGAAAGAAAAGTACGTGGTATTAGATGTAGTTTGAAGCTCTACATAATGTGTGCTTGTAAGTTAATATAAAAGAAATAGAGAATGATATGGGTTTGTACATGTGATATGCCATTTAGAAATGCGAGTGGAAATGAAATTATCCTGTTTCAACTTGTTAGGTGCAAAACACATCCATCTCTGGGAATGCAAGAGACGTTTCAGAGATGATGCACTGATTGGTGTAATGCTATATTTTTTTTCACTTTTTTCTTCGCTTCCTAGGACTTTCCTTTCGCTTATCTAACTGGGTAAAACTGTCATCCAACGGCGAACGAGGCACTAATAATGCCCTGGAGACATGGGTTTTGCTTAAAGGCATCACCCCACGAATCTGAGGTGGCAAAGATTTCAGGTCGTATACGGGATGGGAAACTATGGAGAGGGAGGTGATTCCGTCCATTTCTTCTTAATTGCCATGAAAAAAACGGCCCGGAAGATGCGGCTCCGCACAGGGCTGGCGCGCTCCATTCGAACTCCCTGTAGAAAATAGTGCGTCAAAACGGCTGAAGCGGTATCTTCCGGACCGTTTTTTACGGCAATTAGGAAGAAATGGACGGAATCACCTCCCTCTCCATAGTTTCTCATCCCGTATACGAATACACCACCTAAAATCCTTACCACCTCAGATTCGTGGGGTGATGCCTTGCTTGGAGTGTGCGTGGAGTGTGCTTAAAGGTATATCTCGAAGATACAAAGGTCTCTGTTCGCCACTGAAACAACTTACCTGCCATATTGATTTTATGCTGGGAATAGATAGATATGAAGCGATAAAACGCTGTTGAAAGAAGTTTGAAGAACCATACAAAGTTTCATTACATAAAACTGTATGAAACGTACAAGTAAGTATTGAAATATTTGACATGTGCTCTACATAAACATTATATCTATGAAAAATTTTGGAAAGATAAAACGTAGAAAGGAGCTTAAAGAATGCATACAAAGTAATAAAGTTGCTGTTATTATAGCTGCTGCGGTTGAGACTTGAACACGAAATCGTTGAATGGTATCGTGACAAACATATTTATGCACTGCTAGTTTATATAAAAGACTTAGGACATGAAATGTAAATTATGAGATGTGTGAAAATATATGTATATTGGAGCATCTTTTTGAGATAATTTCTACATATTTAAAGTTAAATTAAATAGAAGGATCTACTTCTTCTCTTTTATTAACATGCACTTAGTTTACTATATCATCAGAATTCGCTGCGGCAATTCGTTTTTCATCCCCCCCCCCCTTCAATCACCGCTTCGTCTCGGTGGGAACGTCGCACGCGGCGTTGATTAGAGAGCAATAGGGCTGCGGGGTGTAGGTGATCTCAGGCAGTCGTGGAAGCTAATATCTGGTGGAGCGGCATGCGTAATTACGCGGGGACGCGCGGTGCTGAAGGAAGGGCAGGAGCAGTCGCGGGTTCCTCTTATCCTGCAAACGGGAGGTACTACTGCACCTTGTCCCGTCCCCCTTAAACGAGTGCCACATATCCCGAGGTGCAGTAATACCTGTCGTATGCGGGACAAGAGGAACCCGCGACAACCGGCCGACTGCTCCTGTCCTCCCTTTAGCACCGCGTCCCTCCTTGTAACTACGGCTGCAGCTCCACCCATCTATACGTCCTTCACAACCGCTTGGGATCATCTATCTCCCGCCTCCCTATTTCTCTCTAATCAACGCCGCGCGCGACAAAGCGATGGATATTGCGAATTTTGAAAGAACGGGAGCGAAAAACGGATTGGCGCAGCAAATTCTGATCCATTGATATCGTAAACTGAGAACATATTATTGGAAATAAAAGGGGAGGAGTAGATCCTTCTATCCATTACTTCACATAAGTAAAGGTTGTCTTAAAAAGATTCTGCAGGTCGTTTGAGGTTTAGGAATGTGTAGCTGGCCATGGCAATGAATTGCTGTGGCTACCCGATAATGAATTCAATGCTCTCATTCTCCCAGACATGTACGGTAAAAATTTGTCTGCACCGGAGGGATGAAAGACTTAGTGAACACCAGGACAGATTTGAACGTCCGATCGATCGTGCAGGCAGCAGAACCTCAAACCGACTGAGCCACACCCGCCCATTCTCAGGACCACATCGGATAAAATGCAACATCTTGCATTACAAAGCTCCAACGCTGTAAACATCGATATCATTGATCTAAGCAGAACTGGGAAAGCATGCTCCGTTGGATCGTTACTGTCACACCGTAGGAGATCTAGTCATTAAAAATTAAATTTCTTGCCGGATCCTTGTAACCTCCTCTTTCTTCGGAATCGTTAGGATCTCAAAAACGTTCGCTCTTAGTGGAAAATGATAGGAGTCAGTTGATGAGGGTACGTAGTGTATTGTAAGTAAAATGTTGTAAGTAAAGTTCATTTTCTATTACTGTGCTTTGCTTAAAAATTTAAAAATGTTCCACACGAAAGGAGGAACCACTGGGCTACTCTGGCATGCCATCGGGACAAATGGAAGAATTACTGGCACCCGCTCGACCAATTCGAAGATCAAAGGGAGTCAAGGTGATCAAGGTGGTCAAGGTAAAAGTTTTTTTAGCTGTGTGAGAGAGCCAGCCGTGAGTCGGCCCACCACGGTTTCGAACCGCCAAGCAGTGCAGTTCACCCGGAATTTTTCCCGACTGCGCTACACGCCCATAAAAACACATACAGACGGATTTTTTACTGCTTATTCCTTCACTCTAACATCAATATTAGCTTCTCCTCCGTGCCAATTCCTACACCTTCCTAATTTTTTTCATTCTAAGAGCGAACGAAAATGTCTCTTCACCTTACTTATTAATGACTGTTTAGTTAGAAATGTTGATCTGACAGTTGTAAGTTTATGGGTCACACACGGGAAACGAAAAACGATACCTATGAGAAGTCCTTGTAACTATAAGTGCTAATATATTGCCCTGAAAACCAGCCCAGAAGATATAAATATATACATTAGTTATCATTTTAAATATTAGCCAAATTCAAAATTAGAATAATCGGCATACAGCGATACATCACTAAACCCCAAATTTTCAGATAATCAAGCTGAAGGTTGAGAAAAATGCGTTTGCAATAGGTCTCCGCGATCCAAGCATTAGATCACCTGAGTGCGAACCGTAAGTACATTCTTCTTAAGGACTTAACGATCTTTTTTTTCTGAGGAAACGGTACCAAAAATTAGTCGAACTTTTTCAATTTGCTGTGATTCGCGGCCAGAGCTACTTGTTATGCCTATGTACAATCCGATGCTTTTTCAGTAAGCACTTCTAAGTCAATGTAAGTTTTTTCTTTGAAATATTCATATCACTTTTTTAGTTTTCGATCTTATAGATGTTCAAACAAATAATTATTTTCAAATATCGCGAAGAATATATCAAAAGAAAGGAAAAAATTTCCAAGAAAGTTAAAAAATAAAAAGTAAAAAATAAACTATTAACTTAGTAGTTCAAATGTTCTCTTGTCTTAGAACCTCGGCATATTCGGTCTGTGTTTTTTGACAGTGTGCCTGCAAGGTTTTTAGAAGGAAATTTTTTACATTTTATATTTTCACTACCCTGAACTATTATCGAAACACTGACCCAGGGTAGTGGAGCACTTGACGGGACAGAGGTACGGCTTCGAGCGCTCCGGAGTGCTATTTTCTACAACGAGTTCGATTTGAGCGCGCCCTTCTTGTGCATGCGCCGCATCTTTCGTACCGTTTTTACGGCAATTAGGACGAAATGGATAGAATCACTCCCCTCTCCATAATCTTCAATCCTGTATCGTATAAGAATGTTCCACCTGAAATCCGTTCAACCCGAGATTCGCGGTATGCTGCCTTTATTGACACGTGAGCTCGGCCTTATTTAAAGCTGTTATTTGATTGCGTTCGTCTTTTTAGCACAGATATCTAGCAGCGGCACAAAGGTCCTTCAATCCTATGTTGGATTCTACATTTCCACTACTGTACTACTTGTAGCTGTGAGTTCCAACATTACTTAGGGTTTTTTTTTGTTGAGCAGATAGGCCTTTCAACGGATAAATTACGCTCGATTTCACCCTTTCAGGCTCTGAAATAGGGAAATTCGACGAAACGTTAGCAAAGATTTAAGCATTGTAGCAACCTCGAGTTTGGTTCAACTTAAGAAGACAAAGACTGGATCTTTGGAAGCATTTATTGAGCGGAAAATCTGTTGACTTAATAGAATCAAGTGTGATTGGGCATACCTTCGTTATGAATTCATCTCTGGTTCCATAAACATTGCTTCCTTGGCGCGTTACATTTACTGTACTAATAGGCTAGTTTTATTAAAATACTCGAGCTCATTCCTATAAGATTGAATTTCGATTAACTAACCTTCACCAATGGTTCGTTCTCAGTTCCCATTCTATTACCTTCAACTCTCTATTCAAGGTTGTCGCAAGAACACTGCGAAACTAATAAAAACGAAGAACAAGACTACTGTAAATTTACTCATTTCATTGCACCGAAGCGACAAGAAAAAGTAGAAGACCGGTTTGAAATGGATTACGAGAAAAAAAAGAAGAAATTATTTTTAAGAAAAATATACGATGAACATGTAAAGAACGACATTCTCTTGCATTTTAACCTAGTTCTATAATTGGCACCGAGAGGAAATTGGAATGTTTTGATTATGAAGAAAATGATAATGTGACAAGGATATAAAAGTAAAGATATGAACTGTACAAGATGACATGGAAGATTGGTGACATTGACGATACTAGATTGGTAAACTCTCCGATTTTGCCGGTGAATTGTTGATGTTAGCCAATGTGACGTCAGAGTTGGGAATTGGAGGGATTTGCGATAAAAGAACGTGTGACAGTACCGTCGGATTAAGCGACGGTATTACCCTTGCAGCAGCTGCTTTGAGGTAATCTGAAAAGAAAGAGAAAGGTCAGCTCAACTTTTTTGAGAATTATTTCTTTAATGTGAAGCTAAAACACAGTAAGGACTTCAGTCCGAGGAAAATGAGAGTATTTCGTAAAAGAGGGTGTTCTCCAAATCTTTAATTCTAAGTTTATATGTTTTGTGATAGTGTGCCTGCGAGGTTTTTAGATGGAACCCTTATTTGCCTGACATTTCAGCTTTTTCGCCATCTTCAGAGGCCTAAATAGAGGATGACTGGAGCAATGCTACGTTTATATCCTCAAGTGCCACACTACTCTTAGGGATATGCCGAGGTTACTAGACAAGAGAGCATTCGAACTTCTAAGTTAAAAGTTTATTTTTTACTTTTTATTTTTTAATTTTCTTGGAAATTTTTTCCTTTTCTCTTATATTTTCTACGCGATATTCGAAAATAATCATCTGCTTGAACATTTATAAGATCGAAAACTAAAAAAGTGATATGAATATTTCAAAGAAAAAACTTACATTGACTTAAAAGTGCTTGCTGAAAAAGCATTGGGTTGTACATAGGCATAATAAGAGGTGGCTCTGGCCGCGAATCACTGCAGATTAAAAATTCAAGTAATTTTTGGTACCGTTGCCTCAGAAAAAAAAGATCGTTAAGTCCTTAAGAAGAATGTACTTACGGTTTGTACTCAGGTGATCTAATGCTTGGATCGCGGTAACCTTTCACAAAGGGATTTTTCTCAACCTTCAGTTAGGTTATATGAAAATTTGGCGTTTGGTGATGTTTTGCTGTATGCCGAATATTCTAATTTTGTATTTAGCTAATATTCAAAATAATAACTAATGTAAACATTTATATCTTCTGTGCTTGTTTTCAGGAAAATTTATAAGCACTTATAGTTACATGGACTTCTCATATTTATCGTTTTTCATTTCCCGTGTGTGACCCATAAACTTGTAACTGTTCGATCAACATTTCTAACCAAACAGTCATTAGTAAGGTGAAGAGACATTTCGCTTTTAGAATAGAAAAAAATTGGGAAAGTGTAGGAATTGGCACACGAATTGCGGAGAAGCTAATATTTATGTTAGAGTGAAGCAATAAGCAGTAAAAATTCCGTCTGTGTGTGTTTTTATGGGCGTTTACCGCAGTATGAAGAATTCCGGGTGCAACTGCACTGCTTGGTGGTTCTAAACCGTGCTAGGCTGACTCACGGCTGGTTCTCTCACACAGCTAAATAAACTTCACTTGCAACATTTTACTTACAATACACTACATACCCTCATCAAATGACTCCTATCATTTTCCACTAAGAGCCAACGTTTTTGGGATCCTAACGATTCCGAAGAAAGCGGAAGTTACGAGGATCCGGCAAGAAATTCAATTTTTTATGACTAAATCTCCTACGGTGGGGCAGTAACGACCCAACGGAGCACGCTTTCCCAGCTCTGCTTAGATCAATGATATCGATGTTTACAGCGTTGGAGCTTTACAATGCGAGATGTCGCATTTTATCCGAAGTGGTCCTGAGAATGGGCGGGTGCGGCTCAGTCGGTTTGAGGTTCTGCTGCCTGCACAATCGATCGGACGTTCAAATCTGCCCTGGTGTTCACTAAGCCTTTCTTCCCTCCAGTGTAGACAAATTGGTGCCGTACTTGTCTGGGAGAATAAGAACATTGAATTGATCATCGGGTAGCCACCTGAAGTCATTGTATTGGCCAGTTACACGTTCCTAAACCTCAAACGACCCGTAGCATCTTTTTAAGATAACTTTTACCTCTTCCCGTTTGCGGGACAAGAGGAACCCGCGAAAACCGGCTGAGTGGTCCTGCTCTCCCTTCAGAGATCACCTACACCCCTTGAGATGACCTACATCCCGCATCCCTATTGCTCTCTATTCAACGCCGCGCGCGACGTTCCCGCCGAGACGAAGCGGTGGTTGAAGGGGGTAGGGGGATGAAAAACGAATTGTCGCAGCGAATTCTGATGACATAGTAAACTAAGTGCATGGGAATAAAAGAGAAGAAGTAGATCCTTCTATCTAATTTGGCTTTAATTAAGTAAAAATTATCTCAAAAAGATGCTGAGGGGTTAAAGAATAACATGCATATATTTTCACACATCTCATAATTTAACAAATTCCATGACCTAAGTCTTTTCTATGAACTAGCAGTGCATAAATATGTGTTTGTCACGATGCCATTCAACGAATTCGTGTTAAAGTTTCAACCGCAGCAGCTATAATAACAGCAACTTTATGCGCTTATTACTCTGTATACATTCTCCAAGCTCCTTTCTACATTTTACTTTTTCAAAATTTTACATAGATATAATGTTTATATAGAGCTCATATCTAATATTTCAATACTTGCTTGTACGTTTCATACAGTTTTATATAATGAAACGTTGTATGGTTCTTCAAACTTCTTTCAACAGCGTTTTATCACTTCATTTCTATTTATTCCCTGCACAAAATCAATATGACAGGTTAGGTGCATTAGTGGAGAGCAGAGACCTTTGTATCATCGAGATATACCTTTAAAGGCATCACTCCACGAATCTGAGGTGGTAAGGATTTCAGGTGGTTCATTCATATTCGTTCACGTTATGGGAGACTATGGAGAGGGGGGTGATTCTGTCAATTTCTTCCTAAATGCCGTAAAAAACGACCCGGAAGATACGGCTTCAGCCGTTTTGGCGCACTATTTTCTGCAGGGAGTTTGACAGGAGCGCATGACCGCATCTTCCGGGCCGTTTTTTCACGGCAATTAGGAAGAAATGGACGGAATCACCTCCCAATCCATAGTCTTCCATCCCGTATACGAATACTTCACATGAAATGTATGTATGTAGAGCTTCAAACTACATCTAATACCACATACTTTCCTTTCCGTTCGATTTTAAAAGCGCATCATAAGAGCGGCAGACGCGGCGATATGGGTGGGGAGGGCGGCATGGGCGGGGCGTCATGAGAATGTAGCAAAAGATACATATCAGGCTGCTGTAGTCCTCCTGGATTCGCGGAGGCACATCATACGCGTACCTCTTGTTCCCCACGTCTAAGCTATTTTGCCGTCTTCTAGCCGATGCACCACTGCGACGCTGTGGGAGAGCCTCACCTGGTTTTATGGCTTTGAGGTGCGAGCTCACCTATGTAACGCCGTTGGACTCGTAATTCTCCATTCTGGAATTTTGTTTCACACATACATACATACATACATACATACATGCATACATACATACTATGTAGAGCTTCAAACTACATCTAATACCACATACTTTCCTTTCCGTTCGATTTTAAAAGCGCATCATAAGAGCGCAGACGCGGCGATATGGGTGGGGAGGGCGGCATGGGCGGGGCGTCATGAGAATGTAGCAAAAGATACATTCAGGTGCTGTAGCCCTCCTGGATTGCGGAGGCACATCATACGCGTACCTCTTTCCCCTCCTTTTTATTTTTTTTCTTTTTCTGGCACTGCGACGCTGGGGAGCCTCACCTGGTTTTATGGCTTTGAGGTGCGAGCTCACCTATGTAACGCCGTTGGACTCGTAATTCTCCATTCTGGAATTTTGTTTCACACATACATACATACATACATACATACATGCATACTATAAAGTGGATTTGTGAGCAGTAGTTGCGGATAATCCTCACGCGGTGAAGATGAGGATTCCTTCGAGAAAGGCGATAATTGAGAACTTCAGTTCCACACTGAACCCGAAGCTCATGAAGCTTATTCGCTTGTTCTGGGTAGTCAAACATTTTCTGTTTTGGAAAGGTCAGAGAAAAGCAAAAACAAGCAAAAGTGAAACAGCAGCCCTTATGATAGATTTCGTAACGTTTTCGGAAGGTGTAAATGGTTTCAGCAAAAGTGTATGTTTAGCGATTGCCTATAATGGAATTTTTTTCGCTAATGGAATCGTCATATTACATGTGGCGCATGACGCAGTTAAAGACGTCCTTGATAATGCATTCAACTTTACGGAAGTGTGAGATGGAAAAGTAAGAGCTGGGCAAGTCGCATAACCACTTGACCTGATGGACGTCTTTGTTATACAACGAATTTAGACTGCAATTTCTTGAAGTTTCACCGATTCTTGTTTTCTAAAAGCACTAATTTGTGTGTTTAATGGATAAAAGTCTTCAGTCCGCGGGGTCGGTGATGGCTCGATGATGGACAAAACTGAACACTTTCTTAATTTATATTCTTCGTCTGGTAGAGACAATGAGGCCGCCGTAGTTGATATTGGTGTTGTATATGAAGGAGTTATATATAAGAATACTGTCCGCCGTTCGTCTCCAAGATCTTCAAAAAGAATGATTCTGACTTCGATCTATGGCCACTCAAAAAACGGCCAATCGCCGGAAAGGTTTGTTTTCTGAAACTTCTCAGAACAAAATAAGCAAAAACAATGATGTAGAATCTGTTGAACAATTCGCCAGAGATGTGCATTTCCTCTAGTCTTCAATTCAGTATCATTCTAGAATTCTGAACATACATATTTTTGTGGCCTCTTCTGAGGTCTGCAAGAGCCAACGCGGTTATATGTCAGGTGTTTTCCGACGAGTTTTATATGAGCCCCTCTAGCGAGTTTGATATCAATAATCGAGGTGAGAAAGATGAAATATTTGGAATATAATGTTGAGCGATTCCATAAAATCGATCGCACAATTGCAGTCAAACCTCTCTTTGACTGCGCTACACCCGTCACAAAAGCGTTTTTTTCAGCTCAGAAAAACTGTTATACCTATATATGTTTCATAATGTTTATGATGTGTTTAAGGTTATATTCCCCATTTCTGGAGAGCAGGGAGACGAAAGGAGAGCGGTATTATCACCTTCGACTGATTATCCGTCCACAGCACTAATTCCAGTGGCCACACTGTCCTTGTTAAACGGAGGAAACAAGTGGTGCCAAAAATGATCCGTTTTTTCCACTTAATAATCATTCTAATGAGCAAAAAGGAAAAGAATTGAATGGAAATACTTCAAGAAATAGCAGCACAAGTTTTTTGGAAATCGGGAAATTGTAAATCAAGTGGGTGCTTCCTTTCTGAAATTTGAAAAAACAGCAGTCAGAAATTATTTCTCGCCCCGATACTTCGATATATCACATCATCTCTTCCCCGCTTCTTATACAAATACGTAGAAACACCGCAATTATAAGCCCTCTTATTCGCGCTTTTAATGAACGGCAATGGTAATGCGAATAAACTGTCGCTAACTCGTTATTGATTGGTTGCAGAACATTTCCTGCTTCTGTTGAACAGAAAGTATCTAACGCTTCTAATGGCTTTACGACGTGTAATACGAATGCTTTTAGCGAGGGGTTATTGCATTATCGCTAATCGCTACATATATATGCTTCTCTCTGAATGGTTTAACATTCTCGCCAAACGATATGAAATCTTTCATAACGGCTGCAATAACACTTCTTCTCATGTTCTATGTCCGGTTGTCTGTGGCTTACACATCTTCCTACTGCAAAATATTATGCTTGGACGCACTGCTTCAAAATTCACTCTTCAATAAATACTGTATTTTCGAGAATTCAGTAAGTTCCTAGTGAGGAAAAATCTTTCCATTTTCTATAGAAATCCAGTTTCAGTGTTACCAGTATATTTGCGGACTTATTAACAAATATCCGACATCTGATTGCCCAGAAATCTGCGAACACACGATGGCCCACTTCAAGAGAATTCGTTCCTTACGTCCTGCTGAAGAAATGGGCAAATTTTTGGAAATTTGTTCGCACTCCAGTTGGAGAGCTACTACTCCAATTCCTATTCGTATCCCGCGTGCCCTTCTACGAAGCGATCACTACAGTTGCTACGGCTTATGCCGTGCAATAACGAGTGCAATATTTAGCAAACTCTGTTGTGATCGTCGGGTGAGTCTCACATAACTATCTCCATATTTTTCTCCATTACGCATCCACTTTCAGCGCATTTTAGAAAATTGCGAACTTGTTGCTTTCAAAGAGACGGTTCGTGGAGACTATTACTTCGAGACATGCCCAACGATATGTGAAGACATAGCTGAACATTTCGTCTACTTTGGTGATATGGACAGGTCTAGACATAATGAGTTTTGTCGAGTAATTAAAGCGTTACAAACAACAACAACAACGACATCGACGCCTTCAACAACGACAACAACAACAACAACAACAACAACAACAACAACAACAGAGATGACCTATCCAAACGAAGAGTTTCGCAACTGCGAAGAGCTGTGCCAGCACGCATTTCCTAAAACTCTTAAACCTACGAAGTTTTTCTGTCCGCAAAAAGCAAAAAATTACAATCCTGTGAGTTTACAGTTAACTGGCGGTTACCGTGCTTTTTACGAATCCACTTTCAGTGTACTCTTAGTTCCTGCAAAAAAGTCATTAGCGGAATACTGATGGAAGGTGGCCATGATCCCGAATACGCTTGTCCCAAAATGTGTTCGTCCATTGCAGTGGAAATGCGTGACCGAGACATGAATAGACGAAAGTATCCCGGAAAACTGATTCGTGGAATTTGTTCGAGAATTTCAACATCAAAAACCACAACCACGTCTTCAACAACAACAGCGATGACCTATCCAAGCCAAGAATTTCACAACTGCGAACAGCTGTGCCAGCACGTATTTCCTAAAACTCTTAAACCTACAAAGTTTTTCTGTCCGCAAAAAGCAAAAAATTACAATCCTGTGAGTTTACAGTTAACTGCCTGTTACCGTGCTGATTACGAATCCACTTTCAGTGTACTCTTAGTTCTTGTAAGGAAGTTAATAGAGGAATACTGATGGAAGGTGGCCAAAATTCCCAATACGCTTGTCCCAAAATGTGTTCGTCCATTGCAGTGGAAATGCGTGACCGAGACATGAATAGACGAAAGTATCCCGGAAAACTGATTCGTGGAATTTGTTCGAGAATTTCAACATCAAAAACCACAACCACGTCTTCAACAACAACAGCGATGACCTATCCAAGCCAAGAATTTCACAACTGCGAACAGCTGTGCCAGCACGTATTTCCTAAAACTCTTAAACCTACAAAGTTTTTCTGTCCGCAAAAAGCAAAAAATTACAATCCTGTGAGTTTACAGTTAACTGCCTGTTACCGTGCTGATTACGAATCCACTTTCAGTGTACTCTTAGTTCTTGTAAGGAAGTTAATAGAGGAATACTGATGGAAGGTGGCCAAAATTCCCAATACGCTTGTCCCAAAATGTGTTCGTCCATTGCAGTGGAAATGCGTGACCGAGACATGAATAGACGAAACTATCCCGGAAAACTGATTCGTGGAATTTGTTCGAGAATTTCAACATCAAAAACCACCACCACGTCTTCAACAACAACAACGAAGACCTATCCAAGCCAAGAGTTTCACAACTGCGAAGAGCGAAGAAGACAAATTTCTAGACACCATACTGAGCATCGTCGAACATGGTGGGGTTGAATAAAACACTTCTTGCTTTAGCGATTCATATAGGGATGTAACTTCACCGTTCCATATGAGGTCTATACATTTCCTGTCCTATACATTTTTTCCCATTTTTTCTGATTTTTTATGGGAACAGGTAATTCACAGTTTGCTTAAGATGTTTTCTCCACACAAAACTTCAGCTTCTCTAACTGTATCATCCGCGCTGTGGACGAGTCTAGTAATTCGCACTGGTTTCGGTTGATTTCGTTTTCCTAATAGATCACTGAGTGATTCAACCTACGAGCATTACGATTGCCGGGTCAGTGTTTTTATACTATCAGACAAGTCTGGTAAAAATTTATCGACTCAGGAGGGATCGGGGATGATTTGCACAAGGGCGGTCTCGGACCATCGGCAAATAATCCAGTCACGAGGAAGGTCCTACCAACTGCGCTACACCTGCTTCTTCGCTGCGAAGAAAATCAGTGCTTGGAGGCCAGCGACGCCGAGTTCACCTTCGATAAGAACTGAACATGGGGCATTGAAATCGTCGGCGATCGAACGAGTCCTGTGAAAGTCCCGCAGTCAGTAGGTGTGAAATGAATGGGAATAAACCTCCTAGGTAATTCAAGCCTGATAGGAACGATGGTTACATATAGTCGATGGAAAAAGTGGGTATACGGCTTTGTCTAACAGGTTTTGTTCCTGTCTGCAGCATCCATATTACCCGCGATACCTTTTCGTCCTTTCTGGACCCTTCTTCAATAGCTTTCCTGGTCACGAGCAATGATTTCACAGCAGCACTCTGAAAGGCAAGAATGTCCTGTTCAATTTTGGCTATCACAATATCTACTACTTGAGGCTATCTTGGAGGATTCAGGCGCGACAAAACGTCAGCTTTTCACGCCAATTTGTTCCCGATTATCACAAGACGAATCTTTGCCGACTTCTGGTGATCGAGATCAAAATCATATCCGAGAGATAACAACTTTCATTGTTGCAATCGATTCGCCGTGTATATATGTATTTTCTTTGGTCCGAAAAAGTGTGGGAACCTCTTGTGATCCGTGAGGAGCTTGAATCGACATCCATATATGTGACGGGGGAAATTCCGAATATCGAATATCAGGGTGAGTCCCTCTTTCTCGATCTCTCTGCAGTTCTCTTCTGCAGCAATGCATTTGCGCGACATATTGCTTCTCAGTCCCATCCCGCATCCTGTGCAGGAACACTGCTCCAATTCCATTGTCTGATGCATCAGCCGCGAAAATTATTTCCAGAGTAGGACCAAAATGCTTCAGGAGCAATTCTGAAGCGTGCAAACAGGCTGTTTTGCACTCTTCATTCTATTTGTGCGGATCTTTCTCCTTCAACAAAGCATCCAGCGGTGCCCATCTCCGCGATCCATGGTTGTTATCATATCAGGCAACGAGCGAACCCCTGTCACGTTCTTCGATACTGGCTTCTAGCGGATGACCTGAATCTTCTCTTGGTCAGGACGGCGCTTGTCCTTGTCTACTACGCTTCCCAGATAACGGATGTGCGGCATCAGACAGTTTCACTTCTCCAGTCGGAGGCGGAAGCCGTATTAGTGGATCTTTCCGGGCAGCGCTTCCAAATAACGGCGATGCTTCTCTTGTGTGTGGCCTGTGACTATCACGCCATCCCCATAGGCAGCAACGCCCCCTTCCCCTGTCCACAGATCATTGAACCCATAATCTGCTGGAATACTCCAGGTGCTGACTTCACGCAGAAGGGTAGACGATTGTAGTGATACAGTCCTCTGTGTATTAATCTTCAGCATTTCCTTCGATTCTTCTCCAACTTCCACCTGCAGATATGCTTCTGCGAAGTCGAGTAACGTGAAAAGCTGTCTTCCATTCAGCTTTGTGGTCATGCCTTCCGCAATGGGCAATGGGTGCTGGACCAACTGCAGCGCCTTATTTAATCCTGTTGAGAAGTCTTCATACAAGCGGATTTGTCCGCTTTTTCATCACTACAACGATAGGCGCCGTCTGAATGTTCTGTTGGGAAGATCATTTCTTCGGCAACCAGCCAACCAATTTCTGCATCCAAATCTGGCACGAAGTCATAGCGTACTTTCCGCTTCTTATTAGAAACAGGCACTGCGTTCTCCTTCAACAGCAATTTCTGTCTTGGTGGATCTTCCATGTGCGCACTTCAATACTTCATCGTATTACTTCTACAAGTCTGTGATAATTTGCGCTATGTTTGCTTCTTCATTATTCACTCTTCATCAGCGGTAGTTGCCTTTTATCTCCTTGTAGGCCGAGAGTTGAATACACCACTCCAGTCCTGGTAGATTCGTGGTTTCGGTGACGTGACAAGATCTATTACCTTGAACGTTCTTCCCTGTTATGCGGTTTCCGACAATGAAGTCCTCGGAGAATCTTCAGTCACTCTTCATCGGTGATCCGTCTGCCGTCTTCACTCGCATGATACAGGGTTCCAAGGCTGGAGATATGGGCTTCTTCCACGTTCGACGTGAAAACAATGTGGTACCTGCATATATGTCGAGCCCTAAGCGTAAAGAACGTCCTTTGATTCTGACATCGAAGTAGGTTCGAGCGGTCAAAGCGACATCATTCCTGCACTGCTCTCTCTTAGGATAATCTTCTGGGTTTATGTCGCATATTCTGTCCAACGTAAGAGGAGAAAAGCGGGCATGTGCCTCTGTAGTGCTGTCCTCCACAATTGAAGGGCTCCACAATCTTTTTCTGCATGACATGAACATTATGACTTCAATCCACGTCTCTCGGTCCATTTTCAATGCGGTGAAATTCTCACATTCAGCAACGAGGTCTTCTATCGTCAACGGCGTATCCTCTGCATGCGTCTACTCGACTGACCATTCTGAGACGAACTTCAGGAAGCGATGGATCTACAGGTTCTGCTACGAACTATAGAGCCTTCAGTGCTGCGTAGTCCAGTTCCTTCAGTCGGCCGTCCTTGTCTACCCGCAGTTTATCCTGAGACACTCATACCGTCATCGAATCAATGATTTCCTGGACGAAAACAGTTTTTCCTGGTTTGCGGCTGTCGTATCGAAGTTGTTATGAAATGTTGCTTTGGTAGTATGTCATCAGAATACTTGCGATATTCGTCCTTGACCAGTTTCATAAGGATCAGATCGCGCTTCTTGTTGTCCGACAAGACTGAATTTCTAATGACCGGCTCGGTCATTGGACATCTCTTGTACCAGGGGCGAGTAAGTGTGACCTACTTCTCCGTAGGATACGCACATTTACACATACATACTAAAGTGGTTTATTGATCCTTGCTGCACGGCGGTTCTCTAAGCGGGTGCCAGGGCGATGAGCAGTGTCTTCGTTCCTTCATTTTGAACCACATCCTCGACTCCTCTCAGCATCTTCAAATCTTCTGTTGAACTAGTTCTTCTTTCTTATCACTCCTCCTTCGGACTTCGTCCAAGTCATCCTTCTTATTCATCCTTGATCCTCAGTTGTTGTGTCCGTGACACGGATAGTGAAGTTGCTTATTCCGACCACAACCCCTTCACATCTACCTAAACTAGAAAGATCGAGACAAGTGTACCAAATAGTGCAACGCAAATTTCGCGAGTGAACAAGAACCTTTCAACATAGTGAAATTACATACAATGACAATAGTGCAACATATACACGACAACAAGGACTATCATTGTCATGTCTACGGCTCGAACATCTTCCATATGTAGTACTGAAGCTTTTAGGTAGCG
Organism: Necator americanus; assembly: GCF_031761385.1. Taxonomy (NCBI): domain Eukaryota; kingdom Metazoa; phylum Nematoda; class Chromadorea; order Rhabditida; family Ancylostomatidae; genus Necator; species Necator americanus. The sequence continues at coordinate 5,658,386 of NC_087372.1, read as the reverse complement.
AACTGTTAAATCTTTACTTCGATTCATGATCATTTCAAGAATACTCTTGAATTTATGAAAAACGAGAACGAGAGAAGCGCAGCCAGAGAAGTCTGATGTTCGGCGTTAGCCGGACGACGATGGCGAACGCGGTGTTTTTCAAGACTATAAGAGAGATCACGCTCATTCTCGTGATCTACATTTCTAGTCCTTTTACGCCATGAATGGATCACATCTCACTCAATACTGCATCACACAAATAGGAAATATTTCATGGTTAACGTTACTCAGAACACCAAAATAAGATTGCCCTTAGGATATAGTTAAGCATTTAATACAGTGTGTAACCGAAAAGCTAATAAAACTCAAAACAACTCATTTACTTAACAAAATTGTAAACCGTACCCAAAGGAACATCCATTTTTTCATTCGGTAATTTTCTACCAGTTCGCGTGCTCATAGTGAAGATATGGATGTGCGACCAAAGGTCATTTAACCCATCGACGACTGCGTGGCCCGTGGCGCGTGTTATCATGCTATATAATAACATGCCTAGTCCGTGAGTGTGTCTGTGTGTCACAGAAATACTCCATAATGATGCCAAACTCTTCACCGGTGAAGTGCCGAACCACTGCTATGCAGTTGATGGGCGAGCACTCTACCTTTTAACCAATGCGCAAATCCATGTGCACATTTATGTTGGCTTTGATAAAGCAAGTAAGTTTCTCTCATATGTTAGTGAAGGTAAATAAACTTTTATGTGAATACATCCCCCCAAATTTCCAAAACTTTTTATCTCTTAAAAAACGGGCTGTTTTTCTGCCTTTTTGTTTTTTTGTGTTACAATCTAATAATCAAAAAAAGTGAGGGGAGACGGATACTGGCGTCGGTTTGGTGCGAGAGAACCTCAACGAGGTAATATTGAGCGAGACGGATCCTACGACGTTGAATTCGTGCCCCGGAGCCAGATAGCTCTGAAATGGGGTGCGATGGGTCCCCATGGGGCCGGAAAGGTGCGTCGATGTCTGGAAGTTATACAGTGGAGAGAGACGCCTTCGTCTTCGGATTGGTGAGCGAAAGCCCCTACGCAGTAGAATGGGTTTCTATGGTTCCCTCACATATCTGATCCCCAGCACGTCTCCCTAACGCTGCTAGCATCCTTTTTTCAAAAAGGAGGAAACACACGTGCGAGCGGCACGTAGTAGCCATCTGTTTACGCAGTCTGACGTAGGACGTTAATTTTATCACTACAATAGTGATATTCACATCTTCATGTTAGCACATCATTCTTTAAATTTCTGGGAAAAAAAT